>NC_139026.1:44655549-45255549 GCF_964662115.1 Mustela nivalis
AAGTCATTCTCCTGCCTTTCCCAAGTTTAACTATTTAGTTATTTATTCAAGGGAAATAAACAGAAATTATAGCAACAGCAATGTTTATAGGATGATTTATATTTCAGAGCATTTACCTACAAAACATCTACTACAACCTGTACCCCTGGGGATAAAAATACATTATATGTTTATTTAAAAAATTAAAACATTAATAAAAAAATATCTACTACATGCATACAGGATCAGTGAATTTCAGAGTGGTCTCCAAACCAGCAGCATCAGTACCATCTGTAAACTTGCTGCAAGTGCAAATTCTTGGGTCCTACCCCAAACCTACTGAATCAGAAATTTTGAGGGTGAGGCCACATATCCCATGTTTGAAGAATCACTCTAGGTAAACCTGATGCTTACTGAAGTTCGAGAACCACTACTTTAGATACCAGACAACTGAGAGCCATATCAGAGATTAAAAAGAGTTATTTGACTCTACCAGAAAATGAGATTTAACAGTAGCCAGCTGTTCTCATGTCAGTTAATCATGGAGATAGATTCAGCTTCCTGCAAGTCCTTTCTCTAACCTCTTTACATGTGCCCTGGTTGGCTCTTGAAGACTGTCTTCAGTTTTCACATAAATTCAAGAATGTTGTCCCAAAAACTTGTTCACAGGTGATGCATCCATTTCCTACTGTTCCTGTCACTGAAGCTGAACCCTGATTCTCATATGCTTGTTATTTACTTCGGATTCATGACTTCAAGAACTCTGGCCTTTGTAAGTCTCAATATTGAAACCCCCTCTGGGGAAATAACGCCTTAAACGCCTTCTGCCCGCTTGAACTGGACTGGAGTCTACTGCTCTACTCAGACCAAATCTTCCAGTTGTCCAGCTCCTGCCCTCATCCCATATATTTCCCTAGTTGGTGCTATTTCTTTCTATCATAGCCAGCAGAAATTGCCAAGTTGCCACATAGTTTAAAGCTGGTACATCATTGTGATTTGTCTGCTTTTTCTTATGTCCTAAAATTCATCCACCCCCAAATCGAAAGATTCCACTAAAGTAGTGGTTCTCAATCATCATTGTTATAGACTGAATTGAGTGTCCCCAAATCCATATATTGAAACTCTAAATCTCAATGCGACTGTTATTAAGAGATAGACTTTTAAGGAAGTAATTACGTTTAAGTGAGGACCTAAGGATGGAGGCCTAATCCAATAGAACCAGTGTCCTTATAAAAAGAGGACGAGGCATATTTGCGACAACATCGATGGAACTGGAGCGTATCATGCTTAGTGAAATAAGTCAAGCAGAGAAAGACAACTATCATATGATCTCCCTGATATGAGGAAGTGGTGATGCAACATGGGGGCTTAAGTGGGTAGGAGAAGAATAAATGAAACAAGATGGGATTGGAGGGAGACAAACCATAAGTGACTCTTAATCTCACAAAACAAACTGAGGGTTGCTGGGGGGAGGGGGTTTGGGAGAAGGGGGTGGGATTATGGACATTGGGGAGGGTATGTGCTTTGGTGAGTGCTGTGAAGTGTGTAAACCTGGTGATTCACAGACCTGTACCCCTGGGGATAAAAATATATGTTTATAAAAAATTAAAAATTAAAAAAAAAACACACACAGATTTCCCCCCACCCTATTCTAATTTTTTGCATAGGTGATTAATTTTTCAAATATTAACTAAATAGATTCTTCCACATATTAAAAAATTACATTTAAATTGAAAAAAAAAAAAAAAAGAGGATGAGGCACAAGACACCTCCTTGTGTGAGCACACAGAGAAAAGACCATGAGAGGATATAGTGAGAAGACGGCCATCTATAAGCCAGAAAAGAGGCCTCATCAGAAACCAACTGTGATGACACCTTGGTCTTGGACTTCTGCTTCCAAAACTGTGAGAATATAAATTTCTATTGATTAAGACACCCAGTCTGTGGTTTCTTGTTATGGCAGTCCAAGCAGACTAATAAAATCATCTGGCAGAGTGTTAAAAGAAAAAAAAAAAAGTACCCCCAAGAGAAGAATTCAATTTGTCTGAGGTGTGGTGCTTGCATTAATAGATTTTGGAAACTTCTCAGAATTTTCTGTGTGCAGCCAAGGTTGAGAACCACTGGGACTGTCCCTGGTTTATAAAATTGAAAGCTTGGGCCTATTTTTTTTTAAAGCCTGTCCCATTGGCATCATTTGAGAGGATATCTTTACATTTAGATAAATCTGCTATCCTATTTCAAGGAATCTCCAAATAGATAAGGAAGACATGGTTATAGATTGCCAGCTTGAGCAACAGAATGTAAAGTGAGCTAGAAATTAAAATAACTTTAGAACAAATCAGTCCAAGATTTTTAATATAATAACATTAAAGATCTCTTATTTTTCTGTTGAAAGTAACTTTCAAAGAGAGAACCTAAATTAGTAAAGAAACCCTTAACAAAACTATAAACAAGACAGGGTCCTAACCTTACAACACAGCATTTAAGATCCATTGTCTAAATTTGGACTAAATTAAAAAAGAGTTGTCAGTAATCTACATAATTCACCTTCTCAAGAGAATAGCTAGAAGTAAGAAAGGTTGGAAGTAAGTAGAAATTTTTCTGGGAAAAAAATATATATGTTTCACTAATATCTCCACATTGGAAGGCAGGTATATTAGACAGGGTTCAGTTGCAGAAAATAAAATCCACTCCCGTTAGTTGAAGCAGAACAGGATTTGATAAAGGAAATCATGAGCTTACAAAAGTGTTGGAAGGCCAGAAGAAACAGGACTGAATCTGAGCAGTCCCCTAAGCTACACTTCTCTGCTACAATCACGAAAGCTGCTTCTGCAGGAACCTGCTGAATCAGAGAGCCGCATTCTAAATTAGGAAGTTTGAGCAGATGACCTCAGAATCATGCAACCTCCACCATACTTTAAATAAGCAAAATGGCTGCCCCATATCTTGCCTTTCTATCCATGGGACTCGACTGCTAATCACCATTTCACAAAAATGCTTCTGACTGATGTAATCTAAATCATATCCAGAACTCTAGCTGCAAGGAAACCTGGGAAATGCAGAGTTTCATTTTTGAGCCTTTGATTCCAAAAGACTGGAATATTTGTTTATAAAGCTACTTTCTGGGATGCCTGGGTGGCTCAGTTATTAAGCGTCTGCCTTTGGCTAGGGTCATGATCCCGGGGTCCTGGGATGGAGCCAAATATCAGGTTCCCTGCTCAGCAGGAAGCCGGCTTCTCCCTCTCCCCCTGCTTGAGCTCCCTCCCTTGCTGTGTCTCTGTCATATAAATAAATAAAATCTTTTTTTTTAAGATTTTATTTATTTATTTATTTATTTATTTATATGACAGAGATCACAAGTAGGCAGAGAGGCAGGCAGAGAAAGAGGAGAAAACTGGGTCCCCGCTGAGCAGAGAGCCCTATGCTGGGCTCGATCCCAGGACCCTGGGATCATGATCTGAGCCGAAGGCAGAGGCTTTAACCTACTGAGCCACCCAGATGCCCCTAAATAAATAAAATCTTTAAAATACATATATATAGCTACTTTCTATCTATTTAGCACCCATATATAACCTACTTTTCACACTTGTATTTTCTTTTTTTTATTATAAATTTTATCTTTTTTCAGGGTTCCAAAATTCATTGATTATGCACCACACCCAGAGCTCCATGCAACATTTGTATTTTCAAACAACAAAACAACCTCCACAACATGCCTATTTTCTTCAGTTTTTCAGCAGTAGACTAATCATTCATTATAGGATACATGTAACAGGATTATTAGTGTTCCAGACATGTTCCTCTCTCTATTTCCCCTTAGTAATTAGGATCAGTTATGTTAACCAACACAAGATTAGCCTCCTTTTCTCAAAATGACCAGTTGATAGTCTCATCTTCCAATTATATTCTTGGATCCCCTGGAAAATTCAATCCTCTCTTAGATACTAAGAGCTCTAAACCAGTGGAGCTTAAAATTTCAGCAAGAAGCAGCAAAATTTTATAAGTAGGTCATTTGGAATTACATTGGTGTGATAGTAAGTGATGCCATTCCCAAGTCTCTCACTTTGTTTTCAGGCCCTACGTATTACAGGTATGGACAAAATATGTTGGTCAGGAATTCAGAGAAAATACCATATCTGTAAAATAGCATCCTAATCTCACAAGCTTTTATTTCTTATACGCTGCCATAACCGGCGTATCAATGTTCCATCCCACCACTTTATAAGGGCAACTGCTTCTGGATATATATTACTAGTTAATCTCATGATTATGAACTTGATACCTTTGTTCTTTTGCTATAGAATTTGTTTTTTGGTCAGAAAAAGTATTGTGTGGGATACTGTGAATAAGCTATTTAGTAAGTACTCAGATGTTAGGACAAAGAAACATAGTAAACAAAGAAGGCAAATCCAAATTCAGATTGATTACTCTGATTACACTGCTTACTCCATGACAGAACAGTTTAATAAAAACTATCTACCACTAAGCCACCCAGGCTTTATCCTGTTTCTGGAAGTTTGGACATGGCTACATACCATGACTGAGGAAAATTCATGTTATTGAGCTGATGTAGAAACTTCACATGTGTTACCATCACTTAATTAATTCACTGCAAACACTGGCATGGCTGGAGAAAGATTTTCTCTCATCCACTGAATGACCATCATGGTCACGTGATTATGATGACCTCATCTTCAAAGTGGGACCTTTGGCAAAGCAGTCACAAAGAACACACGACTTAGACCCTTTTGGGTCCATCCAAAAGGTCTACCTACCCACATCTTCTTCAAACTTCGTTGTCACTAATCCACCAATACTGTATTTTCTAATGCATAAGCCATTGCCATGAGTCAAAATATACACATACTTTCAGCTACTTTTTATTCTAGGCAAGGTAGATAACAGGACATATCATTGTATGTTCCATCCATTGGGAGCATTTCCTTCCTGTCCTGTATTTCAGGAACATCCCTGAGCAAAGCTGTGATGTTTCAGGAGTCAGTCCATTTACAGCTTCTGCCACAGGAACCATCTATAAGCAGACTTGAGGATTTTTTCCTATTCCAGGTTATGTGGAACTTCCTGTGAGGTCCTGAGGGCAGCTGGAGGAAAGAATAGAGTGAACAGAAGGACTTGCACAAGCCTTAGAGCACGTATTATACTTCCACTTGACAATGGAGTGCTGATGGACATGCCCTAATGTATAACTTGACAAACCAGACACCACTCAGTTCATGAGAAGCAGCTCAGTTGTATCCTGTAGTTAATATCCAGTCTTTGCTATAGTCTAATAGCACACCAAAAGACGGTTCTCAAAAGGAGACTAGCTACTTGCCACAGAAAGCATGGCATGTGTAGATTCTGCTAGCTGTTGAAAATATATATTTTTAACTTCTATTTTCGGAATTGGAAAAATACCCACAGTGTCCATACATGAATCCACCAAAAATACTCTGAGATGGACGTGGACTAAAATTCTATTTATTTATTTATTTATTTATTTATTTCATTTTATTTATTTATTTAGAGAGAGAGCTTGCAGGTACCTGTGCGATTGGGGGCAGGGTCGCGGGAGAAGGACAGAATCTCAAGCTGACTCTGCACTGAGTGTAGAGCCCAATGCTGGACTGGATCTCACAACTGTAAGATCATAACCTGAGCTGAAATCAAGAGTCAGGTACTTAACCAAATGACCCACCCAGGCACCCCACCCATTTATTTATACCAGAACTCATAAGCCCCCATTCTGATCAGTAGATCATAATGGTGACCAGAAACCCAAGAATAAATGCTATCTCAGAACCATTATCAATAATCACTGAAAGGTCCGATATCTTCCTTTACCCCAAACATCGTTACCTTGTTATCAACAATGGGAGAAAGATTTGTAGTACATACTTGCAATGTTTTAGTAGTCTTTCTTGCAGGATATATTAATCATTGGTTGACTGAAAATTTGGTTTTCATGGTGGCCCAAGATGAAAAAAGAGAGGATTACAGAAATCCCTTGTAATAAAAAAGGGGGAATCCAAAGTCTCAGGGAGAGCCAACAATTATTCCCTTTCACTCAAGAGACTCTGGATCTATGTACTGACTCAGGTTTGGGAATTTGTAGAAAGACCATGATTATTATAATGTCTCAGATCAAGCCTCTATTCTCTGACCTTGAGCTGCCCATCTATTTCATTCCTAGGGTTCCAAGACTAATAATCCCCCACTAAGAATTTTTGCCATCCAACCAATTCTGCCTACTGAGATAACTGCTCAGCCTATCTGACATAGTACCACATTTGCATTCTGCTACATAAAACTTTATCATTCCCATTGAAGTTAGGATTCTGTCTCAATAGCAGCATGTTCTATCCATTCTTTCAACCTATAGAGGACATCCAGCCACAGCTATCCCCCATCAATGTATTTATCAATGATCTGAATATTCTTGAGAAGCACAGTCATGAGAAAGTTGAGTTGATCACACATGTTAATCTCAATCTAACATTCCTAATTCTCTACAATTCTAATTTCTTCCTTTTCATGATACTAAGGAATTTCTAACATCTCTACTTCATTTAGCCTAAAGTACCTTTAAGTCTAAGATTTAGTCAGCCATCAGAACAAACAAAAAACACTCTCAAACACTCAAGCTACACATTAAATCCCAAATCTCTGGTAACTGTGTCCATATCAATAAATTTAGCCCCATCAAAGCCTTCGTCTACTACCCTCAAAATCCCAAAATCTGTTTCTAATACATAATCCTCAGATTTCTGCTGCTATAAATATATTAGCAAAATTGTTTAACCCCTTTTCTCTAAGGCTTGATGTTGCAGTTATTTTCAGAAACATTCAAGGATCTGATCTGGCTAAAGGCATGGAAACAGTAAGGGTAGTAAGGGTGTTACAGAAGAACTATCATCCCTTTGCAAAGGACTGCCTCAGAAAGGGCTGTTTTAGGGTTCATGCAAAGCAAGATTAGCATCATCACACAAGAGAGGAGCTGTTTCTGCTGCCAAAAGAGTCTGGGGAGGTTAAGGAGTACAAGCTATACAGACTTCTGCAAGTCCTTCTAAAGTGACATCATTTCAATGATGCAGTCCAAATTTTTCTAAAGCAGTGTTTTCAATTTTGTGAAAAATGAGCAGACCAAACTGTAAATTCAATCTACCTTGTAATGCAACAACCTGCAGCATCAGACTTTCCATATGATTTCCATCTAAATTAGTCTTGAGGCTACAAAAGATGAGAGATTCTTTAAGGATAGTTATAAAAATTCCATAATTCTCAAATTATTACTAGAACTGAAAATTTAAAATATTGAGCCTATCTCTTTCTTTCTTTTAGCTCACCGGCATAATTTAGAGGGGGAAAAAAACTATTTCTAAGTCCTTTTTTTCTTCATGTCCCCCCACAGTGGTCTACCATAGTAGTCACCCTCTCTTCTATACCCTTGCCTTCAATAGGTAACTTATTTCAGATGATCACAAACAATAAGGTAGCAACTGCTTAATCTCTGCCATAGTTGCCTCTTAATATAATCAAGTCCTATTTCTTCGATGTTTTATTGCCTACAGCCATTTCCGGTACTAATTACTTTATCACTCAGTTCTCAGCTGCACACAACAGAATCCACTTTAACTGGTTTAAGCAGAAAGAGTTTTATATAGAAAATTGTGTCCTTTCATACATTTTGAAAAGCTAGAGGAACAGGCTCCAGGCTAATCTCTCAGGACCAACTGCTATCCCTTAAAACCACTCTGCTTCTGCTATGAAGCAGCACTTGAGAAAGTGACCATCACTACTGCAGGAAGGTAACATATCAGGAGTCCTCTTATACTACCGTTGACTGCAAAACCATACTAACTGACATGACTGGGACACTGCTGTGACAGGAAGCACGTGGTCAGAAAACCAACTGCCATGTTAACGGGTCACCATGTCATATGCCGGCTCTGGAACCATGTCACCTCTCTCATAATCCATGCTCCCATAGTTTATATTGCCTATGTTTATATTTTAATCAAAGTCTTTGGCAACATCCGTATCTGATTAGTGAAACATAACTCATATCTGAATGTGATTTCTGGAAATCTGGGAATAGAGTTTTAGCTTTCCACTCTTAGCATACTGGAAAGTGCTGGGGATGGATGTTGAGTTAACCATTATCGTTTGTAGTTTGCCTTTTCACTGTGTGTCAGAAACACTTCAAAATCACAATGATAGGCCTAGAAAAGGTACACTACATGCCATATTTTTTCTTCTGCCCCATAAATGGCGGAAAGACAGGTAAAATTTACTTAGAGTCATAGTTAGAACCAATGACCCACATCCACAAACTCTACTACAAAGCAAATTATATAGACAGATACAAACACTATAAAACTCAAGAGGCTTTTTTAACAGTTTTATTGAGGTGTAATTGATGGGCAATATATCATATATATTTAAAGTACAGTTGACTCTTGAGCAACAAAGGGGTTAGGGACCCCAGGCCCCTGCACAAAGATTCACATGTAATTTTTGATTCCCCCAGAATCAAACAGCTTACTATTCACAGGGGACCCTACCTATAACATAAACAGGCAATTAACACATACTTTATAAGTTATATACATCATAAGCTGTATTCTTACAATAAAGCAAGCTAGAAAAAAGAAAATGTCAAAAGAAAATAATTTATAGTACCATATTTATTGAAAAAATACACATATAAGTGGACCCATGCAGTTTGAATGGGTGTGTTTCAAGGATCAACCATATATAACATGATGTTTTGATATATGTAAACATCTATGAAAACACTGACACATCATGATAATGAACATATCCATTAGCCTCAAAAGTTTTCCCAGATTTCTTTATAATCCATCCCAATAGGGGTTCTTTTATTTTTTTTTTTAAGATTTTATTTATTTGAGAAAGAGAGAGACAGAGAGCACAAGCAAGGAGAAAAGGGAGAAGCAGGTTCCCCACTAAGCAGGAAGCCCAATCTGGGGCTCAATCCTAGGGTCCTGGGATCATGACCCGAGTTGAAAATAGATGCTTTACTGACTGAGCTACCCGAGTACCCCATTCTTCTTAATTTGACATTGCATCATATTAGCTAGTTCATTCCCAAATAGGGGGAGAAAGAACCAACCTTCCCCCACAACAGAGCAGGCTATGTTCTCAAGCCCAAAATGCTTCCAGTATAATTCTTCCAATTCTTTCATAGATAATCCAGGAAAAAAAAGATCAACATTTTGGGGCATAGCCCTAGTTCTCTCCTTATTCATTATAAAACTCAATATAATTCAACACATAATATAAATCATTGGCTCTTAAATGTGTATAACAGAACATCAATGCATATACCACAGTTGTTTCTCCAAATTTGGATCAGTGTGAAAATTTTTACATGTTACAACTGAGAACACCCACTATTGACAGCAATATCTATCAGCAACTAAGATGAACAAGTCATACAACATGGGCACAATTTGCAACCAATGAGCCATAAAAGGTATAATAAACAACAGATAAGAAGAACCAAAAAAGATTTTGTATTTACTAAAATAAACCAAAAATATTATTGGTACTAAATATATAAGAATACCAGAGTAGTAAACACTTCTACTCAAACAGAAATATAACACTTAACACTACCAAGGGAACTGTATAATAACTTTCAAATATATTACTCCAAAACTCTATTATTTAGAAATGTGACATGAGCATAAATAGAATGGGAACCACTGGGGGTGGGAAAGAACACACATATAAACCAGTGGTTCTCAGACTTTATAAGCTTCAAAATCACCTACAAGATTTCTTAAAATACAAAGTTTTAGGTCCCACACCAGAGATTCTGATCAAGAGATCTGGGGTTGGTGGGGGCTCAGGGATTTGCATTTCTAACAAATTCATAAACTGATGCTGCTGCTAGTGGTTTGTGGACCACAGAATGAGAGCCACTGTCTGACCTAGTCTTCCAGTTTAATTCATAGAAATATTGAACTAAGAGTCAGAAGAAAAAGGAAAGCCAATAAACCTTGGCCAAGAATGCGGGCATTTAGCATAACCAGAGACAATGTCCCCCAACTAAGGAATAAACGGGAGAGGGAAAAAAGAAAACAAACACAGGATCTATACAAAAATTCTGTCTACCAAATGAAGAAAAGAATGAAAGTATAAAATAAAAATGATAGAAAAAGAACACACAGTGAGGAAGAGATAATTCAGATAAGAAGTACTAAAGAAAATAACTACTTTGTCCTGCAAAGGAAATTAGAGAAATCAAGAACTCTATAAAACAGGAGATGAAATGCAGGATGGTATGACCAAAAAATAAGGAAGATGAAAAGAGAAGTGGCAAAGAAAATCAAGATGTTAGGGGAAAATACACCATTGGAAAACAGCATTTGAAGCAGTGATAAGCAAAAGAAAAGTAAAAAAAAAAAAGAATCTATAGAGGACAGACTTGAGAAAGTCTTAAAGAAATAAAAAGGAAAGGGACAATGAGAAATGAGAAAGAAATTAAAGAGAAAATGGTGGATATGACATAAGAGCCACACAAATCCAATATGGAGTTAGTTAATATGTCTGAAGAAAACAAGAAAATAATTGAAAATAAAGATTTTTTTCAATTTGTTATATGAAAGTGAGATTTCTGATTTGATCTTGAATACAGTCAAAAATAAGTATATACCCTCTTGAAGAAATGAGAGTTCAAGATTAAAAAATGTAAGACAAAAAATATAAGGCCTCCTAAGCAGAAGAATCATGTCACCTCCCTTCACATAACTGATGTCCTAACTCCAGGTTTTGCTCTGGTCTCATCTCTGCCTACTCAAAAACTTCAAATAGCCGGTACTTCTCATCCTCTGTTTTCAAATTTAATGTCAAATTCCCAGAACCCTTTCCCGAATTTCTATAAAGCTTACCTTAGAAGGACTGTCATTTCACCCTAATTATTTATTTCTTCATAACAATGTTTGGTTTTTTTTAAGGTATTATTCTTGGGCACTTGGGTGGTTCAGTTGGTTAAGCATCTGCCTTTGGCTCAGGTCATGATCTCGGGGTCCTGGGATTGAGTCCCACATTGGGCTCCCTGCTCAGCAGGGAGTCTACTTCTCCCTCTCCCTCTGCTTCTCCCCTCTGTCCATGTTCTCTCTCTCTCTCATGCTGTCTCTCTCTCAAAATAAATAAATATAATATTTTTTAAAAAATAAAATAAAGGTATTATTCTTTTGTTAATTATCTGTAACTTCCCAATAGAATTTAAGCTCCACAAAAAGAAGTCATGTTTATTTCATTCATCATTGTGTTCCTAGCATCAACTACAGTGTTTGGCACATAATGTTTAGTCGATAAATGTGTTTAATGAATAAATAAATAATTATAAATTTACCATAACTAAAACCATGCTTTAGGTTTTTGGATCAAATGGAATAAACTAACAAGTCTAAAATTAGACCCAAGCATATACAGGAGTTCTGAATACATTAAAATAGCATTTTAGGTTGGTGGAGAAGTAATCAGTACCTTGACTGGTCATTTGGAAAAAAACTAAAGTATAATCCTTTATGTGAATGGCATTAGAGGAAGTCAAGAAATGGTGAATAAATTGGCATAGAACCAAAAGATGAAAACACTCAGAAAGTGACATGTGCATAAAGTGAAAAGTCTAATAAGGCAGGAACTCAGAAAACACCATGAGATAGAAGCCATCAGGAATTTTCAAATGTTTCAGGAAAGGTTTCCATGGAATATAAAGGATTATACAAATCTTATTTAATTCTGAACGGAAAGCCGAGACTGGGCTATGTAAACATAATACCAAAGAAAGAACTTAAAATGAAAAGATGAATAGCTTTGACGCCATACAAATTTAATACTCTCCTAGTACAAAAGTAATACACACCACAAATAACTAAATAATAAATGACAACCAAGATGAGAAGTTGTAGCATATTTGGTAAGTGATTATTGTTTCTAATATGCTCTCCCGCTCAAAACCTTAGAACCTCTTCTCATCATGTTTAAAAGGAAACTAAAATCTTCCCCTGGCCTTCAGGACTCCTGGTTCCCTCTCTGACTTCATCGTCTAGCACTGCCCTAATACCTTGTGCTGTCAGTGTGGCTACCAGTTCTCCTGGATGGTTTAAGCCTACCATCTAGAAAATCATTGTCCTTGCTGAGCCTGTCAGCACAACCTTCTACCTTCTACCCAGAACAACCATCCCCCAGATACTGGTTTGGCTGACTTTTCATTGCTTGTAGAACTCTGTTAAGTGTCATCTCCTCTAAAAGAATGTCCAGAATACCAGCTAAAATTACACACACATGCACACACACCCATACACACACACCCCACTATCCTGTTTTAATTCTCACATATATTGCTACCTGACATTTTATTACATAAAGCTAAAATGTCAAGTTGAAAAGAGCAGGGACTTTCTCTGTTTGGGTCATTACTGAATCCTTCATATCCCCTATATTATAGGAACGAAAACGTGGCTGGCATGAGATAATTGCTCCATAAACATCTGATGGAAGATAGATTGAATAAATGAGTGATTCCTTTGCTCCTTCACCTACAATCTGCACTCTACACATACACACTTAAATTCCTCAAACAGCATTTAGAACTTTAAAACAACTTTACTTAGAATAAAATCTAACACTCCTAGTCACAGCCCATGAGGTCCTAAAGGATCAATCTCTGCTTACTTCTCCATTCTTATTTTCTTCCTCTTCTAGTGCTCTCTCTCTCTCTAAGGCTCTTTGCGCTGGAGGTACACCAGTCATACTTCTGTCCTTCCAACACTCAAGGTCATCCCAGTCAGGGCTGGGACAATTGCCTGGAAAATTCTCTTCGTGACTCCTTTTGTTCAGGTTTCTGATAAAATCCCATTTCCTAAGAAAAGCCTTTCTTGACTGCACTACCTAATGTTACCTCTCTGTCATTCAAGTACTATCATATTTGCCTATTTTGTTTTCTCCAAACATATATCATTATTTGTAATTATCTTGGTTACTTGTTTGCTTGATCTCCTCTCTAGAATGTTAGTTCTATAAAAGCAGAGGTTGTAATGGTCTATTATACCACCAACACTTAGAATAATGTCTGGTACATAAAAAACACCAAATAAAATTTCATTAAATGAATTGTACAATGATACATACATGTTTATGTTTGAACTCACATTATTTATAAAGGCACAAAACTGAAAATAATATGAAATACATCCATGGAGAATTAAAGTATTTATAGAGAGTATCCTTACACTGGAACACATTGCAAACACTAGTTATGATAATAAAAATCTTTATTTAGATTAATATGCAATAACGATCATCATAATATATTGATGAATTAAAACAGATTACAGGGCCCCTGGGTGGCTCAGTCAGTTAAGCATCTGCCTTCAGCTCAGGTCATGAGCCCAGGGTCCCTGCGGAGTGGGGAGTCTGCTTTTCCTTCTGCCCATCCCCCAGCTTCTGTGTGTTCTCTCTCTTTCTCTCACAAAAATAAATAAATAAAATCTTAATAAGCAAGTAAAACAGATTATGTATTTTGTTTGATCCAATTTTAGTAAGTATGCTTATGTTTCTGACTGTATAGTTATAGGTCTGATAAGATATTTGTCAAAACATTTGCAATTGTCTTGAGTGATAGGGTACATTTCACATACTATTTACCTTCTGTGGTGTGTGTGGGTGTGTGTGTGTGTGTGTGTGTGTGTGTGTGTAATGTGTAGTTTGGAGTTTGTTTACAATGAATATGTATTATTTATAATCAGCTTTTATTTTGAAGGGGGAAAGGCACAGGTGTTCTTCTCTGTGAATACACAATACAACCAATCGTCTTGTTTTAAAACAACATACAAATACCAAGCTGAGTGACTTTGATTTTTAGAAATAGAGAAACAGCAGCAGAAATTTCTTAAACATATATCATTTTCTATTTGAAAATACATATTTGGCTTCAATTTGTAAATATATATTGGCTTCAAAAATAAACAATTACTGGATAGTTCATGCACCTTCCTCCTGATCTATCTTGACTGAAGAGTTGAATGGAACATTTTATAATAATAAAGTCCTTTTTCCCCGGATCTCAATCTTGCTATACGAAAAAATGAACTATGAGGACTTATCACCAATTTTGAGTTTTCTTACTTACTACAAATCACACATTTTATCTCATACAGTGTACCTAATACACTCCAAATTACATATTAAAGAAAATTACATTTAGTCACTGGACTCTTTTCAGTCAGACTATAGTCTAGTCTTAATTCAGAGAGGGTTTTTATTTTATTTATTTATTTATTACAATTATCAAGTCAGAAAAATTCATGTCAGAATTCACTAAAGAGAAGATACAAGGTAATCAAAGACCACTTCTACTCAAACATTCAATAATAACCATGTAATTACAGAGGCATTAAAAAAAAAAATCTCGGGAAATTCAAGTAAAGCCATTCTTGTAAAAAGGCATTTGTGCGTATCTACTGTCACGTATGGAGTTGTCTGTTCATCACAGCTGAGAATCACAGCCGTTCCTATAAATCATACTGACACACTTTGTTCTAGTCCAGCTTGCAAGATAGCTGCTTTCCCGACATCCCCAAATCACCAAACGAGGAGCGGGATGTAGTCAAATTATTTTTCTGACAAAGAAAAGAGAACAAAGAAAACTTGCAAGGATGAATTTATATGAGAATGAAACGTGCTTGGAAGACCAAGAACAAAGAGATCCCTGTGATTCCTGTGGGCACCGTGATATGCCAAAATTGTTTTATGACACTTAGCCATAATTGCAGCTAACCACACTGTTGGGGCTCTTTTCTTGGCAGGCACAGAGCCTATGAATATGTGTGTGTATTTGTGTGTATGTATAAATTAATTTCCTTGGGAAGATGTGATTGCTCCACCTGTTATAGTCTGTCTCCATCTTAAATTTTCATCAAATGTTGCCAATTAGTTCACAAAACAGAACTGAAGAGTGAAAATTGAGGTGCAGAATGTCTGGTTTATGGATGAAATTAGTTATGTCCGGTGATTTCTGTGGCTGCTTTAAATATTCTGTTATTAAATTGATTAAATAATTAGAGCTGCTACAAACGTCAGAAGTAATTTCACGTCAAATTTCAACGGGTGCCTTGGAAATGTCATATACTTTCTACTGCTGTGGGGTTCTTTACATTTCTGGAAAGTCACCTGAGGTTTTCACCATCATACAAGAGATAGTTGTGGCAGGATGAAAGAGTTATCCCCCAGGAATTAGAGGACTGGATTTTGTAATTTATAAGCACCATGACCCTGAGCAAGTAACTCACCTCTCTGAGATCTTTTTGTCATACCTAAGAAATGCAAATAAGATTTGTTCTGCCTATCTCATAGGATTCTTTAAAGATTAAATAAAGTAAGCCATGTCATTTGAAATGCACTTTGAAAATTGGGAAGTAGAAAATAAATTCAATAACATTATTATTTAAGAAAATCACTGTACCAGGAACTAGTTTGAAGTAATCATAAAAGAGCCACTCAGCACAATTGATATCACTCAGTGTCTATTGAGCATCTACTCTTTAGCAAGCACTTCAGGTGTTCAAAGATGACTAAAACACTGTCTTCCTTCACATTCACACTCTAGTAAAAACTATGTAACACAACTCAAAATACAAAAACACCTAGCAAGACGAAAGTGCTAAATGATTTATATCAACAGACGACTGATAAAAAATAAAAGATTTCACCATGACCTTCCATGACGACAGAAGTGCTGAGCCTTGATGGACAGAAACTTTGTTTTCCCCTCCCCCACCCCGCCTTTCTTTTAATGGCTTTTTAGATTTGGATATAGAGATTTAGATTGATAAATAATCATATTCCTTTCCTACTCCAAGTTCAAAGCCAATTGAGGAGCAGATGCTGTTATGAGAGAGATGAATATTTTTTTTTAAATCAGCTTTGTTGCAGATAAGATGAAATTACAAAATGCAATTTAACCTATTGCCACTCTATAGTCCCTTAGGTAAAACTTAGCACTGAGCTCAGGTAGATTTGGAAAACTGGAGACCTCCCTAGTAGCAGCAAGGCAGAACAGAACGTGTACATCCTGAAAACAGACCACTCCACAAATAAGAGGAGCCCTAAAGGAGCTGCACTGAGGTGGCTTAGACCCATTTCCAAAATCCCTCAATCAGGTAAGTCACACCTACTTCCTGGAGGAGGAACAAGTGAGGCCAGTCAAAAAAGGCCATCAGGGTTACTCTATAGAAATAAATCCTCTCATGGAAACATGAGTGCAGACACGTGGGGGCTTCTTATCATGAGAGTGAGGTATAACTATAGCTTCATTTTTTTCAAATGAGTAACCATGTAAATAACCCCACTTTTCCATTTAATTTAAAAGCCTTTCTTCAGGGCACCTGGGTGGCTCAGTGGGTTAAGCCACTGCCTTCGGCTCAGGTCATGATCTCGGGGTCCTGGGATCAAGCTCCACATGGGGCTCTCTGCTCAGGGGGGAGTCTGCTCTCTATCCCCTTCCCCTGCCTGCTTCTCTGCCTACTTGTGATCTCTCTCTCCCCGTCAAATAAATAAATAAAATCTTTAAAAAAAAAAAATAATGAAATAAAAGTGTTTCTTCATACACCAAATTTTCTGTTTAGATGTATTGCATACCTCTCTTCTCTGCACCATTGCTTTAATTTTACCCCATTTTAAACATATTTATATCTGGAAAGATTAGCTTCCCCGTGTTATTATGCTATGTTTTGAAAAATAGTTAGGAGTAATGAATGGAAGCTGTTTAGGGAAGCAATCCAGGTAGAGGAGATAGCGAAGCAGGAACAAGAGGTGAGAATGGACATTACATACTCAGGGGAAAATGAATGGACCACAGTAGCTGCAGTAGAGACTTTCCTGCAAAGGAGTTGGAAATCATAATCTTAGAGAAGTGTTTGAAGTAATGTGACAGAGTAAGTCACATTTCCCTATAGATAAAGATGGTTTTTAAAGAGGGTATCAAATGACCAAAAGGGTCTTTGTGAAGATTATTGCTATATTATCCTCATTAATTTAGAAATGAAAAAGGGAGCGCTCCACTAATTAAAGTAGTCTAGGTGTAGGAAAATAAGGACAAGGATGACAGCGGAACACATATGTCGCCCTGAATGTTTAAACAAGACAAGGAATTTGGTTTCTCAATTTAGTCTAGCCAATTATATAACTAAGGCAAAAACACACCTCACTCCTAAATATCTTGCTAACACGCAGTCCTTGTTGTAAATTGTGTCCTTATTATTGTGGCACACTTCTAGAAATGAGGAATGCCTAACATAAGAGATAAGAATTTTAAAATATGATTAGCACCAGGAATATCCTTAGGGGAAATTTTAAAGTAAGAAAAATTTACTTTTAGGAATTCCTACTTCAACTCCCAAAACACATGAAGAAACCATTCTTAATTTTGATGGAAATCCTGTGTTATTAAGTTTTTTACTTAAAATATTGGGGTACTACTTGACTGGAGGAGCAGCTGAGAAAAGAGATGGCATAGAGATCCCAGAAAATGGGAGAAATTAGTTATCGGAACTAGAAAAGCCAAATCAGGAACTAACCCCAAAGTCACCTTTGCTACCCAAATAAGCTGACGACTGAATGGGGCTTTCCTAAAGGAAACGGGATGAAACGGATCATACCGAAGAGACCGAAGTCTTTGACACAGGGGGAGTTAAGGAATCTTCTTTTGGCTATTGTATAAACTGGATGTTGTGAAAACAGATTTTAATTAAAAAATGTTATTTATTGTGCTCGCTTCGGCAACACATATACTAAAAAATGGTATTTACTATCAAGCCCACATGGACCATTAGTGAGACTCTAGCTAGACGCTAGCATAGAACCATCTATAAAACTTGAAGGAACTTTAAAAAAAAAAAAAGAAGAAGAAAAGAAAAGGAAAAAATCCAGATTTATGTGAAGATCAAGCTACAGTGATGACCACAGCAGTATTCTTATGTGTCTTAATTAAAATGCCCCCAACAAAAGGAGAGGTTGAACAAAGTATCGTTCTTTCTCAAAATGGAATTCGTAACAATTCATAACATTTTACAAAGCGATGTAAAAGAGATACACTTCTACGTGGTGCTGTGAGGATCTCTGTGGACCTTCTCCCGTGCGGAAGTACTAGAACTGGAGAAAATCATATTTAAAAAGCAACAATTGAAAGTCTGTGAAAATTGTCCTAAGGGCATATAGCAAATGGAGAAACATTTATCCAAGAAAACCTAATAAATCTTCGTAAGAACAGTTCAGTGTGATGAAAGCTATACTCCAGGCAGATGCTGCCACAAAGAGCTCCTTCTTTCCCCCAGCTCCCAGGCTAGGGTGCTGGTTTCTCCCTGAAAGGGACATTCTCCCAGCATTTGTCACACCCACTGCCTGTGCCCTGATCTGTATTTGCAGAAACTACTCCAAGCAAGAGTGGAAGAGTGGTCTGGAGCTCCCGTTCTCCACCAGCACCCACTAGTAGAGCAGAAGCTATATATACGGTGGGCTTGGCGGATCACCCTCACCTCAGCTCTTCAAAGGGAAATATTCCACACCAGGCGTGACAAGCTGAGGACCCCAGCACTACCACACATCCTCAGTTCCCACTCATAGAACATGATGGTCCTTCTGAGAGAAGTGACTCACTGTCCCTGACCCCAGCTCCCATACAGTGGTATAGATGTTTCTCCTAGTGAGAGAAGGAGGCCATCAGGAGGAGATCTAAGAGGACTGACTTTATTTGCAACAGTGAGAGGTGAGTTCAAGCCTAGGGGCATTATTGAAAACAACGGAAATATCTGTGGTGTGCAGTTAAGAGGTGGCTGGTAGTTACACACACACACACACACACACACACACACACACACACACACACACGGATAAGCCAGTTTTAACTGAGAACCAGAGGGGGGAAAGCTAAGTAGAGCCCTCCGGGGTGCAGAAAAGGCCTTGAAGGACTACCTGGGCAAAAAGGCCTGACTTTAATTGGATCAGACTACAAGCAAGTTGGCCCCAGGGCATTGTCAAAAACAATAGAGCAACCAGCTCACAATTAAGAGAAGCTAATAGCTGGATGTGGTACCAACAGAGACAGACCAGCCAAAACCTGAAGAGGGAGATCAGAGATAAAGACAGTGTCCAAGAGAGCCTAGCAAAAACCACTGTCTTCCCACTGAGTCCTGCCAGGGCCTTCTAGAAATTCAACCTCCTCCACTCTATATGTTCTCCCTGGAAGCAACAAGCACCTCCTCTCTCCAGCGTTTCTCACGGAGCTGTTCCAGAAACTCAGCTTTGGGGCATGACAAAATACCATAGGTCAAGACTTTATAGGAAAATAGGAAACTTTCCTGCACAGGACAGGGTCTAGGAACCTGGCTAGAGGCTGGTTCCTTAAAAACAGTGTTAATGTGCCCCTCTCTAGTTTCAAAAGTCAGTGATCAATTGATGTATCAGTACGTTCTTCAATAATAACAAAGACACTTCAATCTGGTAATCGAACATGGTAGCAACAATAAACCAGTGAAAACACTTGATGTCTGGCTAGTCCAGAGTTACTTGTCAATACCCTGGGCCCCAAACGTAATAGGAACTGTAGATCTCAGCATAACCTACTACTTGGAACTCTCTGGACACAGAATATTCTCTCCTTCTTCCTGCATGTGCTAATCTCTGCTTAGAAGGCCCTTCCCTCCTTTTCCCACTCCACCCACCTGGCCAATTCCTAATTATTATTTGAATTCTATTAAAACATGACTTTCCCCATAAGTTTTCCCTAAAGTGCCCAGTCTGGTTTAGGGTTCCTCTCACTCCCATAGCATCGAGAGCCTCCTTCTAATGCATCCCCCGTATTACAGCAGAGTTACCATTTACTGATGCCTTTGATGATAAAACCTAATTAAAGATTAGAATCATTACTCATTAGTCCTCTTAATAATAATTAATTATTATATTATATATTATATAAAATATATTATATATTATATAATTAATTGTTAATAGTAATGATTATTATTAGTAGTAGTAATAGTACTAATACTAATAGTACTCTTAGTACTAAGTTATAGTACTTGGCACCATGCCAGGGATAGATGGGCTCAGCAAATGTGTGGTGAGAGAGTGAAACTTCAGAGGTACAAAATTGCTAAAAAGAAGCCAAGGCATCCCAAAAATTGAGACTATGACCACAAGAATAATTCTAGAACCCACTGCTGGTCATTCTAACCCTTCAAACATATTGTCTGTCTTCTTCAAGAGCCAAGTGGACAGAGCTATGCCCACAGGTCCCAGAAGACTCTCTGTAGCTATTGGAGGCTACAGAATAGATAAACCAGAATAAAATAATGTGATGATGTGTGCTCATTTGCATTTAAACAAAGACATATTGGATATTATGCCTTAACTCATAGAAATGGTTTAGCACCTGAATTTCAGGCATAATAGGAGATACTGTGTACATGAAACTTTCCTTGAGGTCTTGCTCACATATCACTTCATAGGTGATCTCTTATTTAGGGTCACCAGATAAAATATGAGGTGCTCTATGTTTTAGTAGATGTGTGCCCCAAATATATAAATATATAAGGATATCCCAAATACTGCATGAGATAGACGTATACTTTAAAAAATTGTTGTTTATCTGAAGTTCAAACTGAAGTGGGCATCCTGTATTTTTTCTTTTTTTTTTTTTTTTGGCAGGATAAAAACTGTAAAAAGAACATAGTGTAATAGGAATTTTCTGATTAATTTAGGTTTAACCCCTTATATCATGAGTTACTAGGCCTTCTTCATCTTCTCCCCAAATTTAATTAAAAATTAAAGAACATTTTAAATGCCGCACCATGTTCATTCACTATTTCTGCCAAAACTCTGCTAGCCATTGAAATGACTGTCCTAGTGTATAGTTGAAAAAACTCGGGCCCACGAAGAGTCGGCAGCAGAAACCTTCCAGCCTGGTTAGCAAGCCAGCCGGCTCCTTAGCACACTCTGTCACTTGTATTATGATTTTACTAGTCACAATAAAAATAATTATATTCTCATTAAATAAGACTATTTCTCATAATAGTCTAATTTGATCTCCAATGAGGATGTGATCCAGCAGTGCTTTGGAAAGCACAGCGCTGTTGATCTCAATGGCAGCCGACTTGGCACAAGGCACAGAGAATTATGCTTTCCTGTTCAGTATCACCACCACCTGTGACATTCCTAAGGTTTGTGCTTCATAGAAATTAAATATCCTGCTCTGGCTGAAAATATTTCCATTCATAACAGTTACACATGGACACTGAGGAGGATTCAATATCCCCAACTTCCCCTAGTGAGGCTTTCTATGTCTTTCTTTAGATATATTTTATGTAAAACACACACCTTGCTATTTTATCACCGTATTAAGATTAAAGTCATACAAGTATGACTATTGTCATCTTTATGAACTTTTTATCACTATCAATTTTTTTAAAAACCTAAATGCTGTCTACAGAAAGACTGCCTTTGAATGTACCCTTCAAAGCCATTTTATCACATTAAAAATAAAAAAATCAGTTGTGCCATTTAAAATTCAATGGTGGAAGCAGAAACATTGCCAGCATCTTCATGTGTGTTACTTCCTTTCACACTCAGTTCTGCTACTTATAATTTTAAATGTACTTTTAAAAAGAACATCTCAACTGCACCCAACTGGAGAGCCAAGTCCTAATATATGTCCAGGTGCATCAAGCATTGTTTCAAGATTACCATGGTAACCCCTAATTAAGGGAAAGAACTGCACATCAAAGGCTGAGCTCACACAGTTCATTTTCTTTCTGAAGTACACCTAGTGTTCATCATTTGATTTTGTTGAGATAATCCTTTCTTCATGTGAGTTTCATCATGGTCTAGCCCTGCCTCCTCCAAGTTCAGATGCTGCTCTTTACAAAACCCCACCATACCTCCAGGGTTTCCTCTAGGGTATCTTCTTTCTGTTTCAGAGCCATTGAAAATGGGACTGTCCACCAGGGAAGTCTGAATAGGATTCAGCTATGTCCAGGCACAGCTGCGTGTCATTTCCGCTCTTCAATCCAGGATGAACTATACACATCAGCTTGTGGAAAGTCCTTCCCAGAGAGTGAAGAATATGGCTAACAGGACTCCTTAGAAGGTCACATACTCAAAAGGCAGTATCATTGCCTCAAATTAGCTGATGTTAGAAGCTGGTAGGATTAAACAATTTTTCACAGTGAAAGAAATCCTCTCTATGGGAATCTGCCCAGATCTTGTCTCCAGATCTCTGTCCAGAGATATCTCCTCCAAGGACATACATCATCCCATTCTAAATCAGAATGGTCTTCTCACTTTTCCTTGTTCTCACCTGTGGCTGCACTGGAGGAGAATCTACATAGTTTTGTCTACTTAGTTTAAGAACCACTGGCCTGGGGCAAAGCCTAGGAATAGGCATTTTAATAGTTCTCCCAAATGATTCTAATGCTCAGTCAGGGTTCAAAGCACTGCCTTTTTTGCTTTTCCAATTATTGTTCTGGTATAAACGCTATGCCAAGCTTCTTCTTTTTTTTTTTTTTTAAGATTTTATTTATTTATTTGAGAGAGAGACAGTGAGAGAGAGCATGAGCGAGGGGAAGGTCAGAGGGAGAAGCAGACTCCCCGTGGAGCTGGGAGCCCGATGTGGGACTCAATCCCACAACTCCAGGATCATGACCTGAGCCGAAGGCAGTCGTCCAACCAACTGAGCCACCCAGGTGCCCCATATGCCAAGCTTCTTTCAGGGTCTTCCCTTTGGGATCTCAAGATGATTTTCTTAGCTTTTGTAGAAATTGGCTCTTGAAAATAGAAAGCTTTGACTTAAAACTACTGTTTCTCATGTGGACTTCAAAGGCCTGTTTTGGAAGTCACAAACGGAATAGTGGCTGTGTTTCTCTCTGCCTCCCTACTACCACAATCCCAATTCTCCTGAAGGAGGACAGTTCCGACCAGGAACTGGGTGTGTATTATGAAGAGCGGAAAAGAGGAATGCAACGATGAATGCTTACAGATATGACCACACCATGTTCACTCCCCAAACTTCCCTTTCCCTCAAGCACACTTCTACTGAGAGAACATTCCCTTACTGATCTTGCTTCCAATAATCATTACAATGTCAGGAGAGCATGAGTGGCTCTCTCCAAAGGACAGCTGAAATGATTATACAGAAACCTCAAGGTTCTCAGCCCCTAGAACTGCAAGGATCCCTGGGAAAGAAAACAAAGACAGTTTTACCTGTACATAAGGGAGTCAAACCCATAAGTGCTCTTACTTATCTACACAGTGACCCCTGATGAGCACAGTCACTAATGGGAGCCTGTCCCACATATGGATCTATCCCAAAGCAGGCCACTTCTCTTAAAATATGCAACCTCAATGACCCTAGATCCTCAACTTGATGCCTTGAGATGTCTTCCCATGATACGCCCCAAAACCTTATGAACTTACTCTTTCCAAGAGACATGGGCCCCAGAGAAGAAATGAAAAATCTATTCTCCATTTCACTCACTGTTACTATTGCCCTAGGACATTACAGTGGAGATGAGGTAGTCCAGAAAACTATTACAGGGATCAAGACACACACTGCTGTCACAGGCATAAAAGTGTTTGCTCAGGCTGTAGAAGGGGAAACTCCCCCGCAAATGTCACCATCAGCTAATAACCAAGCCTGAGAACACCATGCAGCAGGGTATGTGTTTGACCACCATCGTGCCAGAAAAGCAAATACTGCAATTTCTGTCCCTGCTAGCTACCACAGACCCATAAGGGGCTTGTCAGCATTACAAACTGGTAGTGACACAGTCCTCTCAAGTGAGACACACGGGAAGCCATTGTCCTCGGGATATATCCACAGACCGAGATACAAAGTGCACAGCAGTTCTGAGCTTCATTCACATCCTTGTCCAGTCTAGCCTTCCTGCAACCTCAGAGAAGGAATATTGTTATTCATGGGGCCATAGAACCACTCATGGATTCTCTCCAAATCATCCTATAGGGCTGGATCCAAGCCATGTTCCTTTGATACTGAGGCTCAAACAGAGAAGTTGTTTCTTCTACAAATGGTATCTGAGGAAGGACTTTGGAGATTCAGTGAGAGCATTCACTCCAAATCTGCCTTCAGAGACCCCACTTCCCCCATCCTCCTCACCTCAAATCTCTACCTGGTCAACGTCTCCAACTTCCCTCCATCCAGTGTCACCTCAACTCAGAAGAAAAAAATTTGTAATTTTGCTGCCTTGTTCCCAAGCATGCAACAGTCACACGATAGCCTGAAGTTGACTATTTTCCCAAGACCCAGATGAGTAAGTCTTAAGCATTCTCCACTTATTACATGGCACAGGAGTGACAGAATAGAAAGCAGATGAAAATACTCATTTGGATCAATACATTAACTTACTGATGAGGAAACTAAAGTCTTAGGGATTTGGTAAGAGTAAATGCAAATTCACTAGACTAACCCAGTCATTTCGCATCCAAAAATATAGCTGCCTACCTGTGAGGAAACTCTTCAGTTTCATAGTCCCTCATCATAGAATATATTTGTTCCTACAAAATACCTTATTTGCTGTAAGCAAATTGCACTAGGGTACACAGAATATTTACTGCTGAAAATTTTACACAAATACAAAATATGATTAACAAATATTATTTGTACCATTACCATCCACACACTGGCCAGATACTACACTAAGTTTATTTTCTTTCTTTTTTGTTTTTACCCACCTATAAGTCAATCAAGCCTTGATTTAAATTCCCTGTTACTTTGGACATACATGCTTCTACTTCATATCATTTCAATGTAGCCTATTTAATTGTAAATTACGAGTCCTATGAAGAGAGCTTTATTGCATTTCCCATTTGCAGTTGTTTACACTTTGCTATCAATATTTTCCCACCAATATGCAATTCAGAGGCTGTTACGCTGACACTAACGCTAATGGGTTATATTATGCTTCTGTTCCACTACAGTGCACGTTTTTTAAAAAACATAAAGAGCCCATTTTGCAGATGTTCATATAGCCTCACAGATAGACTTGCTTATATTCTGCACTGGAAATAAGCTTCGACGTCCTACCTCCCCCATCGAGCTGCAATTCAGAAATTTCCAAAATATCTAAATTAATTGAGTCCTGAGACTTTCACTACATATTCATGGTCCAAATGAAGAACAGGCATGGGTAGGCCTGGGGATGCAAATGAACAGCGTGCTTATAGCAACATCAAACCAAGCAGCAAAAGTAGATGAGCAGATGTCTCCAGAAAGAATGAGCCCCAAGACTACCATTACTGAACTGTCCAGTGCCGTGATGTCAGGACTGATCACAAAGAAGGAGTTGTAAAGAGTCCAAGCCACGGAGGCAGCACATCTGTCCCAACAGCATAACTCAGCTCAAGACCTAGATGGGAGCATGACAGCTTGCTTCTAAAGGGAGAAGAATCCTCAGTGAAGGCAGAACAAACTTAATCTCCCCAGAGTTCACCAGGAAGGCTAGAGAACACTACTTATTGATCTCATCCCGCAACAAGGCACTTGTATTTTATCACCAGTAAATAGCCCTTGTGAGTCTTTTCAGGGACTCGAGGCAGCTAAGACAAGAACACATTTTTTCCCTGTGCCTTTTATTTAAAAATAACTTGTAGGTTAAACACACATACACACACACACACACACACACACACACACACACACACACACGAGAAAAAAACGTGAAAGCAGGATGTCCCAGCAGCCAGGTATAGAACTAGCAAGTCTACCTACCATTGTTGAGCTTTGTCCTGGGTATTGATTGAATGTGAGACCTAAGGGGAGCTTCTCCGTCTCTCCCTGTCACCAGTGGAAAGGCCAGCATGGTAAAGTTGCCAACGTTACCTCATGGGGGTTCGGCAGAGCTTGTAATGAACAGAAATGTGCTTCAAATAAGAAGATTGTGCAGAAATGCTTGGAAACAACATGACAAATTAATAATAAACAGAAGAGAATCGACAGTGCTGAAGAGGCTGTGGAGACATGGTCATTCTGATTATGCCTCTGGAAAATGACACTTCAGTGCCAATCCTGAGTGACAGAGTTGGAGTCCAAAACCCCGCAAGCTTTAGGCTCATTGCCAGTTTTCATCTGCTTTTGTGTTGGAGCTTAATGCATTTTTACATTCACACTCACAGCCTTGTCTCTTTTTTCCCCCTTTTTCTTTTCTCTCTCTCCTTTTTTTAACAGCGCTTTCCATGTTGTGGTGACTAATTTTAAAGCTCACACATATATCCAAAACAGAACAAGCATAAAGAAAGAGTCTAGCATCAAATGACATATTACCATTTTGTCTGCTTGAAATAATTAAAGCAGCATCACAATGACTAATAGTCGTTGCTTTCATCATTTGTTTATCTGGAATTATGCAAATGACAGAAGCAAAGGGGCCAGCTGACATCCTGTATCCCACTCCCTCCCCTATCCCCCAAGCCCCCAACTTCCCTGCTTTGTAGATAGCTGTATTTAGGGTTGTGGGGTGATAGTGAGCCAGATAAAGCTAAGATGTAGCATAGAAGGAACACAAAGAACTCCTACATATTAGGATTTTTTCCTTCCTCTTCTTTTTCTAGGGCCATAAATTAAAAGTACTAGGTTCTGCAGAGCCTATGAATTATATAGTTTGGGGAGGGCGCTCTTTGAGAATGAGAACATACAAAGTTTCTCAAAGACATATATCCATGTCACCATATTGTTCCCAGGAATTTGGAAGGGACGCAGGTGAGGCAGGGGTCCTGATGCATAAAATAAATCTGCCTGTCACCGTGTGTAACAGGGCTGGCATAAACTGTCCGTGTCTCGCTCTCCCTCACACGGCCTGCGAGCTACTTACCATGATGCTCTTTCACGGTTTTCCCAAGACCCTTTCCCTTCTACTACATGTTTTTCTGGAGCCTGGGTCAGGGATGAATGCTGCGGGTATGTCAGACCATAACCCTGTCTGTTAGATGAAGCCCAATAGGGATGAGCCCTCTTTCCAGAAACTTCCAATAAATGACCTTAAGGGGAAAAAAAGACCAAGGACTCTGCAATTAATTCCTTGATTTGGATTTTCAAACTATGCTTACTTTGATGCTCTAAATCCAGAAGAAAGAAAATCAGAGATCAGCCTGTGCCAGGGACAATTAAAGAAACCTGTCAGTTCCATCACAAGCTATTCATGATTATTCCTAAGAAAAATTTGACCAAGGACCTAGCAAATTCTAATTTTAATTAGAGCGGGGAGTGAATTAACAACTTTAGCTGCCAGCATTGACAGAAGCCTCGAGAAGCCGGTGTGCTCCCCTTGCAGTCAGCAGCATCACCTGTCTTCAGTGCTTGCTATCTCTCTGCATATAGAACAGCCACCCAGGGAAAAGCTGAGGGGGAGGTGAAAGCCAATGCAGCTGTTGTCAAAAAAGGGATGCCGCAGCTCTGCAGTCCCAGCAGTGTACCTACCCTGGGACCAAGCAGGACAGTAAGTCACTGAAATGCTCCAGAGGACCCAGCATCCTCATTATAGCATTGGTCGGGAGATGCGCGGCCTTCGGGATGCAGCCAGAGAGAAGGCCGTCTAGCTCTGCCCTGGCCTCCGAATCAGCATCCACACTGCAAGTTCACTGATCAATGCAATGATGCACATACAGTTTCAATCCGTCTTGAAATCCAACCAAATGATGGAAAAATAAGACTGGAAAACTGTTGGAGTGTTTAACATTCTAGCCCAAGCATCCTATAATAGGACTTCTGGGATAATGAGATCGGCTCCCCAGCACCCCGCCCCCCCCCTTCAAGCCTGCTTTTCTTGTGATCTCCCACTCTTCTCCCCATGGCAGTAAACTCCAGACAGACACTGTCGGCTCCTCCCTCTCATACTTCCCACATCCAAAATGTTGTCAAACCCTGTCACTTCCCTCTCTGATAGATCCCCTGGATCTGTCTCTTGCCATTTTCACTGCTTCTGCTTTTGTTAGAAGGCGTATTAATTTTTCTCTGATTGTTGCAATAGCCTCCTACTGGTTTACCAATTTTCAAACTTCTATTTCTCTAATTTGTCTTCAGATTGTCAATAGCTATTTTCTGAAGCATGGATTTATGTGCTTTACTCGATATGTATATTTATAAAAACTTTCAGTGGCTTCTTATCGCCTCAAAATAAAAATCTGCTGTTTGTCATGGTTGTGATCTACCTCTGCAGACTCCTCTCATACCACTCTCTCCCATGTCCTCTCTGCTTGGGCCCCAAGAGGGTCTCTCTGTTTTCTCTTTTCTTTCCATCTCCATGCCTTTGCAGTCTCTCAGCTTGGAAAACCTCTCCTCTGTGTCAAGATCCAACTTTAATGTAGCTTCATCTGAGACTCCATCAGACCCACCTTCCTCCCAGCCAAGTTAATATGTCCTTTCTCTGGCCCCTCGTACGGTATCAGTCTACCTTAAAAGATAATTACCTATGCTCATGTCCATGGGAGACAAGTTCTATTTATCCGTGTGTTCCCATAACCTGTCATAGAGCTGGCATGTGAAAGCACTCCATAAATACTCACAGAAATAAATAATCTTCCCAAACACCCAGGATTGATGTGTAGAGCAGATTTAGAGTTGAAGACTGTGCTAATTTTTTGACACTGTTTTTGGAAGGTTCGAGTGTGAGTACAGGAGTATTGGGAAGAGGGCCGAGTCATTCACATCAAAAGAACTTTACTGATCAGAAAAGGGTTGGCGACTAGAAACAGGAAGTGCTTGTACCTTGATGCTGTGCTCCTTCCCTTTCAAAATCTTGTACCCAAATGAGTCTAACTTGTCTTTCTAGTCTGCTTACTGTTGGCACCAAAGTTCCCCCGAAGCAATGCCCCCCTGAAAGACTGAGAATTCGAGAGTCTCTCAAAATCCACACACCCTTTACACTCTCAAAGCCTTTCTTGGCTATAAAACCCCAGCTCTTTTCTTCAAGTGCTATGAACTGCCAGCACTACCACCGTCAGCCAGCAGGCAAATCAGCAGGTTTACCATATTTCCTGCTTCAATTAAACAACCCAAGTCAGCTGCAGGCTGCCACCTCCAAAAGCTACAACAGGATACATTCCCAGAGACAATTCACATTGTGAAAATACCCTTCTGTGAGACACCGCTATTCCACTGCGACATCTGTGCAAGGTAGGAATAAAAAGATTTGAATTTAAAAAAAAAAATTTATCACCTGCAAATAAGCTCTATAGGAACTTACACTCCTTTTCTCTATCACTCATCACTCCATTCCTGGTGAGAGGATTAGCCATTCCTGCCCACTGCTACATGACTTCCTACGCATCCCTGTAGGTGGACTTCATTTCCCCGCCTCGCTTTGGCTAATGATGCTTGAGCACACATGCCAGATGCCAGTTCAGAGCAGAAGCATTAAGAGGCAGTATATATCTCCATCAGTTCTCCTGACTTGTACCCTTTACCACAAAAAAAAAAAAAAAAAAAAAAAAAAGAGGTGAGGTTGCTCCCTGAGCTGGAACCCTAGAATGATGAGCATATGTGACACAGAGTCTGGTAAATCCCAGAAGTGCTGTCACCAACCAGCAGCCAGTGCATAACTGATATTTTGGAGCCATTTATAACTGTAACACAGTTGATAGACACCACAGATCAAAACATTTTCATGCAAATACATCAAAAGAAAAAAAACTTTTTATATGCAAACTCATATAAAAGCTCATATGAGTCAATTAGAGGAAAATACCAAGTTCCCAGAACATTAATGGGTAAAGGAGATAGACAGCTTTGTTATTAAATGACAGTAGCAGTATGGTTCTTTTATAAATTTAAAATATATGTAAGGGATACAGTATCAAATATTATGAAGAACTGTACTCGGGAGAAAACAATTGGCGACATGTACCAGAAGTCCTAAATTCTTATTTCTGCCACACTGGTTTTCAAAGTGGTATCTTCAGTTTATAAGCCCACCAGGAGTACCTTAAGGTTCTAGTTTCCCTTTTTCTTCATCAGCAACTGATATTACCTAGTTGTGTGTCATTTTTGCTCAGTGGTATTAAGTTACTTATAGTTACATATTCTTTTTTTTTTTTTTCTGATGAAGAGTGAGGTTGAGAATCTTTCATAAAATTATCAGCCATGTCCGTTGCCCATTTTTCCATTGCACATCTTGAGCTTTTCTTGTTACTTTACAAATGTTTTTCTGTTACCTAATTGTTAACTTTGTCATTCTTCTTTGATGGACAAAAATCTTTTATTTTCATGTCAACAAATCCAATAATATTACCCCCACTGGTTTTTGTTTTGAATCTGTAGTCTCATAGAGCAAATCCTCCCATATCCCGAGGACACAAAGATATTTTCTGACATTTTTATCTGTTTGGTTTTTCATCTGTTTGGAGACTTTATTCCAAATAATTTCTCCTTTCTCCTCTTATGCTTTAATGTATTACTACCGGTCTATTTATTGAGTTCAATGCCAGTATACTGTATTGTTGTTTTAACTATGGCTTTGTTTTACATCTAAAGTAGCAAGGCATTCCTGCATATCTGTTTTTCTTTATACAGTAATTTGAATTTATACAGTAATTTGAAGCAAGACTTAAATCTTTAAAATGATGACTTGTTCTACTACAAATATATCTTTCTATTTATTATTATTTTATGTCCTTTAATAGAAATATTTCTGCATTTCTCTCCTAGGTTTTTGTGCATACTTTATTAAGTGGTCTGCTAAGTACTTTGTAGTTTTTGTTCTGTTGAAAATGGTATTACACTTTTAATTGGTCTTTACTGGTATAGGAAGATACTTGTAAATTTTGTATCCAGCAATCTTACTGACCTCTCTTGAGTTGTATATGAAGCAATTATTCTTTCTCCCTATTCCAAATGAATATCCTCCTTTCTTCTTCTTTACTTATTACAATTTCCAGAACCTGTATAGTGCTATGTTGATGGTAGCAGTCAAAGTGGTCATCCATGTCTTCTTCCCAACATTGAAAGGAACGTATCCAAAGTTTCTCTGTTAAATATGTAAGTTCTTGGTAAAGAGGTTTTATCATCTAGAAGTTTTCTTCTAATTTTAGTCTTCCAAAAACTGTATCTCCAGGAAAATCCTGCATAGACACACAAGAAACTATGAGGAGGTTTATCACCTTCGCCTGAATGTTAGGAAAGTGTTGAAGGTGACCTAGGTTCTCATCACTGTAGGGAGAGGTAAGTAAATATGGTTAAAAGACATTTAAATAAGAAGAAAAACTCACTTTATTTTAAAAAAAGAAAAAATTACCCAGTTACCATTTCTAGCACTCTTTATTTCTTTGTGTATGTCTGGCTTTTCATCTGGAATCCTTTTCCTTCTGCCAGAAGAAGTTGCTTTAACATTTCACTTAGTTCAGGTCAGCAGGTGATAATTTTTTTCAGCTTTTGTATGTCTGAAATAGTCTTTACTTTGTCTTTGTTTTTAAAAGACATATTTGCTGGGTATAGAGTTATAAGTAGAGTATTTATTTTTTCCTTTCAGTACTTTAAAGTTATTACACTGTTTCTAAAGAGAAATCTGCTGCCATCTTTATCTTCGTTCTTCTGTATATATGTGCCATTTTCTCTGACTGCTCTTAATATTTCGATATAACACTGGTTTTGAGCAATCCAGTTGTGATATGCTTCTTCCTCCTGTTGTTGGGGTTCTTTGAGCTTCTGAGGTCTGTGGATTTACAGGCTGGATCAAGCCTTTATTTTTTCAAATATTTCTTCTGTTTCCCCCTCCTACTTCAGAGACTCCAACTACATGTATATTAGGCCTCTTGAAGTTGTCTCCAGCTAACTGATTCTATTCTTTTTGTTATCATTTTTCCTCAGTGTATTTCCTTTTGGAGAGTTTCTGTAGCAATGCCTTCAAATGAATTAATCTTTTCCTCCACAGTGTCTCATCTGCTGTTAATCCCATAAAGTGAATTGTTTATCTCACACATTTCAGTTTTAATCCCTAAAACTTTGGTTTAGTCTTTTTTTATATATATGTTACCTATGTTTCTACTTAAATTTTTTGAACATATGCTATAGTTTTAGTTCCTGCTTTGATGCCCTTGTCTGGAATTTTGAACATCTGTGTCAGGTCTTGTTCAGTTTCAACTGACCAATTATGGATCACATTGTCCTGCTTCATTGCTTGCCTTATAATTTTGATTTGATGCCAGGTATCCAATTCTATTTTTTGTATAGTGGATATGTTTGTTTTCCTATAATTGTTGAACTTTGCTCTAAAATGCAGTTATTTATGAACACTGATAATTTCAGGTTTTGCTTTTAAAATGTGTTGGGCAGAGCTGGGACAGTAATTATTCCAGGGCAACTCATTCCCCACTACCAGGGCAAGACCAGAGCGCTCTACCCAATGTCCCATGAATTATGAGGCTTTCCAGACTGGATGGTGAAAACAGACACTGTTCCTGGCCCTCTGTGAGGACACGTTACAATTCCCTCTAATTCTTCCTGATGGTTCCTTCCCTGGCCTCACACTCGTGCATTGATCAGGACTCTGCTGAATACTTAAGGGGCACAGACTATAGATCTCCAGGGTTCTGTTTCTGTGCAGCTTAATCCTCTCCAGGACACTATCAAACTCAAACCACCTTGATCTCCCCAGATGATTAGCTCCATGTGTTCAACACAGGGAGTTGTCCAAGATCCACCTGGCCTCCCCTACCCTGCATCTAGGCTTCTCAAGAGAAGTCACAAGGATGGCCTCATTCGTTTCACATCTCACTGGGATCATTCTTTTTGTTGTCTGACATCCAATGTCTTGAAAACCATTGACTGAAATATTCTGTCTGGTTTTTTTGTTGTGTCTGTTTAAGGGTATTACTTCTATTATTCTGTCTTGGCCAGAAATTACTAATGCAAAACTTTAAGGCATAAAAAAATTCTATGTACTTTTTAAGGAGAAAAATGTATACATATATGGACAATGCTGGGAGGACATATATTAAATAGTTAGGAGTGTATGTTGGAGAAACAAGGGAAGATTGGAGATGGTAGATGAAGGGAAAAGCAAAACAATTAAATGAGTAAAATTCTTCCCTGGTGATGATCACTTGCCCCAATCCAGGAATATGATCAACTCTGTGATGGGTATCTGAGGTCTAATTTTTTTTTTTTAATGAGTTAACCAATCAGCTCAAGTAACTAGGAAAACAACAAAAACAACTCTAAGAAAATAAAGTCAAGGTAAAATAAAAATATATATAAACAACGTGAAAGAAATCTCTCCCACCATAAGGATCCAGAACAGAGGACTTACAGATAAATTCTATCATACTTTCAAAGGACCAAAACTCTACCCAACACTATTCCCAAGAACAGAAAACCAGAGGGAAAGCTACTTGTTTATTTTATGACAAAGCAACCTTAATACCAATACCGGAAACAAACAAACAAAAAAACCACAGAAACTAGATTCTAGGTTAATTTTTTTAAGTAGATTTTAAAATCTTATAATATAACAAATAATAAAATACATATATATAATAAATTGAGTCTAACAAGGTTTTTAGGAAATAATAATATACATAAGGAGGATTTAATCTTAGGAAGACAATAATGATTCAACATTAAGAAATCTTAAAAAGTAAAAGAAAAAAGGTTATGTCTTTATTAAAGATTTTATTTATTTATTTGAGAGAGAGAGAGAGAGCAGAGCAAGAAAGCAAAAGAGAGAGAGAGAGAGAGAGAGCACACAAGCTATGGGGAGAGCCAGAGGGAGAAGGAGAAGCAGATCCCTGCTGAACAGGGAGCCTGAGGTGGGGCTCAATCTCAGGACCCAGGGATCCAAGGATCATGACCTGAGCTGAAGGCAGACACTTAACCAACAAAGCCACCCAGGTGCCCTGAGATTATGTCTTTTGTTATGATAATTTACTTCTTCAAAATCTACCCTAAGTAAACAATAGATAATTCATAAGCTTTATTCACAATGTTCATAGTGACATTATATATAGCAATGAAAATTAGAACTAATCTAAATGTTCAATGATACCTCTGATTAAGTAAATTATGACACAACCACTCAACTGAATATTAATAGCCATATGTTTACAAAGAATTACATAGAAAATACTACGGTAAGTAGATCTTTGACATTGTCAGATTTTAAAACTCAGGCCTTACCAAGGCTTACTCTGTTTAATCTTAGAACTTACTTCTATCCTCCAAACACACTACTGGCACTCCAAATTTCCTTACCCAGCTCCATTTTTTCCTTTTTATGAAAAATTTACCAGCTTCTAACTAACAGGATTATTTACATGTTTACATTTACTATTTATCAGAAATACTATCTCCTATCTTCTCCTATTACAATGTGATCTCAACAAGGAAAAATACTTTGGTATGCTGATGTCTCTCAGGTACCTAGAAGTACCTAGCAAGTTTACACAGTTCTAATGAATAAATGAACCAATGAATTTAACATTAGGGATTTTAATTATTTGTAGTGACCTCAAATTCTATGAATTATGAAAATATGTAATTGTGTCGAGGCATGAATTTGATTCCCAAGCACTAGGAAATGAATGTATAGGAACTGCCTGTCATTTGAATCTCAGCATGGTTTTGTTCCCCACACATTTTATGGAAAGAATTACATGCTCTACAATAGCGTACCACTCAGTGATAAAAAGAAACAAACTACTGATACATGTAACGACATGGATGAGTCTCAAATGCATTAGGCTGAATCAAAGAAGCCAGACAGAAAAAGAGCATGTTTCTAGAAAATGCACACAATGGTAGAAAATAAATCAGTGGTTGCCTAGGGATGGATGATTGTAACAGGGAACAATAAAACCTTTGGGGGTGATAGAAATGTTCAATATCTTGATTGCGGTGGTCGTTTTGTGTCTGTGTATATCTGTCAAAGCTCATCAAATTGTCTACTTTATGTGTGAGAAATTTACTGTACAAAATTACACCTTCATAAACTTGTAAAAACAAGAAAGGTAAAAATATATGCTCAAATGGTACTAATGAATTTAGACATTATCAAAACTTTCACTATGACTATCTGATAAATTTCAAGCATATTCAACAATGCTAAATAAAAAATCATCAGAATAAAAATATACTTTGTAACATAAACAGGAAAAAAATTAGAAGAAAATATGCCAAAATGTCAGCATTGTTTGAGATTCAGCGATGATGACTTAAGGTGTTTTATTCCCTTCTTTTCACTTACATGACTTTTTCAAACTTCCTCTAATGAGCATGGATTACTTTTACAATAGAAAAAAATTCATCTTTTATAATTTATTCAATTACTCTTATACTTAATCATCATTTCTGACCCATCTTTCTGGCCCATTAGTATTAATCATCCTGAAATATTGCTTTCAGTTCCCTGCTCAAGAACCTATGAGTATTGATAAGTGGATAGATCTTTTTTTAAAAAGATTTTATTTATTTGACACAGAGAGAGAAAGAAAGATCACAAGTAGGCAGAGAGGTGGGTAGACAGAAAGGGGGAAGCAGGCTCCCTGCTGAGCAGAGAGCCTGATGCTGGACTTGATCCCAGGACCCTGGGATCATGACCTGAGCCAAAGGCAGAGGCTTAACCCACTGAGCCACCCAGGCACCCTGAAAAGTGCACAGATCTTAAGTGTTCTCACCACCAAAAAAAAAAAAAAAAAGGTAATTATGTGAGGTGATAGATGTGCTATGTAACCTTATTACAGTAATCATTTTGCAACATATACATGTATCAAATCATCACATTGTATACTTTAAACTGACACAACATTTTATGTCTATTACATCACAATAAAGCTAAGGGGTTAGGGAAATAACCTACAATGGCTTTCTATAGGCCAGCATATCAAATCCTGTTCATTCTTCTGTGTATAGACCTATCAGAACTTGTTTCCAATAGGCTTGCTAAATATCAGGTTTTATAAATAGGACCTATGATATTAGGTATCAGTACATTTAATTAAAAATTAAACTTCATTTAAAAAATGTTGTAAACCTCAGATACATAATGTTGGGTTGTCTACCAGGATAACCATGCATTAGAATTCCATTTTTTTTTTTGACGTATAATTCAGGACAATGTTACCTTTTTGTTAGCCTTCACTTTTTTCCCCTTCCCAGTATTCTTTAAGATAAGAAATACTTGGCAGCTATATTTTAAAAGTGGTTTTTTAATCATATGTTTAACTGTATTTTTTTAAATTTATTTATTTATCAGAGAGAGAGGGAGAGAGAGCGAGCACAGGCACACAGAATGGCAGGCAGAGGCAGAGGGAGAAGCAGGCTCCCTGCGGAGCAAGGAGCCCGACGTGGGACTCGATCCCAGGACGCCGGGATCATGACCTGAGCCGAAGGCAGCTGCTTAACCAACTGAGCCACCCAGGTGTCCCTGTTTAACTGTATTTTTAAACAATATTCGGTTGGAAGTTTCTTGTGAACAAAAGGAAAAATGTACATTTAAGGTCAGAATTCCCACTTACATATAAAAGACCTATTTTTGGATTAGACGGTGAATGCCATGACCTCTAGAGCATCATGTACATTAGAGCTCTCAACTATCCAAAAATGTAAGTACCTTTCAAATATCACCATATGATGCTCTAAGTATTTAGGGTTTGACTAACAGTGGGGGAAAAAATCTTCCTAATAAAGCAATTAAAATACAAACATTAGGGTGCCTGGGTGGCTCAGTTAAGTGACTGCCTTTGGGTCAGGCATGATCCTGGAGTCCTGGAATCGAGTCCTGCGTCAGGCTCCCTGCTCAGCAGGGAGTCTGATTCTCCTTCTGACCCTCTCCCTGCATAGTCTCTCTCTCACTCTCTCTCTCAAGTAAATAAATAAAAATCTTTAAGAAAAATAAAAGAATAAATAAATAAAATACAAACATAATTGCTACAAAAAAAGAACTCTCTGGAAATTCTTTTTTATAAAAATCACTGTCTTGGACATGATGTTCTACAGGAAAACATTTCTTAAAATATGGAAATTTTTTCAGCAAGGAAGTGGCTGCTGCAGATTTGCTAAAACAGGCCAGTCTGTTTATCTCTTGTCTTAAATTCCTGTGAGGAGCAAAGGTAGATGTTGTAACTAATCAATGGATCAATTAAATCAATAGATGAGTGCTGATTCATCAAAGGAGCAGAATGACTATGAATGATACAAACTAAAGGATTGATTGCAGAGATCAAACTCTATGTGGTTGTGTAAGCCATAACACGCTTCTGCCTCCACTGCGGGGTCTGAAGGGAGTCAGGCCAGTACCGAAGACAATACAAGTGTGAGGTGGGGGGAGAACAAACAAGATGGATGCTGGGAGGACAAAACGGCAGCCAACAACAACAAAACGGAATCCTCATTTCTCCCATCACTTCCATCCTTGGGGGTATGAGTGGTATGCAGGATAACACGTAGTCTCAGGCAGGATAACGCGTAGTCTTCACACAGAGCCCAGGAGAGGATTCGGAGAATCTGAAGGAGAGTGATGGTAGGGGACGGAGGGAGAAAACGCAGAGCTGCCATCCCTACTGCCCCATGCTGACCAGGTAAGCGAGCACATTATGCAGCAGCATCTGGGCCTATGCGGACATCTGGCTAGGGCTACACTCCCATTTCCCAAATCTCAGTCCGATTTCTCTTGTGGTTAACCCTAGCTGCCAGAACCATACCGGAAATACAGTTCCAACTTGGGCTGACAGGAAACAGGCCACGAAAGAAACAACTCTTTAGCCTGTTTGTCCTCGCTTGCTCCTACATTCTCTACCCTCTCCCCATCCTGCACTACTTATGGATCCTCAGATTCAATCCATGAGCCATCTTCCCTCTCACCTCCAAGCTACTATACATATTTTGGCATGTTCTTGAGGTGTCCATGAAATATGTAGAGAGGGATGTGTGACAGAGAATTTGATCATGGAGTCTAGAACTGAAGAAAAATACATTGGGGTAAAGATTTTGGAATTAATCAAGCATAGATGGTATCATCTTCCACAGGCATTGATGATGAGCCCAGCCAGGAAGAGCATGGGCCCAAGGGAAGATTAGTAACGAAGTCTTCAAGAATGCCAATTTAAGGGCACAGAGAGGGACAGGAAAAGGGAAATAGTTCTGTTATGTAGAATAATCTGATATGTCCATATTGGGGAGCTCAATACATTTTAGTGAATGTATTCTTTTTTTTTTTAAAGATTTTATTTATTTATTTGACACAGAGAGAGAGATCACAAGTAGGCAGAGAGGCAGGCAGAGAGAGAGGGGGAAGCAGGCTCCCTGCTGAGCAGAGAGCCCGATGCGGGGCTCGATCCCAGGACCCTGAGACTATGACCTGAGCTGAAGGCAGAAGCTTAACCTACTGAGCCACCCAGGTGTCTCTAGTGAATGTATTCTAATATTTGAATCTCTCTGTGAGGGGAACAAAAACTATTCCTTACATTTTGCAGACATGACTTGGTGAAATTAAATAGTTTGTGGCTCCTGAAAACTCTCTCTGGTTCTTTCCCCTGTAATTATAATGCTATAGAGAAGCAGAAAAGGACACCCTGGGAGAGAAAGAGACCAGCTGGATGAGTTAACACCCTAAAAATACTCATCTTTTTTTTTTTCTTTTTCCTCCAAAATGATAGGAGGAGGAGCCCTTGGCATAAAACTAAGCTTCCCAGAAACTGAAGGGTATCACTCTTCGGTCTTAATTTCCCAAATGCAAGACTTACAGCCATACTTGGTTTGGTAAATCAACCACACAGAGATGGGAAGAGCCAATGAAGATCCTGGCCAAAGAATTCTAAGGTAAGGCCTTAAGAAATGACTCTCTGACTTAATAAATAACTTAGATGGCAAGAAACCTTCTGTAAACCATATGCTGAGCAGAGCCTAAGCACTATGATGGATAACTAAAGAGGGCCCACATGTCTAGAAAGTTAATGCCATCTTTCAAGGCAATTGTTTGTTTATTCCTCCCAATGCCATGAAATCAATGACTGTAACATTCCTCCCAGGATGCGAAGTTCAAGCTCACCATCATCTTTCCTATGGACCCTTCTATTTTCATCAGCCAATATGTATCACACCAATGACTCTTTTGACTCTTCTGATTGTAAGAAACGAGAACCCACTTAAGTCACATCATGGAATTAAAAGGGGCGTTATAAAAACGCACACAGATGGAAGAGGTTGTCACACTAATTCTCCATCTCTTTCTCAGGAACCTTATGATCTCATCAGCAACGCATGATGTCTCAGATTCTCTGTATATTTGTTCCCTTCTCTTCCCCACCAAGCAGATGTCTCACTTGACTCTGTCAAAGTCAGCACATGGCTTTGGCTCACTGTAGTCAATGCTTAACTCATGGTCTTCATTTTCAGCTTCCCTGGTAGATGAAAATTTTCCCCATGTTTTTAATTTCAAATTCTCAAGAGAAAAATCCACTGAATTCAACTCCTCTTTGGAAACAGAGACATAGGTCAAACATCACTGGCCAGCCTATGCAATGGCTGCCCTTGGGTGATACACCTGCTCCTGAGGTCCCTGAAACCCCAGGAAAGTGATGTGAAAGACAACAAAATGGAACAAGATCAACTGGTTTAAAACATGGCTTGACAGCCAACAAGGTCTCTGAATCAGACAGTTTCCCATAGACTGAGGTATGAGCAGTGCAGGCCTTAGAAGTTTAATTTATCTAGGAGTATGAATCGTGGCATGCCAAAGAAAAATGAAGTGATCTCATTATGATTAATTTCTTACATTAAATTCTTCTGACATTAACAATATCAAATTAAGTCCCATATAATATTAGGGAGATCAAAAAAGTTGATGTCTCTGAAAGGACATTGAAAAGTACTTCTCACCACACAAATATGAGGGCTGCTATCATCAGGAATTCAAAGCTTTCATGCATTCATTTAATAGATGGTGCCTACTACGTGCCAGGCACTGATCTATTTGCCAGGGTAAAATCAGTCAACACTTTTCAAATTCTATTTACACCAATGCTGTCAATGTCCCCGTCTTTTTAGAGCAATTTAGAGAAATTTTTAGAGCATTTAGAGAAAATGATTTTCTCTCTTTTCAGATAAAATCTGAATGGCTAATCACAGTCACTTATCAGCTCCTAAAACCTAAATAGCAGGCATGGCCAGTCCTGGGGTGAGACCTTTAAGGAAAACACAGCAGGCTACAGGAAGTATATTGCTAATTCAATGAAGTGGCATACATTGCTTTGCATCAGTGCTGAACGCATGCCCCACTATAGCATCAGGAAACTCTGCTGTTGACAACACCATATTTCAAAGGTACTTTAAAACCAACTTTGCAATCCCCTCTTGGTACGCAGATATTCCATGGCTCATATATTAAAGCAGAATAGGTATATTTTGAGCAAATCCTTTTGTGTATACCCACATTTCTGCCTCCCAGCTCCTTCCAAGAGCATTAACACTGGGTTTTAACTTTGGGGTGTTTTTTCCCTTTTTTTTTTACTTTATACCCCTCAAACACAATGTCTCTTTGCTGAATAATACGAAACAGCTGCAATGTACCACCCAGAGGGACTGCTGAAATTTTTGGCAATTGGTGAAATGACTCTGCGCAGACACATATTCACACATGTGGAGATAGAAAAATTGTTTAAGAACTAGGGGACCCATAGGAATGAAAGGTGCCAGGTGAGTACTAAACGTTATTATTTCATCTGAAAGAAGAATGAGACAGAGAAAAATAATTTCTGATAAGGCTGAAAAATGCCTCGGAAGTATTATGTTAATTATTATCACAAAAGTTCATCAGGAGCCTCCAAGCTCAGCAAACTTGACCAGAAATCCATTTCCTTTCTGACAGTCTTCCAGCCTATACTAGTTTTCTTGCTCCTAATTACTTCAATTAAAGGTGCTTTATAACAAAATGTTGTCATTTCTCTTCCTCAGACCTTAGAACTATGGAGATAATTGTCAAATTGTTCTTTCACACTCCCAAATGAGGTTTGTTTCCAACCACGATGCGTGTTTCATCTCACTTTCAACTTATAAGGACTCAAGAAAATCACCTTTCTGTACTACTAAGAGAAGGTTTACCTTTTTACATGTTTGTTTGTTAAACAGGATGAGAAACGGAGCAGAAGCAGTGACTAGGCAGAGATCCTTCCTTTGCATACAGCCCTTTCACTGCCAGCGCCTGTCAAACCCACACGAACTCATGTATCTGGCATAAGTCATCAGGATGCCGAAATCAGTTCATCGATAAAACCAGTCTCCCTGCTCTCTGAGATGGACTACTTCGTTGTTTCAATCACATTTATAACACGAGTTAATGTTCAGCAGCAAAAACAAAACAAAACAAAACAAAAAAAAAAAAAAAAAAAACATTTGTTCCCTCGAAGAGGAATTCCAATAACCGAATTGTGCTTCAGATTCTGTGCAGAGGACATGGACTCGCTGGTAATGACAAGCACCGACTTTGGGGAACTTGATTTGGTCAGTTACTCTCTGCTGACCTGAAGCCTGTATGATGCATCTCACAGATTGCTTGGGAGTGACAGGAAGAGAGACTTGGTTGTGCCTGCCAACTTAATAGGACACAGTTCTTATTGGGGCAAATTGGAATCTCACCCGATTTTCCAACATTTCCTTCCATTAAAATAATAACACCAGCCATTTAGATATGATTACAAAACAACAGTTTCTACTGGAGTCATAGGTCCCGATTTCTTCCCTCTTGCCATATTGAAACAACTGTTCAATGAAAAATATCCTACCCACAGTTCATAGGAAATAAATCATTACAGGACACTGATGATGGCATCTCCTAGAGTCAGAATATTAATTGCCTGTAGCTTATCAAAAGAATCCAGTGTTAACCTCAGATATTTAAAGGTGAAGTTTTAAATTTTTCTCCCACTGTGTTTATAATCTTGCAGGACTAGAGAGGAATGTTATACAGAAATTAGCACCGGATAACGAGGAAGTTCACAACAGACAGAAAAACCTAATAAATTGCATCCTTGGATTCAAATGACTGGACCACTTTGCTGGGCTTTAAGAGGAAATTTGGTGCAATGGAAAAAGGCAGACTTACCATCAAGCCTGGGTGGGCTTGAGTCTGCATGTTATTTAACTCTCTATACCTTATCTTCCTTACTGATAGGGGAGTCTTAACCTCACCTGAATGTTATAGGGATTAAATGTCCACAAGATATAGTGCTCTATGGATAACAAATATTTAATAAATAAAGTGACTTTTGGACAAGGTAATCAAATTCTCCATAGAAGTTTGGTAAAATTATGATACAGGGAAAATGCATCATCAGCACTCTTAATCTCAAATTTCTACATGACTTCCCCATTTTTTTCCTCTTCAATTTGTAGACTCCCAGTGACTGTATAATGTCCCACTGTCTCCTATTACAGTTTATCCAACAGGCTGAAGTATCAGAGACTTGATGGGGTGCCATTCTCAGAAGCATTTGCATTCTTATAAAAAGATTTTTGAAAGACTATTTAACCCAGAAGGAAAAATTAGAAATGTACAAGCACAGGGAAAGTATCTGTAGGCGTTTCCATCATCTTTGACTCCACACAGATGCCTGTACAACCAAAGCCTTTCTCCCTCTTCCTTGCTAACTGAAGCCTGATTTTAATGAAATGGAGATGTACCCAGCCCAGGCAATGAGGAATTATTTGTCAGGCCAGTAAAGTTCACTTTTGCCAATGAAAGTTCTAAGAGCTGGCATGTGACCCAGTTTTGGCCTGTGAGAGATAAGGAGGAGTCTTCTAGTAGTTTCTGGGAGGTAGAAATTCTCCCCTAGGAATGGTTTCTTCCATTATAGGGAAAGTGTTTTTGTTCCTGCCCCCTTTCTTCCTGCTTGGAACATTATCATGTAAAGACATTAGCGTATAGCTTTGGTAGCCATTTTGTTACCATTAGGGAGACATTACCAACCTAGAGAAAATGCTGGATCAGAAAGAGTGGAAGCCCGGATGTTGGTGAGACCATTGACCTTCTACATTAACTCTGGAATTTCCTACTTATTATGTGAGGTTAGTAAACCACACATATACACTTTCAGTCAGGTACTCTGTTATCTGCAGTCAAGCATATACTAATTTACAGGTACTCTATTATTTTACTATCCTTAGAGATCTCGAGAGATATCACCAAGATAGAAACAAAGTCTAAGAGCTTAGAAGCTAAAATAACATTTTAGGGATACCTGGATGGCTGAGTTGGTTAAGCAGCTGCCTTTGGCTCAGGTCATGATCCCAGGGTCCTTGAATGGAATCCTGCATTGGGCTCCCTGCTCAGCTAGGAGACTGCTTCTCCCTCCTCCCATTTGTGCTCTCTCTCTTTCTCGCTTTCTGACAATAAATAAATAAAATCTTAAAAAAAAAAAAAAAGCTAAATTAACATTTTTAACCCTTCCAGGATAAGTGAAGCCAGGAGCATAGCTCTGGTGCTACCAGGATACTTCCCTGCTTTTAAGATGGAGCCAAATAGATCTCAATTTTACACAGACTAGAAAATCAAGGGCAGGAACCTTGCCTTCTCTATATCTTTGGCACCTGGCACACTGCCTGGCGTGTAGTAGGCAATCAACAAACATTTGTTGAATGACAGCATGAACATTGTGGAGTGATTCTTCTAATTAGTGGTAGCTTTCTCAGGCTCTGGACTGTGGGGGCCCAAGGCACCCCCTGCAACAACTTGATTTGAAAACAAGAATGGCTTTCTAGGCTCCATCTTTCTGTTGCAAATGGCTCTAGACTACAGACCCACAACATAAATGCTTAGCCTCCCCAGTGCCCCACACAAAGCTGTGATTTTCTTCTGATTCTCTATTTTTAAAAAGCCCGAGACCATCCGTGTGTTTGTGTTTCTTTGTGTTGACTGTTGGTTTTGATGTTGTTGCCAGTTCCCTTCTCATACTGTCAAATTTTGTTTTATGTTCCCTTATTCTTTCAGCCATTTCAGGGGGAAAATGCTAATTACCATGGGCTTAATAGCGGTTCTGAACTGCACCAGGACACCGGGGGCTCGCAAATACCTGTCACCGCAGAAGTTTTCAATTACCGTAATTCCATTCCTAATTCAAATTACCATAATTGCCCTCCATTAATGCAACTTTCTTAAAGCTGAAACATCAAAGAAGGAACTGGCACATTAGCTCAGTTGACTACTTACAAAAATAAACAGTGTCTGTCCATTTTGCAAATAGGATGTTAGCCTAAAAGGATGTATGTGTCAGGGCTCTGAGCTCATAAGACCTATCATATTATATTTTACTCTTCTGTCAACATTTGTAAAAGCTGAACACCATCCATATCTTTCTTCTTCCCTCCTCTATTCGGGTGAAGGGTAAGAATTGCTCTTCCGATTGTTTCAGCGTTTACCACCACAAAAAAATTCAGCGTGTCAGCTCCTTCACTGACTTTGCTCTTACAAATACATTCATTTGGATAAAAAGCAGTTTTACCACTCTACAATCATCAGTTTCACTGCTAATGATCTTTGTTTCCCTGAATAAGTCATGCTTATTGTTGTTGTTGTTGTTTTTCACTTACTAGTATGAGGCAGACCACTGCCAGAGTTAGCTGGGTGGAATGTCAGTGCGATGCCATCACTGGACTGTCCTTGGCATTTTACCAGAAAGCCATAAATTTGTAATTTGAAATATAGGCAATTCTTCGTACTTAAACTGAAAAATTGCCAGAGGAGGGCAGTCAGAGCAAAAGGCCACGTTGTAAGTTGGACTATTAGAGTATCTGGTTCCAAGGAAGAGAGTATATAGTCCTTTAAATCAACAAGTGAATCACTGAAGCATTCTTTGCTAAGTTTACCTAAGTCAATTCGTTAAATGAAACATTTCTCCAAAAAAGTGTCTAAGCGAGCACTATAATAAATTTCATTTTAAATTCTCAGCCGATGATCAAAGCCACTGATAATTCCCAGTCCTGCCAAGTCTCGCTGTGGTATCCAGCAGTATCGTCAGACAAAGCCACAGTAGCTTTGAAGGTTGAAAATTCTGCCTTTCCAAATGCCACGGGCACCCTTAGGACATTGCTCCCGGCTGCACCAATGTAGAACTCTCTGCTGAGGGCAGGAAACTGAAGACAGTTCCATTGGAGACTCTGAAGGGTTCAGAAAGGGTGTATTCAGCCAATTAACTACATCCAAGGACCAGCAGGATCCAGCGGATGGAGTTACCACCATACCCATGGGGGCATCTCTCACTTCCTGGGCTCCCAAGTATTTTGGTGTATATTAAGGTTATTATTTCATTTTGCCCCTCAAAGTTGGATAGACATTCCCATTCAAGTCCCAGCTCCTCAACAACTCAATCATCCTCTTCTCCTGCTCTCAACTATGAGGGCAGTTTTAATCCAAACTGTCCTAGAATTTCAATCCTCAGTCAGCTTCTTTTTTTTTAAAGATTTTATTTATTTACTTGACAAAGATCACAAGTAGGCAGAGAGGCAGAGAGACAGAGAGAGAGAGAGAGAGAAGCAGGCTCACTGCTGAGCAGAGAGCCTGATGCGGGGCTTGATCTCAGGACCCTGAGATCACGACCTGAGCCAAAGGCAGAGGCTTAACCCACTGAGCCACCCAGGCGCCCCCTCATACAGCTGCTTATACTTAACAACCTATCGTCTTGTTCACTCATGAAGGAATCTCTCTCTTCTTCTGAGAAGAAATTTCTAAAGAGAGGAGTCTACCTCCTTGGTCACATGATTCTCATGGCCAGTTAGTCCTTCCTTGAAGTACTTCAAGCTGAAGTAGAAGAGAAGAGGCCTCTCCTTTCTGGCACAGAGGTGTTAGATGTGAGTCCAAAGCTACCAACAGCCCCATGGCCCCAAACCCATGTAAAAGTGTAAAGGCATGAAGAAGCACAAAGAAAGGCAAAGGTGAAAGATGGAAAGTGGGAATCTGGATGGTGTTCTACTCCCTGGTTCCAAATATTTCTGAAGCTAACTCTATTTGTCCTTTCTGTACTGTGGCTATTGGGTTATATGTCAAGAAAGTTGCCGCTTAAGCTTTTAACTAGTTTGACTGTTAACAACCTAGCATGGATACTGGCAAATATAGTATCTTCTTCCTATTGATGGGCCTCTGTCCCCTAGCTGGGCTATTTTCAGCATTAATTATATGACTTGTCCTTGTTCATTATCCATATACAATTGAAGAGCAACAAAAGTAAGTGATTCATTGCTGACACATGGCATTTCTTGAGCAGCCATTAATTAGCAAAATAGCACTTGAACTTAAATTGTTAAGGAGTGTCAGCAAATAAAACTGTAATCAGAATTTTTTTTCTCCCTTCTTGTGTATGCACCTTGCTGAATTTCATGAGGCAATTTCCAACTTTAATTTAAAGCTTATCAGGGAAACCAAGTTCTACATTAATCTTTAAGAACTGAGTCTAAATGTGTGTGGCCTTCTCCATTCCCTCTTTGAGAAACAAGAGATGACCTGAGCTGCAGCATATTTGTCTTCTCTAGCTTACCAGGATTCTCAGACCCTGGCACACAAGAACCCCATAGCTGAGTCTGGTCTCATCTTGAAGGAATTCACAATGACTGAGCATGCATTATGTATCACGCACAGGGCCATATTTCAGGGGAAATATAAAAAGGAATAATACAATTCATTTCTGAGTAGCCCTTGTCAGCTTCTTCCCCATACCCATATATTTTGGACTTTACCAATTTGATGTGCTCCAATGTCTATCTGCTAGTATCTCTTTCACTGAGACAGAGGAATTCTGTTAGAAAGCTACTCTCCCAGAGCATAGCGCCAGAAGTGCCAGAGAATTAACGTTTCCCTATGCCTCCTCCATTCCCCCATAACTCTTGGCTCCCAAAGCCCTCAAGCAGTGACTAACAGAAAAGGATGTACAAATACTCCAGTCCCCTTGATGCTTGGGGGGCATGATGCTGAGACACAGGAGTAGCCCACTATAACCAACTTGATAATGGACATTTTATTGGCCTTTTCTCCATTGCTCTATTACTCTTCTACTTCTTGTCAGTGTCCCCTGTATCTCCCCCTGGGGGATGGAAGGGGCTATTGTCATTCAAATCTTTATTTCCTGCTCTGCTGCCAGAATAAACCAAACTGAGACAATCCCCTTAAAAAATTTACACTTAAGTGGGAAAGACCAGCCTGCAAATAATATTCCTTGACTAGAGGAGTAAAGGTTATGGAAACATAAAAATACATGTTTCTATTCTTCTGCACTTAAGAGCTTCTCCAACCAGAGGATTCACAGCAAATGGAAATCACGTAACAGTTTTTAGGTGGGAAACACAACCGGCCTTGTCTTTCACTACCACTGTTATGAATACCTGGCTCCCTTTTACCATATTGGTCTTTTTTCCCTGTGACCAGATTGGCGCCTTCTTCCCTCCATCCCTTAAAAGTGGGATTCCTTTAAGTGATAAGCTTTCCCATGAATTCACTGAACAAGTTGATCATTTAGTCATATTCTAGTACCATACTTCTCTAAGATAAAATATTCTTTTAAAAACTGGACAAGATACAGGTAGGATAGCAAAGGATTTATGGACAAAGGACTTGAATCTCTCTGCCTTCTTTACCCCTCAGATCAGGATCCTTTTGTTCTTCCTCACTAAACTCCAGCTCTATTTTCAATTGAATTTCTGATGTCCACACTGGGTCTCAAATTGAATGTTCTGGGAAGCTGACTCTGACATAGAATTTAAAGTGCACATAGTACTCGGGAAAAGAAGGAGAAGAAAGCAGGATTGGGTAAAGGAAGAAAACATATGGCAAAATATATTGGTGCCAGAGGGCACTGTGAAGCTACAAAGACTTGTCAGAATTGACATGTGTTGGGCCAGAATGTCCAATCTTTATACCCCTGTCTAGATCTGTCATTAGATACAGGCTGCTAGGAAGGTAGCTGTGGGCAACATGGTTGGTTCTCTGCTACTTAGACGATGCTGCCTACAAGCTGTCTGCTGACAGCGCTCCCACCGGCTGGGGTGACAAGCCCTTCCTTGGAAGGGGATCTAGACAATGCTTCCCACTAGTCATCATATACTGGGATCTGCCTCGTGTCACCCTGGTGACCACCTCCACAGGAGCATTTTCTACAAGGCATAGGTTGGAGAGTTCTACAAAATAAAGACTTCTCATGGCCCTACTTCCCTACCTCTTCAACTCCCAAGACTTTTGCCAATACCTTTAACCTCCAAAAACACTTTCTGGGATCCCACAAGCTACCTGTTATCAGTTGAACTAGTTAAAGTATAAGATTAGAATGTAATGGAATAAACGATCAAATTTAGATTAGGGTTACTGTTAGGCTGGAACACAGAATTGGGATGGCCTGGAAGACCATCCTAGACCTAGACCTGAGGTCTAGCAGGTTTGGTTTGGTTCATCTAAAACAGTCAAGTTATTTGAGTATTCAATGGACCCATCAAATTATTGGCATTTCTCTGTGTCCCCGGAGCCAAACCCTTCTACCACATCTGAGCATATCCCTTGATGACTGAACCAGTATGGCTGTAGAGAAAGTTCCTTTAAGGTGGCTGTGAGTTTAAATACATCACCCTGTCCCTCTCTCAAAGCCTTACACAAATCCCTGCTATTATCTGGGGCAGAAGGGGACCCCAAATTGCCTAGTACTTGGGATGTGGACTAAGTATATCCAGTTACCTAAATTACCCAAGGGCTAGGAAAAGTGTAATTTGCACCAAGTCTACACTTTCAGTTGTGGTCATTCTGCTCTATTATCGCTTTACAAAGATTCCTTCTGTTCTATCATGGAGCTCTTTGCTTTAAGCAAAGAGTCACATAGGAGAAGAGATGAAAAGAACAAATCTGTGCATTTAGCAACACACTTTGAAATTTTAAATGATCTAAACAAAATAGGCTGTCGTTATAACTAATTATGTTTTTAGTTTGGAAATGAACTTTGCCTTGAATTCAAAGCAAGAAATTACTTATGCATTTATCATTTTCCAGGGTACTCACCCCTGCACCATTTCAAATATCACATTTTCTCTCAGTCTCTCTTCACCAAAACAGTTAGACAAAAGAAACAGAAAGATAATCGCACAATAACAAAGGGACATGAATAATTGGAATGTCTCTTCAGTCAGAAGTATTTTTGCTTCTACTAAAGGATTTCACTATGATAAATATTATTACCCTAAAGATCAATGGAATGAAGGATCTGCCAAATCTTACTCAATGCCAGGAAAATCTATATTGTATTTACAGATTTCAGATGGAAAGATCCAGCATTTATAGCACAGAGCATTTATATTCTCTTTCCTCCTCTCTCCTCCCAATTTTCTTCCAGAACCAAAACTATTTGCAAGACTTATTGGCAAAAATCTCCTTGTTCATAAAGATAATACTGTAATCACCAAACAGAATTCTTGGAGGACTGTGTGCCAACCATCCTTAAAACCTGGACTTAAAAGAGAGGCTCATCTTGCATCTATTGCTTCATTCCCTTCATGCCATTCTCTCTAAAAGCTCGAAGTTGTTATCAAAATAAAATCCCCCCACCTAGATTGTGAGCAGGCAAACTGAGTAGATCTAATGGATTTGTAAACATTTATTGGCTGTTTGAGTAAAGCTGTGCAATATCATCATGAACACTGAACTCTGCCTTCATTAGCTATGCAAAATTCCCCAGGTCAGTATTTACATTTTAGCAGCTTATTAAGCTGCTAGATGCTACGATTTGATCAGCTTCACAGAATCCACTGTGGTGTGGCTACACTGGCACAGAAATGATGGAGGCCAAATAGATTCAAATTAGCTGGACTGTAGTCACACTGCCATACCACTTTATCCTTCATTTACTTCTGAATTTGGGTATATCCCATGGAGCTTTATTTGCATCCAGAAGACCCAGAATGTATGCACCTCATGATGAATTTAGTAGCCAAAATGAATCATGGCTATTCAGAGGAAAGAAAGAAGAATCTTGTTAAGGACTAGGCTGTCATCAATTCCCAGACTGATACAACCTTATCATGTAGGTGAGCGGGTCAATGACACAGCCAATGCTTCAATAAATGGAGACAAGCCTTGCACTTTGGTGGAATGATGGGTCATGATCGCAATACATCTTGGAGTGGTAAACACAGCCTGAAGAATTTCCATTTCAAGGGGGCTATTCTTCACCTGATCCCAAAGGAACTAGAAGGCAGCAATTTTCAGAAATCTTCATTTATTTGCCTGTTGCCTCAGAAAAAGTAGAAGGGATATCCAGAGAAGATAAATACATCATGGTGATCCAGTTGAACCCATGAAGTTTCTCTCATGCTACGAATTGCTGACCTCATCATAAATATTTATCAACTGTTATAATCAAAAGCTCAAATCAGACAAGTCATTCGTTTCATGTTAAATGTTCAGAGTCTTAGAGTTATGAGAAAAACCTAGAGACAAGACTATTCACATTAGTGATCAACCAAGGAGAGAATAAGGAGTGATAGTGGTGGCAATCAGAGAAGAAGTAAAAGGAGGTATAGTATTAAGTAACATTTGAGTAATTAGCATGCATTTTTCCATAAGAAACCTGAGAGTGAGATTATTATCATCTTTATTTTATAGATATAAGAACTGAGGCACAAGGAGATTAAGTAATCTGCCAATGGTTCTACAATGTGTAAGTGATATAGTTAGATTTTAACCCTGGGAATCTAACTCCAAAGAACGATTTCTTAACGACTGTGCAGAGATCTATCCACTGGTTTATGTAATTAATCTTTAATAGATCTAAAAGAGAAAGGTTGTAAAGAACTAGTAGATACAAAATTCATATTTTCACAGTCTACGGAAATATCTCCATGTCCAGATATCTTCTCGGGTTTCTGAAATATATCCTTTCAGATCACATCTAGTTAAAGATTCATCACGGGTATTAACATTAGGAGCAACACAAAATAAAAGTAATAGGAGCTGAATGTTTTCCAGAAAACATAAACAGTCTTTATATTGTCATGTTGAGTCAGAACTCTGGATTTCAATATTTGTCTTACAATATGGTGATGTGGATTTTTCTACTGAAATATTTATTTGGCTATGCTTGCGTCTAAATATTAACCTAGGAAACCAGGTTTGGGTCTTTATCTACATAAAACCATTAAGTTGCTTTGTCAGTTACCATCAAAACTTCAGCATCCTAACAAAAGAGAGTAATGAGGTACAGTTGATGTTAAGCAGATTTTCTAGATATGTAACTGAGTAGAAATATGACAAGATGAAAGCAACTGACAGGTAATGTATTTAAGGGGAAAAAATTTCAAACTACACATAGTTGACCCTCACCTGCTAGTTACTAGATCATAATCCAAGAATAAAACCTGAATCTTTACATCTAAAGATTCTCAATATGAGATGCTCCTGTCAGTTACCCTCTGCCATGTAACAAACATTCCAAAAATTAAAGCAACAGTAATCTCTTATTTCTTACAATTCTGTGGACTTGGGCACATCCTCTACTACTGGTTTCATCTGGGCCTACTCTTGCATTTAGCAAGATAGTTGGCTGGGTTGGAAGTTCAAAGATGGCCTCACATACATGTCTGACAGTTGGTCCTAGCCATTGGCTGGGACATTTCAGTTTGCCTCTGCATAGCCCCTCATCTTCCAATTGACTAGACCATATTTTCTCAGGAACATGTATCAAGACAAAGAGAATAAAAGATGAAAGGCCTTTGAGGCCAAGGCTCTATGACTAGCACAACATAACTTCTGCCACATTCTATTAGTCAAAGCAAAATAAGTCTGGCTGAAATTCAGGATAATGGAACAAGACAATTTACTTTTGGATTACAGGAACAGTAAACTCACATTGCAAAAGAATGTGTAGAGTGGATGGAAAAACTTTGTGGCCATGAAACAATTGACCACACACACACACCTGTACACACATACAAAGAAAAAGTCAGCCAAATTAACTGCATCAATATCAACATCTCAATATCCTATTAGTGAAATAGTTTTGCATGATGTTCTCATTGGGAGAAACTGGATAAAGGGTACATGAAATCTCTGTATTCTTTCTTACAACTGCATGTGAATCTATAATTATCTCAAAAAGTTCAGTTTTTAAAAAGTCAGCTGCTTTTTTCATTAGAAAAAAGCATAGAAAACAAAGTGGAATTCATTATCACAACATTTTACCAAACCACAGTGAGGCCAGATATAAAATAACATTTATGGTTTACCTAACCACTTATTCAACAAATATTTTTGAGGGCCTCTCATAGGCCCAGTACTCTTCTAGGCACTAAATATCTAACAATGAACAAAAGGACTAAACCCTTTTCCTCACAGACCATACTTCTCACTATTTCACTCTAAATACCATGACAGAGCACAGAAAAGAATAAAACAGAAGACCCAGGGGCTGACAATAAAGTAATCAATGAGAAGTTGACACTGTATAGCAAGGAGAGACGATATTCTGAATCTCCATTCTAGAACCTTAAAGCCTTACAGGAAATGTAAGTTGTTTCTAAAACATTGAAAAGACTCTCTAGCTTAGTCTTTCACTATTTCCAGAGCTCAGTTACGCAGAACCACAGGATATTCATAGGTATTTGTGTATGTATATCAAACACACACACACACACGGTGAGTAAATACATTTTAATTTTATTTGTCAATTATACCTCAATAAAGCTGAACAGAAGAAACATTTTTTTAAATGAACTATTCAAGACTGAATTCTTTAGTTCTCTCTACTGCTTCTTGCCCACCTGTCAGGCACAAACTTGCCCAAACTTGACAAGGATGCTGTACGGTATTCTACTACTTCTGTTTGCTGGGCATCCATTCTCCCTTTCTCTTTGAGAAAACTGTCTCTTCTTTGTTCTTTGTACATGTGGGTTGATTGAGACCAGCCTTGAGTATGAAGAAAGACATGATCCAAGAGTAAGTGAATCAGCACTTTCAAGGGTGGACAAATGACTTAACTGCCCAATGAGAGTCAAGCCCAGGACTTTTGATAGAACTCTCTGGAAGCATGCTCTTTTCTCCATGGTTTTAAATGAGAAGAATGTGAACAAGGAACTACTACTGTATCTTGCCAAACTATGGATGAACTAGCCCCCAAAATGGCACCAAAACAGAGGAAAGCCAAGCAGAGAGATAGGGAGAAAATTAGTGACAATATTTGAGGCTCTGAATTCTACTCTAGAACTTCCTTCAGACTTTTTTTCATTACATAAGCAAGTAAAATTCTCTTTTGACTTAAACAGGTTAAGTTGGTTACTGTCACCCATGACTGAAAGTGTTCTAACCAACACAAAGAAAGAGCATGAAATGGATGTAGGAATACCTTGGGAAAGCAGAATAGAGGACTGGATAGGAAAAGGACTCTCAATTTTTCAAAAAAAGAATGAACACTGAGTTGCTGTGTGCCTTTCATGCCTTCTCTGGCACCAGATCCAATAACTTGCCTCAATCTTCAACAGGTAGAACCAGCACCACTGGTCTCAGAATTTGATGAAAACACATCAAGACTCCATCGAAATGATCTTCATTACCAAGAAAGAAACAAGAGCATTGGTTTAGAGGTTTTATTTTAGTAGCAAAAAAAAGCATCTTTGTGTTTACAGAGCATAAGAGAGAAAAACAATAGCACCTGATGACCCAAACATCAGACAAGATCCTCTAGGTACAATATCTAAGGTTCAAATGCCAGATTAAACAAACAAGTATTTCACTAAGTGTATTAGAGTTCTCTAGAGTAACATAGCCAATAGGATACATATCAATCCATACTCCACATATGTATATGGAGAAAGAAAGAGAAGAGAGAAAGAGGTAGAAAGAAGTCTATTTTAAGGAACTGGCTCACTGAATGGTGACTGGCAAGTTTAAAATCTGCAGGGTGGGCCATCACCTGAGACCATATGAGGAACTATAGAGACCCATGAGTAGCCAATATTGATCTTCAAGTCCAAAGGCCATCTTCCAGCAAAATTTACTCTTGCTTGAGGGAAGTCAGTCTTTTGTTCTAGTTTGACCATCAACTGATTAGATGAGACCCACCCATATCATGGAGGAGAATCTGCTCAAATTCCATGGATTTAACTATTAATGTCATCTAAAACATCTTCACAGAAACATCCAGAATAATGTTTGACCACATGTCTGGCACTATGCCCAGCCAAGCTGACACATAAAATTAACTATCACACTAAGTGTAAGAACAAATCTTAGCAAATTTCTCCATGTCATCAACTGAATTTTTTCTAGCTTACAAAATCCAGATCTATAAAAAAATAACTTCGCAGCATGCTATCATTCATTTCAAAGTCAGAAATACCAGAAACACAGTTGAATGTGATAGGAAGAACATTGCCTTGGGAGTAAGAAAGCCTGAGTAATAGTTACAGGACTGGTGCTAATTTAACCAAGTCATTTCATCATGCCAGATTTCAGTTTCCCTCTCTTTAAGGTGAGGTGTGGGGAGTAGATCTAGTGAATCCCCCCAAGTACCTTCTAACATTCACTTATACCATGTTTCTAACCTTCTCTCTGATCAAGGACCACCAACCTCACTCCTTCCTAGAATCTCTAGAGTCTATAATATTTATTTCAAATGCCCAATTGGATATTGTTCTCTTTTGCAGCTCCAACCTTTATGCTATTTAAATAAAAGTGGGTTATGTGCTGCTGAGAATAGCGATGACGGGGGTCCGTGGGCGTTGGCAGCATCCTAGCCAAGGTGACGCTGAATTGTTAAAGGCAGCCCACACTACAAGGTTTTCTCAGCTATCTCAGGTGAAAGTTTGACTTTCCCAGTAGAAAACAAGTTTGATCTGAAAAACAAAGATGATGACAAAAACATGTAGCCCTTCCACTGGAGTTGGTATATTCTTCAGAAATTTCTGGTGAGAGGGAGGAAAGGTGTTTCAAGATGATCAAGATAAGTTTGAAAGCACACCTAAGGAAACAGGATTTGAGTTGAAGCCAAGATTAACACACTTCAAATAGCATTTTCACTATTCTTGGCAACCCAGAAATGCTCTTTTATCTTCTGTAATATCTATAATAGCACATTAATGTTTAGCATCTAAGATGTAATGAGGGTGCCCAGGTGGCTCAGTTGGTTAGGTGGCTGCCTTCAGCTCAGGTGGTCTTGGGATCGAGCCCCACATTGGACTCCCTGCTCAGCATAGAGCCTGCTTCTCCCTCTCCCTCTACCTCCTGCTCTGCCTGCTTGTGTTTTCCATCTCTCTGTCAAACATATAAATAAAATCTTTTAAAAATAAAAAAATACTAAGATGTGATTAAAATAATTAAGACAGTTACACTATTAATGGGAATGAAAAATGATGGAGCTGCTATGAAAGACAGAATTAAGATTCTTAAAAATATTAAAAAAATAGAACTATCATTTGACCCAGTAATCCCACTTCTGGGTATTTATCAAAAAGAATTGGAATCAGTCAGGCTCTCAAAGAGATATTAGCACCTGAATATTCATTGCTACACTACTTACAACAATAAGACATGGATGCAAAATAAATACCAATCAACAGATGAATGAATAATGAAAATGCTGTGTACACACACACACATTGTGAAATATTATTCAGCCTTAAAGAAGAAGGGAACCCTGCAATATGTGACAACATAGATGAAGCTTAAAAATATTATGCTAAGCAAAATAAGTCAATCACAGAAGAACAAATATTATATTATCTCATTCATATGAGGTATCTCAATTATCAAACTCATATAATCAGAAAGTAGAATGGTGGTTACCAGGGGCTGGTGAGAAGAGGAAATAGGAAATTGCTAATCCATGGCATAAATTTTCAATTATACAAGATGAAGAAGTTCTAGACATCAGTTATACAATATTGTGCTTATATATTAACAATATTGTACACTTAAAATTATTAAGCAGATAGATCTCATGTTGTCTTCTCACTACAATAAAAAAAATTTTTAAATAAGAGAGTTGAAAAAGACATACATTCTATTTTTTAAATAATTTTTATTAAGTTATGTTAGTCACCATATGATACATCATTAGTATTTGATATAGTGTTCCATGATTCACTGTTTGCATATAACACCCAGTGCTCCATGCAATACATGCCCTCCTTAATATCCATCACCAGACTCACCCCCTTCCCTCCAAAACCCTCCATTTAATTCTCAGAGTCCATAGTCTCTCATGGTTTGTCTCCCTCTCTGATTTCCCCCCCTTCATTTTTCCCTTCCTTCTCCTAATGTCCTCCATGCTATTCCTTACGTTCCACAAATAAGTGAAACCATATGATAATTGACTTTCTCTGTTTGACTTCTTTCACTTAGCACTGCATAATCTCCTCCAATCCCATCCAGGTTGATGCAAATGTTGGTTATTCGTCCTTTCAGATGGATGAGTAATATTCTATTGTATATATGGACCACATCTTCTTTATCCATTCTTCTGTTGAAGGGCATCTCGGCTCCTTCCACAGTTTGGCTATTGTGGACATTGCTGCTATGAACATCGGGGTGCATATGGCCATTCTTTTCACTACATTTGTATCTTTGGGGTACATTGGACAGCAACTTCTTTCAAAACGCATCTCCACAGGCAAGGGAAACAAAAGCAAAAATGAACTTTTGGGACTTCATCAAGATAAAAGCCTTCTGCACAACAAAGAAAACAGTCAACAAAACAAAGAGGCAACCCACAGAATGGGAGAAGATATTTGCAAATGACACTATAGATAAAGGGCTGGTATCCAAGATCTACAAAGAACTTCTCAACACCCAAAAAACAAATAATCAAATCAAAAAATGTGCAAAAGACATGAACAGACACTTCTCTAAAGAAGACATACAAATGGCTAACAGACACATGAAAAAATGTTGAAAAATGTTGAAACATCAATAGCCATCAAGGAAATTCAAATCAAAACCACATTGAGATACCACCTTACACCAGTTAGAATGACAAAAATTGACAAGACAAGAAACAACATATTTGTAGAGGCTGTGGAGAAAGGGGAACGCTCTTACACTGTTGGTGGGAATCCAAGTTGGTACAGCCACTTTGGAAAACAGGGTGAAAGTTCCTCAAAAAGTTTAAAAAGTAGAGCTATCTTATGCTCCAGTAATAGCACTACTGAGTATTTACCCCAAAGAGACATATGTTCTAAGGGACATACATTCAAAGGGAAAAAAACAATATGTAAAAAGTAGTAAATGGGAATTATAAAGATGTGACAAGAGATTGTAAAGGAGAAAGTATGGATGTAATAGACTACTCTGAATTAAAATTGTTTTATGGCTGTTCAAGTGACTTTACCTGACTCCAAGTTCTCCATGCAAAAGGATCACATTCTTTTTGTTTTTCTCTTCACTTGGTACATTGCCTCACACATATCAAACATGTTTATTGGGCAATGAAGAAATTAATAAATGCTACACCAAGTCACAGCTATCACTGTGGATTAAAATTTTTGTCTGTCAATATATCTAATTCAGGTAAGTCTTTCAGAAATCTAATAGGTCAGGATTAAGAATTGTCTTAAGTATATAACCTTCCAACTTTATGGAGATATTTCATTGAAATATTAAGAGAGGTAGAATGCAAAAAGGATAAAATATTGAAAACATGTTATTGCCACAGTTTGTTTCTCTATAATGATATGCCTTGCTTTTACCTGCAATGTGAAATAAATGTAGCAAAAATTCACAACATAAGAATGATTTCCAGTTTTCAAAAAAGTAGTGAGAAGTTTAGGACAAATGAGTGCTGATGGCTCTCACTCCCAAAACCTAATCTATTTCTCATAAGGGAAATGTGAATGTTCACAGATTTCAGGGCCATGTCTACACATAAATTGTAAGAAAGCTCTGGGAAGTCAGATGGAGGCCAGATCCCACAGTAAGAAAGAGGAGTGTACTGGAGACAGAGCAGGCCTGAGGCTACAGTTCAGAATAGGTTAGGAGAGCTTTCAATTAATTCTTTTGCTCTCCTCCATGTTGCCCTGGGAGAATATTAACCACCATTTCACTAAAGAATCAGATATAGGTGTTAAAGAAGTAATAGGGTAGCACTGGAACATAGCTAAAACAATGAGACCTGACAGAAGGGCTGGCCCTGAATATTTCTTCTTCTCCTTCTCCTCTCCACCCCTTGGGATAGGAAATTACGTTAAAAAGACATGGTTTCCTGGATGGTGCAAGGTATGGTAATACCTGAAGCAGAGAACATTGGAATGGGCAGAATCCAAAGTCTCTCCCCATGCACTGAAATCTCAAAAGTGCCTAAAGGAGAGCCCAAACCGGGCCTGGATTTATGCCCATCTCCCCATGCTGACATCACAAGGCAAAGGAGCTAGTATCTATAAAGGAGTAAAAGATACATCCAGAAAAGCATTAAAAGAAATCTGAAGAGAACACACATTCCAAAAGAAATACTAAAATATGCTAAACTATACTAAGCCTAAACCAACTATATAATTTTAAAAAAGAAAAATTAACAAAAATCACAGGAAAAGAAAAAATAAAGTATCAAACAGATAAGTTTTAAAAACCCATAATTAGTGAAGTCATACTGAAATTTTTCTAAAATTTTAAAGTCTTTAGGGTAAAAAAGCAGGTAACTTACAAAGTAAGAAGAATCAAATGGATATCAAATTTATCATGCTAATACATGAATATATTGTAATAAAAATCTTCAAAATGTTAAAGAAAAATTATTTTGAAGCTGAGATTTTATATCCAGCTAAACCATCACTTAAATGCAATGATGAGGTAAAGATTTATAAGGTTACAAAATTTCATCAAAGACTTTGAGAGAATTCTTGAAAAATATACTGTAACATAATAAGGACTAAATCTAGAAGGAAAAAAACAAGATGGGGGAAGTAAGATGAGGTAAAACTTAAATTACTATTATAAGCAATAACTAGAAATATATGTGCACAAAAATCTAACACTCAAATTCTAAACAATAATAATATGATAATGAAGTTTGGGGAAGATACCAGAGGAAAGTAAGAGAAATTAGAATGTCCTAAGGTTCTTATCTTGTTTGAAAAACATAGGAATTGATAAGTTTTCTGTTTGATGAAAAAAATAAGCACAAGTATAAATCTTACTAAGTTGGAAATAAACACCATAAGAATAAAAATAAAATATACAGCTTTCAACACCAAAAAAAAAATTTTCTCATCTACATAATAGAGTATATAAAAGGAGAAAAAATAAATGAAAAGGAAAAGGTGTAAATAGAAAACAAAAATATGACAAATAAATCTTAACAAAATTAATTACAATGAATATAAATGGATCAAACTTATCAATCAAAAGACAGAAAATCTCAGGGTGAATATTAAAAGCCAGGAGAGAGCAATAAACAAGGTATACAAAATTTATGATAATGGAATGGAAAGAATATACCAGCAAAAAGAAATAAAACCAGGTTATAGAACTTATGGTGAAAAACATCATAAGGAAAAAAAGGAACATGATATACTGGTAAAAGGAACTGTATCAGTCATGAATAGATGTATGCATAGCCCTGAAATATACATATTCTTTAAATTACTGAAAAAACAGAAGAGATAAATAGCTAAATCAACAATTGTAGGTAAAGATTGTAACATGTTCATCTCAGAAACTGCTAGATCAACAGACAAAAATAAGCCAAATGGAAAATGTGTAAATCCCACAATACGCTTGATAACATAAAACATAACCAGTAACGCAGATGGCATATAATTTTCTGAGCCCACAGGAATGTTCACAAGAATTCATATTTTAGTACATTTTTCAAAACTTAATACATTTACTAAGTTGGCATTTTGTCTGTAATCCAATGTTGCAGACACTCCCTGAGAATTTCATAATCTCTTTTTAAGAGATGGCTTTTAGGAATGCAGGCTAAAAGTCAACACTTGCTTACATGCTGTTTTACGATTTACTTGTCTTACTGCTTATTCCTTCTTTTTTATTATTATTATTCTTTGTTTTAAATTAGCAGATAGCTCCTCTGAGTAAACTGTATTTTCCCAGGTATGACAGCTGCCTTCCTTGGAATGGATATTACAATCTGAAACACATTCTTCCGGATACCTCTGATGCTAGTAAGTTATTATCTTAATTGTTATCAAAAGTTATTTAACATCACATCTGGTAAAGAAGGCGGATACTTTTAGTCACATGTAAGTTGTGACTTTAAAAGAGTCACACTAACTGTAGAATGAGTATCATCAATATCCTTTCACCCTTCTTCCAACAACAGTCTCCTATGTTGACACTTAACCTCCTCCTCCACTCATAGTCCAGATACTTTGTGTAGAACTAAGACTCCAGGGGGAAGCACATGCCCCAGAATTAACCAGAAACCACGATGCATTCCCTTGACCTCAGAGATGGTTTCACTGTGAGAATGCAGTCTACAGGTCTGTAGACTTCTCCGGTGGCTACCAGAAATGATGTTCACTGCTTCCAATGGATTTCAGCCTGAAAGGATGCTACAGTCACTTCTGTTACCACACAGGAGAAGCCTATCTGAGAAAGGAGCCAACACAAAGAAGAAGGGCCCAAAGACAAGGAGACAAAGAGTGAACTGATGACACGATTTGAGTTTTTCTGTCCACCTGTGTTTAAAGATATACCTCCCCGCTAAACTTTCCAATTACATGGGCCAATAAATTCCCTTTTTACTTAAGTCATTTGAATGGAGTTTTCTGTAACATTCAACTGAAAGTTTTGATGATGTGCCTTGCTTATATAGCTCATACATTTGCTGTAAATGCAATTCCAGAAGAGAAACAAAAGTATTTCAAACCATGACAATATAATTGAAAAGAAATCTCCTAAAGTGATTACAGCAGGAAAAAAAAAATATATCAGATGCATAGATTCTTAAATACTTGGTAAAATGTCAGTCTGTTTAATGTTAACTCATGCTTTAACTATTCTAAAGTTAGATATTTTTCTTGCTGCAACCCATGCCTATCCTTGTAATATGATGATTGGGCAGTATTACCAGAAGAGAAGAATCAAATGTATACAAAGCAGGTAAAAGTAACAGATATTCATTATAGTTACCTTTGAACAAGCATTTATATTATAGGAAAGCATATTAATTTTTCATGATTTATCAGATTTTTAAAATTTTTTCAAGATGGTTTGTGCTTTATATTAAAGATTTTAACCTAGAATCCATAAACTATTATAGGATTCAGATTGCCTGTAAATCCTTTGATAATAAAGAAAAGTTGTGTGCATGACCATACAGAGATTTGGGAGAAGGAATTTTATAGCTTTAGATTCTCTGAAGAGTCCATAACACAAGAAAGGGTCAGAAATCACTCCTATCTTATAGACGGTAAGGTGGCTTTGGTACCTGATGAAAAAATTCCAAGAAAAGTATATCCAACTTTTGAAATGACTCAAGATAGAACATGCCCAGTACACTTATCTGGGGTTATCTCTGGTGATGGGATAAGAATTGATTTTTTTTTTCTTTGAAACTTTTCTGCATTTCCAGCATTATCTATAATGACTATGAATTATGTCAGTAGTATACAAAGTTAATTTAAGAAAAAAGGTCTACCTATATCCCTGGGTCTACCATAAAATTCCCAGGTCAAACAGAGCAGTTAAATTAAACCATTTTAGTATTTAAATCAATGGGCAGTACTTGAACAAAGCATCAAAATTCCAAAGGCATAAAAACTCACTTAAAGTAATCAGAAAATCCCATATTCTCTGAACTAAAATTTTGCAATTGTCTCTTAAACTAATTGCCCAAACATTCAAAATTAAAAAAAAAAAAAAAGTAAGGAAAATGTGAACCACCACTCTTAAGTCAATCCTACTATCAAGTTCTATTCTCATTCAAATGCTCCCCCAAGAGCTTTAAAAATTCAGTGGTGAACAGTGTCTTCCCATAAAGTGCACCACTGCGTTCAGTGTCACAAGATTAATAAAACTTAACAAAGATAATTACTTAAAAGTAGTCTCCATTGGGTGAGTCAGGGTGAGAAAAGATTCATTCCTGCTAGTAATAATTATCCCTGGGTAAATTATTTCTTAACTCTGCTCTCCCAAATGTGCCTTCTGCCAGAGAGCTCTTACAGAGAAACCAATAGCCTGCTAGGGTTTATTTTAAGGTCATAATCCACTTGCCAGCCTCTGTCAACCTAACAGTCTTCTTCTCTATCACTATTCCTTTCAAGCCTTCCTAGAATATCTTCTTCATGCATTCCTTTCCCCCAACTAAAAAATAACAATAAGAGGTAGCACTAATGGAGTACTTAGTATAATGCCCAGCATATAGAAAGTGCTTTAGGGTCACTCATTCCTTTAGTCATTATTTTATTTACTCAACAAATATTTATTGAGTATCCACAACTTGCCAAGCACCATGTTAGGTTCTTAGTATACATTAGTGATGAAAGCAGATAAAGACCCTGCTCATATGTAATTTTGTATTGCATAGAGAGATGGGCAATGAAAAATAAACATAATAAGCAAATTATATATCACTTAAGGAGGTAATAATAAAAAGTAAAGCAGGATTAAGAGATTGGGAGTGTCATAGTGGGGCTGGAACATGGTATGTTGTTAAAAGGTATGGGTAGCACAGGCTTCATTGAGAATATAAGATCTGAAAAAAGATTTGAAGAGAAGGAAGTTAACTAAGAAAATACATGAAGGAGGAATAGTCAAGGCAGAGGAAATTGTTAGCACAAATGCTACAGAGCAAGAGCTTAGATGGCCTGTTCAAGGAATAAGGAGGCGGCACAGACTGCAACATGTGAGAAAGGAAAAGAACAGTGGGTGATGAGGCCAGAGAGGTAAGGAAAGTGCAGATTATGTACAGCCTTGCAGGTCTTTGTAAGAACTTAAAATTTTTGAGAGAAATGGAACCGACTCATAAGCATAAATGTAATGGAACCTTACATTTTTAAAGAACTCTTTAGCAAAACTCAAGTGATATTGAGAAGAGACTATAGAAGGCAATGCTAAAATCAGTGTGGGAGATGCACTCAGATGGAGATGGTAGCCACTGGCGGTAAGTGGCTCGATTCAGGATACTCTTTGTAGGCAAACACAAGTGTGTGTTGGGTCTGAGAGAAACAAGGATGACTTCGGAAGGTCTGGCCTTGGGAAGTAGATCAATTTGCCATCAGTGGGAAGGGGAGTTCAAGATTTCAGTTTTGGATATGCTGAAGTGGGGATGTATATTAGCCCTCCAAATGGAAACATCTGGTAAGCAGATGTGTATATAGTTTAAAGTTTGGGAGAAAGTTCTGGATTAGAGAAAAAAATTAGCAAGTCATCAGCATATGGATAGTATTTAAAACCATGAGGCTGGCTCGTGGGGAAGGCATAGGATAGGAGAAGAGGAGAGGAGAGAAAATAAAGCAAAATGAGGTCTGAGTACTAAGATATTCCAACATTAGAAGCCCAAGAAGATAAGAAAAAAATAGTAAAGGACCTGAGGATGAGAGAGCTATGAAGGGGGAGAAAAGCACCATAGCACTTCATTCATAGAGAAACTAGGTACTCTTATTACTTCCATTTTATAGGTGAGAAAAGCAAGGCATAGCAGTTATGCTGCCCCAGGTCTCAGCTCTAAAAGACAGATTTGATTCAGGTTTGTCTGACTCCATAGTTCATCCTCCAGTCCAGAATGCTATCTTGCTGCCTACCTAGTCTTCAAAGTATGTCTCTCCCCTAAAAATGTTGCCTTTTTTTAATCTATCAAATCCTCGTTATCCTACAGCACATGTATTTTAAGACTAAAATATTTAGATATCACTCTCCCTACTCCCACTGTTTCTTGCCAATCTTCTCTAATCTTTCCATCCTCATCTTTTAAAAATGTGCCTTCACATCTTCAAGGTACATCTGATTCCCCTGTAATTCCTTACAGCCTTTCTTATTATTATCCTACTGACCTCCAGATCGCTTCCCCAGATCCACTGCGGACTTTCGAAGTTAGTTCCTATCAGCATGGATAACTGTCCAACAGCTAAGACTTCAGTCAGTCTAAGCAACCAGGATTCTGATACTCCATTCTGCAAAAACAGCCTCTTGGCCTTCCACATAACTCACTCCCACATTCCTACCAAATTTGATCGACTTCTTCAAGATCTCCAGCACCCCTCAATTTCCTTCTTCTCTTTGGACACTTGACCTCACTTCCCCATCGAGCTGCAGCTTCCAAGACAATTCAGCCTTGTAGCGGCTCTACAACCCTCTTCCACGTTTACACCTCAGCTTCTAAGGATTGCTGAGGTAATTACCCCCCAAATTAATTTGGCTGCATCTGTTCTTATTCCTCTTTCCTTTCTTCATGCCTCACAGAAAGAGATAACGCTCTTTTGGTGTAAGATTAATCCCTCTGTCTGCTTATGCTTTGAATCCCATCAGCGAATAAAGAGGCTCTACTGTAGTAAGTCTGTGTACACGGACTTTTTTCCTGGCATTCTTTGGACTTAGGGGGCTTTCTCTTTTCTTTCTCCACTAGAATCCTACTGTTCTTTACAAACTTAACTCAAAAATTCCCTGACTCCATGATCACCCCTAGCTGGAACATACCTCTCTTTTTTAATTTCCAACACATTTTTCGTATCATTCTTAGGTCACTTATCTCATAATATACTATATTATAGTTTGTCCTTCCTTTCTTTGTGCCTTTAACAAGTAGTTTCATGTAATACTTATAACGTCCCAGACACTGTTCTAAACACATTTTAAAATAATAAGACATTTAGCAATATCAACAATTACAGATACTTTGTTATTTAAATATCTGTCTATACTTTGCTGTATTATATTATAAAGACCTCGAAGGCAAAATTCAGAATGCTATCTCTTGACTTCTTGCTTTTATACTCTCCTAGATAGGGTGGGCATATTGCAATTGCTTTCCAAATACACACATTGTTTTCCAAATTCAGTATGTTTTCCAAATACACAAATGCCTAGAAATAATTTGGGCATCCTCTAATCTTCATATCATTGCCAAAATTCCATATCCTCTCTTGTCGTATACAGTGAAGACATCTCACATGACTTTTTAGTTATTAGGGGGGAAAAAACCAATACAGTCAGATTTACCTTTGAAAATGTCAGAAAGTTGCCATGCTGTTGAGGTCCTCCATGCTATTTTTTAGTATATCTAGGAAACCTGGTGTTGCCTCCAGCGCTGCAAAACATACCTGTTTACTCTACTGAATGACAAATGAGGCTAGTTGGTTCGTGTCTTGGAAGATGGTGATGTAGCTTTAAATCCTAGAATCACTTTCAACTGGTAAGACATTGACACAAGGAAGGACAGGTAAGAAATTGAAATTAACTGACAGAACTATAGATTCTTATTTTCTGACCCACAGTCACTCACAGCCTACACTTACCAAGTGTACGGGGTAAACTTGCCCAAATTCCTCACATTTCCACATCTCGTTGACTCTGAAGACATTAACATGTAATCTTATTTACCGTGAAGAAATTTTAAACACCACCTATTAAATTGGGTAATTCCATCAACCAGAATAAGAAGAATCCTAATTTTAGAAATATTAAAAATATATATCTTAGAATCAGTAAGTACAGTATTAACAGTATTAACACTTTAAAACCAACCTGTAGGGACACCTGGGTAGCTTGGTTGTTGAGTGTCTGCCTTCCACTTGGGTCATGATCTCAGCATCATGGGATCGAGACCCTCATCCAGCTCCCTATTCAGCGGGAATTCTGCTTCTCCCTCTCCTTCTGCCCCTCCCCTGCTCTTTCTCTCTCTCTCTGACAAATAAATAAAATACAAAAATAAATAAATAAATAAAACCATGTTGGTTGAGCAAGGAAATTCATTTTGTGTACCCTGTAGAACCTAGTCTATAGTAGACAATATCTTTTGTTTAATTTAATCAAATATAAGTAAAAGCCAATTAAAAGTTTTTCAGTATGTTAGGGATCCTTTCTCAATCTAGGAAGAATCATAATGAATCAGTATGAATCAGTATCTCACAAGGTCACTAGAAGAAAATTAGGTCAGAGGAAATTTCAATCAAGCACATGAGCAGATTGTTCTTTATTAAAAACATAAAGCCCAAAGCATACAGTGTTTTGACCCCAATACTCATTTATAAGCACGTGTAATCTCATTAAGATAAATCCTAAAAATGGTCTAGAATAAGATGCAACAGTTTCCCTGAGAGTTGTAGGTAGAACCAAGAAAGTAAGCAATTGACCAAATTAACCATGTTTACTATTTATATATGAACTTCTGTGGTTGCGGGTCATTACAACCTCTCTCCTTATATTTCCACTGTGCCCACAAGAATAACTTTTGCCTCAGCATCCACCACTGTCCACTTCCTTACTAGCTAACTTCCACCTCCCACACCATTTCCCTGGACCCAACTAAGGAAGAAAATGCTACCAGAAATTAGTCCGAGCTTGACTCCATTTCACGAGGGGACAGGACTGCTACAGCAAAGTAGAGACCTTAATCCTCAGTGTGGGGCTGGGTGAGTCAGATGGGTCTGCCCTACAGGCCTGGAAACCTAAGTCTCATGCTCTAGCATTTGTTAGGCAGGACCATCAGGCAACTACTCAGATATTATCTTCTATTTTAAATATAGTTCTTAGCATCTGTGCTCCCTCTCCCCATGCCCATCCCCATAGCCACCCCACTGCTCTAGCATTGTCACATAAGTCCGACCATCTGGGGGCACATCCATTTAATCTTAGTCTCCAGCCCACATTTTTTCCTTTCACAACCAACGGCCATGAGGGAAAACTCGAAAAATTCTTGCCCCTGTCATAACAGAAAATCAGTGAGAAACAAGCCTCATGCATCTAAGCCACTTAATGACCTCATAAGAAACTTCATTCGTGGGTGGATGGATGGATGGAAGGACAGATGATAGATATAAATTTGTGGTGAAACATGCAATAAGATAGAAAAAAGAAAACTTAGAGATCTGTTCAGAAAGTATGTCCTTGTCTTCAGTGGGTTAAGATTTATGTCAAATATTATTGTTCTTTCTTAAATTTTCTTGGCAATTTTGCTACGTGTTGTTAACTCTGCATCATCTGCTCAGATAAAATTTAAATAGAGTATGTTGTGTCACTTTACAGACACACAGGCCTTTGCTTTCCCTAGGATCCTGGACTTCTAGAAATGGGAAGGATATTAGTGGTCATTAAATTCACTCCAGACACGTTCTGGGTGATGATCAATGGGTTGTCCATGACCTGCCTTAATGCATTTAGCCACTGATTAAGAACCAGTGCATTAGGCAGATAGGCTTTTACTAAAGAACTCCAGCCACAGAGTCTGATCAGAGTTAAGAAATAGAAGGACAAAGAGAATTTTTACTCTTTCACTATTTGTGTGAGGGAAGGATGTATTGGGAGAGAATGAAAAAAAAGTATAGAATACAGACAAATAGAATGTTATTGGGGACACTTGAAATACTACGCAAAGAAGCATTCTAAGAGACCGGGAAGCACACACAGTTACCGTTTAATAAAACCAGCTTGATATTTCAGTATAAAAGCAAGAATGGCTGGAAAGTGAGTAAGCATCTCATTAAAACCATTCTTAAATTCCACTTTTCAAGCCTCATCAGAATATCAAAGAAATCACACTTTTTTTTTTAACTGATAAAGTATCAGATATTCTCTTATGATCATCCTTGATTTATTCTAAAAGCCCCTACATATTCTGACAACTTTATCAGGTATATAAGCATATTCTGCATTTTTGCATGCATACATTCAAATGTATATCTAACTATATAAACTATTGTCACAATTTTGTGTTTCAGAAACTAAATAACTAATGTGGTAATGCAAATTTTAGTTCTTTTTTATTTAAAAAAAAAAGCTGCTATATTTGTATAGACTCCCATTTAAATAACATGGGCTTATCTTATTGGGAAAAAAAAATTTTTTTTAATCCCTCAGGTACACTCCTCTTAACAGAATCAACTTAATTTCATTTGACATTGTCCTTTCCAGAACTGCAAATTCAATGAACGCAGCAGGTCCTGATCCTGGTTTTTAACAGATGGCCTCAACAATATGACAGTAATAGCATCTGACATGTGTTGTTTCAATGATCTCTTTCGCTCTTGGAAAAGTATGGAAGCGTTAGATCCCGTGTGTTCCTTCAGATTGTTATTTCTGGCACACTCTTCTTGGCATATGTTATGATGAACCATTCATAACAAATTAAATTTTCATTAAGGTAAAAAAAAAATCTTTATAATCCATAAGCCTACAATTTGTCTCAGTTCCCAAGGTAACATATTCTCTGCACAGGGGCCAGTTCTACACATAATTGAGTGTGGGGTTGGCTTAAATCTTTTTTTTTTTTTTTTTTTTTTTTTTTTTTTTAAGAATTAGCTCTTTTGCTAAAGGGAGGGAGGCGGTAGGAGGCCAGTGAGTAAAACCTGGAATCCCAGGAATAGAAAAGAAAGGAGAGCTTTTCTCCTTTGGATTGGAATGGAAAAGATTCGTGGCCTTGCTCCCAGAGCGTTTTGTGGGGACACAGAAATCAGAATCCCAGGAAACACATCAAAAAAGCCTCAGCCACGTGGTAGCACTTGAATGGCACCACGTGGGCTGAAAACCAGCTGGAGCCAGCAGAGCTCCTGTACCTTTAAGGTAGAGATTTAGAGCTGATCGTGGCTGTAATTAACAGTTTCCTCTAACTGTGCGATGGAATTTTCCTGAAGGACTCTGTGGTTTTACTCACTGGAGGGTTTAGTAAAATGGGATTTCAGGCAGCGCAGGGCTTTCAACTCAAAGTAGCTAAATCTAGTTAAAGCAGAAACATCAATGATTTTCAGTCAGCACGCATCATAGAAATGTCTGAGCATCATAAACCACTGTTGATTGCTTCTTTCAGAAGCAAGCTACGAAGAAATGGGGAACAGAGGTGCAAGAAAGCTAGCCTGGGCCTCTCTCTTCCTGAGCTGGCAATGAAATCCCACAGAATTTTTTTCCTTTGATAATGTATTCAAGCCTACTTAGTAACTAGTAGACTATTTTCAGTGTACATTAGACATATTGGCTACCATTTGGGAATGAATTCAAATTTAATCCCTGACCTCGCCTCACCTTTAGCACAACGTTCGCTTTGGTGATGCTTTGGAAACTACTTAAGAGAAAAGCTCTTCCTCCGTGAGCTTTTGGCTATAATGCACTTCATGGGACTCTTTCCAATATTTTCTTTTTACTGAAATTTGAGTTCAACTATTCACAAAGGGAATATGAAAGTTCATAAATTAAAATCCAAAATAGTGTAGCATAAACAAACAGGTTTACTGTTGAATATTTTATGATGATAAGTACTCACGTATTACCTGACATAAACACTTTATACTTTCCCAAATACTTTCAGGTGGGGAAAAAAAGAAAATGAAAAAAACCAATTAGGTGAGTGCACCGAGCGATAGGAGCTGGGCAAGAGATTTCTCTGCCTGGCCCTTCCTGAAAAGGAGAAAAAAAAAAAAAGAAAAGAGGCTAAACGAGACTGAGGAAAGTGGCAGTCATAAGACTGTCGCTCGATTGCAGAGCAGCTGCAAAGTATTTCACTGGAAAAAAGAAGTTCCAAGAAATACATGTGCATGAGATTCAGTACTTCATAGATGCTAGCAAAGAACTCACAGAAATAAGTGTTTGCGAAAGAAAGAGGAGAGAGAGCATCTGAGGGAATCAAAGTGAAGTGTGCACTTGAGAAAGAAGCATCTGTGAAGGAAAGAGCAGCCCGTCCCTGGCGCCAGCAGGTCGAGGGAGGGCTCGGAACAGAGTCGCGTTGCGGGAAAGTGTCCCTTGAAACACTCCAGGCTTCTGTCGCGGAAACCCCGTGGAAGAGGTCAAGCTTCTTTGGACACAGGTCCAAAATGAAATCACCTTTTGTTGAAATCTCATCTAGAATAAATGCTGCTGCAGCATACACTCCCGTATGCACCTGAAAACTCCTACATGAAAAATGGTATGACATTACCTTCTCATGAGATTAATTTTTCTAGTAGTTATTTTCACTGGCAAAGCAAATCAACCATTATTTTAAATAGAACAATAATTCTTCTTCCTTGAAGTAAGTCTAGGTTAGAAGCTCTGATTGGTCTTCTGAGGTGTTGGCGACTCAGTAAAATGAAATGGAGATAAAATAGAGATTTTTTTTTCCAGAAGAGCCAATTTTATACTAGCTACAAAGAAAATCTCCATTAATTTATAAAAGCAGAATTTGGACAGACTCCATTTTTTAACCACAGTGGAATAAAAGTAGTCGATAGCAAAGCCAGAACTGTTTAGATATTTCAAAATAGTCTCCCAAACAAAACTGGGTGAAAAGGGAAAACAAGAATATAATATTAGATTATGGAAGGGAAACCACCAAAATATACAAATGACTGCATTGATGATAGGGTCTCAGTTTTAAGAGAAAGAGTAAGCATTCAACTAAGCATTCAAGGTAAGCAATTAGAGAAAGAACTTACCCAAAATTGAGTTCTCATTCTACCTGGGGCTTAAACCTCTCATCCTCAGCTGAGGCAGATGAGTAGATGGCCCCAAAATCCGCTTGAGTGCCTCAGCCCCAAATCTGTGTGACATCCTTGCCCTTTCCTCGTCGATCATAACTCACACTCTCCCTACTTCATAGCCTCCATCACATACCAACGCCCAACGTCCTTCACTTGGACCTCACCTTTGACTTTCTTCCACTCTTGCCTACCTAGAAACCACTCTCCACACAGTAGCCAGGAGGTGCCTTTGCGAAATGCAAATTAGATTATACTGAATGATTTCCTATTGTGTGCATATTAAAAATCCCAATTACTCCACACCCTACCTCAAAGACTGGAGATGGGTCCCTAGGAACAGAATTGGACCCACAGACATGCATTTGCCCTAAAGGGTGTTTCAAATGATTTTTAATTCATTGCCAGTATTTTTTTAAGGATACTATACATTAAACAAAGAGATTTCTAAATTTTTTTGAAAATTTGAAAAACATGTCTAAATTGGAACCCATGTTTCCATATGGTAGATATTAACTACAGTTCCTACCACCTCCTCTTGTCTCCAGATCCCAGTCTGGGTGTCAATAGTTCTTTACCATCAAGCCTGCATCCACTCCTTTTCATGTCTTAATCGTAAATATTTTTCCAGATGTAAGTATCCTTTACCATATAAGAAAATGAAATCCAGACTGAGAAAGCCATATTTTCTTACCCCTGGGGCACTTGATTTGTTTTTGATACCTGTTGTCAAACTGGATTGAAATTGAAGGTCTGCATACTTTTTTCCATACTGCACTAAATAGACTCTTCCAACCCTCCAGATGTTTCAGAACATATTTGGCGTCACACAGAAGAAGAAAACTTCCATGATGATAATGTTCACCTTTCATCTCAGTCAATAAAGGTCTAAAAGGAAATAAGGAAAGAAAGTGGAAGGGTAGGGGAGAGAAAAGGGCAGAGGCGGGAGACAGTAAACAGCCAGAGTACACAGCCAGACATACGGACAGAATGGGAAAACTCAGACAACTAATGTGAGGGTGCTTAACACAATGACACCCCCAGATATTATATAGAAGATATTGATATGTGTTCATTTGCATTTCTACATATAATGCTGGGGGAGAAATTGGTCTGCCACCAACAGATTTCAAGCTCCTGGAGGAGGAGGACAGTATTATCTCTGACCTACCTAATCCATTTGTAGCATCTTTCAGAATCTCCCTAGACACAAAGCAGAAAGCAACAGTAACAATAATGCATTGTCTTTAGATGGGATTCTTTGTGAAGTAGTTGGAAGAACTTTACAACAAAAATTACATATATTCTTATGTCTCAATAAGGTAGGTAGATAAAAAGCTTTTATCTGCAATTCAGACAGGATGAATAAAGGTGTTAAGTGACTTGTCCATGCTATGTTTCTGGCTGAATTTCAGGTGACTCTCTATAATTATTTCGCTTTTCAGGTGGCTTTGGAAATTTCGGCTCCTCTATCCCAGCAGAGTGCTTCCATTGTCTTCCCCACTCCTGCTGCTGGGCTAATAGGTCTGTGAGAGCCGGTTGCAAGGGTGTCATTAGCCTCTCCCCAGTCCATCAGCTCATCTCTCATCCAAAAAGAGCTTCAGAACAGTTGGCTAAAAGTTTCTTGTTTGATTTTATTCTCTCTCTCTCTCTTTTTTTTTTTTTACCTTACGCACTCTGGTTTTCCTGAACTAAGGCTGTACATAGGAAAATTCAACTGGAACCCAAAGATAATAATTTGATCTACTCAAACATCCCTCTGTATCTGAGCCATTTCGGGCACAAATCGGATTTTCAACAACCCTCAAATACAGGAAACCAATGCTTCCAGGGTAAATTATCAGTCAGCCCATGTTTTCAGCTCAAGTGAGACTGAAGTATTGAAATTTTAGATCTCCTTTTCAGTCAATCCATGTAAATAAAATTACAGTCATTTCTGTCATATTGGAAATAGAATAAACCTAGAAGTCAAGGAGCTGAATTTTAGATCCAACTCTGCCATTACTTGGTATTTGATGAAGTGGAAATAGCACTAACAGGGCTATATGACACAGAGGAATTTACTGAACTTCTCTGACCCATCCGTAAAATAAAGACAATACTATTTAATTCATGCGATGGTTACAAGGATCAAATGGATTCACTTGTAAAAAGCATGTCACGGATGGCATTCAGTAATGTTAGTCTCCATTCCTGTAAAATGAAGGCATTGAATTAGAGGAGCTTTAAGGTTCCTTTTGGTGCTCACATTTTTTGTTTCTACTATTTTTTCCTACACACTCTAAATTGTATATCAGCCTCATTCCCTCCTTTATCCTCCAAGCTGCACAGCTGCAAATATTTAACTCCCACCTGTGGACTCAAAATAGGTCTAGACTCGGAGACTCTCATGACCAAACCTCCACTCATCCCCCATTTTCACAGTTACAAGCAGCTGACTGACTTCCTGCCTTGTACCCTATTCCCCCGGGATTTGAATCCCATCGTACTCTCCTCATTCTTCTTGGGATACGGAGGCCAGTCCCTGAGCCCTATTTGCATAGCATGGTCAATAGCACCTGCTGGAAGTCCTCCTTGTCCTGACCACCTGCCTGCTTGGACACTCACTGTCTGCCTGCTGCCAACTCAAGAGCCCTAACCCAGCAGCCAGGAGGACATCTGTCTGCAGACCACTGCCAGGCCTCCCAGATACCAGCTCCCACCTGCTGGCCTGCCTCACAGTTCTCGCTAGGTGAAAGCCAGCCCTGTTTTCTCCTGCCCGGCTGAGCTAGCCCACTTGTGGGTGCTGCATCGTCAGCCAGACCCTGGACCTAGACATGGACCTGGACATGGACACTGACCTAAATGCAAAGATAGTACTGCTTCTTACTTCTAAAAAGAGTATGTGTTCTTTATATATTTGAGATGAATTACCTTAATCTCCTTAGTCTATTTTCTGGCCTCCTTTATTACCTAATTTGTTCTTTTCATTAATTTGCATTTTATGGAGATAAAACACATATTCAGAAAAGTGCACAAAACCTAAGTGCATAGCTCAATGCATTATGAAAAAGCAAACATACCCATGTAACCATAGCCACGTCAAGAAACATAATATTAGCCCCTCAGAAGTTTCCCTCATGCCCTCTTCCAATTGTCACTTGTCATTCCTCAACCAAGACAACTACTATCCCAACTTCTAAGACCACAGTTCAGTTTTGGGTACTTTTCAGTTTTATCTAAGTAGAAAAAGACATTATATGCTCTCTCTGTCTGCCTTTTCTGCTCAATTTTATAAGACAAACCCATGTTTATGTGACTGTAATTCATTCATTTTCATTCTATAAAAAAATTCCATTCAAGCAAGGATGCAGAGAAAGGGAAACCCTCTCGCTCTAATGGTGGGAACGAAAACTTGTGCAGCCACTCTGGAAAACAGTATGGAGATTTCTCAAAAAGTTAAAAATAGAGCTAGCCTGTGACCCAGCCATTGCACTATGAGGTATTTACCCAAAGGATACAAAAACACTTCAAAGGGATACATGCACCCCATTTTTATAACAGCATAATAGCCAAATTATGGGAGCAGCCCAAGTGTCTACCAACAGATGAATGGATAAAGAAGATGTGGCTTATATACACAATGGAATATTACTCAGCTAAAAAATAATGAAATCTTACCATTTGCAATGACATGGATCGAGCTAGAGAGTATTATGCTAAGTGAAGTAATTCAGTCAGAGAAAGACAAATGCCATATAATTTCATTCATATGTGGAATTCAAGAAATTAAAAAAATAGGTGTGACTGGGGCGGCGGGGGGGCAGCACCTGGGTGGCTCAGTTGGTTAAGCAACTGTCTTCGGCTCAGGTCAGGATCTTGGAGTCCCGGAATCAAGTCCCGCATTGGACTCCCAGCTCCATGGGGAGTCTGCTTCTCTCTCTGACCTTCTCACCTCTCACGCTCTCTCTCACTGTTTCTCTCTCTCAAATAAATAAATAAAATCTTTATAAAAAATTTTTAAAAAATAAAAAAAGAAATAAGTGACAGGGATTAAGGGTACACTTGTCACGAGCACTGGGTGCCCTATGGGAGTGTAGAATCACTATATTGTACACCTGAAACTGGAGCACACGTATTATTTATAATTTTGAAGGGGAAAAGCACAGGTGTTCTTCTCTGTGAATATGCACCACAACTCTAATCTTCTTGCTTTAAAACAACATGCAAATGCCAAGCAGAGTGACTTCATTGTTAGAAATAGAGAAACTGGGGCACCTGGGTGGCTCGCTCAGTTAAAGTATCCAACTCTTGATTTTGGCTCAGGTCCTGATCTCAGGGTCGTGAGATCCAGCCCTGAGTTGGGCTCCATACAGGGCGTGGAGCCTGCTTAAGATTCTCTTTCTCTAGTTCCATCCATGTTGTCGCAAATGGCAAGATTTGTGAAGTGTGTAAACCTGGTGATTCACAGACCTGTACCCCTGGGGATAAAAATATATGTTTACAAAAAATAAAAAATTATATTAAAAAAAAAAAAAAGATTCTCTTTCTCCCTCTCTCACTGCCCTTGCCCCCCATTCCCTCTCTAAAAAAATAATAAATAAAAACTTTTGTTTAAATCTAAAAAAAAATCCCATTCTATAAAACAACCATAATTCACACATTCATTCTATCCTTAGTGGTTATTTGATGTATTTGCCTTAGTTTGGACTATAATAATACTGCCACGAACATTCTTAGAAATGTCATTTGATCACCTCTTCTTGTGTTTCTGTTGGGAAAACACTGAGTTATACACATACCTTCAACCAGACTGTTTTTCAAAGTGGTTGAATTGCAATGCCTACCAGCAGAATTTAAGAATTCCTGTTGCTCCAAATCATCACCAACACTTGGTATTCTTTAAGAGTTTTGAATTTTAATATTCTCATAAGACAGTAGTGTCATCTTGTGGTCTGAAATTTGCATTTCTTTGATCACTAATCATGTCAGGCACCTTTCCATATGCTCATTGGTCATTTCTATATCCTCCTTTGAAATTGTCTGTGCAAGTCTCTTGCAAATCTTTCTAGTGTTAGCTCCCTTTTTCTTCTGTTCCTCTTCTTTATAGGGGTTCTTTATATATTCTGAACAGGACTGTCCATTTTCTGTACTGAAAATTTCTCTTATCCTGTGCCTTAATTTTTCATCTTCTTACTGGTATCTTTTGATGAAGAAAAATTATTAATTTTAATGTAGCTTAATTTATTACATATTCCTTCTTACTTGCTAATTTTGCTGTCCTCCTTAAGAAATCTTTCCTTATCTCAAAGTTAAAAGGATAGTCTCCTATAATATACTCAACTATCGCACTGCACAGTATTTTAGCCATCAGCTGCATGTGGCTATTTAAATTTAAATTTATAGCAACTAAAATTCTTAAGAAATAGGGGCACCTGGGTGGCTCAGTCTTTAAGTGTCTGCCTTCAGCCCAGATCATGATCTCAGGGTCCTGGGATTGAGCCCTGCATTGGGCTCCTTGATCAGTGGGAAGCCTGCTTCTCCCTCTCCCACTCCCCCTGCTTATGTTCCTTTTCTTACTATGGCTCTCTCTGTCAAATAAATAAATAAAATCCTTAAAAATAATAATGATAATAAAGTTTTTAAGAAATAAAAATTCCTTTTTTAATAAATTTCTTACTTTTTTTTTTAAGATTTTATTTATTTATTTGACAGGCAGACATCACAAGTAGGCAGAGAGGCAGGCAGAGAGAGAGAGAGGAGAAAGCAGGCTCCTCGCTGAGCAGAGAGCCCGATGCAGGGCTGGATCCCAGGAACCTGAGATCATGACCTGAGCCGAAGGAAGAGGCTTTAGCCCACTGCACCACCCAGGTGCCCCCCCCCCAAAAAATAAATAAAAATTCACACTAGCAGCATTTAAGGGGTCTACAGGCCCAATGTGATGGCTACCATAATGGACAGCACAGTTATAGGATACCTCTGTCGTCACAGAAACTCCTATTGAATAGCCCATGCCTAAAATCTTTACTGTTTCTTGTTTTTGCTCTTTTTATTTTTATGCCTATACATCATCAGGGATGAATTTTTGTGAGATATAGGATATTGTTTTCCATATCGATAAATAGTTGACTGAGTACATTGATTGAGAAGACTTTTCTTTCCCTACTGTGCCAAAATGATATTGTTGTCATAAATAAAAATATATATGTATAAAAAACATTAAAATATTTTATATATTTTATGTATCCATAAATGTGCATTTCTAGATATATAAATATATTTTATATATTTATTTTTATTTGTGACAACCATTGGATAAAATGAGTCCTCTAATCTTGTTCTTCAAAGGAGTCTTGGCTAGTCCTAACCCTTTGCATTTCCATATAATTTAAAATTAGTTTGACACATTTCACTTAAAAAAAAATTTGAATTTCAATTGATATTCCATTGAATCTATAAATCAGCTTGGAAAAGGTTTTCATATTTATTGTATTGAATCTTCTAATCCATGAGTATGACACATCTATCAGAATACTTAGGTCTTCTTTAATTTCTCTCAATAATATTTTTTTTGTGAAGAGCTCTTACACATTTATTAGATTTACTCTAGGGGACTTAGTGCCTTTACTTTTGTATTTTCCTACACTCTCTTGCTATTATATAGAAACATGGTCAATTTGAAAAATTTTGCTGGTGTACCCAGCATCCTTGCTAAACTTATTTTTCAGTTCTATGCATAGGATCATCTTCGGTGCAAATAATCCTTATACCTTTTAAACTTTCTCATAACTTATGGAGTTGATTAATAACTACAGTGCATGAACCTACTTTCAGGGTCCCTGAAAGCAGGATTTGATTCATGAAGAAGGACTCGCAGCATTCAGCATTTAGTCATACTGAATTATTACAGCAGGAGGATACAAAACAAATTCAGCAAACAGAAAAGACACAAGGAGTGAAGTGTGAGAGAAACCAGGAGCAAGTTTCCAAGAGTCCTCTCCTAGTGGGGTCGGACAGGACATGCTTAATTTCTCCAACACTGAATTGCAACAACACCTGGGAAGTGTTGTCTACCAGAGAAACTTGTTAGAGATGCCATGGCCAGGGTTTTTCATGGAGGTTGGTTATATAGGCACCCCCTGCCCATGTTAAAACTCCAGATTTCTATAAGGAAAGCAGACCTTTAGCATAAACCACGTATAGACAGTAAGGCCCAGTGAGTCACCCCTATCAGTTAGGGAACAATGGGAATACTCCTGAAATCCAAGTTTCCAGATGCCAGCCAGAGACAGCCTTGCCAGCAAGCCCTTATAAGGAGAATAGTCTCAGACCCACTAGGTTAACTTTTTCACACAGTGACTGAGACTGACTGGTAGTATCTCTTTTTTGTAATATTCTTGTCAGGACTTATTCTTGTTCTGCTAGCTTCATGAAAAAAAAATTGGAAAGTAATCTCTCCTCCACTTTTTTCTTTTTTCTGAGAGAGTTTGTGTAAGATTGACTTTATTTTTAAGTATTTTCTGGAATCAACTAGTGAAATCATCTGAGCTGGAGTTTTACTTGTGGGTAAGTTTTTATTTAGAAATTTATTCAATAATTATAGGATTATTCAGATTTTATATTTTTTTTAAAGATTTTATTTATTTATTTGACAGACAGAAATCACAAGTAGACGGAGAGGCAGGCAGAGAGAGAGGAGGAAGCAGGCTCCCCGCTGAGCAGAGAGCCCGATGTGGGACTCGATCCCAGGACGCTGGGATCATGACCTGAGCCGAAGGCAGTGGCTTAACCCACTGAGCCACCCAGGCGCCCCGAGATTTTACATTTTTTCTTATGTTGGTTTTAGTAAGATTTGTTTTAGAATTTGGGACATCATTGTCATCCTCCCATTTACAGATGGTATAGATAAAATGAGGTACATAATTTGCCCAGAACTGCATAGCTGGTAAGTCGTGTCCCTGGGATTTCCATCTATCAATTCTTTGTCCAGAGGACATGTACAAATCTATTATACTCCATAGCTTCTTAAAAGCATGTGGTATATAGAAGAGCTTCATAGAAAACCCATAAACTCTAAGTTTAAATCATCAGACTCTCCTAGGACTTGGTGTTCTCTAAATAAAAATCCAATGCATTTGAACACAATTTATTGACATCATTTTAGGTCACTAGGAAATATGTTAAAACCAGCACATCCCAAACTTGGCAGAGCGGTTGAGGTATTTTGTCAAAAATACGTAACACAGGGCTCCGTCACTGAACTACTAAATCAAAATCTCTGGCAGTAGAATCCAGAAATATGTCATTTTAAAATTTCTCCCCATCATTATTACATGCAGCCAGACTTGTAAAACATCGCTCCAGAACTAATGAACCTAGAAGTCATAACCGCTTAGTTCCTGTGCTCAGAGAATTAGCTAAAATAAACATTGTTCCTGCTTCATGCCTGTAACAGTTCCTCTATCCCTGGCCATTATGTCTCTCCCAGTGTTTGGGGCTCCTCACCTAGAAAACCAAGTGAGAATATATTTCCCCACCCAAACCCATCACGAATAAAGGTCTATGTCTCTTCCTTTTCTTTTTTCTTTTTTTTTTTTTTTAAGATTTTATGTATTTATTTGACAGAGAGAAATCACAAGTAGATGGAGAGGTAGGCAGAGAGAGAGAGAGGGAAGCAGGCTCCCGGCTGAGCAGAAAGCCCGATGCGGGACTCGATTCCAGGACCCTGAGATCATGACCCGAGCCGAAGGCAGCGGCTTAACCCACTGAGCCACCCAGGTGCCCCTGTCTCTTCCTTTTCTTAAGGGAGTACCAGCCCTCAAATTAGAGTCTTACCCTCATGACCTCGTCTCACCTCAATTCCATCCTAAAGGCACTAACTCTAAACACAGAAACATATGAATCTTGGAAGAACATGACTCAGTCCACAGCAGCTGAAATAAAAATTGGATAAATTCCACAAAAATAACTTTATAGCTTCCCTCTATTACGTGGTTAGACATGCCAGTGCCAAGTGTTTTATTTGCGCTCTCTCCTTTCATACTCTGGCATCCTAGCAGGTAACTGTTTATATGTAACAAACATATCCCCCAAAAGATTAACCATAAAAATCTGAAACATATCTTTCTCCTCATTAACATTTTCTAATGGCTTCCTCTTACTCCAAGTATACCCCATCAAGGCCTCCCTCTCTCTACAACACTCTTCTCACATATCTCGAGTGTTCGTCTGTTTTGTGATTTAAATCTGAAGTGAAATGTATCCTCTCAGATCTGGTCATATACTACATCGTGCCGCAGCTCCCAACGACCCCCCCAATACAATGGCCTGTTTCTATTTTCTTCATAAGACACGCTGTTTCTCTATAACAGTAAGCAACCTATATTTATTTTCTTTATAATTATTTCTAAATAATTCCAAATTATTTTATTTCATCATTCAGATATATTTTTGATGGTCTAACAAGTCTTAGTAGAATGTTTTTATTTTTAAGAAAAAATAATATTTATTTGCAATATAAACAAAGCCCCGTTGCTGGTTCGGGATATGTATATATATATATATATATGCGTGTGTGTGTATATGTAGGGTCACAAATACAGATAAAAGCCTTTTCTTTCTTTCTTCCTCATCTCTTCATCCCCAATGCCTAGAGCCTGGCACATAATGGCCCCAAATGACATTGAATAAATGCATGAGTAGGAGGATGCATGAATGAATGAGAGGCTTTTCTATGACTCCACAGTTAGGTAAAGGGTAGAATCTTAATTCTAAGCCATTTTTTCTAATTTCAAATCCTACAGAGTAATATAGAGAAGAATTTTTTCCAAAATTATACATCAAACTTAAAAACAAGGAATAGATTAATTCCTAAAAGAATTTGATTCAACAATTATGATAACTACCATTTATTAAAGGCCTATGCAGTGCCATGTACTCTGCTAAGTGCTTTCCAAGCCCTACACATATAATCACCAAAAACATTCTGTGAAGTTGCTATTATTATCCTCATTTTGCACTAAGGAAATTGAGGTTCATAGAGGTTGAATGATTTACCCAAGTCCCATCTAATAGGTGAGTGAGCTAAGATGCACCCAGGTCAGTCTCTAGAATTTAAACTATCACAGCCCATACCATAAAATCTGGCTGTTTTAAAATAAAATGCCACATTGTATATATTCCCCTAGTCTAAATATGTATTTGCTTGATACTTTAAAAATAAATTTAAAACAATTTGTGTCCAAAAGTAATATGTAAATTGTATCATCACACTGACACGGTTCTCATCTTCAATTCTTTCCCTCAGTAGAGAAACAAGATGTTACTTGATGATGAAATTTTCTCAGCACTAAAATCTAATATGCTACAGAGAAGGGCAGTTCCACTAGATAGAAATTATAGATGGCAGATGTCCAGGGCTAATTCATTGCCTTTTAAATGAAATAGCAAGAATGTCTTTGAGGGGACATTTACACCGCCTAATAAGTAATCTTCCAAAGCACAGTGTGTTAGCGATTATTAACCAGCACAAACTGCTGAGGTTAATGAATAATGCTAATCTGAACGCATCTGCATAAACTCCTTCCCCTGGGGATTTTTCCCCTACTTTTCTCTTGAGAGGACTATTTACAAACTAAAGGCAGAATCAGAGACTTGCACAGAGTTATCAGACACCACATTCGTTCAGCATTTCAGATGCAGAATGCAGACTTAACATGGGAATAACAGATCATACAGGCAATGTCTCCACTGCTTCTTATCCAACAGCCTGTCTCTAGCTGGCCTGGAAAACCGGTTTTCAACAGAAGCAGCTGAGTTGTAATCTCTTAGATAAAAAATTCCGCAGGGAAAAAGAAATACAAAAAACATACACAACTAAAACAACCTGCCTCAGCAATTCAAAAATGGCGACCAGAATACACCTCTGTGTGGGGGGGGTAAGCTGGATAATATTCTGAAGCAAGTGAATAAAGCAAAGACTAGTTACTGTTACTAAAAGGGGAGGGAGTGGTTTAAGGGCTTCCCACCGACAGCCTAGAATAGCTTGCCATTGCAAAGCCAGCACATAAATCTAGTGCATTGAATTACAAGAACATCAGAACATCAAGTGGTACTTGGCAAGTCTATCTCTGCCAAGAAAACAAGCGAGTCTCTTTCCCCAACACTTAGAGAATACGGAGGCCCTCTTATATCACTTTGAATTTTTTTTTAAAGATTTTATTTAATTATTTGAGAGAGAGATAGCACATGTGCACACAAGCGGGGTGGAGTGGGTTGGGTGGTTGGGGGGCTGCTGAGTGTTAAAGGGAGAGGGAAAGGCAGACTCCCTGCTGAGCAGGGAGCCCAACTCAGGACTGCATCCCAGGACTCTGGGATCATGACCTGAGCCAAAAGCAGATGCTTAACTGACTAAGCCACTCAAACATCCCTCTTTTATCACTTTATAAACAAATACCCACACAGAGCTTTCTGGTTTACGGAAAAAATTTGTATATATTATCTCTGTACATTTTTCCAGCAGTCCTGCATTTTCAGCTCTATTTTTTAGGTGGGAGGGGGGTGTTTTTTTGTTTGGTTTTGTTTTATTAAAACAAGGCACTTATTCCCAAGGAACTTATACAGCTCTCACACAGAACACAAACTGACGGACCATAGATAAAACTTTACTGGCATGTATACCGAGTTTAGTTTGCACAGTATTTTTTTAGTTAAGCCAAAATTTAAAGACCAAGAGTTCACATAAAATCCAGATCAACTATTCAGCTTCTCTCTTCCTAGTTAAAAAAAAAAAAAAAAAAAAAAAAAGAGGCAAGAAGAAGAAAGGAAAGGAGAAGACTATTTAACATTCGTATATGACAAGTGAGTCATTGGTGTGTTTCCTTGGAAGAAGGAAAATCTACATCTACACATCTATACATCTACAATGTCTCATAATCCCCATCGCCCCTCTGACTCTAAAGCCAAGTGTTCATCCCTATTTATCATCATATACTGTTGCTTTTCTCAAAGGAGAGAAATATATCTCAAATATGTCTTTATCAAAATTGGGAAAGTAAAGCATAATCCAAAAGGTGCTCATGTTTCAAGAAAATTAGGAAGCAGCACAGACTCTGGAAATGAGAACTATTTTTACACATTTAATAGCGAAAGAAAGTAAGCCTTGGTGCTGTGTTCTGTATATGATGGAATCCTAGGCCCTAAGGGGATGGTAACTGGAGGTGGGGCCTTCAGGAAGTGATTAGGTCATGAGGGTAGAGTTCTCATGAATGATAGGAGACCCCAGAGAGCTGGCCGGCGCCTTCCACCTTCTGAGAGCACAGTGAGAAGACAGCTGCCAAAGAGGAAGCCGGCTCTCACCAGACACCCGATCTGCTAGTGCCATGATCTTCAACTTCCCAGCCTCCAGAACTGTGACAAATAAGTGTTTGCTGTTTACAAGCCACCCAATGTATAGTATTTCGTTCTAACAGCCCAAACAGACTAAAACAACCGGCTGCTTCACTCATTCCCATTACTAGCCCAGTCCCTGAAAACATTTGGAGTTGCAACCCCAGATTCAGACTGTGAACGCAACCCCAGATTCAGACTGTGAACGCAATGGAGAGAGAGAAAGAGACAGTATTTTGTTGTTGCTTATGGACATATCTTCCCTGCCTAAAGCAACACCTGACACAAAGGAGAGCCTCAGGAAGTGCTGACTAAACACGGTCTAATGGTCAGGGAGATAGCTAGTTCCAAATAATAACTGCCATCACCCAGTGTCAAGGGCTCTTTAAACAGAAACTACAGGATACTGTGGAGACACGGTGGGCGTGGCCTCTTCCTCCAGCATAACCCACAATGAGGGTGAGCAAAATGGTGTCTATGTCTCCTTGACCACCATGTTCCACACTCCATGATAGCTTCCATGGCAAGGCTGGTAAACATCTTCTGTGAGTGCCAGATAGTAAACATTTTAGGCTTTTTGAACCATAGTCACAGCTGTTCAACCCTGCCACTGTAGCACAAAGCAGCCATGATCAACATGGAAACAAATGAGTGTGGCTGTGGCCCAGTAAAATTTCATTTACAGGCAGTAAGCCATATTTGGTCCAAGGGCCATAATTTGCTGAATGTTGTTCTAGAGCATAGGAACTATTTTTATCATCTTGGTGGCTTCTTGAGTTGAATTGAATTATCTGGAGGACTTTGCTTACTGGATTCTGGACTCTGATCTTTGTGATTATATATATATATTTATTCACTTGAAACAGTGGTAACTGACACTAACCACCTCCAGGAAAATGCTGCTGCAGAAATGGAAAGTGCATTTGGTGCGTGTGGCTTCCTAATGGAAATGAAAGTCTTTGGTGGAAATGAAAGTCTTTGGACTTTTTTGCAAGTAAAGCCCTGACCTCAATACTACTGCTTGGTCTTAAAAAGATCTGAGATAACCTAGATACTTGTTCTGATATACACAAAACTGACCTCATTTTCTCTGATGAGAACTCTAGGAATGATATTCACTGATCATGTTGCTTCCTTAAGTTACTGGAAATACGTGGGATAGAAAAAAAGAACACTGAATGGACTATATGGAATATATATATAGGACTATATATATCCCTCCCTCTCTCCTTCTGCCTGCCTCTCCACCTACTTGTGATCTCTCTCTCTCCATCAAATAAATAAATAAAATCTTTTTAAAAAAAGGCAGTCAGAGGGAGAGAGGGAGGGAAGCAGGCTCCCTGCTGAGCAGAGAGCCCAATGTGGGGCTTAATCCCAGGACCCTGAGATCATGACCTGAGCTGAAGGAGAGGCTTAACCCACTGAGCCACCCAGGCGCCCCTAATTTTTTTTTCAAAGATTTTATCATACATGATATTCTCTTAATGATAAAATAAAGCAGCTCTTCAGTTTAAAGGAAATAAAACACCTTCCCACCATAGATTAACAGTCTCTTTGGTCCCACTGTCCCCAATGGGGGTGGGTAACAATTATTCTGGAATAGAAAGTAGGGGAAATACAGAGAGAGGGGACAGGAAAAATGGAAAGATAGACAAGGCAGAAGGAAGAGAATAGTATAAGAAGGGAAGAAACAGCAAGAAAAATAGATGAGGAAGAGACCAGTGAGCTTGTGCTGTGGTGGCAGGTTACCAAAGATTGCTTTAAGGTCATGTAAATCTTCTAGGGTCATAGATGACCAAAGTCTGACTCTTGGATGTTTTAAAACTCTAGTACTTCGTATTTTATAGCGGTGAAGGCAATTGCTTACTTCAATTCTATGTGTTAGGTTGTAAACTGGCCCCACAGAGGGCAAGGAGAGAGCAGAGAAAGAGAGAGACAAATCCAGATTGGCAGGTGGCAGGTTTTAATAAGCAAGAGAACTAACTCATGAGGTTTATCTCAGGTGGCCTCAAGAGAAGTAGATCTCTGCACCAACCCACTAGAATCTTCAAAGTTTAGGCAGAGGACTTAAGCATTCAGTTACATATAAGATACAACAGAAGGCTTAAAAATATTTTTCTCTCAAGTCTGCATCCCTGAAAACAGCTTCAGCTGTGGTAATGGTGGGCTGAACATACATTTCAGGGAACCAGAGAGGGGGTGAGGAGCCTCTGATTGTCCTGGTCCAGCCCCGGGTCAAGTGGTGGTCACTTCTTCTTAATGTCCTTCAACACTACAAAACAAAACATCTATTTTAAAATTCAGCCCAAATGTAATACATAGTGTTTTTAGGTCCCTCAGATCTGTGCTGGTCTGCATTGCATTTCCACCATTCAAGATCTCCGTTGGGAGAAGGATCCTGCTGCATTTGCCGATGAAAGACAATTCATGGGCCATAATGTAAGCCAGAAATGACTAAAGTTGCACTGACTGACATTTAACATGACTTGTTGATTTCAACAAGTGTCAGAGAAGAGGCCCTTACAAATCTGAAAGGAGTATAGGAGGGACTCCAGAGAATATGAGCTCCTGCATTCCACACTCTGAAACCAAAATGTGAGATTAGTATGTGTTTTCTTTTTCCTATAATTTTCCCTCCCTGTTCCAAGAAGGCCACTGAGTCCTTATGTTTTCTTCTTAAGGGAGTTCGCGTTGCAAGGCCCAAACAAAAGTTGCCCAAAGATTATACATCTTTCTGGATTTTTTTTCTAAAAGTCTAAATTCATTTAGAGAGGTATGCTAGGTCTACAGGGGAACAAAAGGAAGGTAATAAGGTGAATGCTTGGAAGGAGAATTCCCAAGATAAGGAAAGGGATTGCGATCCATGGGCTTGACAACAAAGAGGTCCCACAAAGAGAAAAGACAGCAGGGTCACTGAGAGATGCTTGTCTGTGTATGCTGGGAGAGTGGCCCGTAGGTGTGCAGGAATGCAGCCTCACAAACACCCAGACTCCAGCTTGTAGCCAAAGCAGCATACAGAAAAAGACAAAAACTGTGTGGTATCTCTTATATGTGAACTCTGGGAAAAAAAAAAAAAAAAAGGCAACTCAATAACAGACGGTAAAATGGTGGTTGCCAAGGGTTACGCATGGGGAAAATGAAAAGATATTGGTCAAAGGGTACAAACTTTCAATCTTAAGATGAATGAGCTCTGAGAATCTAATGTGCAGTGTGGCAACTATAGTCAGTAATACTGTATTATATACTTGCAGTTTGCCAAGAGGGTAGATCTTAAGGTTTCTCAAAACAAAACAAAACAAAACAAAAAAAGTAGCTGTGGTGACGGATGCTTATTTACTTGATTTTGGCAAAATTCACAGTGTATATGTATATACCTATATATCACATCATCATGTAGTACACTTGAAATACAGACAATTTCATTTATGATTTTAATCATGACTCAATATAGCTCAAAAAAATGGCGAGGGTTGGTGCGCAGAGCCTGTCCCTATCCAAGATAGATGTGAACTGGGGCAGAGATCCATATGAACCAAAGATATGAGAATCACCCCTAAGTAGTCTCACTGTAGGCTTCATCCCCCGCCCACCCCACCCTCACCAGCTCCTTTGCCAAATTTGGCAACAGAGAAAACTCCAAAAACTGCTGAGATGGAATTCCCAGCCAATGACATGAAGGCTTGGATCAGATTAAATTTGATTTAAGGAAGTAAAAGAAATTTCTTACACCTACATGTTAGGGTAGAATAAAATATATTGTTGCTGTCCCACTTTTTAATGAGTCACTTTAATTTCGTAGAGTTCAGTCACATCTCACATCTCCACATTAAATGCAAAGTAGAATCGTTCTTATTCTCAGCTTCCTCCACTCCCGCTCATGAGCTACAATGTGTCAGACACTTTTCTCAGCACTTCATTGCAACTCTGTGAGGGAGATACTATTATTGCCCCCCTATCACATATGAGGAAACTGAGGCAGAGAGATCAGGTTATTTGCTAAGACCGTAGTTTGTTAAGAGAAGCAGGACTCAACAACCCGGCAATTTGACTTCAGAGGCTGGGGTCTCTACCAGCCAGGGGCTACTTGGACCATGCAGGCTAGGTGGGGCCTCTCTCCTGCAGACAAGGGCCCAAATCACATGGAACCATAAGTTCCCTGTTTCCTCAAAGTCCTGTGTAGCCATATGATGACGGATGTGAAAATTGGACATTAAAATAAAATAAGCTTCAGTGAATTGCTGTTGATGAACCAAACATATTCTTGGACAATCTCCAAAACCAGAAACTTAACATCTTTTTCCACAATAGTGCTTATTCTAGTGCTTTTAAGTTTTAAAAATACTGTCCAGTCCTTTTTTAATTTTTTTATTTTTTTTAGTTTTCCACAGAAATAGAGAAAGCCTTATCAACACCTCTCTCATTAAAGGTCATGGCGCCTTCCCACAAAGGGAATGACATCTCCCCTGCCCCAGACCCAGGGCTTGTGGGCGTGGCTCCAGCAAGGAGGAAGTCCACCAGCAGGGGCTAGGCCAGTGAGGTCACAAGGTGGAAAATGGGAAGGGGAAGTGCAAATATACCACCTTGTCTCTGAAGCCCATGCTCCCTCCATTCTAGACCCAAGAGGAAGACCAGGGTTGGCCTGACCCTGGGGAAAGAGGGTGTGTGTGGTGGGGGGAGGGGGGGTCGGTAATAAAAAAGGAGCAAAGATGTAATTAAAATCTTCAGCATATTCTCAGTCTAACCTCCTTTTTTTCATTTCAACACAATTTCAGCAATTATATTTATCCCTTAAATGCCTCCTCTTGTTCATAACTTTGATGATTCTCACATGGGCTGTATACTGTTTACTCTAATTGTCTTCTTATTAACATTCCCATTGTAAATGACCAAAAATAAGACTTTGACCTTCCAAAGTGAAAGCCTGTTTACTGCCCTTCCTCTGGGAGAAATTAACTTTGAAAATATCTGCAGACTATGTCCAGGGCAATATGTCCATTCATTTTGTTTTTCCCCAATTTGGTTCTTTAAAGTGGAGTGTCCTACTTCCTTTCTGGAAGAGATGTGGGGGCCAAGGGTCACTGGGCCACGGAGAAAATATCACAAGACACTAGTGACAAATGGAAAAGGTTTTACAGGAGAATGCTACAGTGACTACTCTTTCCACACACTCACTGAGTTAGGAAAGAGATCAAATAATGAATGTAAAGTGTTTTTCTTAATAGGCACCAGCCATTAAAAATGATATCATTTAAGTTGGGATTTTTCATGTAAAGAAATCTATCATTTGGTCATCTCGGGGGAAAAACATAAATTTAGGCATTTCTACCAGAAAAACAAAACAAAAAGCCTCCTCTGGAATGCCACTTTGAAGAAGCAGGATAGTGAGGATCTTTTTTCTATACAAAACTGAAGGCTATGAGTTAAAAAACATTTTAATATGAATTAAAACAATCAAAGATCAAAAGGGTTATTGGCAAAGACTTGGAAAACCTAATCCAACATGTTCCCTGTGCCTTTATAAATGCATGTGATAAGTGTGTGTCAGTGCCAAATAATAATTCTATACATTTTATTGATAATTGTCTTCAGCCTGACATATGGAAGGAAACATAATAGTTGCAGGAAATTGCAGCAATATATTTAGTCCCTTTAAACCTCTACTTCAATCACCTTTCATAAAGTAAAAGAAATGAAAGGAACTTTGTAAGATATACAAAGGAAACTAAACTTATTGATATATGCTAGGAGACCCAAACCAATTCCTTTCATCCAGACACACATAATTCTTAACTGCAGACCAGGCTCTATTTTTTGGATGAGCAGTCACTCCTTTCCATTAGAGCTTGGGAAGAATGACTATCTCTGATCATGTATCACTATCATTAAAACTAAGGAAATATGCCCACCCACCCCTTGCAAATGAAAGGGAAGAAAAGTAAAAAGTAATAATCATCAGTGCTTCTAAGCACTGACTTTTCATATTTTTTACAGGGATCCATGAATCTTCCAAAATTAATTACAATGGATAAGCTTCCTCAAAGATCTTGCAGGATGCTGCTGGCACTTTTCTGCAAGGTAAAGCGATTTACTTTGCCCTCAGAGGAGGAAAAAAAAGGGAGGACTTAGAAAAATAAACTAGCTGAACATAAAATTATAAAGCTGAAGAAATAACATATGAGAGAAACATCCTACCTATTCTCAATTTTAATCATCTCAAAACCTAAAGGAGAATTAAACTTATTTATTTCCCCTACTAAGGACATTTTTGCTGAAATTGCAAAACCAGTCATTTTGCAAAAGAAAGGGAACAAATAATATTTTGTCCAGAGGAAATGCTGTCCAGAGTAAGTACCATAGATTAAAAAAGAAGGAAAGATGAAAATAAAGCTCCATTGAAAAGAAGTCATTTCAATAAATATATTCTCTACTATGTATTTTAATAATAATTAATCAACATCCAAATTGTAAATTTTTCTGACAAAAAAATTCTGAAATCCATAGCTGACTTCAGGAGATTATAAGTGATCAAGAATATTTTTAAGTTAAACATCCCTAAAATATTTAGTGATAATTATTCACAATTAAGCAAAGGAATGCTCTTTCTGCCCATTATGAATTAAACACTAATGAAACAGTAAAATTCATCCAATTATTTTTTCATTCAGAAAATATTAACTGAAAGTCTACTATGTACCAAGCATTCTTCTAGACACTGGAGGTACAGCAGTGAACAAGAGGGGGAAAGATCTCAGCTAGAGAGATGTAAGAATAGAGCTTTGACAACTATCATATGATCTCCCTGATATGAGGAAGTGGAGATGCAACATGGGGGGTTAAGGGGGTAGGAGAAGAATGAATGAAACAAGATGGGACTGGGAGGGAGACAAACCATAAGTGACTCTTAATCTCACAAAACAAACTGAGAGTTGCTGGCTGGGGGGGGGGGGGGGGGGAGGATATGGACATTGGGGAGGGTATGTGCTATGGTGAGTGCTGTGAAGTGTGTAAACCTGGTGATTCACAGACCTGTACTTTGGGGGATAAAAATATATTATATGTTTATAAAAAATAAAAAAATTTTTTAAAAAAAGAATAGAGCTTTTATTCCAGTAAAGGAAGACAAAATATGAATAAAATATATGTATGTTTGATGGTGATAGGTGCTATGGAGAACCAATACAGGAAAGGATGACAGGAAGTGCTGAGGGTGGCAAGATGTGAGGAGGAGGGAGCAGAGAGAATTGAACAGTAATGCTTCACTGGAAAGGTAGCTTTTGTGCAAATACCTGAAGGAAGTAAGAGAGCAAGACATTGATATCCAGAGCAAAAGCATTTTGGGCAGAAGAAATAGCAAGTGCAAAAGCCCTGAGGCAGAGGTATGGTCGTTATTTTCAAGGAACATCAAGGAATGTGTTATTTCTGAAGTAATGTGAGGGGAGAGAGAGAGTAAACATGATCTCAGAGAGGTAAAGGATGAAGATTAAAAATCGTGTACACTCTTTTAGGCCCTTCTAAGAATTTCGGCTTTTTCTCTAATTTGAGAAGCTTTTGGAGGGATTTGAAATGAAAGACATGACCTGAGTTCCATTTCAACAGGATCACTCTGGCTGTGATACTCAGGAAGACCATCAGGAAAAAGGGACAGCAGCATGGAAACCAGATAGGAAGTTACTACAGCTATTCAAGTAAGACATTAATGGTGGCGAGGACCTGAGTGATAGCAGTGAAGGTAATGGGAACTGATCAGGCTTCAGATGTATTTTGAAGGTAGAGACAACAGGATTTATGGATTGAATGTTGGGAGCTAGTACAAGAAAGAAGGATTTGGGCTGATTGTGGTCAGCTGAATTATTGACTAATTCCTCATGTCTCCCAGCATTCAGCATCCTTCTCATTACCCTAATATGGGCAGCATCTGTTTTCCCACACCTTGACCATGGGCTCTACCATACACTTAAATTTGGCCGATGACATGTGCAGAAGTGACTACCTGCTGGTCCCAAACTTAAATCTCAAGAAGTCTCACATGTTGTGTCTTGCCTTCTTATACCTCTGCCATCAGCATGAAAGAATAGTCCCTGCCTTGTCTGCTTGCTCCAGAAAAAAAAGAAACAGGTGGACTAGAGCTGCTCGGGTGACCCCCAGACCTACAGTAGGAAGCAGAGTCACCTTAGCCTCTGAAGTTTAAAGCCCAGGTGCCTCAGCAAGGCCAATCTAGATTATCCAACTCCAAATCAGCCTTCAGATACAGGAACAATAATAAACGATTATTGTTTTAAGACTTTGAGAGTAAGATATGAAGCAACAGCTAACTGATACGTTGAACAACTTAAGAGAGATGTATTTACAAAAACAAGGAAACCTACGAGAGAGGCAAGTTTGGGGGAAAAAATCAAAGTTTTAGTCTTGGACATAGTGAGTTTGAGTTTCCCATTACGCTTTAAAGTGGGGATTAAGTAGAAATTGCACATATCAGGGAAGAAGTCTAGGCTAAAATATAAATTTAACAGGCATAGGCACTTAGATGTTACTTAAAGCTTAAGATTAGGTAAGATCTCCAAGGAAATGAGGAAATGAGTATTGCTAGAGAACAGGTGAAATCCAAGCCTTGGAAGCCTGCAACATAGAGAGGTTGAGGAAATGAGGAAGAACAAGCAAAGAGACTGAGTAGAAGCAGCCAGAGGCATAGGAGAAGGCCCCAAAAGAAGGCAGTGCCTGCAAGCCTAGTGACTAAAGTCATGTACAGAGTAAGAGAGCCATTGGACCAACTGTACTGAAAGGTGAAGTGAGAAAAAGACTGAAACATTACCATGAGGATCCTGCAACGTGAAGGTCTGACAATTTGACTAAGTTTCGGTAGAGTGGTAGGGGCAGAAACTCAGTTGGCCTGAGGTCTAAAGAGTGGGAGAAGATGGACAGGGTCAGTATGTATAAATAGCTCCTTAACAATTTTTGCTAAATAGCGGAACAGAGAAATTGGGCAATAGCAAGAGGAAGAAATGCAAGTTTAAAAAGTATATTGGGGGGACGCCTGGGTGGCTCAGTTGGTTAAGCAGCTGCCTTCAGCTCAGGTCATCATCCCAGCGTCATGGGATCGAGTCCCACATCGGGCTCCTTGCTTCGCAGAGAACCTGCTTCTCCCTCTGCCTCTGCCTGCCATTCTGTCTGCCTGTGCTCGCTCTCTCTCTCTGACAAATAAATAAATAAAATCTTTAAAAAAAATTTTTTTAATAAATAAATAAATAAATAAAAAGTATATTGGGTTGTTGTTGTTGCTTTTTAATGGTAAGGAGAATAGCATTGTTTTTTTTCCTATGGTGATGAGAATGATCCAGAGGAAAATGAAAGTTTAAGAAAGACAGAAGGTTGATAAATGGGTGAGAAGACAGTGTAGATGGAATTAGAGCTAGAAAACAAGTAGTTTTGAATGGGAGCTTATGGAAAGCCTTTTGACTACTTCTATTTTCTCAATGGAGTAGGAAGCAAGGTCAGCTAAGAGAGGGGATAGAGCAGGTGATATGTGAGCTTAAAGAGAGAGGAGAGGGGCATCTGGGTGGCTCAGTGGGCTGGGTTTCTGCCTTCGACTCAGGTCATGATCTCGGGGTCCTGGGATCAAGCCCCACATCCGGCTCTCTGCTCAGCAGGGAGCCTGCTTCCCCCTCTCTCTCTGCCTGTCTCTCTGCCTACTTGTGATCTCTCTCTCTGTCAAATAAATAAATAAAATCTTTTAAAAAGAGAGAGAGAAGAGGAGAAAGTCTGACATAATCAAAGAGAGTGGGAAAGTAGATGGACCACGTAAGGTCAGGCTGCATAAGCGCCTCTTGGGTGAGTGATAACAAATTTAAAGTGAGACCAAGCAGGGGTGCCTGAGTGGCTCAGTCAATGCGGCAACTGCCTTCATCTCACATCATGATTCCAGGGTCTTGGGATCAAGGCCTAAGTCGGGATCCCAGCTCCATGGTCTGCTTGTCCCTCTCCCTCTGCTCTGCCCCCGGCTCATGCTCTTTCTCTCTCTCAAATAAATAAATAAAGTCTTTCAAAAAATGGAAAAATCAAGTGAGATCAACCACAGTTGTGTGTTTGTCTACAATCACATTCTGTCGCATGGTTATAGGCATGGAGTAAGAAAATAGTATGGCTTACCCAGGTTGGGATTTTCTCCAGCAAAACTCAGAAAGCGAGAACGTCCATCAGAGCAGTTGAGGGTGTGTGCGTTATCACTACAATGACAGACCCTGAAATTTAAGCTGGAGAAGAAGGGAAATGTATACAAAAGGCAGGTGAGGGAGAATGGAAAGAGGATACCAGGACTTGCACGGTTGAGGTCACCGAAGGGAGCTGCAGAGTTGGGGTGGTGGTGGTAGGAAGAAAGTTATTGGAAACAGAACCTACAGAGAGGTTGCAGTTACTGGCGATAACAATGTTGGGGTATGCCAGAAAATGAAGAGTCGTGGGAGTCTGGAAGTCAGGTTGCGTGGTGCAGAGGGCAAGGAAACTCGAATCTAGTGTATTAAAAGATTCATCCAGGCTCTGATGTTAAATTGTAAAGAATCCCACCAAGAGGAATGTTAGAGAGAGAGCCAGCGGGAAAAAAGATAAAAATCTTCCAGAAACTCAAATTAAATGGTTTGGGGTTTCCGCAAAATATTTATTTCCCACTTTAACTGAGTTCATAGTAAGTAGTATTCAAATTTACCTATAACACATTTAACAGGGATCCTAGAAGTCAAGTGGAACTCTGTTAACCAACCTCCACTAACCAATTTGCCAGGTTAGCTGATACTCCCGGGCTCCCTCATGGAGCCAAGAGCCGCAGAAAGCCGAGGCCACGCCCCAGGCAGTTCACTCAATGGGGCTCCCATCAGCAGAACTGGGTGCTTGCCAAGGGCCGCTCTGTTTGTTCCCAATTCTGTTGATGCCATTTAACCTTGCTTTTGTATGTATAATTGCACAATTTAATGAAATATCATGTAAGTTCGTGATGTTGAATCCAAAATAAATAAATAAATAAATAAGCCCTGTCTTTGAAAACCATGTGGAATGTTTGGGAAAGACTTCATAAAGGTGAGTCACTAAAAAAAATATGCTGTCAGATTAGATGTGAGTGAGACAATCGTAAAGTATTTTTAAAAGAATCATAAAAATGAAGGTGTCAGTACCCAGGCTGCTGTGCCCATGTCTTAGGTTATTGCTCTACTTGAAGAAGCCAAAGCAGAACTCACAGACAATAAATTATGGTTGGGGCTGATGCAAGGAAGATGATGCCGAACTCCAGCCAGGGGACATGGACCCGAAATGAAGACGGCGGATCTACAGGAGAATGCTGGGGAAGGAATGTAAAAGTATACGTTCTTAACGTAAGTAAAATCTTTAAAGTGTCTTTTTTAAATAATCTACTGCTTTAAACAACTTCTCCAGTTAACCAATTTAACTACTGCCCTGAATGCATTAGATTAAAGGGCTTCTGATGTTACTTTAAACTAGACCGGCATCTAGACAGGCAAACCACAGAGATGAAACGATTCATTCCTGAAGTAAGTCCATTCCAAACACGGAAAGAACATTACCTGGTTGAACTGGACAGTGACTTTGATCTTCGCTGTTATTTGTGTAAAGTCGTACCATTACCAAAATGGGAACCGTGTTACACAAGCATCAAGGCCACACACTGGCCGTTAAGGCAGGCTGCTCCTGAATCCCTAAATAAATGAGAATCCCTGCATTGAAGTTTCCCTTTGATTCCTTTCATATCAGAATAAGAGTTTTGGTATGATGAATTACGTTGTAACGTTACATTCATCATTCACAGGGTAGGCTGCGTGAATGTGGTTATGGGGAACGTAAATAATTAAACTTGTCCAGAAGGATCTATATCAGTGTGACATAGGAAATATAACCGTGATTATGCTGCTGCACAATCTGACCAGTATTTCCACCCAAGTCCAGAATGTTAGCTGAACCAGGCAGTCCAGAGGACAGAGACAGATGACCCTACAGGGCAATCGCTGCCAGTAGAGTAAGGAACAGATGAGAAGCATTCAGCGTGGGGAAAAGAGGAAAGCCATGTCTTTTGAACACTGTGATGGACTCTCTATTTTAAGAAACAGAAGAAAATGAAAAATTTGTTGCAAATGGTAAGAAATGTCCTGTTCAAAGGAAGCAGCCTTCCTTCTAAGTAGAACAAGATCACCATGAGATACACAGAAAAGGATAAAAGAAAAAAAGTTGTGTGATACAAAGAAGAAAACTGGAACCAAATCTCTTTGCTCAGCCACATTTAACTAAGGTTTCTGCACATTCTTTACTGAGGATGATTGAAATTCTTGTCTCATTATCATCATTAAAATGTACCACATATGCTTAGACTGAGGTTAACCAAATACTACACCTTATATAGTTTTCATCTCAGAGCATGAATTCAGTCAAAAATTTCAAAAGTAAGGAACCCTTCCAGGTCTTGTAGGAGCTGTGATTCAAGACTGAGTTATAGCCCTATTAACTACCACAAGCAAAACCCTGGCACTCACAGCTGATGGTATCTCTTTTAGAATAATTTAGTGGTATCTATCAGGTACTATGAATTCTTCATACCTATTCACCAAGTGATGATACCTCCAGGAAGCTAGTCTATAAAAATGGAGAGTGGAAAGGCATTTATACACTAAGATTTAGAAACAATTCACATTAAGAGCTTTAAAGAAATGGTTAAGTAATACGGTGGTGCATTTGTATGTTACTGGGTCTTCAGCGCCCTCACAGAAGTCGTAAAATGGCCAATACATATGCATAGAGATGAGAATACTTGTTATTTTGAGAGTTGGGCCCCGAGTTCTTATTGACATAGAAACTACTTCATCATGGGAAAGAAGGAGCAAGCTCATATGCTAAAAAGAGTGGGGCAAGTGACAGAAGTGAGTGAGATGGCCCAGGTCTAAGAGATAACGTGGAATAGTGGGAGTGGGGGTGAGGCTCGCTGAAGGGTGCTTCCCCAGCTATAAAGACAACCAATCCTCAGCTCTGTCTGATTGTATCTGGGAGTGTGCACTTGTGTAGCTAGAAATGTTGCATCTCTTCTGATCTTTTTTTTTTTTTCTTGCTTTCTTTCTTTCTAAAGGAGCTAACCACCTGAATTTTTTTTAGGCTTTTTGTGTAATGGCCAATATTGTAAAGCACCACTTAGAGCTCAGGGGCTGCCAGGGTGACTCAGTGAGTGTGTGTGTGTGTGTGTGTGTGTGTGTGTGTGTGTGTGTGACAGAGAGAGAGAGATAGCAAGAGAGAAAGAGAGGGAGAAGAGAGCTGAGGATAGCCTGGGTAGACTGAGACTAGCCAAAGAATAGATAGCTAGACTACCCTGCAAAAAAGTTTCACTTGGGGTTGAGGGAAAAAAGAAAAAAAAGAGAAAGAGGAGAGAAAATTAAAAAACCAGCTAACATAGCCATAGACGGGGTACGAACTTGGAAGAACAAGGATTTTTTAAATATCTAATTCTTAGGGGTCACACAAATTTTCAGCAAAGAATGCCATGTGCACAGGTAGCCTGGGTAACAGTGTTAGGGGGAGAGAAAAGGACAGAAGCTGTTTGTTCTTCCACCTGGCTTAATGTAGTCAAGGAAGAAAGGAACTACTTTACAAGTGGAGAGAGAAATGAGTTCCAAGCTTTAATAAAACAGGAAATCAGAGAGAGAGGTATCATAAAAATATAATCCTCCAAGAAGTCCAGAAATCATTGCTAGGGCATTGGACAGCCCACGAGACAGAAATCAATGAGTGTATTAAGGTAACCTTATCTGCCATTCCTAGATCTCAGTGGTTTAAAACAATAGAAATTTATTTCTACTACACATCACAGTTCACTTGGTGATGCATAAGAGACTAGTAGTTCTGCTCCACACAGTTATTCATGTTCTCAGGCTGACAGACTATGTGACACATGAATTCCAAGGTTACCCAGGGCATTCGGCTAGCTCTTGGTAGGAGAGGGAGAGAATAGAGAACCATGCAAATTATTTCTATGACCCACATTCTACTATCCATAATTCAATCATATGGCCATACCTAACTATAAAGAAGGCAGAAAGTGTGGTCTAGGTGTATGCCCAGGAGGAAAGGAAAACTATCTTCTCTGACCCAGTTAATTCAAGCACATTTGTTTAAATCTTAAAGAACTGGGTAACATGTACATGGATGGATGGTTGGATGGATGGTTGGATGGATGGATGATGGATGGATGGATGGATGGATAATAGGATATATAGATTTGGAGGACAAGTCCCCAAATATTTGTATATGTATTTATATGTCTGTATTGGGGGGAATATATATCTTCATACATAATAGAAGTTTGTATGTTTGCTCCTTCTTAGTCTTCTCCCATTGTTTCCATGGTTCACATGATCCTGCCTCCCCAGACAAAAATTGACTAAATAAGATTGACTAAATACCTTACCCATCCTAGACCAGTCAGAGCCCCATTAAGTAGAGTTTGGAATTAAAGAAGAGAAGCTGCAGTTTGAGTTCTTTTTTTCTTTTTTCTTTTTTTTTTTTTTAAGATTTTATTTATTTAAAGGAGAGAGAGAGTGAGTGAGAGAGAGGCAGAGGAAGAAGCAGGCTCTCTGCTGAGCAGGGAACCCAACACGGGGCTCAATTCCAGGACCCTGAGACTGACCAGAGTCAAAGGCAGACGCTCGACCAACTGAGCCACCCAGGTGACCCTGCAGTTTGAGTTCTTGAATTGGGAAGTCCTAGCAGAGACTGCGAGTTGTCCACAGCAATAGGGTTGTAGCTGGATACCTGATAGCACCTTTGACATTTCCCAGCTTCAAGTGGCAAAGTGTGGTTAAGTGGTTTAGTTCAGATCAAAGGACTGAGAGCAGAAATTTGGAAATTCGGTATGTAACTTCTAGATTATCTCCTACTTGAAAGATAAGCCCTTTCTCCTAAACAAGTGCTGCCTCTACTCCATCCCACAAATTGAAAACTTGGATATGCTAGTGAGCAAATTTCAACCAGGCAGACCCTGTCAATACCCCAGGGAATGGCAGAGCAAAAAGATGGAAGAAACCTAGAATCCAAAATGGCTACATGGAGCAGACCTACCCCATCACCCTGGAGAGAGACAGAAATACACTTCTTTTAAGCCACTGCATTTCAGAGGCTCTTTGAGACAGGAGCTCAGTTTTTACTGAAATAATACAAAGGCCATGAACTAGAGTAGCCACATGCATGTCCAAAACTGAAAAAAATCAGTGTTCAAGAGCAGGAAAAACACCAAAAGGAAGCAAAGATAAGAAAACGTTCTGTCTTAGAGAAATGAAAAGAGTAAACATTATTGCTGTCTTGTCAAGGACCAGAGCCCTTCCTTCTTGATGTTCTTGAATTTCATGGATAGCCTTTCAATAAATGTCCATTTTTGCTTAAGCTAATTTGAGCTTCTGCTGCTTATAGCTATAAAACCTCTAAGACTGTAAGAGAGCATGAGTTTTAACAGCAGCTGTGTCTGTGAGGTATATAGGTCATATTTTTTTTAAGTAGGCTCCACAACCAGCATGGAGCCCAACACGTGGCTTGAACTCATGACCCTGAGATCAAGACCTGAGCTAAGATCAAGATCAAGAGACTTGAGACACCCAGGTACCCCAGTGTACATATCATTTATTTACATTTCATTCAATTTCCCAAACATCTTATAATGAAAAGACATTGCTTTTTTTTATAGGAGAAAGGTTATATTGAAATTTTTTTCTACTACAAGAGCGCTTAAATAGGACAAATAACCCTTCTAACAGAATTCTCTCTTAGCTATACTTCTTGTCTGGGTGTGCCAGATAATACATTAATAGTAATGATACTCTTCACCATATATCTATCATGGGCAAGACACTGTTACTATAAATTTTTAATATGTAATCTCATTTAATCTTTGCACCAAGTGTATAAGAAAAATAATATCTGCATGTTAAGAATAAAGAAATTGGTTAAATAACTTCCTCAAGGTAAGCAAAATTAAGCCACCCTCTCAAATGTCCTTATTCTTAATCTCTGGAATCTATGGATACCTTAGGTGAGGGAGCAAGAAAGAACTAAGGCTGCAGATGGAATTAAAGTATCTAATCAGCTGGCCTCAAAATAGGGAGATGATCCTGGATTAGCCAGGTAGACCCAGTGTACTCACAAGAGTCTTGAAAGTGAGGAAGGAAAGTAGAAAAGTCAAGAGAAAGAGATGCGATCACAGAAGCATGGTCAGAATGATGCAAGGTAAGGACTCCACCCACCATTGCTAGCTTTGAGGACAGAAGAAGGGGTCATGACCCAAAAAATGAATTTAAAAATCTAGAAGCTGGAAAGGGCAAAACAAAACAAAACAACAACAACAACAAATGAGATTCTCCCCTACAATCTCCAGAAATGAATGCAGCCTTATCAGCACCTTGATTTTAGCCCAGTCAGACCCATGCCAGACTTCCAACCTAGAAAACTGTTGTTCTAGCAGCTAAGGTTGTGATGGTGTTAGAGTAGCAATAGAAAAAATAGCACACTATTTCTGTGAGAGAGCGGCTTGTGGACGTGGAAAGAAAAGAAAGCAAAAAAAAAAAAGTTTTATCTGCCCATGTGGCTCAAACTGGCCCCAGAGAAGGTCTCCTGAAAGTGGTCAGAGAAAGTTGCAATTGGTGATTGAGGTATAGAAAGGTCTGGTGTTTTCTATGGTGGGTGGACCCTGAGAAATAGTCAACAATGTTAATACACTTTCTGGCAGATTCATCACCTCTGAAAACCTTCAACGACCATATGACTGAAGAAAAATAGGTTTTATGGAGTCTGGGAAAGAGCTGACCTAGAGATATTGTTATAGATATGTTAAATGAATTTTGAAAGTGGAAGTAATTTAGTGGTTATATAATCCAATCCTCTTTTCCAATTTTTTTATTTATGAATATTTTAACAGCTTTACTGAGGTATAATTGAGATACCAAAAAAACTGCATATATGTAATGTTTATAATTTGATAAATTTAGACACACAGTGAATCCATCAGCACAGCTGAGGTACTAAACATATCCATCACCTCATATCCCTTTGTTTTCATTTTGGTTTTGGTTTTGGTTTGGAGACTGGGTTTTTTGGGAGGTGGAGATAAGTTCTGGTAAGAACACGCAACATAAGATCTATACTCTCCCCAAAACTTTAAAGTGCATAATACAGTGTTGTTAATAGGCATAGTGTCATATAGCAGATTGTTGGAACTTATTTATCCTGCAAACTGAAACCTTCTGTCCATGGATGAATTCCCTATTTCTCCCTCCTTGCCAAACCTGGAAATCACCAGTTTACTCTCTGCTTCTTTGAGTGTGACCATTTTAGAAACTTCTTATAAGTGGAATTATGCAGAATGTGTCCTGTGGTTGGCTTATTTCACTTAACATAATGTTTCCCAGGTTCATCCTTGTTGTTGCATATGGCAGGACTTCCTCCTTTTTCAATGCTGAGTAATATTCCCTTTTCTGTATAGAAGAATTAACCTCATGTTCCAAAGAAAGGAAAATATCACTCCTGTAATAAGGTAGGAATCTGAGTAGGAACATATGGTCCACATGCATGGAACTTGACTGACTATGCTCATGATTATATCCAGGACACAGGTGTTCCATTCATACCTCTGCATGCCAAGGGCCCAGTTCTTTGGAGTCCATAATCCCTTAACCCTTAAAGTTCTTCTTCTTTGGCTTCTAGGACCACACATTCTTGATCCTCCTACTTTTCTTCATGCTCCTCCTCTGTTCTCATTTTCTTTCCTCTCTGCTCACCGCCTTTAGAGCCCACCAAGGGGTCTTTCTAGCCTGCATGTTAGATGATGTCAAGTACAAAAGTGGGGAGAGAGTAAAGAGGGGGAGAATGGACTGACCAGTGGTGGTGTTACCACTTGTGTAAGCTCACTTCATCCACTCAAAAAACTAGGACATTAGATGAAAAATCAGCACATGCAAAAGGGAGTGATTAAAATGAGATATCTGGGGTAAAGACCCACCTGAAGCCTCATCATTTAAGATCTAGGGACAAGCTCCATTAGGCACAATAATTTTTTTTAATGGGGCAATAGATATAGTCTGGACAATAAAAACCTAGTTGAGTTTCTACCCAATCCATCTTCTCCCAGAACCAACTCCCTGCTCATAGGAAACAGTCTCTGCAGTCATATTTAAACCACATTACTCTTCCATTCTGTCCACAGTCAATTAGACCATAAACAGAAGCTGACCCATACTGCAATAATCAGATTCTCTTTCCGAAGAACTTGAAATCTGAATTCAGATGCAGTGAGTCTGTCTTTCGCTAAAACTATAACATGTAAAACTCGGGAGTTCTGAAGTCCCCATATTCTACCACGCAGATGGGTAAGTATGAAAATCCCATCTGCAGATTTTAGAGAAGATTAAAAAAAAAAAATTCCCAGAAAGTAGAATGAAGCAGATGTGCAGAGAAGGCAAAGGTGAAAACAGAGAGCAAATTTAAAGTCTTTCCAGTTACCAGCTCTTTTTGCCAGCCCACTGCACCCCTGCTCTTGGGCTCCATGAGCCATATGTATGAAAGCTCCCCATCATTGGCCAAACCAACCCAAATGATACAAAATAATACAAAAACAAAAGTCAACAAAATAAACATTCAGGAATGGAAGATAAAGCTAACAGTCGATCAGTTTTTTATTACAATGTTTCCTGAAATGAGGCTTCATTTCAGTTCACATGTCCAATGTCCCTTCTCCCCACATGTCAGTTTTTGTCCCACCTAACCTCAGTCCTCATGTAAAGGCGATCACAAGGATAATGTCTACACTGGCGGTTAGAAAGAGCACTATATTCAAAGTTGTTTAATTTAAAACCAAGATGACAAGGATGTCAGAATAAAGCTCCAAGTAATTCTAAATCCAGCTACAGCTCCCCTTTCCATATTAGAATATTTTTCTGAAAGTGAATTCTCCAGGGAAGAGGACATCACAAAGGAAACAGATGGTTATTTTAAGGCAAGTAGGAGACACTCCATATTGCCTTTCCCTCGCTCCTTCCTTAAACAGGAAGGATTTAAGCAGTTACGGCTATTCCTCACACACATTTCAGCCATCCTGTTTATGCAGTGCAGTAGATAGACAGATAATTGTGCTACTGCTCTACAGAACAAGCAGCTGAATGTGCAATGGGACTCCGAAATGGAAACCTCGTCGGTTCGCGTTAGCGAATCATCACACGAAACAAATTGTTCACTTTTTGTTCAGTCCATTAGCTCCAAGGATGAAGCGAATTGCTCTCCCAATACATAATATTCCAATTTCCTCTTTTCACTTAGCACCTCCCTTTCCTGCTTTACAAATAAAATGCATTTATATTCTGAACTTAATTTATTCCCTCTGACCAGGACTTTATTCTCATTAGAGACAGCCCTAAGCAATTGCTCTCTGAAATGAAGCCTTGGGAATGCAGTGCCTCTGAGAGAGAAGAGGTTGGTTGGGCCTGCCTTTTAGTAGAGGGACTGATGACTAAAACATGGACCCACCAAGCATTCTGCCCTCTGGCTCAGTTTTTCTGAGATAGAGTTGTAGACTGGCCCAGAGCCAATTTATCATGATTCAATGAACTTTGAATAATAGTTTGATCTTCTTAGTGTGTTTCTTCCAGAAAGTTCCAAAATTTTATATTGTTCCATTAGTTTAAACAGGCTTTTATATTTTTAGCCCCATTTCATAGATACAAATTTTGATGTCCAGAGAGAAATTGAAAAACATCTCTGAGGTCACTGAATCAGGGAATATCTGTTGTCTTTGAATTTCCAGGTACTGAGTTAAGGCCATCATGCAAATGATCACAAGCCCACAGATTCACATCTGAACGAGACTCAGTTCTATTAACATCTGGTCAAATGGAAGTATGAAAAGTCACAGAAATAAAAACAATGACCCATAGCACTGGATGGTACTTCTTTGGGCCATTAAGATACAATGATTTCATAATCTAAATTGTGAGAAAAGCTGGAGATGTTTAAGGGTTCATGATTTTAAACAAGAAGAGAAAAAAATTAACCTTTGTGATGTAATTTTTATGGTTAGATATATATATGTAAAATTAATTTTTATGATAATTCTATAAAAACATATTCTCATTCCCATTTGCAGAAAACAAAACTGGAGCTCAGCTAGTAAGCAGAGAAACCAGACTATGTACTTCCATTTACCTGACTCCAGAGCCCATGTTCTTTTTCTAGAATCTGAGAATTTTTGTTTAGAGCTGCTCAATTCGACTGCAAATCAGATCCTCCTAACACTTACAGTAAAAAAAAAAAACAATGACAAAAAAAAAAAAAAACTGGTACAACAAAAGTCTTATCCAAGTATCTTTTTTTTTTAAAGATTTATTTATTTATTTGACAGAGAGAGATTACAAGTAGGCAGAGAGGCAGGCAGAGAGAGAGAGGAGGAAGCAGGCTCCCTGCTGAGCAGAGAGCCTGATGTGGGACTCGATCCCAGGACCCTGAGATCATGACCTGAGCCGAAGGCAGCGGCTTAACCCACTGAGCCACCCAGGCATCCCTTATCCAAGTATCTTAAGTTTAATTAGCCTTGATATTCTTTTTCTATGGGACAAATCAGTGGCTTCCAGACTGAATCTCAGAGAGTCACTTAGAATCCAATTAAACCCTTCCATTGAGCAAGTTTGCTGACCACATCTTACCGGAAGAAGTCATACCGCTTCCAGCATTAGAGGAGGATAAACAGGTCAGACATCCCAGACTTCTATGGCACAGAATAAACCAAAAGGATATAAATAGTACTTCTCCAGGAAGCTGTGATTTCCAAAACCAAGAGGAAAACTGTGGGAAAAAAAGCACGTCTAAAATCTCCTGCCTCTCCTTTTTGTGCTTTTATCCTAGGCATGAGTGCTTTTTTTGGAGCCCATGGCCACAGCAGGAAAATGAGAGCAAGGGAGGAGGGGCCATGCATTAGCTCACAGACCTGGCCAAGTCCAAAAGTACATCTTAGCTTCAGGTGCAGCTAAAGCCATGAGCTTGACAATAGCATTAAGACATCATCTCTATCTCTTGCTCTTGGTCCTACATTCTCTGCCTGGTGGCTCCTAGAAATTCTAGACTCATAAATTACCACCTTCTAGTCATGGAAGAAAGACAGCAGCACGCCTCTTTCCCAAGAGTTCCAGAAAAGGCCAGGGTTTGACTTTAATTGGCCCACCTCAGGTCATGGCCCCTCCCTGCACCAGTCACCATAATATATCTCACTGACAAAGCCTTGGCCATAAGCCCATCCCCGGAACTGAGAGAGTCAGCTTTACCCAAGGAATGAACAGAGTGTAGGGGGGTGTTCACAAAAGGAAAGGGAGAGTCACGGTTACTGGTAGAAGAGAGGCAAACAGCAGCTGGCCAGTGTAAGCAGAGCAACAACCATCCTCAAACGCATAGTTCCAACATGGAAAACCCTCTGTCCAGGCTCCGTAGGAGTCATGGAGACTTTTCCCTCTGTTCCCAGGCAGACTCATCTTGGCAATTAGCTGTCAGCTGATCACCAATCCAACGTGCTGGAGTGGGCTATGCTGATGATCTGTACTTGCTGTAATCATTTGGCTGGGTGAATCAAATTATACTTTCCAATGCCACTTCAAATCAGGATTTCTGTGTCTGCACTGGTTTTCAGCAGTAAGTATTACCCTGCAAGTTATTTTCTTTGATATTGACTGTACGTAGGGAAAGGGAGGAATTTCAGCTTCTTTTAAACTCTGTTCCACGGGAAAGACCAAAAAGTTTTAGAGATTTGTGAGGAGGCTTAATTAGGATCCATTCCAACTTAATGGCTAGGCTTTCACACTGAAAAGGATAGGGGAACATGTTCTGCCCTGGCAAGGTAGAGATTTTTCTTCCAAGTACCTATCTGATTGGGGAACCTCATTCTTTCATAATGTCATGTGCCGTGATCAATCAGATGTAATGATCAAACGGAAGTTTGCCTCGATCGATCCCAATAACAAATAACTGCTATAGTGGCAAACCTAATGTGTTCTTCACTTCAAATTCACTTGCCAATAATTGGCCTCATTAACGTCTGTGAAGTTAGCTGTTCACTAAAATTGGGCAAGCTGTACATTAGATGTGTTCAGTGGTTTTCAATCCTTTGGGAATAATAGACCTACTGAATCAGCATCTTGCTAGTTCCATGAAAATTAACAAGCTAAAAAGTAGGGACTGCAAGGGATTTGGATGGAGTGAAGGAGGCTCCAGGAAATTCCCACCACCTTCCTATTATTAATATTATCTTTTCCAACCTAAATATGAGGGCTAGGTTTGCATCTGTTTTAAAGATTTGATTCTGACAGAAAATGAACTTGATTTCTCAGTGCCATGAGCTTTGAAATTACCCTACCCACATCTGTCAGATGTTTTCGTTGTTCAATTATAAAAACTGTATCCAGACTGGATTATGAGAATGCTATTTGCAGGCATATCATGACCACAGATGCCCTTAAGTCAAACATCAGGCTCACTATGATCTTCCCCAAGAAGGAAATATACACCCAGCTGCTGCACCAGACCCAACCTTCTTGGGGAGAGGAAGAAATCACGGTAAGGGAAGCTTTCTGGGGTACCTGAAATATGCATCTGGGGAGATGGGAAGCAGCAAGAAGAATGGAAATAGACAACTGACTCACTTAGACTTCCATGGTCCACTCCCAACCAAATGGCTGGATGGCATGGTGAACACAAAAGTTCAGTGTACCAGGAGATGAGGGAGCTTTTTTGTCCTGAATTAGCCTAAAGAGAGCACTACCCATCAGCACCAAGAATGCCTCATTTTCTACTTCTGTTTTACTTACGCAATTAGTATTTGTGATTCACAAGGGGAAAAAAAAATAGGCATGGCTTTTTATCCTTAAAAGTTGGCCATGGAAAGTGTAACATGATGTTGCTTTGTCAAAGGAAGCTTTCTGTATTTGCGGAAGACACAGGATATCATTGGATATCTGCTTCCCTGGTCAAATGATAATCCAGGTACCAGTTACGGCAGTTTCCTAATTTTTCATCTGACAGTTCTAATCCACCCACTCAATTTAGTAACTTGTTTAATCACAACATCTTTTAATAGTGTCCACCGTGATCCAGCAAGACACTGTATTGCAATGGCCTCCTAACTGGTTTGACCCCACACTCCCATCACATCCCTCTTCAATTCACTTCCGCACCACAGCCTGAGTAACCTCTTAAAAATGTAAATCAGATCTTGCCACTGTCTTGCCATGCCCCATCCCCCCATTACTTTCCACCCCATTTAGAACATAACTGACCTCCAAGGGCTCCTGAGTGGGACAGTCTGCTAAGCAACACACTCTTGGTTTCTGCCTCAGGTCATGATCTCAGGATCATGAGATCAAGTCCCCTGTTGAACAATGTGCTCAGAGGAGAGTCTGCTTAGAAATTCTCTCTCTCTCTCCCTCTGCTCTTCCTACTTGTGTTCTCTCTCTCTCTCTCTCTCTAATAAACAAATAAATAAATAAAAACTTAAAAAACAAAAACCCGATTCCCTCTGGAACCCTGTATTATCTCATCCTTGCCTCCCAGACTGCCCTCTTGTCCTTCCTCGGAAGCCTTTCCATGGCTATAATCTCACTGCCTTCTCTTCCAGAAACCCTCTTTCCATGGGTCTCTTCACGCCTGGCTTCTTCTCATCCTATGGTTCTTAGTCAAATGCCATCTGCTCAGAAAAGCTTTCCCTGACCACCTTACTCCTTCCCCCTGCCCATTGCTCCTTATCCCTCCAATTATTTTCTTCATAAAACTTGCCATGGTCTCAAATAATGTTTTTTTCTCCTGTATCTGTCCACCAGAATATAAGTTCAAAATGGGCATACACTTCTCTGCCTTATTGACCGCTATATCCTCAGTGTCTAGAAAAGTATCTCAGATAGTCCCCGATATGGTCTAAGCCACTGAATAAATGTTTTGAGACCCAAGTCATATTATAAAGCATCACTGTTTGATGTTCCAGAACTAGTTTCTTTTGAACACACGTAAATCTTATATTAGAAGAAGTGTAATAGTCTCACTATTAATTCCCTTACCTCTTCCCAGAATATGTCAATCTACACAAGAATCATTTCCCAAAATAAGAGAATGCCTCTGGAAATTGAAGAAGGAGAAAAAGAAAAAAAAAAAACAAAAACAAAAACTCAGACACACTAGAAAACTCTGGGCTGCTTTCTTTTTCATTATAAGTAAGACAAGGTTCATGAGAGTAAGCATCAGTGTTTGATTCTTTAGAAGTTGAAAATTAGATCAAATGAATTGGAGGACAACTACATCGAGTGTTAATGTTTTCTTTCTCGAATGAAGAAAATGAGATGATGTGAGCCATGACTCCATTTGAAAATGAAACGTTGTATTTCTATTTGCTCCCACGTTAAAGCACACTGTTTTTCATTTTAGACTTTTCATGTTGGTAAATGTTGCAATACTTTACATTCATTAGGCTGAGGCCCATTTACTACGCGCAAGCAAGACCAGCACGAATATATCATCCCCATCAAAAATCATTTCTAAATTACACAGTAAATAAATGAGACTAAACTAGAAACCCAAGTTCCACAACCTTTACCACTAGTGTAATAAATAAATAAATAAATAAATAAATAACACCTTGGGTCAAAGTTCCCTACTTTAAAACATGTAATTTATGGGGCACCTGGGTGGCTTAGTTGGTTAAGTGTCTGCCTTCGGCTCAGGTCATGATCCCAGGGTCCTGGGATCAAGTACGGCAACAGGCTCCCTGCTCAGCAGAGAGTCTGCCTCTCCCTTCGTCTCTACCCCCTGCCTGCACTCTCTCTCTTTCTTTCTTACTCTTAAAAAAATAAAATCTTAAAAAAAAAAAAGATGCTATTTATGAACAATCTATTGAACTCTCATTATGCCAAATAAACTGATCATCCAAGAATGTATTGGATGCCTGATCCTAACTCATAACAGAAAAAATGCTCAAAAAAAAAAAAAAAAAAACCTGGACTAATCATATTCCGGCTGTCTTTTGCTAATTTGTGATGCATAAAAACCTGGTCTTACTAGAAATCTCTTGTTGATTTCTGATTAGCTTGTTATAGAATTTAGCAGCAAAGTCAAAATAAAGTAGCAATGCACAATGAGACAACAGTGAGCAAGAGTCTTCACATTTATAATTGTCCTTGATTCTATTTCATTTAGCTTGAAGTCATGAGTCATAACGGAGACAAATGGTTACACAGAGCAGGTATCAAATATGATGAGAAGCTAGCTGTGATTATCTTGTTGTACGATTTCCATTTGGGGACTTTTTCTGCCAACACTTTTCCTACGATGGCCATTAAATTTTATAGGATTTTTCCCACCATTAGTTGTAATGGCATTTGTGTGTTAAATGCTCACAACAAATGAAAACCATGATTCCATTGTTTCACACGGTGAAAACCATCATTACTGATTTTCCAAATGGAGAACAAGTCTAAAAAGAATCAAGTAATTCCTCCACCGTGTATGATACCTACATAAGCTCTGTGGGAAAGCCTATTTACTTTGCAACTCTTCTATTTTTGAAACAACATAGATTTTGCACATATTAAAAGAAAAGAAAAGAAAAAAGAAGATGCCACTACAAGACAAATCAAAAGATAGCTCAAACATTATTTTTGTTGAGGGCGTTTGTTTATAATTAATTATAATTCTTCTTTCAATTCACTTAGCTGAAAACCTCCCCTTTCATGGGGCTAGAAGGGAAAAAACCTAATGGCTATTTACGGCTTTTTTGTAAGGGTGGGTAAAGCAAACCCAAATTATGTAAACAACATAGAAGGCAAACAATAAGAGTTTCTCAGCCAATTTCCTTCTTTGAGAAAATTCAGCAACTAGTTCTGGAAATTTCTGGATTTATTGTTCTGGGTTATTCTAGGTTAGTATTTATAAGTAAATAATTATTCAGGATCATCTAAATCTAGCGAACAAGATATAAAAAATTATGTATTTGGGGACCTATAAAATTACTGAAATGCGCAACTACTAGATCATTCTAGGTCCTCTTGGTTCAGCTAGCTCAACATTTCTCTAACACCAATAATTTTTCAAGGCACTATCTCTTTCATCTAAAATAGCATTGAAGTACTAGGTGTTATACTTAACTAATGAATCATTGAAGACTGCATCAAAAACTAATTATGTACTATACGGTGTCTAACTGAACATAATTTACAAAATTGCATTTTAAGTTGCATGACTCTCACTTTCTGTCTACCAAATCCCCTTCCAAAACTCAGTTGTTCCAAGAATCCTTCAGAAATGAAAGATCCTCCCTCAGGAGTTAAGGAACCTCTATTCAAACCTCTGATTTATTTTCATCTACCTCTCTCTGAGTCATATTTTTACTCTTTGTCATGTCCTCCCTGAGTATATGTAGTCCAAAAGCTTCTGACTCCAAATGGCCCCATGTGAGTATCAATTAGTTTGAAATCACATGCAATTTGTTATTAAAAGAACACCTTGGAAATTGCATAAGCAAATATTTTAGAGCTGTTAAATTAAAAATCATTTGGTCATCTTTTTCTTCTCTTCTTTCCCCCCGCCCCTCTTCCCCCCACCCAGCATTCTGTATGACGAAAGGAGCGTGAGAGGAACCATGGTTGTTTTTGTTCAGAGAATCAGAAGAAACTTATTCACGCATTCAGTCGTTTTTTATTTGTTCACTTAATCACCTGATGATACCTCTTAGGGCAGAGATAACCAGACATGTGTGGTGTATCACTACCATTGGCCCAAATCTGCCCAAACTTTGGGCAAACCGAACAAGTCCTCAAGAGACCTGGCTTGGCTTGGAGCTGTGGGGGGAGACAGCTGTACTACTGGCAGCCCTTGATCACAAACCAAATCCTCTTTAGTGATAAACCTTAGTTGTGATAAGTATTGGTTTCCCTTCTCTGACTACACACAAATCCACCAAGTTGAAACTTCTCAGCGATCTAAAAGTGGGGTGCAGCGGGCTGTAAATGTTAGTGCATGCTGACTGTGCCTAGCACTTCAGCTCTCTGAGATCCATTTCCACAGCTCTGAAATCGAAGCTCTCTGATATTAGTGTTCTCTAAGAGAAATGGGCTAAACAATTGAGCATGATAATCTACTTTATTCCAGCATAAAATTCATAGTCTCAAGATTTTTTTGCCCACCGTTTAGTGTTTCCTAATGGCCCCTCTGGAAGCATTTTCTTCCAAAATTCTTTGGAAAGCACGTCACCCCTCAGTTTCTACATGGTCAATGTCCCCTATCTGTTCCATTTGTAAGATGTTCTCTTTTCTTACATTGTATAAATACTCAATTGAAAACCCATTCCAACTAGTGTGCTCACTAGTTTTCCCTTTTGAAACAGAATACTGAATCTTTTGTTAATGTGGTGGGAGGTTTCACACAATTCTGGGTTCATCTCAAATAATGCTGTGGAAACACTGGGGCTATAGAAACAGTTTCACTGCTATTTTCATTTTATCTAATGAACATAGGGGAAAAGCTCAGATCTGAGAAGGAAAAAGTAATAAGCTAGAATCAGAAGAGGGCTATTTGTTACCAATTTTAAAGAGCTGCAGTTTGGTTAAGGACACCAAGCAGGAAAGGTCAAATCTATTGAAGACGTTTAAACAGGTTACATTTCAAACAATGAGTGGTTATCTGTAGTCACTGGGTTCCTTATGATGTTTCACACATTAACACAGTAAATTACACGTAGATAGAGATATACAGAATTGCATGCTTACTAGCCAAGCCATGACACAACACAGAAAGTCATCAGTGTTACATGACATTGACTGAATTGCTGCTAAGCCCCCAAAAGATCACACTGGCAATGACACTGGTTCCAGGCATCAAATCCCCAGATACTGGTTCATCTTGTTCAAGGCATCACACACTGTGTTCAAATCACTGCGAAGGTCCTGCACCACATTTTCAATACTTCGGGTGTCTTTCAGAATTTCAATACTCTGTGTGTAGGGATTGAAGTACACGGAGAAGGGACGGGTAATTGACTTTGCAAAGTCCCTGCAAAATAAACGGAGATAGAAGGATATGCGATCAACTCTCACTGGTAGAAGAGACACAGAGAGAAGGAAGGAACAGAGCCAGAAGAAATAAAGTTATTTTCTGTAGATGGGAAAAAAAACAAGTCTACCTCATCTTTTCTTTGGCTTCTTCAAAACTTTCTGAAACAAAGTAGGCTTCCTGGAAAGTGGTGATAAGGCATTCCTGTAAGCAAGTTGTCTTTGGGTCAAAGGCTTTCACACATGCCTTGTCAGAAAGAGCATGCTGCAAAACATACCACAAAACCTGTTAAACTCCGTAATGAGACTTCCAAAGTGCCATGATGTCGTGTTTCTACAACACAGATCAGTATTTTTACAGAATTGTTCAGTTGCTAGTCGGCCATGAAATATGGTACTCTCCCTTACGCAGGGTAAATTGAGTGTTTGCGTTTTTGTTTGCTTTTGTTCAAGTCTGTTAGAAGCTGGGGGGGGTGGGGATGAGATTATGGTATTACTTTATTTATTATCAGACAAATTCATAAGGAAGGACAGTTTGGAGCTATATCCCAAAAGAAATGGAATTTTAAAACTATGCTATGAATAGAAGCAAGGAGAGAACATAAATATGGCCCTCAATTTATTGCCATAAGCAATGTACTGAAATTTCACTCAAATGGCAGAAGTAATAATTACCTGCGTGGAAAGGTAATTGGGACTCTGACTGAACTATTTGTGGCCTCATTACGAGACATTTTAAGGCCAGGTACTGTGTATCAACAGAGTCTGGAGTGGGCTTGAATATTTTAAGGATACTTGCAAAGCATTCATTTCCCTTCCAGCAAGCAGAGCAGAGCAAAATGCCGCAGATAAATATTGTCAGGTAGGCAAAAAGAACTAATATTAATAGTTATAGTTATGCTCAGACCAGGCGTTAGGAAAACAGGGAAGTCAGTGCAATTACTCTTTGAACCATCATTAGCTCCATTCAACTCACTACATGACTGGCACAGAGAACAGCAAGGAACAGTGAATGATTATCTCCTCGAGATCAGTTCAGCTAGGCTAAAAGTGCACGTGCTACCTGCCTTTTTATAAGCCCTGGGTTAATGGTTCTCAACCCTCATGTGCGTAAGAATGACTGAGGGGCTTGTGAAAAAAAAAAAAAATACAGATACCCAGCCTCAATTTTATTTAGCAGGTCTGGGTAAGTCCCAGAAATCTGCATGGTAGAGGCATCCAAGGTGATTCCGACCCCAGAGGTTGTGAAGTCTATTTTAAGAAATACTCCTCTAGATGTTGTGTTTTCCTGAAAGGTTCAATTAGCTGGGGGAGAGTGGTGGACTGAAAGAAGGGGCAGCAGGAATCTCCCTGATCTGAGAGTAAAGGGGCTTCACTCGAGATGTTGCTGCTGTCACGCTGGGTAACTGCACCATGGTCTTTCACCTCTCTGTGCCTCTGTTTCCCTAACTGTAAAGGAAAGGCTTGGGCGGGATGATTCCTGAAGACATGGCATTCCAGCTTCTGGGTTTCACCCTAAGTACTTTTCCACCTTCCAGTGTAAGAGGTGCATTGCTGAATTAACCAGAGAAATGCCACAAACCTTTCCCGTTCCATTTCTTGGTATATTCCCCAACAATTTCAAAATGCACGGCATGATTCACACCCTTCCACGAATAAGGCTGCGGTTCCCTAAGTCTGAAAATGTAACTACAAACCAAAAAACTGGCATGTCTGAGAAAGGGCACGCGGCCCTAGCCCACATGTGATTTGCATTCCCGCAAAGTTGTGTTATCCACGTCGATGCATCCGTGCATCAGGGGACGTGGAGGGCCTCTGGGAATGAACACATTCTTTTTGGCCCACAGGACAGTTTCATTAGAAGTAGAAGGTCACTACACCTGCAAATGTGTTTGTGCTAGATTCAGTCCAGGGCAGTGAACATCAGGGGATTTGGGTTCCACATGACTAATAATTCTGTCTACATTTTATTTTATTTTTTTTTTAAGAGTTTATTTATTTGACAGAGAGATCACAGGTAGGCAGAGAAGCAGGTAGAGAGAGAGGAGGAAGCAGGCTCCCTGCTGAGCAGAGAGCCTGATACAGGGCTCAATCCCAGGACCCTGAGATCATGACCTGAGCCAAAGGCAGAGGCTTAACCCACTGAGCCTCCCAGGCACCCCCTGTCCACATTTTAAAAACAACTTTACAGTTTCGAGAAACAAATGTCTTTTTTTGAGAACTGGCGCTGCTCTGCAAAGAACAGCCTTCCTACCGACTTGCTGTGGTGCTCAGAATTAGAAGCGGCTTCCTTCGCGGCCGCGGACTCGGGGCGTGCTTGACTTCGATGCGTCGTTCTAAGTGTGCGGTCCCCCACCAGCACGTAGGAAAGGAAGGACAGTGACTGACTCAGTGTCCTTGATCTTTCTGTTTTCTCATCCTCACAATCAGGGACGTGGGCAGAGCAGCAGCCGGACAGACTGTGAGAACACTTAAACCACTGCTGATGAGAAGGTGAAACTCATCTGCTTGGGTCTGAGATGCTTTGATGGGCCCTTAGCATGTATAACAAAGGCCTCCCGAATGTGTGTCTACAGCAACAGGGACGGAAGTCAGTGCAGCTGTAGAAAGAACTGTCACATGACATTCCACTGGATACTCAGATGAGCCCGTGTAGTCACTTTAACTAGTAAAGAGGAGAGTGGACCAGGAAAGAGCCCAGAGGACAGAACGCTCTGCCCCAGACTTCAAGGACAGTCAAGGACAGGCTTCAAGAAACCTGAGGCAAAGACCATCAGGCAATGCATTTCACACTTGCCGAATATAATATTCCAAGGAGAAACTGGGAGCTGAGTGTTGCAAGCTCTCAACAAGGCAGTCTACCCTCGGGAGCCTGCTGGGTCCAACATGCTAACTACCTACTGGGGACCCTCCATCCATGGGGTGTGGGACCAACGCTGCTCGTCGGCTATTACAAAAGGGAATGATAGTGGTACCTGTATTAGCCTGGAGCATGACAAGAGCCTGGAGTTCGGGGGGCAACCGCCAAGTGAGGCCGACAAATGGGGGGGGGGGGTGCTCACACCTGTGAGGGGTCGCATTTCCCCGACAGTGAGCTCTTCTGCGGGCTGCCTGCCAGGGACATCCATGCAGCCTGAATACTAGAGTGTGGCCCCAAGGCTAGGAAAGGTCCATGTCTCTACTGATGCCCCAGGGGCTGAAGCCCTGTTGAGCTCCTGTCACGTCTCTCTCTCCGCTGCCTCAACTTGAGGGAGCAGCCCTCCCTTCTGTGTCCACAGTGGATTCTCTGTAAACATTGAGCCGCACTGCTTGATGTCCCCAGGGAACTTTGTGGTGACTCCTTCCCAAAGTGTTAACAGTCTGGTATCCTGAAGTCCACAAGAACTCATCCGGCTTCAGCAGACAGAGGCCTTCTAAGGCTAAGAGAATGTGGCCGATGGTCCTTTAGTCTTACACCACTTGAAAAGTGCAGGAGTGCTTAAGCATCACCTGCCATCATCCAAAGTCTCTCTAAAAAGACTTTTTTGGATTTACCCAGAGTGCTAAAGTCAAGTAGGCAGGACTGGGAGCTGTGATACCGGGGTCCTAAACACACTGTTCCAGAAGCATGATATCAGAGGAGTGAAACTTCCCCAGGTGGGGACAGAATTTCCTCTTTCAGAAACTGAAAGGACCGATCAACATGAATTCCTTGCAGTATCATTTGAAAAGGGCCTGCAGATGCATTGCATTTCCCAGCCTCTCCTCCCTCTGGCCCAGGTGGCCCAGAATGGCCGTGGCCGCCTCTCCCACTGGCCTCAGCATGGCCTTCCCATCCTTCCCAACAGAGGTGGCCATTAGCAATTAATCGGCTTCGATGCACAAATTAAGGCTTATTTGTCATTCCAGCCTTTTAAATACAAAAATCTTTTTTGCAACATCAAGTTGCCTAGAACCAGTTGTTATCTAAAGTTCCTGCATGACTTTGGGTAAGTTATCCCACCCTATAAGTCTAGTCTAGTATTCGTCTTGGAAATGGGGATACGAATAGTATCTGTAAGCCAGGGTTGTGGTAAGAAACGAGGGGCGCCTGATTGGCTCCATCAGTTGAGTGGCTGACTCTTGATTTCAGCTCAGGTGGTTGAGATCGAGTGGCACATGGTACCCTGCACTCCACGGGGAGTCTGTTTTTCTCCCCCCCCCCCCACCGCCCAGTTGCTCTCTCTCTCTCTCTCAATAAGTAAGTCTTTAAAAAAGGGGGGGGGGACTAAAAGAGGTAATGCATACAAAGCACTTGGCTCATGGGAGTGCCTGGTTTACTAAGTGATCACGGACAGTTCAGCCTTGAGATGATGGCATTCAACCCCGCCTGTCACCACTGGTGCGGCTCTTCTCCCCCAGGGGTCCAGAACCCACAGAGAAAATAACATGGCCCCTGCTATGAGGCTTCCAGGTTTCAGACTACCACAGTGCCTCCCCTAAGTTCAATTTAAAATCTTCCTTCCTCCCAACCACCTGCCTTTGCAGGCACTGAGTTACTATCTCAACTATTCTCCATGGAAATCCTGTGATCATCACCCTCTATATTAGGACTGGTTTAAGTTGGGAAAAAAGTCAAGCGTGAAGTCAGGTTTAGAGGTAATTTGGGCCCTAGATTCTAAATAAGAATTTGCAAACACTCCCATGTTCACACTGTAATCTTCTTTTCCTCCATCATAACAGAAAATATATACATTTATATATGTACATATGCATGCATGTAGATAATATTTTTTGAACTTCCCTCAAATGTCCCTCCTAGTAACCAAGTACAAAGTGACATCCACACTGCTATTGCTCAATCTGGTGATAATGGCATCACACCTTTTTTTTTTTAATCAGTGATGTTGCAAGTTTCATCAATGTGAATAAGCTGCAGGCATAAGGGGAAAAAAATCCCTCTTCAAACAATCTCTTTATACAAGCTAAAGACCTGTTTCCAACTCCCCATGCTCCAGAGTTTGCTCTGTCTTTACTCACAGTGCTGGTTTCGGGAAAAGGTGGGTGGTGGGGAGGGAGTTATGAGCCATCTGTGCAGGGGAAAAGTGGGAGAGCTCTGCAGTGGTGAGTCCTAACTCTAGCCATACCGCTGACAGGATCCACAGGTGCCTCCAGCCTCTTCTATACGGCCTAGTGGGAATTCTAGCCACTGGACGGAGCTGCTGCAAATGGCTATAAACATGAATGATTGTAATAAACACAAGTCTGTTCTCTGAATGCTAATTAGTCCATTAAAAAGACAGTATGATAAAGTCAGTGTGCAAGGAGGTCCTAAAACAAGAGCTGAAAAAATAATAATAATTAAAAAATTTAAAACTATCAGCTTTGTCAAAACCTGAAAGCAGAATAGATGGATTGGTATGTACTGCTTCAGCAACTACTACGGGGTAGGTGCTAAGGCTGTTTTCAAAAAAATCTAATCCATGCCCTTAAGGAAATAGAGAACTAGACTTTACCTTTACCCATAAAAAAAGGAGAAATTGCCTTTTTGCTTTTTAGACGTATTAACATTTTAGGATAAGACTCAACCATTTCATCAGTTAGCAATCATTTCCTACCACCACCAGGAACAAACGTCACTGTTGCTTGCCTATGAGGCTTGAATTCGACAGCGACGCCTATCAACCACTTTCTTAAAATCTCCCTACTAGAGACTCCAAGTTCCTTGAAACATTAGAACTTTAATTGTGGCTTTGTTGAATAAAGTGAATAAATAAATGAGTGCATAATAAATTTAAAAATGAGACATAATATAGTAGGGTCAATTCTGAGATAGAAAAAGTGTGAAAGACCTATGCTATGGATAAACACCAATCAATCATCCTACTTTCAACCTTTTTTTAAAGTCAGACTTCCAAATGAGTTAGCTCATTATCAGCTGCTCCCCAGAGTGATGAAGGTATGGTAGAGGCCCTACCAAAACACACTTTTAGAATTCCCAAAAATATATCACAGAACAGAGAAGAGAGAGGGCAGCCACTGATGAGGTTAAAAGAAGTCTTTGTGCTATCAGATGTAGCTTGTACAAGCTTTTCCATATTTAGGTTCTCTCTCCAAAGACTGTCAAAAAACAAGCATTCTAATCATTAAAAAAATAAGAGGGAAAATGAAAGTTATCCTCCGAACTATACATACACCCCTTGGGAGTACTTGGTCAGCTCTGAAGTACAACACCTACGCCCAGGAAAATTTAGCCTCTTAAAGCAAATTTTAAAGTGTTCTGTTCAAGGAAAGAAGGTGCATTATGGATATTTATGTAAAAGTAATAAAGATTACACCAAAACCTCCCACAGCTTAGCTGGGACCTACATTTAGGCTACAGTTGGAAACAAGAGATCTTCCACTGCAAAAGGTAACTACTTTCGAAATTGTTAAGTGTGTTTTACACAGGAATTTTTATAGTGCTCTCACTAAAGCTATCTCCCTATCCTGAGTTCAGAATTATCCTGTGTCCGTTCAATTAGAAGTTAGACAGAAGTACTCGGAAGCTGTGAGAGAGTTCTGGACATTTGCAGAGATTGTAGCGGAGATGAGGATTGGGAAGGAGGTATGGGAAGCATCTTGTGTTATGTATTCTCCGTGAGTCACCAGGAGATACTTCTCATAACAAGAATTTCTGAATTGTAAAAATGGTCCAAAGTAGCAATCACTGGGAAGTTGGAGTGGAGAAGTTTGAGAATGGAAGAATGCTAATGACCAGAGGTGATGGACCAGAACAAGATTCACGGCAGACAATGCCCTTTGGTGTACGTAGCCCTGGCTGATTTCCATTTCCAGACATTTCTGTCCACACCAATAGGAACAAAAACAACACACTCAACCCAATGCTGCCTATACATGCCCCATTAACCCGATTAGAGGACCCTGTCGAAAGTCAGGGCAATGAGAGAGATTTGTTTCTTTTGTTTCTGGCATCATTTATAAACCTTCTGAGAATGTAAATAGATGTAGCTCAAGAGCTAAATCATTTTCTAATTCTTTTCTCATGGAAATCAAGAAGCATTTTACAGAAGGCATGGGTCTTGCAGGGATATGACATCATGCTATTGCTGTGGGCTTTGGCCGCTGTACTGAAATTAACGCCAAGTGGCTTTTTGTTGCTGTACAGAACTTTGTTTAAAAAAAAATATCAACACATTACATCAGGCTTTTGTCATGTGAAATGTTAGCATCTATTCCAACTACATGGAGCTCCAGCAGCTCCCCAAACAGACCAGGATTTGACAAGAGCACACATGCTGCTGTCCCCCTCCTCCTCCTCTTCTTTCTCCTCCCTCTCCTCCTCCTCTACTCCTCCTTCTTCATTATTTATATCCCCAGTGACTGGCACAGTACATGGCACATAGTAGGTACTCAACCAAATGTTTGAGGAATTAATGAATGCCTGAATGGAATCATAAAGTGAACACTCAATAAGACAACAGTTAACACTGTACCTTTCAAGAATATAAACAACCAAAAAATTCCAATAGTCATCTATTTGCCAACTATATTATATAAGGATAATCAATACCCCAAATAACAACCTCCGCTAAGTCAATAATCCTGATCTTAGTCTCAGTAATCAAAGAAAGATTAAACTATGTTTAGTACCATTTCCAGATTATACATCATACTGCATTCTAAATTCACCAAAACTTGTTACCTTCCCATGGTATGCACAGCAATTCTTAAGTAACCAGGATATTTAAATTATCAAATGATCCAGGCCCCAACACTTCTGAATAAATGACCAATTTACTGCATTTTAACCAACTGAGCCACCCAGCATCCCTTTATTATCTTTTAAGACCAAAAAAAAAAATAAAAAATAAAAGCATTCCTTAGGCATTACTATACATATTAGCTACCTTTCTGAATGTAGGTTCATTTAGATTTTTTTTTCCAAATTGTATATGTCCACAAATGTTTTAATACACATTAATTTTGAAAAGGCTAAAATAACCTCAAATTTCTCTTGGAGGAGTAAATTCTAGGGTATCCATGGGAGCCACAGGGATAACAGAAGTGAAAATACCCAAGATATCCTTGCAAGGAAATTTCAATCAGGAGGATCACTGCTAACTTGGCTGCCCACTTTTCAGCACTCAATTTAGGCCAGTCATATGTTATCCAACATTTGAGCATACATTCGTCTTTCCTGTTGGTCTGTGCACATGGCTGCTCGACCATCTGAGTCACACCACAAACCTACAAAGGCATGACCCATTTTCAGAAGTGCAAAAAGTTAGGTCAGTGCCCACATCTGAGGTGCCAAATCCTCTGTATTAAATATTTATGGGGTACCTACGAGTAGAACTGCTCAGACAAACAAATCAATATTTCCATGACCTTGAACCAGTTTGCCTGGGAAGGATGTTTTCATTCACAGCTTCGTACCTTTAATTCTCCAATGGAGGAAAGGAGTCCTGCTCCATATGCCCGCAGTTGCCCTTCTTGCTTGCAAAGGCCAAACTCGATTGTGAAAAAATAACACTGAAAAATAAAAAAAAAAAAAGAAAAGAAAAAGACATGGACATACATCCAGTGAACTAGTCAACATTGTTCTTCTATAGAATAAAATGGCACCCAAAATAAAATGGTGCACTGGGCATAGTTTCTTCAACAGTGTCAATTTAAACACATTTGAATTAAGAATATTCATTGAAATCTATTCCCTTGCTTAATAATCCCTCCCTAGGCTAAATGTGTATGGAAAACGTATTAGTTACTAAGAGATTTATGCTTAGCAGATTCAGAAACCCCATAAGTCAAATCATATCCCCAGCAATAATTTTTTAAAAATCACAGACTTAGAAATAAATGAATATGTCACAGTCATAACACTGTAAGAATATGCTACTGTTGGGGCACCTGGGTGGCTCAGCCTCTTAAGTGTCTGACTCTTGGTTTTGGCTCAGATCTTGATCTCATGGGTCGTGGGATCAAGCAGCACACGGGGCTCCATGCTCAACAGGAGTCTGCTTGGATATTCTCTCTCTCTGCCGCTCCTCCCACGCACACTCTCTATCTCTCTAAAATAAATTAATTAATCTTAAGAAAAATATAGAACATATTACTGTTTACCAAGTTGTGTTTCAGCTAACATAAACAAAGTTCATGGAAATGTGGAAAAATAACTTGGAACCCAGTAATTCCAAACTGATTTTTGCAGTTTGTTTATTCATTCAGCAAGCATTTGGTGAGTACCTACCAGGTGCCAATGCTAGGCAAAGAATTGTGGTAAAGAAACAAGAGTGAGACCAAAAGAGCAAGTACACACTTACCAAGTTACCCAACCAAAATTTTAGTATGATTTTTTTAGCAAGAACTTACATGTATATCTACATATGTTACACACATAGATACACGTATATGTGTGTATATGTAAAAATATATATATATGTATACATATAGTAAGAACCACTTCATTGACTGAGTTTTGCCAGCATCAACTACTACAGCTTTCCCAAGACACTGAAGTCTATAACTGTTTCTGTTGATTTTAGGAAACCAACCTAGACAGACAGAAACCTCTGCACAACCAAAAATCTCAGGATGCTCTTGAGAGAGGCTGAAATCACACTACTCTTGCCCAAGAGAAAAGTGAGAAGTTGACAATGAGCGAGCGAATTGCATCAAATTAACACTGTCCTGCATGAGTGACGACAGAGCACTGACAGTGTTGAGAAGGAAGAATTTACACACCCCTGGAAAGTGGAAAATGGTAATTATTTCTGGCCCACGGCAGTTTGCTCTATTTTCATTTGGAGGTTGAGATGTCCCCTGGTTCAGAAGGGTTTTATACTTTTTTAGGTGTGAGGAGGATCTGGGAGGTCGAGTGGGATGACCCCGAAGGACTGGTCCTTGCAGGTCATGGCACTCAACCTCTCGAGGAAAACTTCCTTTTCTGATTCACCTCCGCAGAGGGCTAAAATTAGAGTCCTTCCTACCCCCATCAGTACCCGCAATGCCCGTCAACTCTCCGGCTTACCCTGCTCTGAATGTTCTCTCTTTTCCATCATACCCTCTTTTTGACATGGTCTTTAATTTCCGTATGTATGTTCCCCATAGTCATGTGTCTCCCCACCCTAAACTCTGTGCTTTGTAGGACAGCACCCCTGACCTCCACCGACGAGATGTCAGCAGCAGCCCCCACCCTGCTTGCAACAGCTAAAAAGGTCTCTAGACATTAAAAAATGTTCCCAGGGGACCAACTCTCTTCTGCCTCAGAACCACTGATACAGAATTTTGTCTGAAACATACCAAGGGTGCAATAAATAGTTGGTGAATAACTAGCAAATGAGAGAATTATCTCTAAGTCAGGTTTGCTGTGTGGAAGTGTGACCAGGAAGAAAGACAGGAAGGGACCTGAGCTCTAGTCTCGGCCCTGCTTCTTTTTTTTTTTTTTTTTTTTCTATTAATTAACACATAGTGCATTACTAGTTTCAGGTGTCAAGTTTAGTGATTCATCAGTTGGGTAGAACACCCAGGGCTCATTAAATCCCATATCCCCCTTAATGTCCACCACCAGCCACACTCAAGTTTGTTCCGTACAGTTAAGAGTTTCATGGTTTGTCTCCCTCTCTGATTTTGCCTTATTTTATTTTTCCCTCCCTTCCCCTATATTTATCTGTTTTGTTTCTTAAGTTCCACGTATGAGTGAAATCATACGATATTTGTCTTTCTCTGACTGACTTGTTTCACTTAGCCTAATGCCCTCTAGTTCCAGGTTATTGCAAATGGTAAGATTTCATTCTTTCTGATGGCTGAGGAATGTTCCATTATGTGTGTGTGCGTGTGTGTGTGTGTGTGTGTGTGTGTGTGTACATACCATATCTTCTTTATCCATATATCTGCTGACAGATATCTGGGCTCGTTCCATGATTTGACTATTGTGGACATTGCTGCTATAAACACTGGGATGCAGTTGCCCCTTCAAATCACTATGTTTGTATCCTTTGGGTAAGTACCTACTAGTGCAATTTGCTGGGTCATAGGGTAGCTCTATTTCTAACTTTTTGAGGAATCTCCCTACTGTATTCCAGAGTGGCTGCACCAGTCCGTGTTCCCACCAGCAGTGCAAGAGGCTTCTCCTTTCTCTGCATCCTCATCAACATCTGTCAATTCCTGCCTTGTTAATTTTAGCCATTCCGACTGGTGTGAGGTGGTATCTCATTGTGGTTTTGATTTGTATTTCCCTGATGCCCAGTGATGTGGAGCATTTTTTCATGTGTCTGTTGGCCATCTAGATGTCTTCTTTAGAGAAATGTCTCTTCATGTCTTCTTTGGCCCCACTTTTAATTAGCTCTGTGACCATAACCTCTCTGGCATGTAGTTTTTCTACCCATGACATCCATCCATTCATTCATTCATTCTATAAACACTCCTTGAGCACCTATTATATTCCAGAATTTGCTTTAGCTGCTAAGGATATGCAATGCACACAGCAACAAAGTCCTTAATCCCATAAAGCCTATTTGCTACTGGGATGATATATAACAACAACAAAAATCGATATATAGGATAGTTGCAGGTGGGATATGCTATATAAATAATAAATCCACATAATGTGTCTGGTATTAAGCAGCAGAGATGACTGCTTTAGACAAAGTGGTCAAGGAAGGCCTCTCTGAGGGAGTGATATTTAAGCCGCAACCCACTTGAAAAGCAGCCCTTTGTGCAAGATCTTCGAGAAAGAGCATTCCCAGCTGAGGAGGCAGGTGCAAAGGCAGGAACAGATTTATATTTCTAAGGGCAGTGGGAAGTCATGGGAGGGGTTTCAGGCAACAGACAGACATGTTCTGATTTCATTTCAGAAGATTGTGCCAATGCTGGGTACAGAACAGGCCGTTGGTGGGGCAAGAGTAGAAGCAGAGAGATCAGTGAGGAGGCATAGGCAACCAAGGAGCTAGGAGGTGAATGACTTGGAAAAGGACTTGGGCCAGGGGGTGCAGGGCTTGGGGAGAAGTCAGTATCACAGAGACCTCAGCAGAAGAACCAAAATAAGAGATCTGAGTATGTGTCGAAAAGTTAAAATACAGCCCTCAAGTGTGTCTCCCCATCCCAAATTTTTATATATATATAATGTTTTTATTTTTTAAAGTAGGCTCCATGGTCAGTGAGGAGCCCAACACGAGGCTTGAATCACAACACTGAGATCAAGACCTGAGCTGAAATCAAGAGTCGGAGGCTTAACCAACAGAGGCCCTCAGGCACACCCATCCTCCAAAAAAGTCTTGCACAATCCTGGGTACAATGAAGAGAAGTGATTGTATTGTCATAGAACAAGAGTTCTGGAAGTTCAACCTCCCATTTCACCAAAAGGAAAATTCAAGTTTAAGGAGATAAAGTGATTTACCCCAGGACAGGTCTAGATGGTGAGATCCAGAGCTCCAAATTTGAAAGAGCTCGACCTCTGTCACATTGGAAAGTTTCTAGATAAAAGATTAATAGATGCGTGGTTCTCCCTTACCACCAAAATGGAGAAATAAAAGTCTAAAAGAGGAAAACTAGAGTTTCATGGCAACTTCTTAGTGTGTTTTTGGTTGATTTCCCTAATATATATTCCATTTATAGTGCATGAGGTAAAACCCTTGGAGGCTTAACATTAAATACAGAAGAGTTTGTTTAAAAAAAAAAAAAAAAGAGAGAGAGAGAAAGAAAAAAAAATAAAGAAGGAGAGAGAGAGCACGCTGTCATGTTCAAAAGCCTACAAAATAGCCATACGGAGAAAGCTACGGGAGCATTCAGGTCAGCCTAGTAAGGGCATTTTTACTTTTCCTTATACTACATCAGTGCATACAGAATGATCTAAATCAAAACAGGCTGAGAGAGCCCCTAAGAATGTCTGGGGAGCCACACGCACAGTCTTCACATAGATCTGGCATCCCTAACCTATTTTAAAACAGGAATTTAAAGGTCTGCATCAACTCAACTAAAGGTTCAAAGTTACATCTATCAGTGTGTCTTTGGTCCATGTGCTTCTAGAATCAGGGCAAGCTCAGAGGAAAGAGCCACTGTGAATCTTCCTTCGCATTATTCAGAGTGCTCTCTGGCCCCATACCTGGTCTGGGAGTCCTTCCAGAAACTTTGACCTTACAAAGCTCCATCTGTTCTTTTACTCTCTGTTGTCCTCAACCAAGGAAAGCCTACATGCTAACTTCTACAGCCTCTTCCCCCGAGAGAATTAGACCTTTGGCTTTAAGACGGTTTTCCATTTGCAGCTCCATGTGTGGCTAACAGATAGAGAGAAACGGCAAAATGTACCTGAACCTCAGATATTGGCAAAATTTTAATTATGGACATGCTCAGGACAATTCTTTTCTGTTTTCAAGACTAGTGGAGATCTCACAAGACAGTGCCCTGGGCGTGATCACTGACGGAGAAGCCAGGACAGATGCATCTTTCTTCTGCCTGGTTTTAAAAGAAAAGCCTGCTTAGAGTTGGACTGGCTGACCCCTTGGAGACCTTTTGGAATTCAAGGATAACTAATTGCATCCCCAAATTTTAAGAAAATACAATTTGTTTTCTTTAGAGCATTCTCCAGATGTGGATCTATAATATGTTCCCTAGAGATCTGCCAAATAAATATCCTACCTATTAGGAAAACAACAACCACCAAAAAAAAAAAAAAAAAAAAAAAACCAGGAATGTTACAAGAACACCTGTAAAAGAGAATTGCAGATTCTTGGCCACTAATGTCTTTCAAACAGAAACAAATAATACTGAGATTATCACCTCCCAATTAAGAGGTACCTTTCATCAAAGCCGATGTTCATGAATTCCAAATTTTACATACCACTAATATATGTAATTATTTCTAAATATTTTACTTGAATATAATTACATATAATCATTAGCTGAAAACCAAAACAGGAGTGATAGAGCGGACCTCTTCCACAGAAGAAAAGCAGAATCATTTACATACATGCAGTCATTAAGCAGAAAAAAATTCTGACTGACAATCTGAAATCCAAACACTGCTATGGAACAGAGCTACAGAATGTACCAGGCAGAGCAGGGGCTTAGGAAAATGAGATAGGGCACCCAATGCTGCCATCTTCAGGTCACTACTGGTAGTACACCACTCTCTCAACAGATGAGGTCTAGCCACGCGGGCTGTGGTGCAAGCTTGAGGGAACCAAGTTCATAGACACTGGACAGACCAGCAAATACACACTGGCCTGACATGGTGACTTCCAAAATCAAATGCTGCAACATATTTTTGCTGACTGGTGTTAGGCACCTGAAGCTTTTGCTAAGGCACATATTCCAATCAGAGAGAAATACAACTTTTTCAAAGAACTCTTTTTTTTTTTAATGATTTTATTTACTTATTTGAGAGAGAGCGAAATCACAGAGGGAGAAACAGACTCCCAGCTGAGCAGGGAGCCCAATGCGGGACTCGATCTCAGGACCTGAGATTATGACCTGAGCAGTAGGGAGATGCTTAACCGACTGAGCCATCCAGGAACCCCTCAAAGAACTCTTGATGAAAAAGACATTTAGTATTCCAATTGCCTTTCTAAAGGGCCCTTTTGCCTCCCACTTCCCCCCACCACCTGCATCCCTTGAAATAATTATATCTCCTCTTCCTGAGAGTCATTCTGTATTCTTAAATTGGATTGAAAGAGTGCCCACAAACTTCTAGAAAGAAGCCCAGTTGTCTACTTCTTTCACTTTCTCCAGGAAAGTGGTTTCCACACCTCACTTAGTAAGTGCCTGAAGGAGGGAGTAAATGATATATTTTCTCTACCACTTTGACTAAAAATCTGATCTTTACATATAGGTAGTATATATTTTTAAATAATTACATATATCCTTCCACATATAGAATTCAGTTATCCACATATCCAGGACACAAGCACAAAGCACAAAGCTAGCAAAGAAAGTTTAGAAAAGCTCTGAGATGTGTTAAACATAGCAAAAAGTTCCATGCTAAATTCGAATTGCTTTACATCTAAAAGAATCTCAGGCCCTCACTGAAATCTTATTTATCCTTATCTTGTACACAGTCCAAAGTTTACTTATGTAGTGTTAAGCCCATACCCTAACATAACAGGAGAACATGAAAAAATACATAAAATTCAGACCAAACAACTCAGAAAACACAAAAATATAAAATTTGACACTTGAGCATACAATCCTAAACATTTCCATACTTGAAGTTATCACTAAGCAGTTTAGCAATGATGCTAAAACATCAAGATAACAAGAAACTTAGCCAGAAGATGTCCCAGTTTAATGATGCAATCTCATGGATTTCACTTTACTACGAACTCATTATCTTACTGTAACTTGAGATAGAGCAGTTATTACTACATGTTCCCATTTTATAGATGGGAAGACTGAGACTCAACATTCCAGTGATTTTCCTAGATTCCACAACTTGTAGTAGGCAGGGCTAGGAATTAAGCTCATTTCCTAACTTCAAATCCACAGTTCTTTCTCCATCAACAAAGCACATTTATGAATGTAGGGTGCCGGTCAGTCAGTCACAGGGGCAAAGCAGTTCCTGCTGTTGAAACAATGAAATCCCAGAGTGGGTGTAGACCTATAACTCTGCCCTCTCCAAGTTCCCCACTCCCATGCTGCCCCAGCTTCTAGGTTGCATCCTCACACCCTCCCTACACCACCATCACCACTGCTCTATAACCTGGCACATAATACTCAGTGCCTGACAGAGTGCCTGGGTGACTCAGTGGGTTAAGCCTCTGCCTTCAGCTCAGGTCATGATCTCAGGGTACTGGGATCAAGCCCCGAATCAGAGAGCCTGCCTCCCCCTCCCATGCCCTCTCTCTGCCTGCTTCTCTGCCTACTTGTGGTTTCTGTCTGTCAAATAAATAAATAAAATTTTTTTAAAAAATACTCAGTGCCTGACTATAGAGCTGGGACCTCAGAACCCCATTCTCGTACAAGTGTTGCATGCATCTGTTCTATTTGGTCTCTGGATCCTAACAAATGAATAAAGGAAGAATGCTCTTCAAAGATGTTCTAACATCAGGGTCTGCACCTCTAATAGGTGCAAAAAAAAATTCTTTTTAAGCCCCCAATTCACAGTGCTTTCTCTAACATCTCTCCATCTTAGCTCAAACAAGTAGCACATCAAAATACACACTTGAGGACTGCTTGAAAGATGGAACCATTCCAGGTCTCCTCAAATTCACCCCTCTCCCACCCAGTCCCAGCTACTGGGGTTTGAATTTTAGTTCCATCAACCTTTCAGTTTATAAGCAGCAGCAGGTAACTTCTCTCCTTTGGCCCCAATTCCCTTCATCTCAATTAAATTGCAAATGACAACAGGATTGGGACTGGAATGAGGTGTGATAGCTAAGCCAGAAGCTTTGGGACAGAAATGTCAAGACAATACAAATCACCATTGGCGATCAGAAGTGAACACAGGGACTGCACTGTTTCAGGCACAGAAGAGGCTCAAGTCCCTGAAATGTGTCCCCCGCCCCAATCACCAGATGTCTGTTTCTGTTGTCGTTTCTTTGACCATTTAGTCTGCAAACACTCCCCAAAGTAGCGCAGAAAGCCACATCCCACTAGGAGGCTGTGACTACGGCAGGGCGGTGTCCCCAGAGCATGGCGTCTGGAGTGGGGAAGGTCTCTGGGACGGAGCTTCAAGAGAGAGCAGAAAGGCGGATTTCTTTGATATTTGGCCCCAACTAGTCCTGTGTAAAACACAAGTGTAAGAGACACTCAGAACTGAGAGCTAGAACCCATCCGTTGGTCAGCTGCAGTCCTGGGGTTACAGGCACATCTCAAAGCCCCTCCAGCAGAAGGAAGCCGCTGCTCCCATGTTCACAGACCTGGGGGGGCAAAGGGGGGCAGCGCAGTGGCTGTGCAGATTCCAAAGACTACTGTCCTGATGCCTTGTGTGATGGTAGCTACACCCTGATCTCTGCACATCTCTGTGGCTCTTGGCAAGCCACAACCTACTCCAGACACACTTTCTGAATTGATATTTACTCAATTTTCCTGTGCTAAACTCCAGGTGAGACTCCAAAAATAGAGAAAGATGTGGTCCCGGTGCTCGAGAAATGTGCAATATGGCTGGGGAGACCAGATTAATATAAAAATAATAATTAAAGAAAACCTGCTGTTTTTTTCTCTTGCTGCAAACTCACTCTGTCTTGAAACTAACTGCACTGTGCTTATCTGTCTCAGAGCACAAAGAACATGAAGTCTGTACTGGACTTTGAAGGATTAATAGGATCTTAGAAGGGCTTTGGGAAGTGTGGAAGTTAGCAGAAAGAGTCGTATCAAGAGGCTGGGTCGGGGGGTGCCTTCTGGGGACCCAAAATGAGCATCAAAGGAAGGTAGAGGTGAGTCAAATTATGGAATGTACTAGATCATAGGATCCACTTGAACTGACAGAGACGGCTTCTTTCACCAGGGGTTCTCCTCAAATCACGACAGACAAAAACAAGTAGAGAAAAAGAGGACGGTTGGGATTTGAGTAGCATCTTGTCAGCTAGAAAACAGTGATCCTGAGTTGTGGAAACGGCGTATATTGTCTTAGGTTAAGAACTGCCATTGAATGAATTAAAATGTAAAAACCTAAGCTCTGAGGAAACATTATAGCAAACCTTGTGGAAAATTGATCATCAAATATAAGAGGAACATCCGTAGAGGGGAAGAAAAGCGTCAGCAGAAAACAACTTTTATTGAAGAACACATCGACACAGGCGATTTCAGCAGCTCTGCTTTCATTGGGATTTTTTCTGTGCGTTTCTTAACTACTGCTTCCCATATCTTTCTGGTTGCTTCCACGAACAATTGGATGATTTTGTTTAAGAGCCCTCTGGCCATTTCAGTTTTATTGTCCGTCCTTCAGCTTATCTCTGAGCATTTTCAACTTCCAAGAAGGCCACCTTACTTATCACTTAACATTTACTCATTTTTACATCAGGCTTTAATAGTTTTGTTTTGTTTTTGTTTTTGTTTTTTTTAATTTTAACAAAGGAGAAGAAGTAGGGAAAAAAAAAAAAAAAAAGATGTATCATGGACTAACAGGAATGGTCAGCATTCACTTAACATCAGAGCCACCAGAGCAATTGGACCAGCCCTGAAACCCTGGCAAAACTCAGTCTAAGACTCTCTATCCCCAGAGCTAAATATCAGGTCACAGTGGCCATGTCCTGGCCCAATTACAGACCTTCACCAATGATACTCCTTCTCCATATGGCAGAAAAAGACCCTCCCCAACCCAGCCCCTGCCTCCTCCAGCCTCGTCTCTGAATCTTCTTCCTCCCTATTGTCCATCCCTCAGGGAACGATATGCTACTGTGCAGGTGGGCCATGTTCTCTTCAGCTCCCCATCTAAGCCTTTGCACGCTGCCTTCCCCCTGCATGGAATGCTCTGGTCATTGTCCAGCTCCCCTGCCTAATTCCTGCTGGGTGTAGGCGGCTCTCTTCTCTCTCCCAGTGCGGCACTGACAGGTCTGCATGGCAATCGCCAGTCTTCTTGCCTGTCCTCTCCACCAGGCTCGGACTGATTTGTTTTGGTTGTTCTTATTGTTTAATATCTGATCGTTAGCATCGTGCCTGATATGTAGCAGGTTCTCAGCCAATTTTGAAGAAGGAAGGAAATGGTTAAACGAGAAGAGTTTCCCAGTGGCCCGAGCAACGGAGTAAGTGCCAATCTTCCAAGCAGTAACTACTACCATCAGCAAATTCACCAATATTATAGACTTTTCTGTAAAGATGAAAACCCTTCTACAGTAGCCATCACATCAATTTTCACTTATAGCGTCAGAAGTGGACCTGTCCCCTGACCTCTCTTCAACAACAGCCAATGGCCCCCCCAAGTCAGCGAGGATGGGAGGAGCTGTCCTACTCGCAGGCCTTTGGGAGCTAAGTCTGAACCCGGCGACCAGCTGGAGACTCGCCAGGAAAAACGCGGACTGTGCTTTGTCGGAATAGTGAGAGTCCAACTGTGGCAGACCCGGGCCCTGAGGGCCCTCACGGCCCAGGCTGCTCAGAAGTAGCAGCCATGAGAGATTTCTACTGGCATCACTGCCCAGACCTTCCTTTAGCAGATGATGACACATGACATTCGACAGACACTATTTTCTCCCAGAGATGAATTTGTGAGATTGACCTCCTATCCAACGCTATTTTCCACAAAGTTCTGGTGGCTCTTTAAAAGGTATTATGAATACAAACTAGGCTTCTCTTTAATGCCCTCTGGACCTACAGGTATTCTGAGTTTCACAAATCAAAAGCTGGCTTTATATTCAGCAGCATTACTCCTTGGACCCTAGGTGTAGTACACGAGTCTCGATACATCTCCACAACAAAGCTGTTCACATAGTTTGGCTCTCTTTTTAAAGCAATTCCATCTTTTTTTCCAAACGACCATCTACTGAACTTATCATACAACTAGCTACCTTGAAATGCCTAAACTTCACCTTGAGTACAGACAGACACACAGACACACATGCACGCACCCGAATTATTTTCATACCAGCTGCACAGATCAGCATTCCATTTATATATATCCTGCACAGAAGACCTATTTAAGGAAACGCTATAGGTTTGGAAGGGTCCAAGAACTGACTTTTATAACCTAAGCAATTCTGAGCTCCTTGAAGGAGAAGAAAACTGATGAGCACATTCTGAGCCATTCATCCTATGGCATGTCCTAAAATGTTCTGCATCAAATCACACATTCTCCCCAGATGTGGTGATTTTAAAGGTCAGCTCTCGGAGGCTGGTATGAAAAATGAGGTTTTTACCGACTCCCCAGTAAGCTGTGGGCAGCCTTTCGAGGGTCATTTTATTTTTATCCCTGCATTACTAAAAGCAACACCCTCCCAGACATTAGGGCTAAGAGCTTGCACTTGCTCAACTATTTCTTTACGGGCAAAGCCCCGAAATCCTAGAGACGATTCTATGTCTGAAAGCTGACCAGAAAAGTATGTTTAGTGGGGAGAGCCATTCTCGCCCCTCCATTACACCAAGCCGTCTTCTATTTTAGGTTTTTATTACTGAAGTTATGTTTCTTTTCTAGTCACTAACAGTCAGCACTACCATCATCATCTCTCACACTCACAGTCGACACTAACCATCTGTATGTGTAAATGAGGTTGAGAAGATTTACCTGTGAATTGGGGTCCCTGTCACAGTGAGGGTCTACAGGTAATTGAACCTCCACATAGCATTTCAGCTCAATTGAGCTCCCCTCTCTCTAGTAATAACCACTGCCCGTTACTGAAAGCTACTGTCTACCATGGCACTAAGCACATTACATCGTGCTCACAACAACTCCGAGAGGCAGGCACTGTGACGGTAATGTAATACGGTAACTTGAGCACTTTGACGTTGAAGTGAAAGATCAAGCTTCAAGGGCAGACTCTGCCATTTACTTGACCTTAGGAAAGTTATTTAGCCTTTCTGAGTCTTGGGTTGTCCATAAAATGGAGAAAATAAAATGAATAACTAACGTATCTTGAATTCTTACTATTTGCCAGGGTTCAATCCACCATTTTACAGCTGAGGAAACCGACACTCGGGTTCAATAACTTGGGCAAGTAGGGGTGATAGAGCTGGATTGGAATCAGTTGGGCCCAACCCCCCAAGTCAGTGACGTTTGCCCACAATTTCACACTGTGTGCCGCTCTTGTCGGTGACGGAATGCTACAGGCCCCTAGAATTGATGTTCTTAAGAGCCGGGCATGGCATATGCCAGGAAAGCTGTCTAGCTTGCCTGCTGCCATCCTTCCATGGCTTGCACTGGGCTAAGAGCCTTCAACTCCTCAGTGGCCCCAGAATCGCACAAGAAACACAGCACACACCTGTCGAGAGCCAGAGAAGAGCGCGTGGTCATAACTAGTCATTATAGGAAGCCATGTCTTCTCAGTCCTGCAAGGGACAAAGGGTACTGCTAATAGCCTGGCTCGGGAGACCTGAGATACAATCCATTAGGCAAGGACATAAAATACATTGTGCCCGGAACACCAATTCCTCTATTCCTTTGCCTTCCTCTAGTCAGTAGATTCCCCTAATCATAAAGGTGGGGGGCAGGCAGGTGACCGAAGATGAACTTTTACTTCTCAGTTCAGGATCAGGTACCCCTCCGAAAAGAACAGCAAGCCTGCTCTGGCCAATTGTCTCCTTGGGTACAAGCAGTCAGACTCCCGGAGACTCTGGTCTTTTTTGAGAGATGCTAGGAATCCGGATGTTCGTGTGCTAGCCTCCGATGTGTAAATTCACACCCCTTTTTAAATTTAATTAAAGGGCAGGCTGTATATCTATATATTCCGCCCCCACACTTCACTCCCTGCCCCATCCCCCTCCACACTACCCCCAGCCCCACTACCCCACATTAGCCTGAATCCTGATTCTGTAACAATAACTTGCCTCCAGGACACTAAGCACATGTCTCTGCTGCCTCACCTGGTCACACCTTGCTCTGACATCCTAAACTCCTGAGAAACATTTGGGTGCACTAGATGGGGACTCGAAAAGTCTCGTAGCTCAGACCCTAGCACTATTTTACTGGACAGTCTTAGACAAGTCATTTCACTTATCTGAACCTCATTCATCTGTATAATGGGGATTCCTTTCCTCATCAAATTTTAATTGAGCAACCGTTGTGTGGATGCCAGGGACTGTGTTCAGGGGTAAAGGAGTCCCGCCCAACCTGAATTCTCATTGTGAGACTCAAATGGATACACACGTCCAATGCTCAAGCAATGCAAGAGCTGTAACTCAGACGAAGCTTCCCTGCTCTGAGGCGATGAAGACCACAGATGTCTTCATGGCTGACTTGTCCCATCTCAGGGCTCTGGCTCTATCTACACAGAGAAATTACCACAGAGAAATTACCTTCCGGGTAGGCAACTGTGGGCTTAATCACAGGTCAGCGGTTCCTGAAACCCAATCAGAGGAGCTTTCTGATATGCAGACAATCCACTAAGAAGCAGAAGCTTCCTAAAGTACTAGTATCTCTTCTATCAGTAACCATTTACAAGAGCAAATAAAAAATTATCTGACTCCTGGGAAAGTCTTCCCCTCAGAAACCACCCCTGATCATCCCCAACCTGAAGTAAGTGCCCTCCGTTCCTTCTCTTTGAACTTATCAAGTTATATCAAATCCCTGTTCACTGTGTGTATCCCTCACTAGACTCTAAGTCCCCAAGGAGCAGGACCATGTCGGCCTGCTTCCCGGTAGAATCGCCACTGCCTGACACATAATAGATGTTTAGTAAATGTTTACTGAATCAATAAACGAATAGGCCACAATTGATTCTGTCAGAGTCGTGGACAGTAGTAGGAATACAGCAAGGTCACACCTTGGTTAAAACGCCTTTGCAAAGAAGCGGAATCCAATGTCCCTTTTCTCATCAATTAGAGCTTTGGCTTTTATCTTGGAGGAACTAAGTCTTCTTCGTTTGAGTTGGGGGAGGAAAAGGTGAACAGCCCAAAAAAAGGTTGGGGGAGTGCTGAACAGTTAAATCTTTCTAAAGTATGCCATTTTAAGGCATCTCCCCATGTTTTATCACAGCGAACCTTTAAACCTTGCTAATTAGACACCGACATAGGACCCCTGTGTACAAACACAGACACATCCAAAATGCATCCAGAGTAGAGCAAACGACATCTTTTGGAATTCTTCCAGTAGCTTCTGTGCATACTTTTATGTTAATGCAACAGTCTTAGAGCCAAAACAGCCAGACTGCAAACACCTGGCCTGCATTCTCAGAAACTTGAACTCATCGGGAGGAGCAGCCAAGATGTGAAACCCCAAATTTATTGCTTTCTTTAGTTATTAAGGGAGTGCAGCATGTATCAATGAGCAGCATCACTCCTAATCTGCTTGCAAAGTTTAATCAGGAATTCATATTTCATGTGCTTTCACGGGCACAACAATATTTATTCATTTGTTCTCCGAAGCTGCTGCCTGCAAGCAGCCCTTCTCATTGTGCACTCAGGGGAGGTGTGCTATTAACTCCGGGGAGGCCTCCTCCATCTCCAGGGAGAAGCCTGACATCTTTTAGGGCAGGCCTGACCGTTATTATTTATGGTTAAAATGGTTTACGTTGCAAAGTGGCACGCTTCCTCCATCTAAAACCCCTTTGTGATATACACTGCACAGTCTGCATTTCGGAAGGGAAAACCTGAGTTGTTGCAAGGTAGAGAATTACTCAAGGTCACACGGGGGTCCTTTCTGCCCTTGAGTCTTACCGATATGGCCACCTTGATATCTAAGTGTACAGTCACGTCGAATATGCTAGCTAGCAGGAACTGAACGCCCGGCCCTCGGTTAAGCAGCTTTGCAATGCATTAGTCCTCAACGGCTCTGCAAGACTCAGCCGTATTTCTAGTCTCACTTTAAAAGATGAAGAAACGAGGGCACAGAAAGTTTAACTTATTCAACGTTGCCCAGCAAACCAGTGATGGAGCCTGGATGTGATCTGACCCTCAAGCTTGCACCCTGAATTACCGACCCACAGGACAGCCTCGCTAGCAGGTCCCTAAGGTGCACTGGCTCAAGGAAAACCACATAGTGTTGTACGGGGTGGGGTTCACTCTATTTTATTCTAGCTTTCCCTTGTGCTCCCTACCAGAATGCTTCTCTGAGATGGAGCACTAAGGGGAAGGATACTGATGACTTTACACAAAAAGAATAATAGGAGGAATGAATATGGATTAGATAAAAGTAGCCCTTACTGATAGGGAAAACCTAATGCAGAGTCAGAAAATGAAGATTAAAATATGGAGGGAGGGGCGCCAGGGTGGCTCAGTCAGTTAAGCGTCTGCCTTCAGCTCAGGTCGTGATCCCAGGGTCCTGGGATCAAGCCCCCACATCAGGCTCCTCGCTCAGCAGAGGCCTGCTTCTCCCTCTCCCTCTGCTTGCCTGCCTGCGACTCCCCCTCCTTGCGCTCTGTTTCTCACTATCTCTCCCTGTGTGTCAAATAAATAAAACATTTTTTTAAGAAAATATGGAAGGAAACCAATTTTTAGTTAAAAAGTCAAATCTGCTAACTTTTTTCTCCGACATAAAGGAAAAAGGAAAAGCCAACAAAGCTCATTAGCGACAGAGGATGTCTACCAAAATACTCTGCAACTTACCTGAGTAAAAAGTCATAAGCCCCATATTTCCAGAGTACTTCCAATTTATTCTTGCTTCTGGAGATGTAAAAGATACAGTCTCTCCTGACAGCACAGGTGTTTGATAAATGGAGGAACACCTTGTTGCTCCTTTTTCTGAAGGCACGACTCCCTTTCCTAAGTTCTTATTTGGCGTGGCAAAATGACTTCGGAAAAACCAGAAGGCTACATACCCAGTGTTAACAGCGGTGATCGCTGCTCTGATATTACAAATGATCTGTAGACTCTCTCCCTTCCTTATCCATTTTTTAACATTCTTTTTCCTACAGTGAATATATGTCACTTTTGTCAGAAGGAAGAGAAACAAAGAGTTTTTGTAAAGACTTTTTCATAAAGGAGTCCCCAAGTCACCCTGCCTCAGCCCTCCCTTCATCGCCAAGGGAATGATTGTTTATGGACACTATAAAGGACAGACTGGCAGGCCCTGAAAACAGCAATGAAGCCCCGTGGGTGATTTATTCCCCTCCACCCTTCTAGCATTTCTTACACCCACTGCGGATTTAAACCCTCAAATGACAGCATTTCCTTCTCTGGGAAACTTTTCCCCACTAGGAAATCCACTCATCGGAAATATTCCAGAAATGCCCATCTTTACAGTGACAAGCATATAAAACTCTAAGCAAATTACAAGATTTCTATGAAGGAAACAAAGAGATTTTTAATCACCATGTGTTCAGTCTCACGTCGTGTTTCCATTCATTGTGGTGGCTCATAATGTACAGTAATACATTTTACATCTACTAAATGTGTTCTGGGTTTTTATATCACAGTTCAGAAGAATAGCTTCGAAAATCCTTTTGACTCTTTTATTTGAAAACTACATTTGTGGAATGGGGTAATTAAATTCCTATAGTTCGATATAATATTACCTCTGCTATTCTAGCTCATAAAAAAAAAAAAAAAAATCCCAACCATCTTCTTCCTGCTTTTGCTAGAAATAGAATTACACCACAGATATTTCTGTTAATACAAGTCTAAGACTTTGAGAGCCTACTCCATTGTAGTTAAACCAGAAAACTCCCTCTTTTGTACATCTTTATGAAAATTAAAATGACTGCAGAAGTCTTCTGTGCTTGATGAATGCATACTAGCTTACTTTGAGGAGAAAAAGAAAGAAGGGTTCAATGTCAGGGTTTTTGAATCACAGGAAGACATTTTCTCTAGATGAAGAGCTGGAGGATTTAGGGCCTTAAAATGACTCTAAAATTAGGAAATCAAGAATACAGAACCTTTGGTGCAGTGGGATTTCTTGGGTAAAGGTAGGATCAAGTACCCTCCTATCTGAGTATGACATAGATAACTGCATGGCGTATATGTCACAGAAGTATTTCATTTCATTTGCTCCTCTTTCAGTTTCAGGTGGCAGGAGAATATCCTCACTTTAAAGAAGACATTGGAGGCATGAAGTGGTGATGTAATTTGTCCCGGAATACAAGTTGAGGAAGTAACCAAGCTGGTATTCCTAGCAAGAAGACAAGAGAGAGGGGTGCCTGGGTGGCTCAGTCTGCTAAGCATCTGCCTTCAGCTCAGGTCATGATCCCAGGGTCCTGCGATCGAGTCCCACATTGGGCTCCCTGCTCAGCGGGGAGCTGTCTTCTCCCTCTCCCATCTGCTTATGCTCTCTTTCACTATCTCTCTCACCATCTGTCTCTCTCTCTCTCTCAAATAAATAAATAAAATATTAAAAGAAGGAGAAAGAGAAGACAAGAGAGAACAAATGTTGGCAAAGAGGTGAAGAAAACAGGACTCTTTAGCCCTGTTAGGAATGTAAATTTGTACAGCCACTATGGAAAGTCGTATGGAGTTTCCTTATGATTGAACAGTCCTATTTCTGAATACATATCGAAAAGGAATGAAAATAGGCTATTAAAAAAGATGTCTAGTTCTCACTTTCACAGCACAGGTACTAAAATTGGAACGATAAAGAGAAGATTAGCATGGCCCCTGCACAAGGATGACACGTGAAAAAGATATCTATGCCCCCATGCTTCCTGCAGCATATTCAAAATAGCCAAGATACAGAAACAATGTAAGTGCCCATCGATGGATAAATGTGCAGCAACGTGGTATGCAACGGAACATGACTCAGCCCTGAGGAGAAGAAAATTCTGCCATTTGCGAGAACATGGATGGACCTGGAGGGCATTATTCTAAGTGAAATAAGTCAGAGAAAGATGAAAACAGTAAGATCTCACTTACATATGGAATATTAAAAAAGTGAAACTCATAGGAACAGAGACTAGAATGGTGGTTACCGGAGGCTAAGGAGTGAGAGAGGGGAAGAGGGCTTGCTGGAAGGGTACAAATCTCCAGATAGAAGACGAAAAAGTTCTGGGATCTTAATGTCCAGCATGAACATTAAAGAGTTAAGAATACTGAATTACATACTTGGAAGTCACTAAGAGAATACATCATCACAAAAAAGAGATGGTAATTATGTGATATGACACAGGCAACAGCTAACTACTCATTCATATTGTGATATAGAAGTATATCGAGTCAGCACACTACACACCTTAAACTTCCACAATGTTCTATGTCAATCATATCTCAATAAAGCTGGAAAAAGAAAAAAAAAAAACTGACACTCATCCCCACAGAGACTAACTTCGAGTTCAGGCCCTTTCCATCACATCATACCACACCACACACTGCCCATCAGACACCCCAAAAGCAGCTTCATCGAGTGCTGAGGGACTCTAGCCACTGGCTTGCAGTGCTCCTACCCAGATAAAATTAAGTGGGCTCCGCACTAACTCAGCCCACAGACAAAATGAACTGCTACAGAAGCAGCTCTATGTGTACGAGTCTCCAAAGACCTAAAGTCAGTTGTTGGGCTTGTTTCCCCTCAGCTGCAGTTATGCGATGGCTCTCTGAAGCCCCTAGGATACAGTTTTAAATGATAAATGAAAGATTGGGGTTGCAAAAATATACAACTATTCTAGATTGCAAATCAATTTGTTTTTAACCATAGCGAACAATGTAGAGCTCACTGGGTTTTGTTTGTTTGTTTGTTTTTTGGGGTTTAAGATTTTATTTATTTGAGAAAGAGATAGTGAGAGGGAATACAAGCAGGGGGAGTGGGAGAGGAGAAGCAGACTTCCTGTGGTGCAGGGAGCCCGATGTAGGGCTCAATCCCAGAACCCTGGGATCATGATCTGAGCTGAAGTCAGACAATGACTGAGCCATCCAGGCGTCCCTAGAGCTCACTTTTTAATTCCAAAATACAGTGGTGTCCTCATGATAATATAAATAGATGGCAACCCCCTCATAATGGCAAGGATGAATATATAACATACACAGAGAGAAAATAACCTTCCCAGTTCCCAGAAGAGAGCTATAGTCAGAAGGAAGCGTGCCCAGGCAAAAGAACACCAAGGGAAAACACTCAAAAAGTTAAGTTTTATGGGGCCAGCCAAAGAAATACAGTGTTCCTACAAGGTGTTACAATTTTTCTATATGCATAGACATGGAAGTAAAAGTAATGAGTTGGAATAGATACTATTAGCTTTTAATTAAGTTACTCTTAGAAATAACACACACACTGGTCATCTGCCCAAACATCTCAATTAAGAATGTGTAAAAGTGCATTCCTTCCAGCTTTTTGTCAGCTCTGTATCAAATGATCCAAACAGCTGAACTAGTTCAAAGACTCTACATGGAAGAAATAAGCCTGGGGCTTATTTCCAGCTTTCCGTAGAGATACTGAAATGGTCATTTTTAATGTCATCCATTTTCAGAAACAACTAGAACTAGGCATAAGTCTCTTAAAAGCATACATAAGTCTCCCCCTCCCAGCCAGGTAGTCAAAGACTAGATACCAGGAAACAAGCTAATGTCCTCCCGCAGGTAAGAAAATATTAATTAGCAATTCATAAACTAAGGTTACCTTTACAAGTGCACTTCTAGTATGAATTACAGTCGATTATGAGTTTAAGACCGACTATACATTTCATTACCACTCTCAGCATGAGAAAGTCCTGGTTATAACTGGAAATTCAAACACACTTGATTCATGACCATCAAAAGCTCCAATCAATGCGAACTCTTTTACTTGGAACAAATAAATTATTTCTTTTGATAAAGTACAAACAGAACCTTATATTATTAATTTTCTGACAATCCTATTCTGGGGGGGAAAAATTAAGTTGGTGACCAATTCTCTGTTCACAATGAATTCTACCCTTTCAAAAATCATTCTAGACCTGTATCTCCTAAACTTTGATCCTTGGAATATTAAAAGCTTAGGATGCTAATATGCGTTCTGTGGGGCAGCTGGGTGGTTCAGTGGGTTAAGTCACTGCCTTCGGCTCAGATCATGATCTCATGGTCCTGGGATCAAGCCCTGCATCAGACTCTCTGCTCAGCAGGGAGCCTGCTCCTTGCCCCCCTGCCCCCCCTCACCTACCTCTCTGCCTACTTGTGATCTCTGTCAAATAGATAAATAAAATCTTAAAGAGAGAGAGAGAGAGATGTCTGCAACCATATAATGTATTTCCTTAATTCTCAAGTTCACTGTTTTCACATTTTAACATTTCCAAAGTGGTGCTTCATCTTACAATGTTAAAAACTGTTAACTAAATCCGTTTTCCCCTTAGAAGAAAAAAAAAAACTATTAAATTAAGGGTATATTTTATAACCAATGACCTCTTAAAATTGATGAAATCTGGTAAGTTTGGAGAAATAATTTTTTTTATTATTTCTGTAGAGATTCACATTACCACATTAAAGTCTCTGAAAAGTCCTACACTCTACAAACAAATCTGTTTTCTTTGTTTGACTCAATGTCTCCCAAACATATTTACCCATAGATCCCTTCTTTTCTAGAACTCATAATAACATTTCCTGAGACTAATGTTCTAGGAACACATTCTGGGAAAGACCGCTGATTCTTTTATTACCCTTGGCCAAGACTCTTTGCTCATCAGCTTTCCAAGACCCAGTGACAGGAACCTTCAATCAAAAGTGAAGGTAAACGTGTTTCAGGGTCGACAGAACTGAATGGATGACCCAAAACTCTGCAGAGAGAACATTCCAACTAGGCCAGAGGCCGATTTATTCTGCTTGGAAACATCTGTGGTGTATTCATCCTGATTGCTTTCTCCACAAATGATGCACAGCTTTGTCTGTTTCGAATGCCTTTATGACGTGAGAAATGAATAGACAGAATTGAAGCCATCTGCGTGATAGCATGGGAAGTACCATAGGATGAGATGCACCGTTGGGTGAGAGACATCCCTGCACTTTGCCCAACATTTGGAGGGAAGAGAAATCAATATTTTTCCAGAACCAGTTTCTAAATTTACTTCATTAGCAAGTTACCATTTGTGCACTCCCATAAAATTGAATAAAATAAGTCATATGGTCACAGAGCAGGCAGCAGGTGAGTTTGAGCACAGACACTCAAAATGGAACCAATGACATGGCTCTAACTGATGTAAGCACCCATCTTTAGGCCCATACTAAGTCTTAAAGAAATGCATCTCCTACCACACAATATTTATCTGCCAATACCCTATTCATCCAGTTTGTAGAAAAAAGTATTAAAATATGGAAATAGGACTGGAAGATTACCATGTGCCTTTTGAAAGTTAGACTCAAGCACTGTCTAACAGGCCCACCTGTCTAAAAGGCCAACTGATTCTCTTGGACTAGCAGCATTGACATTGCATGGGATCTTGTCAGAAACGCCAGATCTCAGGACCCATTCCAGACTTATTTGATCAGAATCTGCCTCTTTGCAAGACCCGTAGGTTATTTCATAGACATTATGGTTTGAGCACCATTTTCTGACTTCCCGATTATGACTCATCGGGGCCCGGATGTTGTGAAGCTAGATGTTCACTTGCAAAGATGGCTAAACGGCAAGTTATTTTTGTCCACTAAGACATGCAAATGCTTTCTGTCCAATAAGGAAAGACACCCTTATGGGGGGGGGGGGTGCTGCCCTGTAAAATATAAACCATTTTGCACCTATTCCAGAATTCTCTTTTAGGGAAGACATGATCTCAGCCCCCCAATTTATCATCCTACTTTTCCCTCATTAATGAGTTAAATAAACCTTTGACACGTGCTCCGCACACACGCATGACAAGCATGCTTGTAACTGTTGACAGTTTAATTCAAACCTAATCATCTCTTGACAGAGAAGGAATACTTATCTCCAGTGAACACCACAACCACCCTTTCTTGGGAAAAATCATCAGCAAACAGTAATTAAGAACATCCGCTCTGACAGAGAGATGAATCTAGCATGGGTTTGTCCCTCAAGGATGGTAGGTTTAATATATAATCTGACTTCAGATACAAGGGCTGGCAACTGAGAGCCTATAGTTCTGTTCCGCCTTGCAGACAAGGTGTGCAGCTGAAGAACATTTTGTTTTGTTTTTAATTTTTGGATCTGAAGGCCTTTAGGTGTAATGTGTATTCTCCGGTTCTCCACAGGCTCCTATCCTCCTTATTATTGTATATCAGGCTGTTTCACACATGTTTGCTACCTAGCTGGCCCCTGAAGGCATAGAAGTTTACACCCCTTAAAGAAGGCACTAATCTATTAAATCCACTTAAGCCAGCACTACGGTGGGAAATGGCTTGCCTCAAAATCATAGCACACTCGAAGGAGCCCTTATTGGGAATATTTTTGCATATCTATCATATGCAGACCCTGGACAGCTATGACAAGTATAAAAAGAGTGCAGCTGCCAAAACCAGTGGCCTTATTCATTATCCACCGGAGGGCAAATTATTTACAGGTATAACAATGCATTTGAAATACATTTACTAAGCATCATCATCAATTTCTCCAGATACAGAAGAGTTTCATTTAAATGGCTCTCCAAGCACAGAAACCACTGCTCGCAGAAACAGCAGAGATAGCTTCATTCTCAACACTGAGCATTACGGAAATGTCAAAACAAATATCATGCAGAAATACAGCAAGAAGCAGCACTCTAGTGATAGGCAATAGCCGGGTCCCTCTGAAACCAAACCCAGGCGTCCAAAAGCGGCTCTGACAAGACAGAGTGTAGTGGGGCCAATCCGCCCTAGTGGACGTTGCTTTCTTCCTTGGATGGACTTGTTGACAGCACATCACAGAAAGTTCTCAAGCATCTGCCTTCACAGGCGTGACTCTCCGTTTTATAAGCACTTAAATTCACTCAACAAGGAAAAGCAAGCACTATCTAAACAGAGTCATTAATAATATAAATCTCACCTAGAGGAAAAGAATAATATGGCCTGTCTCATTGCGCTGCCTAAATACTGATTTCCCCGGTTTTCCATTTGTCCTCTCTATGGATTTTTCTCCTTTGGTACATCTCGTCTCTCATTTTACTCCAGGACTTCTTCAGGGGACTTAATGGGAACAACTTTGAGGAAATCAGCTAGTAACACCTCCATTTCTCATCTGGACAGCTATGAGGCCTCGCCAACCATCACCATCCCCCACCACGGGCCCTTCCACAATTCCCAGCAAGACCTTAGTTAGCCCCTGATCTCTTAGTCTTTGTACCTGGGTCACTAAACTGGGCGTTTAGCTACAGTATATGGCTTGAGGGTCATTAATATACAGTTATCCGATAGGTTATTTATCTCAGGGTTTACTTTGCAATTGTCTAGCTGGAATCTTGAGTTTTCTTTCAAAACCACCTTCCAGTAGTTTTCCATTTACTTTGTTTTCCGCTGAGAGACGGGATGTGGTTTCAGAATTCAAGAGGAGTTTCAGTAGCATTTCAGGGAAAATCTCCCTGGCCTCCTCACCCTGTGAGTTTCCCTTCCAGACTCCCTACATCACACAGAATAAAGCTTTCCAAACTTCTCTTCGGCCTGCAAACCGCTTTTCAAAGAAAATGGGCAGTCTCTAACACCGGAAGGAACTAGCGGAACCGGAACTGCAAAGGAACGAGAGAGGAACCGGAACTGCAAAGGAGAGAGAAGAACCGGAACTGCAAAGGAACAAGAGAGGAACCGGAACTGCAAAGGAACAAGAGAGGAACCGGAACTGCAAAGCCTGGGAGAGGCAGGAACTCACCGGGAGTGGGGGTGGGAATCGCTCAGATACTGCGGGCCAAAGAGGAATGAGTGGATCAGGCAAAACTGTGATGAGCACCACCACCACCCTAACTCTCCCCTGCGTTTAAAAGAGATTCAGAATCTTTTGTCTTAAGGTCTTTCGCAAATTCATACACACTTGGGTTTGTTTGTTTGTTTGCTTGCCTGTTTGTTTTAACTACCAAAGCTACTGTAAGATTCCAGGCAGGCTGGTTCCCCTGGGGGACACTTGATCCTCCTTAACCTGTCACCAGTTACTTTTTTGTTTTTTTAAGATTTTATTTATTTATTTGACAGAGAGAGAGAGAGAGATCACAAGGAGAGAGGCAGGCAGAGAGGGAGGGGAAGCAGATTCCCTGCCGAGCAGAGAGCCCATTGTGGGGCTTGATCCCAGGACCCCGAGATCATGACCCCAGCCAAAGGCACAGGCTCAACCCACTGAACTACCCAGGAGCTCCACCAGTTACTTCTTACATACAAATGAATCTGCTGGCCCCTGCTCCCAATTCTGGATCCCAGGCTCCACCACTGAACTCAGAACTCAAACACATTCCTAAAGTTCACCTTAAATCCACTTCTGCATAGCTCTCTTAATAAAAGCTGGGGGTGCCTGGGTGGCTCAGTTGGTTGGGCATCTGACTATGGATTTTGGCTCAGGTCATGATCTCAGGGTCACAGAATCAAACCCCATACTGAGCTCCATGCTCAACTCAGAGTCTGCATGAGATTCTCTCTCCTCCTCTGCCTCTGCCCCTCCCCCTGCTTGCACTCTCTTAATTAGTTAACTAAATCTTAAAAAGAAAAAAGCTGACACTGACTCTAGGTTTTCCATATTTTTGTGTACAGGGTCATGTGTTCCTTGATGCAAGTACTACCTTTTTGTACTTTTTCTATTCCTACCTCATGGTACCTAGTGCTCTTTATCCATTTAAAGACTAACCATTGATTGGTTTTTCAGAGATGCAGGTATATTCCAGGAAGAAGGCAATGAAAAAACTGAGAGAGAGAGAGAGACATGATTAATGACCTAATGATCTCTAACAGATGGAAGCATTTTTGGCTGTTGGAGCTAGGGCAATCCATAGCCAATGGTACTGGAATTATGCTAAGGAATTTAAGTTCCAAAAGAAAACTTACTCATACTACAAATGTACTGGTCCTAGCAAAACAGGTTTCAAGGTACAAGTGTTTGTTCTTTCTTGCCAGTGTAAGAATAGAAACAAAGAATAACCCACCCTCCCAAAGTTGTCCTGCCCTCACCCCTAGAATATATTCTCTTTCCAGATATAGTTAAGAATATGGACCTTGGGGTGCCTGGGTGGCTCAGTGGGTTAAAGCCTCTGCCTTCGGCTCAGGTCATGATGCCAGGGTCCTGGGATCAAGCCCCGAATTGGGCTCTCTGTTCCACGGGGAACCTGCTTCTTCCTCTCTCTCTCTCTCTCTCTCTCTCTCTCTGTGCCTGCCTCTCTGCCTACTTGTGATCTCTATCTGTCAAATAAATAAAAATCTTAAAAAAAAAAAAGAAAGAAAGAAAGAAAGAAAGAAAGAAAGAAAGAAAGAAAGAAAACGGACCCTGAAATGGGGAGGTAATTGTGAATTATCCAAGGGCGAGGGGTCCTAATCTAATCGCGTAAGTCCTCAAAAGCAAAAAACCTTTCCCAACTTTAGCCAGTGAAGAAAGATGTGACAGTGGAAGAAAGATCAGAGACATGCAACACGGGTGGCTTGAAAACAGAGGAAGAGGGCCACGAGTCAAGGAATGCAGGCCTCTAGACGCTGAGAGAAGCAAAGAAACAGATTCCCCCTGAGGGGCCTCCAGAGAGGAACCCAGCCCTGCTCACACCTTAATTGTAGCTCAGACTTCTAAGCTTATGAAACTGTAAATAACAAATTTGTGATGTTTTAAGTCACCTATAATTTGTTAATGGTAGTGACAGAAAATTAATACAAAAGGCAATCCTCATTTTCAGCATGGCCCTGTAAAGTGGTGAGTGGGAATTTACCGCCAGACCCCCAAACCAGAGAGCTGTCTTACTCTGGCTGAAACTGTCCCTTCAGGCCCCTTTCCCCCTTTGCAACTTGGCTGACTTGGTCATCTTTCAAGACTCTGCACCAACTTTCTCTCCTGTGAAAAGTCTTAGTTTTACCGATATAGGCTATACATTTCCCAGATGTGAGGCCCATGTTATATTCTTGGTGAATGTTAGTTTAAATGATGGACTTAAGTATCATTTGATGGAGTGTAAAAATAAGGCCCAGTAAAACTACTTTCTTGTCACCGCTTTTACGAAAGGAATAAGATCCCTTGCTAGGATCCGCCTACATTCACACCCATGAAGTCTTACCTTATTCCTTCTCCTCCTCTCTTTGGACACACACACACACACACACACACACAGCCTGGCAGAGTTGAATCCCAGTTGGTGAATGTTCAGAGTCAGATAAGTAAGGAATACATGCATCCCTAATAACGAGTACAAGCTGTAGGGGGTCAAAGACTGAAACCAGAAAGTTGCAAGGGAAATTTCTAAGGCATGGAAAAGTTTCTTACAATGTGGAGATTAAAAACAGAGTTAAGGTTTGAGAATGAAATAACAGAACTCAGCAGTGTGCTGGTTTTAAAATGTGTCTACAAATACTCCGACACTACTTTCTTCAAAAGGTGGAGACTAATTTCCCTCCCCTTGAATATGGGCTAGAGGGAGTCCCTTCTCATGAACACAGTATGGATGACATGAACAGCGTGTGATCACGTCACAGGAAGTCATTACGACTTCCTTCCCTCCATCTCTCTCTTCTCTTCCCCACCCCTGACCCCCTCATTACTTGCTCTAGAGGAAGTGATCTACCAATGGCCACATGAGTGAACTGTCTTGGCAGAAGATTCCTAAATCTTCAGACAACTGCAGACCCAGCTTACATCTTTTTTTTTTTTTTAAGATTTTATTTATTTATTTGAGAGAGAGAGACAGTGAGAGAGAGCATGAGCGAGGAGAAGGTCAGAGGGAGAAGCAGACTCCCCATGGAGCTGGGAGCCCGATGCAGGACTCGATCCCGGGACTCCAGGATCATGACCTGAGCCGAAGGCAGTCATCCAACCAACTGAGCCACCCAGGCGTCCTTCTTTTTTTTTTTTTAAGATTTTTATTTCTTTATTTGACAGAGAGAGAGAGGAGAAAGCAAGCACAAGCAGAGAGAGCAGCAAGCAGGGAAGAAGGAGGTTCCCTGCTGAGCAAGTAGCCTGATATGGGGCTCGATCTCTGGACCCTGGGATCATGACCTGAGCCAAAGGCAGAAGCTTAACGGACCGAGCCACCCAGGCGGCCCCCTCTGCAACCAGCCCACATCTTGACAGAAACCACTGGGTGAGTCCCAGAGCCAGAACCACTCAGCTAAGTTGCTTTCAAATTTCCAAACACAGAAACTATGAGATAATAAATGTTCGCTGTTTCCAGCCACTAAGTTTTAGAGTTATTTATTATGCAGTAATAGATAGCCAATATACATGAGACACAATCCCTCGGGCAGAGGTTGCAAATTGGAAGTCAAGATCCTGGTTCAGTCTGCAAATACATTTTCCTCAGCTCATCATGTTTTTTATGAGCCAAAATTTAAAAATCATTTAAATTCATTTGGAAATCTAGATTTCCAGTCTCTCTCAAAGATGTGGAAATCTGGCAACACAAAGGCCTGAGCTCTGGTCTGGCAGCTGTGAGGGAGAACTGAGGACCTGCCTTCTGCTATAGGCTCTCCCAAGCTCCCCGGAGCCCCCACTAACCCCAACCCCGTTAGCTATTCATCTCTGTGCCGCCAACACTAACAGCATGGCTTTTGTACTGCTCCTTCTCTTGTATTAGAAAAACATTTCTCATTTCTTATACCTCTGAAAAAACTAGGAAGCAAAAGATAAACTGAAAGGGCTTATATGTCTTAAGAAATCTGGGAGAACAGGGGTGCCCAGGTGGCTCAATTGATTAAATATCTGACTTTGGCTCAGGTCATGATCTGGGGGTCCTGAGAGCGAGCCTCACCTTGGGCTCTCTGCTCAGCGGGAAGCCTGCTTCTCCTTATCTCCCCCTCACTCATACGTGCTCTCTCTCTCATATAAATAAATAAAATCTTTAAAAATTAAAAAAGAAAGATAGATGTCTAGGAGAATACTTATTTCTCGGTGGGAGAGAAGACTCTCCCTGCATGCCTAATATGCCATGACTGAACGTCTGTGTCAAATACACACAACTTAAGATTCTAGAAGCAAATGGACTGGCCCCCGTAAATGTGTTGGGTGAAGCAGCTCTTTCTCACCTGGGCTCTTTGAAATGGGGTGAAGGTAAGGATGATGAGTTTGCTAGACTTGGCTTTGAGCATCTTAAAAGAAGCCACCAACAGGACACTTCTCCTCTCATACTGTTTGTTGTTGAGAACATGAGAGCTATCAAGTCTTCCAGTGTTGTACTAACAATAATTGCTTAGCTTCACATTCTTATAGCTGACTCACATCGTGTCGGACCACATCCGGATTGACTAATCAGAAATAACCTCAAGCACAACCCCTGCTTTTCCATAAATGCATATATTATTTTTCCTGTTTTCTCTAGAAAATAAACACTGAACTAGAACAAGAGTCAACGAATTTCAGCACACAAGCTAAATCTGGCCCACTGCCGGCTCTAATAAATAAAGTTTTATTGGAACACAGCCACACTCGTTCATTTCCGTGTTGTCTGCGGCTGCTTTTGCCCCATGGCGACTGAACTAAGTGTTACGACAGAGACTTTATGACCTGCAAGCCTAAATTTCACCATCTAGAGACACCTACGTGGCTCAGTCAATTAAGCCTCTGCCTTCAGCTCAGGTCATGATCCCAGGGTCCTGGGATGGAACCCCCAATTGGGCTCCCTGCTCAGTGGGGAGTCTGTTTCTCCCTCTGCCTGCCACTCCCCCTGATGGCATACACACTCACTCTCTCTCTCTCTGACAAATTAATAAATAAAATCCTCAAAAAAAAATTAATATGTAGCTGATCTTTGAACAAGAAGGATAAAACACAAATATTTTGATAGTTAATAAGCTAAGAACACATTTTTCTTCAAAGGAACACAACATGGGAAACAGTGAAGTCACCACACCCTCTCCAGAATATTTGCCTTCTAATTCCTTGTCAATAACTCTAAAGCTTGCTTTACCTTACAAAGAGACATAAATAAGACAGTGTTTTAAATTGAAAATGAACTCACGGTGGCTAGTTTCTGAACATCTTCATCAGATGCTCCCAGAGAGGCCAGGCCTATTTCTTGTGAAAACTGAGCAAACTTAGGATCCGCAAGTAGTGGAACATGTCCCAGGAGTTCGTGACATGTGTCTCTGACAAGAAAAACATTGTAAAAAAGTATTATACGAAAGGCTTTAAACTATCACCGGTAGAACAAGCTTAAAATCCTAACTGTAACCCTGATATTATAATTAATCACTGTGACCAAATTTCATAAAGTCTAAGACTTCTTTTATCACAGCTCTGAAACCCAGACACAACTTACAATCCACGGCGTCTTCAAGTGTATGATATCCAATATTTGTAATAAATAATAGCAACAACTATTTTCAAGGGCTTACCGTATGTCAACCACATGGTAAGTTGGGTTTTTTTTTTTTTTTTTTTTAAGATTTTATAAGACAGAGCATGGTCGGAGAGGAGAGGGACAAGCAGACTCCCTGCTGAGCAGGAAGCCCAATGCAGGGCTCGACCCCAGGACCCTGGGATCATGACCCAAGCTGAAGGCAGATAGCCAACCAGCCGAGACACCCAGGCACCCCACTGTAAGTGTTTTATGACATACACTATCCCTTGTAATCCTCAAGAGAAACTTAGGAAATTAATGTACTTTAATAGTGCATGATCCTATAAGAAGGGGCGGGCAATCTACAGTCACAGGACAAATCAGGCCCACCACCCGTTTATAAGTAAAGTTCCTCGGAATACAGCCATAGCCCTTTTATTTATGTACTATCTAGGGCTCTTTTTAACTAAAACCGCAGGGTTGAATAGCTGTGACTAAGACCATATGGCCGGCAGAGCCTAAAATATTTATTAGCTCGCCCTGTGGTGATCAAGCCAAAATTTGAATCCAGCTTATGGTGATTCGAAACTGTCGCTTTTAACGCTGAAGTTGCACAGCCTGCCATGTTACGCTTTGCAGACACTGGCAAACAACGGAGGATCATATCATCATCATCAAAGCGCCTTTCCCACCAAAGAGTTATCTGCCCATAACACAAGCAACTCCCTCGAACCTGCCCAGTGGAAAACCTTCCCAGTCCTCTGCTTTGGTTAGCCTGAACTAGGAAACAACAGACGCTTAGATCTGCTCTCATTTGCCCGTGCTTCTATTTGGAGCCAAATGATGAGGCAAAGACAGGTATGTGTCACAGGGAAGCGAGGCAGATGCCTTCCTGAGTCATTGCCATGAATCACAAAGTGTTCCCTGATCCCGAGCTATATTGGAATGAATCCTCCTATGATTCTCTGGGAATGGATCAAGAAGCTGCAATATTTTATTTTCCTGGCAAAAAGTAATTAGCCAGGTCGTATTTGAAAGATGTTTCCTAACTTCACCTGGGCTCCTCTCAAGTGTTTCACTTCAAGTAGATGCTAGAATATACATGCCAGGGGCTGCCACTATGATTAAAAGTATGAAGTATGCTGGGTGGTTCTGTGGTTGAAGCAAGTCAGTGGCGGTCAAAGGCACAAGATCGATGCCCACATACAACAGATGGTATTACTCAGTCTAAACATCTTGTTCCCACCACTCAAACCACATCCCCAGCCTTGGCCAGCCACTTCACAGGTACATCGGGTAGAACGGGTAGCCAAATGAGAACGTGGAGAGAGGACGCTAAAAGAAATTCCCAACGTATTCCCTGTCATCTGCATGCCAATAGCTTTCTTTTTACAAAAGACTGAATGCATGGAAGAGAACACATGCTTGTTGCTCTCCAATCCTATTGCTTAAGGCAGAGATTCAGACTCATTGAACTTTAGGGTATAAAGAGAATTTAAATATTATCTGAGTCCTTCATATTAAAGACAGGAAGAAAGAAAGACAGAAAGCTAACATATTCTGAGTTCTTATTATGTGCTGGGTACTGTACTAAATGTTCTCATATCACGTCAGTAATTTATCCTTATTTACAAAGAAGTCTTACGATTCCCATTTGATGAGGAAACGATAATTCAGTAAATGTAAGCATCTTTCCAAGGTCACACTCTTAAGAGACAGACAAGATTCGAAATCAATTTCCTCCAACTTAAAGCTGTGCTCTTCCTCTCCATTGTTTTAACTAGCAGATGTGGAGAAATGGAAGGGAAAGGTCAGGGGGTGCCGCTTACATTGTAGGGAGAGCGTTTAACGAAGCCGGTCAGCACAAGTGAAAATGTAGTCAGTACGTTACAAGTCTCTTTTCCTGCTACTCAGTGGCCCTCAATCTTCTAAATTACTTGAGCAGCATTTTTAAAAATACCAGTGACCGGGTCCCATGTAAAACCAATTCAATCTGACTCCTGGGGACAGACCAGAGCATCTGTATTGTTTCCAGAGCTCTGAGGGTGCTAATAAGACACAGCCAAGGTAGAGACCTACTGTCATAACAGATGATACTAGGAGCTCTCCTAGCAGGCTTCCAACAGCAAGGAATTGGAACGAAACCAAAGGTGATTTTGTAATTTTGAGCTGCCCAAATTTAATTCCACTGAAATTACATCAGAATCCTGGGGCATAATGAAAGGTGGTGAAAGAGAGTTTACTAGATAGCTAATTACTCCTCCATGTGCATTTGATTCAGTGAAAGCATCTAATACTCTATGCTGGGAGTGGACCCCATCGATGTACTCCTGTAATGAGTTTTTTAAAAGGCCGTGCAGTCCGCACTGATGTTGGGATCAGGATCAAGTGGCCCACCATGGATAAATTTGAATACCTCCATTGTAGCCTATAATGTAAATACTAAAGCACCCCTACCCATCCAGGCAGAAAATATGACACTGATCATTCCAAAATTAGACCAGATGTCAAACTTTAGGGAAACACTGAAGACGGCATAAAGAAAGTAGGTAAGCAGAAACTAAAATAGCAAGTAGTGTGACCAAAACATATAGAACGCTTGCTATGAGCCAGACGGTGTGCTAAGGGCTTCGCTGTGCGAGCGCGAGACAGGTCACGGCTACCTGGGCATTCAGGGTGCAATACTGGATTTACTTTTGAACTTGTCAAATCCTTGTGGAAGGCTGCTGCACACAGCCTTATATCTACCTAGGTACTAAATGAATTTGAAAACATACAGGTAGAAGGAAAAGAGAGAAGGTGGCAGTCAAAAAGGAAAAAAGAAGGAAAATACTAAGATCCAAAGACATGAAGGGGTCCATTCTCTGGAATAAAAGATGTCATTATCTGAAACCTGTAACTCAAAGCCAACCTAAGAAGTTTTAATAGCATCCCAATGATAAGGTAATGCAACTATTCGTGGAAGAGGATGAAAGAAAGGAATTTGAAAGAATGAAATCATGCAATATGGCAGAATATACTGCTTCATTAAGAATGAAAGTCTCCGGGGACGCCTGGGTGGCTCAGTTGGTTAAGCAGCTGCCTTCGGCTCAGGTCATGATCCCAGCGTCCTGGGATCGAGTCCCACATCGGGCTCCTTGCTCGGCGGGGAGCCTGCTTCTCCCTCTGCCTCTGCCTGCCATTCTGTCTGCCTGTGCTTGTTCTCTCCCTCTCTCTCTCTCTGATAAATAAATAAAATCTTAAAAAAAAAAAAAAAAAAAAAAAGAATGAAAGTCTCGGGGTGCCTGGATGGCTCAGGCAGTTAAGCATCCAACTCGATTTTGGCTCACATCTTGAATTCAGGGCAATGAAATCAAACCCCATTCCCAGCTCCAGAGTTCAGTAGGCAATCTGCTTGAGGTTCTCTCTCCTCTCTCTCTCTCTCTCTCTCTCTCTCTGCCCCTTCCCTCACTTCCGCCCATGCTTGCACTCTCCCTCTCTCTAAAATAAATAGATAAATCAAAAAAAAAAAAAAAAAGAGGGCACCTGGATGGTTCAGTGGGTTAAGCCTCTGCCTTCCCCTCAGGTCATAATCTCAAGGTCCTGGGATCAAGCCCCTCATCAGGCTCCTGCTCGGCTGGAAGCCTGCTTCCCTCTACCACCCTCTCTCTGCCTGTCTCTCTGCCTACTTGAGATCTCTGTCAAATAAATAAAATCTTAAAAAAAAAAAAAAAAAGAATGAAAGCCTGAAGCCAGGTGTCTAATAAAATTACCGATGGAACAGGAGGGATGCCTTTCACCCTGTTATAAGTAGAAATGATAGCATCTCACTAGTTTGTGTCCACTTCTCAGCTCCATGTCCCTGCAGAGACCCTAAAAACCACCAATCAGGCTCAGCGAGTGTGTGTGCACAGCGTGGGCAGTGAGCCCGCCTCTCATGGAGCCAAGGCTTTAAGCGCCTATATTTCAAGACCAGAAGCAAGGTTATCGTCTTTTATGACTGGTGAAGCCGTCTCAGAAATAAACTCTATCCCAGAGTCTTTGGCTTAGACATGGGGTGTAGACAAAGGAGACTGAAGTGCCAAGAAACCCTTCAACCAAACAGCAAAGAAAGATGTTTAATGTTACTAACAAAAGCAATTACTTAACTTCAGTAAGTCTCAATAGTTTCTCTGACACCGAAGGATTTAGAAGCTGGAGTTGACTCTGACTCAGAGACTGAAAGAGGCTCCAGACTTTGGGGAATCTGAAGGAAAAAGGCTATCTTTTCTCCAACCTTTGTATAAGTCAGGTTCTGGTGGGCTGAAATCACGCGGTTTCGCCCTATTTCACAAAGCACAGCTGTTATTATGTCCCGCATATAGAGTAGTTCACGATCCTTCTGTGGGCTGTGTCATCCACAGCTGGGACCCCTGAGTACCTAATTATGAACAGGTTTCCGAGGTGAGTCCACAACTATTGCCTTATCACACCAGATCGCTCTTAAAAGATTCAATTATTTGGCTATAATTGCACCTGTCAGCACATGCTGCCTCCAATCTCTACATCGGCAAACTTTTCTCTTTTTAACTCGCATCCCTTTGATGCATTTTCGCCTGAATAATGCTTTCAGAAGCCTTTTCACAAAAGCGCTCTGTTCACTGGAAATGTAGGACCTTTCAAAACTGTTAACACTGTAAAACATCATGTCTCCTTTTGAGGGGGGAAAAAAAAAGAAAGAAAGAGAAAGAAAAGCGAGAGCTGATATCAGACTCTAAACTTTTGCTGCTCTAAATTGGAATCTTTTCTGATAAGCCCCGTTAGGAGGATTTTAAAGCCTGCTGAAATGGGCCCACAGAAGGGCCTGGGCAAAATGCCTGCGGGGAAATCTTAAATCATTCTAAGAAAGTTGCGATCATCTTGCTGTGGGGAAATAAGGGTCCTGGTTGTTAAGTTCACATTCAAAATGAGTCTGGCATTTTTTCTCCTCTTATCAGTTTTCAAAGCTGACTCCTCACGCTACATGTTGAACAACTCCGTTTTATTTCTGCTGTAAATTAAAGCCTTTAAGAAGCAGTGAGCCAGCATCCGACATTGGCTTCTTATCCCAAATCAGTGCATCTGTCTTTTAAATCATATTGCTATAGGTTTTGTTTGTTCTAAATGACACAGAAGCCAACACAGTAGCTAAATCATGAAGAGAAGGAAAGCAAGACGAGCGGCAGGGGTGGGGAGTTCGCAGGGGTGAAAAGAAGCAGGAGGAAAAGCTGGGAGGCAAAATCGGGGATCTCTTTCAGCTTTCACACAACATTTGGTGGGTGAGTGCAAGAATCTGGGATAACACTCCGGGACGTACTGAAAAGGGGGTGACTTGGTTTGTTTTCACTGCACCAAGGAGATGATAACGGGAATTAATTTCGTATCGAGGCAATTCTTCTACAGCGCTTGCCTTGAACCCATGTACAGAGTTCCTTTGGTTTAGATTTAAAATAGCATACTGCAAAATCTGGCCCAGATAAAATTCTAGGCAGCCCTTATGATCACTCCCTCTTCTATCTCTATCGCGGTGCAGATAAATAGATATGTGGCCCTCTTTCTAAGAAGCAGAGCACTTAGATATCGTCCTGGAGGGAATCTTCTTGATTTTTTTCCCTCTAGGAATCATACGGAAGGCCACCAGTGTTACATTCCTTCACTACAATTCTTTTGAGACTGACAGAAGATACTGTAGTGATCTTTCTTGAAATTTCCTTCAAGAAGCATTTATCGTATGCCTATTCTGTACCAAGCACTATGTTAGGAAACAATACTTAAAAGTAAATAAGACATAATCCTAGAATAACTCTTAGCAGAGTCATGTTATGGTTCCATAAAAGGGCAAACAGCAAATACTAACTTTCCTGATCCAGGGAGAGACATACTTTCTAGCTCTTACAAGTCCCATAAAAGGGCTGCAAGGGAAACCGTGGCTATGTCTCTAGTTCCCCTATCATCTCAGATAGTTCTTATTTCTGGAATAAATAAGAGATTTTTAATTATTTCCCTGACGCCTCCCAAATCGCACTAAAGATTAAGGGTACAATATAACAGAATGGTTAAAAATCTATCTGAAGTCAGATCCAAGTCCATGTTCCATATTCTGCACTGGCAAAGGATTTAGACAAGTTCTATGCAAAAGGACTTTCTTCATCGATGGAAATATTTTATCTCTGCATTGTCCATTGTGGTAGCCCTTTGGCCCAGGTGGCTCCCGGACACTGGAAATGTGGCTTGCGCTACTGAGGAACTACAGTTAGAGTGAATTTGATTTTAATTAATAAATTTAAATAGTCATATCTCTAACATATTGGACAGCACAGATGTCTTGTTTTCTCATCTTTGGAATGGAAATTACATGGGTCCCTATCACATGGAGTTCTTTTTTTTTTTTTTTTAAGAAATTAGATTTTATCTTTTTTTTTTTTTAAGATTTTATTTGTTTATTTGACAGAGAGAGATCACAAGCAGGCAGAGAGGCAGGCAGAGAGAGAGAGGGGGAAGCAGGCTCCCTGCTGAGCAGAGAGCCCGATGCGGGACTCGATCCCAGGACCCTGAGATCATGACCTGAGCTGAAGGCAGCGGCTTAACCCACTGAGTCACCCAGGCGCCCTGATTTTATCTTTTTTTTTAAGATTTTATTTATTTATTTGACAGAGAGAGAGACAGCAAGAGAGGGAACAAAAGCAGAAGAGGGAGGGGGAGAAGCAGGCTTCCTGCTGAGCAGGGAGCCCAATGCAGAGCTCAACCTCAGGGCTCTGGGATCATGACCTGAGCTGAAGGCATATACTTAATGACCGAGCCACCCGGGGCCCCTTTCATGGAGTTCTTAAACAATGTAGTAAGATAACACATTGAAAACATCAGTTCCCAACGAGTTATGTATTATTCATCATATTACATTAAATTATCCTTACACCAACATCTATTTTGTACTTCAGTAAGGTTGCCCTTTTGGAAGATATTTTCTCACTTAAACAAGAACTTGTAATCTTCTCCAGGACAGATGTCATGCCATGGTCATCTTTGGATGCCTGACACATAAATAGATGCCCAATTTAACTGTCATTTAACCCAACCAAACAGAGCAGGGATGATGGGACTCCATGGCTCCATAAAGAGGGAAATCCAAGTGCATCCCATGTACAGTTTTCCTAATTTCCGATGTAGCATCAGGGCATCAGACTAGGTCTGGGTTTTGCTATATCCTAGTTGTGTGACCATAAGGAAATTACCTGACTGCCTTGAACTATGGATTTGCCGCCTGTTAAATGGTGACAGTCCTGCCTACCTCTTAAAGATGAGTGGAACGATGCCAGCCCAACAGAACATGTGTGGGAGAGGTCGGATCCCTCCTTCCTTCTCTTTTGCGATATCTTCTATACCTATCAACAGACGTAATTCTCTGCCCAGTAGTGAAGATGTCTGACCAGTGGTTGCCTTTTCCTTGCCTAAAATTCAATCACTTTAAATTTCTTCTTCTAAACTTGCAATTGAAAAATACAAATATTCCCAGAAAAAAAAAAATTCTCCCAGGTCATCTCGGTCTTCCACACCTGAAGGCACAGAAATGGGCTCCCCCTGACTACACGGCACTGAGGGAATGAGAACTGTGGTTCGGGTGCGGCATTAATTTCTAGATGACGAGCACCACACAAGGAAGGCAAACCTTGGACGGTGGAGGTGGGAAAGGGATCCTGCTTTGAATTGCAAATATATACGTATTTATATCCGAAAGCTTTACCCCCAGTCACGGTGGGTAACAGCCTAGAAGAACAGAAAGAGCCCCAGCAGGCACTTAGATATAAGCTTGGTTTCAAAATGCACAGGTTTTAAATAATGTATAGTGCTTTTTTTTTTTTTTTTTTCCATAGAATACCTATTGTTAGAGTGCTTGGGGCTCTTGAGACAAAAGGCCCTGTAAAAAGTCTTAAGGGTTATTTCTGTTTTTAGGCACCTCACAAAACAAGACACAATTTTATGATTGAAAACTCAGGAGTCCAGGTCTAGCAACATACGTGGCCTTGTAACTAGGCTGGAATTTTATGAGGTCCATCAGCCTCCTCATGAATTTAAGAGGAACCAAGAAAGAGTGGACCTATTTGGTATTTATATAAGGCTTTTTTTCTCTCTGCAAAGATCAAAGCATTATTTCATTATCCCTCACACAGAGAGGTTAAGTGGCTTGCCGACAGTCACACTGAGAGCTGATAGCAGGGCCTGGATTTCCAGCAAGCAGCGCACAGGTCCTTCTGCCTGAAGACACAAAGACCGCAGCCTCCTATCTGCATTTCTACCCTGAAGAGAGGAGCTAGCCTCTTTTTCCCAGTGAAAGAGGAGATGCCTCCTCTTGATAAATAGGGCAGGTTCCGTCCCCTGTGAAGATCAAAGGAGAAGGAGGGCTTCTAACAAAGACTGGTAGGGGGACCAAACGCTGATGGGACCTGCATAGCTCTAAACCACCTGAGAGACACAGACAGGGCTTCGGGTTCTAGCAAAGCAAGGGCCACCCAATGAAAGGAAGGGTGTTACTGTTGACTCTCTTACATAACATTTATAAATGAGAAAAACCAAGAAAGAAGCTATTCAACTTCACATGTTACAGGTTTTGAGTTTTCCTATTTAACGGTACCCTTTAACATGGAATAGTGGCTAATCTCACAGTCGCGGACACAGACTACTTGAGTTTAAATCCTGACTTCCTTGCTCCCCACCAGCTGGGTGCCCTTGGGCAAGTTGCTTAACCTTTCTGGACCTCAGTTTCCTCATCCATAAACTCAGAATAATAACAGCAACAACCCCTCAGAGCGTTGTTGTATTAAATGAGTTCAATCCATATACAACACTGAAAATCGTGCCTCGTCCATAATAGTCAATAAATACATACATGTTGTTAAGAGAAAAGAAAAAATACTGTTGTCACTTCTGCTCTACCGATATTGTTGCTGAAGTTATCTGTTAGTCTAGAAGGGACGACAATCCTTTAGGTCTTAGGGCCTCTGTCTAACGTCTTAACTGGCCCCGGGTAGAGCTCAAACCAAATGTCTCCTGAGGGGGACGATGGCTGCTGTGCTGAGGGTGTGAGCTCTGGGTTAAAACTCAGGAAAAGGAAGCCAGATGGGATTGGCTCTCTGAGACCATGCTGTCCGCTGAGACTCGCTAATCCTTACGCTTCTCTGCAATCCCAAATGGCAGCGATGAGAATAGAGTGCAGAGGAGGCCAGGTGGCTAGGCAGGGAAATCGAGGCTGCGCCCCCCTGTCCTCTGGGAAGGAGCAAGTTGAAGCTAAACTGAGCTCATAGGAATGAAGGTTAAACTCTCTAAAGTTCTGGTTTATCTTCCCAGTGCCGCAGTAAGTCCTTACCCAGACTGGCCTTCAGCCAGACCAAATATTAAAAACACCTGAGGGGCGCCTGGGTGGCTCAGTCGTTAAGCATCTGCCTTTGGCTCAGGTCATGATCTGGGAGTCCTAGAATCGAGCCCCACACCGGGTTCCCTGCTCATCGGGGAGCCTGCTTCTCCCTCTCCCTCTGCTCCTGCTTGTGTTCCCTCTCTCGCTGTGTGTCTCTGTCAAATAAATAAATAAAATATTTTTTAAAAAATAATTAAATTTTTTTAAAAAAGTAAAAACACCCGAGACAGTCAGGGCTTACGTCAGACAAATCCTCATGCCCAGAACCTCTCAGATGGTAGCAAGGAGGGAAAACTGAGACTGGAAAGATCCTCTTTTCCCTCACATTACAGACCTAGTGAGAGGCATCTGTTAGATCACGAGAGGGGCAGCCAAATTTTCTTATAAATGTGGAAGCCTACATCTTTACCTGCTGATATTATTACTTAACAAATGAGGATTCATGTCTGAGCCACAAGAAAATAAATGACATCTTCTGCCAGTTTTAGGGAGGGTTCTGTTCTAATAAGCAAGGGCTAAACATAAAATCCATTTACTTAGAAACAGATGAAAAATACTGTCAGAAATAATTCACTTTTATTTTTCTTGTAAAATTAAAATGCAGCACCAATTATAAGAAAAATCACCTGAAGGCAAAGCCTTTTTTTAAACTTTAAACAGTTATATTTAAAAATAACATTAATTGCCCCTAAAATGTTCAACGGCAACAAGAAAGAATTTCTCAATTGCAAACGCATTCGGTGGTATTATGGCAACAGACGTTGCAATATTAGTCAGTGGCGTCACAAATTATTTCCTAATGGTGGAAGTTTGCCCTTTGATTTGAAAAGTGACATACCAGGAAAGAGCAGAAGAAAATAAACCCCCATCACTCTGTGTTGAATGATCGATCATGCCGACAGAGCTCAGAGTCAGGGACTCCCTGACTGAAGAAGCTTATGCTATGTTGAGCCAAGTGTATTTTTGTTACTAGTATGTTAAGCCCAACATTGGAAAATAAAATAGAATGAATATTTTTAGACATTTTCACTGAAACATTGTTTAAAGGGATTCCTGGTGCAGAATCACGTTATTACTCTGGCAAGGGTTCTTCTGGAAAGACAGATATTATACAGGCTTGACCTCAAAAAACTGACCTCAAAGAATGTAGGTTTCTATTTAGAATTCCTGGTTGCTTCTCCCTGAGCAATAGACAATGAAGGAAAGCCTGTGCTATGGATGTGTATTTCACCATTGCCCTGGATAAACTTTAAAGTTTCAAAGCACACCCAGTGCAAAACCATGAGGAATCTGGCCACCTCCGTCCAGAAATCTAGATCACAGTAGATTTGGCCTATATTGAGAAGAACAAAACCAGATTATATAGGAAAAAATATATATATAATATATTTGTATATATAATATATAATATTTATACATATATAATTATTATATTGTTATTATATTTATAAATATATAATATATACTAAAATATATTTTATATATGATATTATATATATCATATATATATTATATATATGATGAATGCCTTAGAAAATAGGGTCTGCTTGCCCTACCCTTCTTCATTCCTAAGATTTCAGTCAATCCACACAGCTTCTGAAGGAAAGCATAAAATTTGGCCCCCAGAGAATAGAACAGTTTTCTTCAGCTATACATCTCATTAACAAACTCTGTGTTTCTAAGATACCACTGGGCATTGGGACTATCGAAGGCCCTGGAAATCATATACACAAGTACATGTGCACAGGCAAATTAAGCTGGCAGGTGCTCAACCTCCACCTTGCACAAAACACATTCAAGAAATCTGTAGAAACTATGAAGAATAGAGACCACAAATCCCTTCAGAGGAAAGGCCTAGGGAAAAAAAAAGGCAAAAGACTTAAAGCACAAATAGGGAGAGGGGAACATAGACCACATCTGAAAATCCAAAACACCTTCTGGAAACCAGAAGCCTGACGTCAGAGACCAAACCAGAGAGGGAGGGACAGGTCCCTCCCTACACCTTGCTTCTCTTCCCAGTATGCCTCCTAAATTGACTCACCACCAGTCCAGCAAGAAGCTTTGAGAGACAAATCCAGAGATTCCACTACCTCTCTGGTGGTCCATACTCCTCTCTGGGGGAGGGTTACCCACTCATACCAGATGTGGACGACACACCCATGCACACGGCTGCCCCTGGGGGGCCTGCATCAGTGCTTTCCTTCCAGAAGGTGTCAATCTCAGCAAACTTCTTAATGCAGTAATTTAGGTATTCGTTCAAATAGAATTTAGAACATGTTACAGAATGACATTCTTGTGAAAGCTAGGGCCATGAGCTTCCCTGCCTTTTGAGCGGGACAATATTTAGGATTAGTTACCCAAAGGGGAGAAAATATACTTTTTTAGCACCCTGAAAAGTGCAGTTTCATTCCTTCTCTCTCTCCCTCTCTCGTTCTTTCCTTCCTTCCCTCCCTTACTCTTTTTCTCTGGTTGACTGAGGGGGAGGTGGGGGGGAGGTGGGGACAACTTGCACATTTCCTTTTGTCCCTCTTCTTCAGCTTCACAGTGAATAATCACCTTCTTATTCTGAAACCATCTTTCTCCCAAAACAAAAGAGAGCAGCAGAATAGGTTTCCCCTTACTGGGCACATGGAAGAGAGGACTCCCAGCCCTCTCAGCTGCAGTGGCTGCCCATAACCCCACCCGCAAAGCTTCAGGATTTTACCTGAAGACACTGAATGTACAAAAATGCCTTAATCCTGGAAAGGTGTCCAGATCAGTCCCTGAAATCCGAGTAAAGCTACTGGGGAGGGTGGCGGGCACTCCCCAATACAGGACTGTAGCCTTTCAGAAAGAGGTCTGACCACCCCAGCCTGCAGGCCCAGGACTTCCAATAACTCCACAGCACTTAGTCCTCTGTACTCCCTCCCTCCACGGATCTCAGGTTGGGTCTCTGAGTAGACCCTGAGCCTGACACATCCTGGTGGCAGTGACATTCACGGCTTCACCCGCCAAGGACTCAGTTCTCACCTTATGTGCCAGGTTTAGGGATCCCCTGCAACCTTGGTCTGATCTCCTTGTTTCTGCATTGCCTTTATTAACTGACTTTGGGTTCCTTATAGTCCTATGAAGGAGACTGAGACATGAACAGATAATAACTACTCTGCATTGTAAGTACTAACATAGAAGGCAAAGTGTTACAGGAACACCGAGCTCTGCCCAGACAAATTTCCACAGAGAAGGCTGTGACTGAGCTCTAACCCTAGAGAATTAAGAGGATTTTACTGGAGTCACTCCAGGCCAAATGAACTCCCTGCACAAAAGGGTGAAGGCATGAACCAGGAGGATCACTGGGATGGTGAGAAGTTCGGTGAGGCTGGGGCATGCGGTTTTGGAGGAGGCAAAAGAGAAGCAGAAGATATGGTTTGATGAGATCAGACTTTATTCTCTATTTGCAACAAAAAACAACAAGTTAAACAAGGGAATTCTATACTGCATTTGTGTTTCAGAAAGGAAACAGGGTCTACAGACTGCTTCAAAGAGAAAATAAAGCAGTAATTAGGGGCACCTGGGTGGCTCTGTCGAGGCCTGGGGTCCTGGGATAGAGCCCCATATTGGGCTTCCTGCTCAGCAGGGAGACTGCTTCTCTCTCTTTCCTTCCCTGACCCACTCCCCCTCTCTGTCCCCCTGCTTGTGGGCTCTCTCTCTCTCTCCCTCTCTCTCTTAAATAAATAAATAAAATCTTTAGGAAAAAAAAGAAAGAAAACAATAATTGGTAGACAGACCAACAATGTTAACATGACCCATCAAATTTCTAGAACAGTGATTCTCCCTGGGAGCAGTGTTGCCCCCCTCAGGGGACATTTGGCAATATGTGCAGACATCTGTGGATAAGTGGAAGGGTGCTCTTGACATCTAGTGGCTAGGGGCCAGACATGCTCTTAATCATCCTACAATGCACAAGACAGCCCCCACAACAAAGAATTAGCTGGCCCAAAATATCAATAGGGCTGAGGAAGAGAAATCCTCTTCTAAAAGATGAGGTGGCCAGAGGGTGTGAGAAGACACAGCCACTGTGGATTTCCCCAAGAGGCAGAGAGGAGACGTGGAGATGGTGGACCTTCTCAAATGACCCTTCTGCTACCATTCATGGGCCAGGTCATGCTCACACACCTAGGCGACTTGGAACTCTGTATCTTTCCCTCTCATTCCTCAGAGTGAGAAGGACTCTTTTTTTTTTTTTTTTTTTTTTTAGATTTTAGATTTTATTTATTTATTTGACAGAGAGATCACAAGTAGGCAAAGAGGCAGGCATAGATAGAGGAGGAAGCAGGCTCCCTGCTGAGCAGAGAGCCCGATGTGGGACTCGATCCCAGGACCCTGAGATCATGACCTGAAGGCAGCGGCTTAACCCACTGAGCCACCCAGGTGCCCCAAGAAGGACTCATTTTTATTATTATTTCTGGAACATTATTATATTTTATATATATATAATATTATATATTCTGGAATAATAATTGTAAGGGCCTATTTAGCCAGAGGGATTCCATCTGGTTAAACAGTGATTTTGTTGTTTATGCAGTAAAACTTAAACTGACCCTGCCCACCCCCCCAGAGAAACCTACTTAAAAGCAAGTCCAGAAAACCAGTAAAATATGGTCACCAGTCCCAGATAACAGAGCCCAAATATAAGGGTGGGTCAGGTCAGGTAGAGATAACAGAACCCAGATGCAGAGATGAGTCAGGCCAGGAGGAGACATCCAATCAGTGGGGTGCACATACTGTCTCCCTAGCTACCAAGGAGTATGGGCCTTGCCTTTTGGGTGCCTTTTGAGCGCCCAAAATTCTGACCAAGGTGATAGGCTAATTCAAATAGCTCCTATGGGGTGAACTGTAATTCAGTTGGCCACCCGTGTGTGACCAACCATGACTGTGCAGCTTTCTCTGTGTGTTGCAATCTTATTGGCCATCTGTGTGTGGCCAGGCCCAACCACATGGCCTTTGTTCTATAAAAGTTAGTCTGTAAGGCAGGGAGGGGTCGCACTCTCTGTAAGAGGTCGGTTTGATTCTCTATGCTTGGCGCAAAATAAAACTTGGTTTGACCTTCGCTTTGTATCAGCCTCGCTCCTTTGATTACGGACCTAACAATAATATTATTACTTCTGGAATAACCTTGAATTTGACCCAATTGATTTACATAAAGGAAATTATTTACACACTTCAATACTCCATTAGGGGCAAAGTTACATGTGATCACAGCTGATCAAAGCAGACAGCCATGCAACAACAAAGTGCAGAATCACAGCCCTGGCCTCGGGCGCCGAGGAAGCGGGGAAAGATGGCTCTCCACTTCTAGCAAAATCAGTGGCCTTTCAGTCTAGGTAGAAACACTTGGAAAAGCAAGTCCTCCCACCAAGAAAATCAAGAGTCATTGACTCTCCACAACTTTCACTGCTGTCCGCCGGGCCAGAAAACTTTCTCCGGGGAACCAATCCAATCTGCCAGCACTTTTTAAATTAAAGTCTCACTCTCTGGCCAAGTTTAGGGAATACAAGAGTCTTTCAAATGTAAATTGTGAATAACAGGCCAAAGACACATTTAAAACCCAATATTTGTTGAAAGCTAGGATCTCAAAATACATTCTCCCCAGACTGAAAAGGAAAATAAAATTATTTTTTGCAGATAATGTCTTTTGGGGGCTTTCCCTCTCATTTCTACCGGTGTCAGGCATCTTCGAGGGCTCACCTATGTCCCATTAGCGCTGCCTCCAGGACAACAGTCCAGCAATTGAAGGCAGTTACTTGGAAGCAGAGTACAAGCACCAAACACAGGGGCCAAGTTGAACTTCCGCAAATTGAAGAATCTGCCCTCTCCTTGCTTTTCAATTGAAGAAATGGGGTTTCATTACAAAGACAATGCCTGGAAAAGTGCTTGGTCAGGAAACAGCACTCCCAGCATGGCGTCCCATCCATTCAATGCTGCAGGTGGGAAGGGATTTCGGAGGAGGTGATACATCTGGATTAAAGGGCTCTTTACCGAGAATTGTGTCTGCATAGTGTATTTCTGGAAGATGCAGGGGAAACTGGCAGCAGTGGTCACCTCTGGGGAAGTGAAGTGGGTGTAAGGGAGCAGGGAAGGTTGTTCATGGTACGTTTGGAATTCGGAATCATGTACGTGTATTACCTACTCATAAAATAATAATTTTTAAAAACGAATGAAACTTACACACACACAAAACAGATGAATGCCATAAAATCCGCTCTCCCAAAAAAAGAGTCTGTTCAAAAAAACCCAAGTAGGTGAATCCCATGTTTTCACCCTCTGACTTAAGCCTCGTCGTGTCTGGGTAGTGATGGGAGTTGTTGGGCTGGCAGAAAGGGCTACTTAAGATGGCGAAAGTTCCCACCACAAGACCTGAGCTCGGACAGGAGAACAAAGGCCCACGCGGGAATCTGAGACCCCCGCCCCGGGCTCCAGCGGACCATTGGGACCCCGGCGAGCAGGTGAGATACCCGAATAAGGGAAACTTGCCAAAAGACCCCTGAGCTCCCCTCGAGACCCCTTAAAAGCCCCCTCCTCCCTGCTTTGGGCGCGACTTCCGCCACTCTGCTTTCCAGAGTCACGGAACCTCGCCCGAGGGTGCCCATCTTCTCCTGCTGCAACTTTCCTGGCTCCCCTTCTCCTGAGCCCTGAAACTTCGCCGGAGAGTGTTTTTAATAAATCTTGCCTTGACCCACTTTGCCTGGTGTTGTGTTTATCTCGCCGAAAAAGCTTTACAGGAGTCATGGAAGAGAAAAACACTCACATCTATAGTGGGAGCTTTAAATTCACTTCTGAACTCCCGACACTTATTTCTACTATCAGGGCCTTTTCCAGGACACCCTATCCCTGAGCACCTCAAAAATAACGCATCCCAAACCCAAATCCTGCTCTTCTCTTTCCTCCTTTCTACCCTCTTCTCTCCAACACTGACCCTGCTCCAATAGCCTCAGTCATTATTAGAAAGAAAGAAAGAAAAAAAAAAAAAACCAAACTACCACTCGGCTTCTCAATCTAAAACCTCAGTGTTACCTTGAGGACCCTCTCCTCACCCTCGTTATAGTCACCAAATATTGTTAATTCCATCACGATGCTGTTTTCAAATAGATGACCTCTTGTCCTATCTCACTGACCTTTTCTAGTTCAAGAAACTATGAACTACATTCCTTCACTGGAACGGGAGCACCTGCTGGTTTTCCAAATAGTTCATTTTTTTTTTTAAGATTTTATTTATTTATTTGAGAGAGAGATCACAAGTAGGCAGAGAGAGGAGGAAGCAGACGCCCCGCTGAGCAGAGAGCTTGATTCAGGGCTCGATCCCAGGACCCCAGGATCATGACCCGAGCTGAAGGCAGAGGCTTTAACCCACTGAGCCACCCAGGTGCCCCTAGCTCATTCTTTACACTTCCCTACCCACCACCCCCACCCCTCCCCGTCTTCTTTCTGGGACACAATTATCCCATCATGCTTCAGAACCTTGGATAGCTCCCTAGTGCCTCCGGAATTTAGCCCACATGTCCTAGTTCGACAAATGATCCCTTACACTGTGACCTGAAGAAAACCTGCACCTAACACGTACCCTATGCTCTGGCCACTCTGGTGTCACCAGCCTTGCTCATTTATGCCTCTTTCAAGCCTCCAAACTTTCACTTGCTGTTTCCTTAACTTGAAAGCTTTCCCCTTCCTCCCCGCCCTGCCTTAGGCAAACACAATTTCCTATTCTCCCCCTTCCAGACCCCTACTCAGTTTATACCCTCTCTGAAAAGCCTTTTCAGGACTGCTTCCTCCTCTGTACTTCTCTAACACTTTGCACACACCCTCGTCATCACCCCAGCCACACTCTTTCGTAATTATTTATGTTTCTTTCTCCCCTGCCAGAATGTGAGCTGCGTTAAGAAACAGCTGCTATATTTTATTCATCTTCGAATCCACTGCACCTCCCTGCTAACACTGCCCATAAATGTTTGCTGAATGAATTGGCTGAAAGTACTTTGGTAAGAATGTAACACATTATCCCCAAATTTTATAGACCTCTGTGGCTAAAATCTCATTTCTTTGCCCTCTCTCTCTGCATACCTATTGGCACGCTATCACAGGTCCCCGGGGGGCCAGTTATTCAAAAGGAACTAACAAAGTGCCTGCTATTTGTAAACAGGGCCATTTGTAAACCCTCTGAGCTAGATTTAGAGATTGCCTTTTTAACGCTGACAATGCTCCTTTGAGTACTCACTCCACTATAAGAAGCATTTCTTTTCTGAATGTCTTGAGTCCTTTGTTTACCCTGAAAACACTTTCCAAGAAGCTGAAAGTAGTCCAAAAAAAAAGCAATGTAGTGACCTGGCAGGGACCTATCTGGTCAGTGAGCTTCTGGCCTGCCTAAGAGGAGAAGGGGAGATTCAGGGACTCTACTTCCACCACCAGAGACTACTCAACCACTTGAACTTCCAAGGACTCTCTGCTCCCCAGGGAAGATCGTGGAAGTCCATTAATACAAAATTATTCTAAGTAAGCATCACAAGGGAAGTGATAACCCCAGTGTCCTGAAGAACAGTAGGTAACAAATTCGGGTATGATTAGTGGTAGAGACTCATTCAGATGGAGCCCAAGGGGGCAGAGATCCAATGATAACTTCCAGCTTCAGAGTCTTTGGCTCTTGCTCTACCAGGAATATTCCACCAGGAGGTATTTACATTGAGGTCTCTGCTTGAATGTGACCTCCCAAGAGGTTTCCCTGATGACTCAATCCAAAAGAGCACCGTCCATTACTGGTCATCTCCTCACCCTGCTTTATCTGTCTTTCCAGCATCTTGAGCACATCCAAGCACTGGTAACTGATATCATCTTGCCTATGTGTTTGTATGCTGCCCACTGTCTCCCACTCCCACTCATTCACCCCAGAGAGCAGAGACTTGTCTTGTTCCTAGACCAACCAAGCACATAGTAATCTCCCCATAAAGGTTCATTCATTTTCTCTAAAAAAGCATGCAAAGAAATATTCAAGTAGCTGATGATTTCAGCAAAAACGTAAGACCCAAGTTAAAATGTTTAAAGTTAGCAAGGCTAAATACATGTGATAGATGGATGACGAGGAAAGCAAATGACAGGTTTGCTGAGGAAGGAGTGGTTGTGCATGGGGATGGCAAGGGAGTATTTCCCAGAGAAGATGAGATGCATGTCGAGCTCAAAGGCGCTGGAAAGTTCAGTAAGCTTAAGAAAGCAGGCCAGTGTTTCACCCTGGGAGACGATACAGTCCTTGTGTGATGAGGCCAAATGATTAACACATGAGGGTTCACAGCTTATCCAACACTTGGCCACCCACTGTCTAGGAGAGAAAGGATAAAAGCCCCTGAGGTAGAGTCTCTCCAGGAAAGCTGATAGAGTCAAAGAAGAATCACAAATCCCATATATATCTAGAAGTGATGGGTGGGACTAGAGGAGTGTTCAAGAAACAAAGACGGCAGGAAGAGCATAGCACAACGTTCTTGGTTTTGGGGAGGGATGAGAAACAATAAGGGAGAAGAAATCAGTAATGAGCCTTGAGAAGTGCCTTGTTGGGCCTGTATGAACGCCCTTAACTCACGAGAGAGGGTGTGAGTCCTGGCTGTGCCAACGTTGACTTATCCCTTTGTGCCTGCCTCTCCTCATCAGTAAAACCAGAAATAATAAATAATTTACACAAAGGGACTACCGTGGGGATTAAGTGTGTTGATGAGAACAGCCCCCTGGCATGTCAGGCTTGTCCTTATCGTTAGGATTTTGGGAGCCCTGATTCTTTAAACTCAACATTGATTTAATGGTCTCTATGGATCGTAGCTTTATACAAATTACCCGTTTTAAGGAGCGATATCATCAACAGCTTGGCCAAAGCAAAAGGTTCTGTGTTGGGACAAAGTTAGAGAGACAAACCGAAGTGAGCGTACTGGAGGACTGTGTCCCCTGCTGAGGAATCCAATCTTTCAGTGAGCACTGGCCTCTCTGGGTGAGCACGCTAGCTCTCGGATGAAATTATTTTGCAGGTAAAAGAGGGCCTGAGTAGCTTTCAAGTAGAGTGAGCATGGGCCGCTTAACAGAGCAGTGGGCCCCATCCAGCCTAGGAATGCCATGTGGGTACTCACGGTTCTGGGGTGTAGAGGGGGTCTGAGCCATGCCGGACGTACTGGGTACAGTGGAACACCCTGTAGGCCAGTCCCGCCAGAAAGTCTCGTGGACTCAGGTATCCAGCCACCGGCCTCACAGTGAAGCCTGATCTTTCTGAAATGACAATGGAAAGAGCCAACTAAACATTAACTGAACAGGACTTGAGGGCCCAAGCAGGGTGTCCTATTATTTATACGGACATCCTAGAAACAAAGTAATCAAGGTCTTTAAAACCCTTGACAGTTGAATGACATCTATGGTTAATAGCTATCACGTTTGTGGCTTCTGATTACTAAAATATACTCCGGCATGATGGTTTCCAGGGGAACAAGACATTCATTAAAATGGAAAGAAAGGTGAAAAAAAAGACGTTAAAGATTTAAATTCAGAAGCTGAATCAGGATAAGAAAGCTCAAATTCACAGGACAAGATTACAATTAAAGTGATGTTTACCACATATTACCTGGTATCTTTCTCAAAGACACACCCATACTGTCTGTCTATGTAAAGTTCACCCACAGCTAAATCAGCCCCCTCACGAGCCTTGTGGAATCAGTTCACACTATGGCTTTCTATTGTCAACACCCGCTACCTCCCTCATTCCACGTTGCTATTTTCTGTGATATTATGAAAACAATCATATTAATTACTATCATTTGAAGAGGTACACTAAAGCTCTACATGCTTTATTGGCTTCTGGGAGGAGGAGACAAAAGAAGCAGAACTCAACACGATGTATAGCTTCGATGTATGAAGCTGCCCTATACAACTAACCCAATTAGGCTGGGGGTCATCAGTGTTCTTGGTTTAAGGGCTACCTAATGCTTGCTTGTGGTGACAGCCCAGGAAATTTACAACAGAAGAGCTACCCTTATCTCTGACACCAGCATCGTGAAGGCTCCCATTCTGAACACCTCGTCTCATTAGGAGAGCATCTCAGAATGGTTAGAATGGTTTTAAAAGGCAAGGACCAATTAAGCTTATAAATCCCATCCTGGGATTTCTGGTATCTACGTGAAAAATATTCCTGTTCTCAGGCCTCCTCAGACCCATAATTCTAACAATATTATGCTCATTCTAAAAGCTTTTACTTTGGATTGTTCCCTACTGAATATCAAAAAGATAAGTGTACTTTCTTCTTTTTCTATTTTATGTCAATTAAACTAGTATATCCCACATGAGGGACCTGAGGGGTGATACATGGAGAAATGTTCTTTATTTGAAGTTATATATCTTATTTTTACATAATTTTTTAAAAAAATATGTAACTAACACATCAAGAACTTTGAATGTGTGGATATCATTGCTTTAGAAGTTTCCTTTTTAAATACATTAGGCATTTAAAAGCAAGTCAGTCAAAAAATAATAAAATAAAATTTAAAAAAAAAAAACACGCACATTTACTTGCTATGTGCCAATGAATGATGCAGACTGAGCTCCCCGTGTCCAGCTCACAGAGGTCTTGAAAAATAAAAGCAAGAACAATAGCAGTAATAATCAAGACTCTGCTATGCTTAAAATGTGTCAAGAAATAACTTTAGGGGGCGCCTGGGTGCCTCAGTGTATTGAGTCTCCAACTCTTGCTTTGGACTCAGGTCATGAACGCATAGGTCATGAAACAGAGCCTTGCCTTGTTCTGTGAGAAATCTGCTTGAGATTCTCTCCCTCTGCCTTTCTTCTAACTCCTTGCACACACATGCTCTCACACTCTCTCAATAAATAAATAAAATATTAAAAAAGAAAGAAAGAAAGATATAGGGTCACCTGCATGGCTCAGTCAGTTAAGTGTCTGCCTTAGGCTCAGTAATGATCCCAGGGTCCTGGGATTGAGCCCCTCATTGGACTCCCTGCTCGGCGGGAAGCCTGCTTCTCCCTCACCTTCTCCCTGATGCTCCCCTTACTAGTGTTCTCTCTCTCTCTCTCTCTCTCTCTCTCTCTCTCTCTCTGTCAAACAAATAAATAAAATCTTTTAAAAGTTAAAAATTAAAAAAGGAAATTAATGGGGCACCTGGGTGGCTCAGTGGGAAGCCTCTGCCTTCGGCTCAGATCATGATCTCAGGGTCCCCGGACAGAGCCCCACATTGGGCTCTTGGCTCAGCAGAGAGCCTACCTCTCCCTCTCTCTCTGTCTGCCTCTCTGCCTACTTGTGATCTCTGTCTGCCAAATAGATAAATAAAATCTTTAAAAAAAAAAAAAAAAGAAAATTAAGATTTTTTAAAGAAATAACTTTAGGGCTTCTAGGTATATCAATATCAGTTAGTGTCCCTTCCCAACCACATTTTGAGGTAGATAAAATGACAATCTCCATTTGCAGAGAAGAAACTGAGGCACAGAGAGGTTACGAGAACTCATCTGAGATCACACAGCCAAGACCTGGCAGAGTGGGGACCCAGCACAGGCATTCTGCAGCCAGAGTCCACGCTATACCATATGGCCTCTCATAAAAATATTAAGTTGGGAGACAGATGTGGCAAAAATTATGGGATGGTATTCTAATTACTGGGGTTTGGGAAACAACGCAGTAAAAATCAATTCCCATATATGAGTAATCAAGCCCATGGTAAATCTATAATATGCACATAACTGTGGGAAACAAAAAGGGACACGCCAGAGGCAAGGCCGTTAGGGAGAACATAAGCCACTTAAACAACATAAGGCATTATGTAATTAGGCACTAATTAAGCAACACTGATTAGTGGTCTCAGTCTTTTTCCTGTTGTAAGAAATATCATGGATGGTGTTTACACACATGGGGCTCTCCCATTGCGCTGGACGTGGTTCCATATACCTGCTCTCAGACCCTGCCTCCTTCTCCCCTGATACACCCATGATCTCAGAGGAACTCTGAGAGGGAAAGATTGTGGGGACTGTTAGGATCAGGATTCAGAGAGGAGACAGGACTTGCTCTGAGTCTTAAAGAATAGGTAGAATTTGATAGGTGGAGGAGGGAGGATTTTTCTAGCAAGGGAGAGAACCACAGAACCTGGCAAAGGTATGGAGAGCCCACAGGTAGAATGGAGGGTTTGCACGGCGAAATCGTCGAAGCACACCATCTGGGAAAGCCAGGTTGGACCCTTGAGTTGAGGCTGAGCAGTTCAGAACAGGATCATATAAACCAGAGATCAGCAAACTATGGCCCATAGTCCAAATCCAGTTTGTTGTGTGCACCCCATGAGCTAAAAATACTTTTTAGATTTTTTTTAACGGTCACACTTAAATAGTTATTGAAGTACTGACAGAAGAGCCTCCATTTGTCTCTTGGCCCACAAGAACAGGAAAAAAAAAAAAAAGTCTAACCCCAGTAAAAATCAAAGGGGAACCACTGGTAGCTTCTGAGCAGAGATGTCTGGAAGGAAGTGATACTTTAGGAAGCTTCATCTGGAAGCAGAGGACAAGAGAGTGGAGGGGAGAAAATACGGACATGAAAGTTGTAGAACAGGGACCTCAGTCTGGGTGGTGGCAGTTGGCAGGCTGACGATGAGTAGCAAAGCTAGAAGTGGCCCCACGTGGAGGCTGCAGCAAGCTGAGGCATAGCCTCCGAAGAGGCCCATGACCTCACAGCCTGAACCCTGGACTATGCAGCAAAATGGGCTTTGCAGGTCTGATTAAGTTAAGGATTTTCAGATGGGGCGATTATCCCGGATTACTCAGGGGATGTCTGAGATAATCATGAGGCTCCTCATAAAAGGGACACAGGAGGGTCAGAATCCGAGGAGGAGACGTGACGAAGGAAGCAAGAGGACAGAGCCACGTAAGGAAAAGGCCAGGAGCCAAGGAAGGCAGGTAGACTCCAGAAGCTGAAAGAGGCAAGGAAACAGAACCCTTCGGAAGGAATGCAGCCCAGCCAAGGCCTTGGTATTAGACTTCCCATCTCCAGCACAGTAAGATAATACATTTCTCTTATTTAAAGTCACGAAGTTTGTGGTGTTGTCTTATAGCAGCAATAGGAACCTAAAACAAAGACTGATTACCTAGTGGAGAGGGTGGGGAGGAATTCAGAGGGGCTCCTGAGAGGTGGGCCTGAGGAGTCTAGAGAATAAAGTGTTACAGATGGAGGGTAGGCAGGCGAGGAAGGCAGTTCCGGGAAAGAAGAAGGGCGGCGAAGGTTTTGCTTTTACAACTGCTACACTTGAGACGGGGGTAGAGGAAAGAATGGAGAACCCAGGACGCAACCCCAGGGAAGCTCAGAGGAGGAAGCAGGGCCACCAAGAAACCGGGCTTCCTGCTGCCACTCCTACAAGTTTCCCCCATTGCTGTCCCAGGAGAGCCAGTGAGGAGAGTGACCACACAAGGACATGAACTTGAGCTGACACTGTGTCTCATCTAGTTGCCTACTGTATCAGGCATGTGTATAGCCCCTGGCATATCACGTATATGTAAAAATATTTCTTTGATTAATTGACTGGTTTCCCCCAAAGGAAAGTCACTAGTGTTCAACATTATCCATGATATTTCTTATGCAATACTAATTTTTAACAAAGCAAATAAAATGTCACCTTCGAGGTCATTCCATCTCCATGTAGCCCCACAGAGTAGTTCCTGGATCAGAAAGAGCTTAAAGCTGAACTTGCCAATAACCTTTGGGGTTTACCGCCTAGAACAGCCAACCACGAGAGAGCCCACCAAAGCCCCTGAGCGGTGTGAACAGCGGAGTCCCTCTCCCTGCCCACGGTCTCTGCTCTGCTTCCCGCAGGTGGCCCTGGGGAGTCAATGGTTCAGTACTCCTCTCTTTAAATCAAAGGGAGTGTTTCTTTTTTTTTGTAGAAAGGGCCGTTTCTGTACCATGTGTCCTTGGGAGGCAAGTAAGGATGCTGGCTAGGAAGGCAAGAGACAGCCTGTGTGAAGACCTACCTTTCAGAAACACGGAGACATCTTGGAGTTGAGGCACATTGTCCTCCCGGTAGCCACAGTATTTAGTCAGCAGAGGGAAGTTTTTCAAATACTCTCGACAAGCATGAGTGGGGTAGAGCTTGGAGAGCTCGCGGAACACGACGCCCCACGTCTTCGTTTCTTCCTCTGTGTACTCCACCCTGGGGATGGGCTGGCCACTGGGCGGGAGAGAAGACCAGTGAATGACTCTAGCTCTGGAACAGAGTTAAACATCTCATTGCATACCTACCATTAGTCAAGTTCTTGTAAAGTGGGACATTGAGTGTCTGAAAGGATCCCATGCAGAATTATTTTTTAAATAAATGGTAACTTTTAATTTTGTATATTTGGACTTCCATACAAATGATTTGGTTAAGTTACATCTTCACACAACCCTATGGAAATTTGACAAGACTTATGTACTTACACTGAGATCAGTAATGAATAAGAGCTCTGGGTTGGAAGAAACTGGTTTGGGTACAAAGCTATGCTCTGGAAGCCTTTTCTGTAGTCACCTACTGAAGTCAATAAACAGATGTTGCCTCTAGAAAATGAAATTGCCTGTGGGTTCTCTCTGTCCTTGTGGGGAAACCGCCCCAATCTCCAAGTGTAATTTTGAGACTTTTCGTTCAGTGAGTAAAATGTCTGGGAACTATGAAAAACAAACAAACAAAAACTATACTGAATTCTTGGGGTGCCTCGCTGGCTCAGTAAATAGAGCATGCGACTCTTGAATTCAGGGTTGTGAATTTGAGCTCCACATTGGGTGTGGAGGGTATATAAATATAAAATCTTTAAAAAAAAAAAAAAAGCTGGGGTGCCTGAGTGTCTCAGTTAAGCCACTGCCTTCAGCTCAGGTCATGATCCCAGGGTCCTGGGATCGAGTCCCACATCAGGCTCCCTGCTTGGCGGGGAGCCTGCTTCTCTCTCTCCCTCTGCCTTTCCCTCCGCCTGATTGTATTTATTTGACAGACAGAGAGAACACAATCTTTTTTTTTTTTTTGATTTTTTATTTTATTATTATTTATTTGACAGAGAGAAATCACAAGTAGATGGAGAGGCAGGCAGAGAGAGAGAGGGAAGCAGGCTCTCTGCTGAGCAGAGAGTCCGATGCGGGACTCGATCCCAGGACTCTGAGATCATGACCTGAGCCGAAGGCAGCGGCTTAACCCACTGAGCCACCCAGGCGCCCGAACACAATCTTTAAAAAATAAATAAATAAACTGTACTGAATTCTAAAGTGAGAACTTTGCACAATGCACAATAGGGGAATTCATTACCCATCATGCTGGGAGGATCATACATTAAGCTTTTTCACTTTAGCAGAGGGGTCAGAAAACCTCTTCTGCAAAGGTTCAGAAAGCAAACTAAATATCTTAAGTTTTTGTGTGCCACCTGGTCTCTGTCACAACTGTTGAATTCTGCCATTGTTTCTCAAAGACAGCCAGAAATGACATGTAAACAAATGAACATCGTTGTATCCTCATCACAGCTGCATTACAAAAACAGACAGTTGGCTAGAGTTGACCTACAAGCCACAGTGTGCGGACTCCTAGGTCAGAATAGTGAGAGGTGGCTCGAGACTGGAAAGGGCATGGAGAGCTTCCTGGAGGAGGCTGAGCCTCATGGGCCAGGTAGGATCTGCAAGTTCCTGGACAGAAAGGTGATGGTGGGAATGTTGTTTTAATAGCAACCAGCAGCCATGAGCAGGAAACAGCTTGGGGTATGGGGGGGAGGTGCGGGGGGGGGGGGGGGATGGACAGTAGAACAAAGGCAGTATGGACATGTGCTTTTGCAAGCTATTGTTTGACAGACCTGAATCTGAATTTAGCCTCTGACTAAGAAACCTATTTTAAAAGTGAAATTAGGGTTTTGAAAAACCTCTCAAGACATCCTCAACAGCCACCTGCAGCACTCCTCCCCTCCCCCGCTGCCTACCCTGGCCATGCGGCAGAAGTTCCTTCCGCAGATATGTACATACAACATATGGAAGTCCAAATAGACACACATGAAACTAGGAATGCTACCTCGGCCATCTACAGAACCCAGCCTGCAGCAGGCAGCCGCCACAGGAACCCAAGCGCGGGCACCAACTGCCACTAACGGCTGCAGCAGCTGCAGGACCCCTTCAACAAGCTGGGACCACCCGGAGTACCCCCCTCCCGCCGCCCCACACCCCCACCCAGCGCCCCGCCCCCACGCCTTCCCCCACCAAGGCAGTGGAAAAGGGAAAGTGGACATTAACAAGATTAAGCTAACACACAGATCCCCCACCCCCCCAACCATCTCTATACTTCAGGGTGCTTGTGCCAAAATGCTTTCTGTTTAAACTTTAAGTCCAAATGTGGTTCCTACTGCCCCAAATTATTTTTATTAAAAAAAAAAAGAATAGAACTGTAGTATATGAGGGATAAGGGAAGAACACACTTAAGAAAGAACAAGAAATTAGCATTTGCTTTCTCTAAGTACCAAGAGTGGGGCTCACGCAAACCAAATTAGAAAGAGATTAGCCTTGTTTAAATTTGGCTCTTGATAACAAATAAAAAATTACAACCTGGCAAATATTTGCTGAGAAGATCAAGACTGCTAAGGCTTAGCATCTGTGATAAGTTTAGAATGAAAGCTTGAAATGGGAAGATAAAAATAGAAAGGATGCAAGGAAATAAATATATAAACGGTCTGCCTCCAGTTCCAGAAAATTCAACGAAATCAATTGGAGTCAGGTAAGCCAATAAAGCTAATAAGAGCTGGGCACGAGCACGAGGCAGGAAGGCGATGAGGCTGAAACAGTAAATGAAATATTGAGAAGCCATTTGAAAAGAATCGTTAGGTCAAACTTTTCCCCTGGATATGAATCTGCAAAACCTTCGGCATTTCCGAGGGGAGCTGAATATAGCCAACAGCAAGCAACAGAAGGAAAGCAAGTGTGAGCTGGAATGTGAGCAAAGAGCTTTACAGATCTGTTACTTAATAACGAATTTCCAGCATTAGTCATCCCCACCTCTCCCCCCCATTCCCCACCCCGCAGCCCTTGTCTGTCCTGCCTGAGTGGCTCACTGGCCTGGTCTCTGAGTCTCCATGCCTGTGTATGTGACTGCTACCCTGATAGCAGGTAAGTCTGACTCTGGCCATCTGGAGCTTTCTCGTTCCCTAGCCCCAGGTCACTCTTAAAGGCAGATGTTTAAAAGTCAACTTCATCACAAAGTAAATGCTAACTTTATCCATATTATTTCTCTGATTAATAGCCAAAATACCAAGATTGAAGAAAAAATAAGAAATTTCCTATTTTTCTCTGCAGCTAATAAGATTATATAATAAAAACCCATCTTTGAGAGTTCACTATGGGCCATTTTTCTAAGGCTTTTTAAGTATTGTTTTTATGAATTAATCCACTTGATTCTCACAACAACTCGGTGAGGTACACACTATTAGTATCCCCATTTACACATGAAGAAATTGAGGCTCAGAGAAATTAAGGTGTATGCCTAAAATCATGGGGCCAGGCTTAAAACCCAGTCAGTCTGGTTCAAGACTGGTTGTAGTCTTAATTGTTTGGTGTATACCAAAGAAATAAATTATGTATTCCAGAAACCAACCTATTTTCATATATCAAACCGAATAAGGCTTATAGGTATGAGTATTTATACATAGAAAATCTCATATAATCACATGTAATCGTGGTACTTGCTGCATTTGTAGATCATGGAAAGTTCTTCCATATTTACTCACTTATTAATTTCTCTCAGTAAGATCAGAGATAGTGGTTGGGGCACTAGGAATGCATGTATGCTTTTTTTTTTGTTTTTTTTTTTTTAAGATTTTATTTATTTATTTGACAGACAGAGATCACAAGTAGGCAGAGAGGCAGGCAGAGAGAGAGGAGGAAGCAGGCTCCCCGCCGAGCAGAGAGCCCGATGCGGGACTCGATCCCAGGACCCCGGGATCACGACCCGAGCCGAAGGCCGTGGCCTAACCCACTGAGCCATCCAGGCGCCCCTGCATGTATGTTTTTAAAACATTGAGATTCAACATTTGGAAACATAAAAATTGTGGTCCTGGGGAAAACAGAATGCATTGCCCTTCTTTGCCCTTGTCATGGATTAAGGTGTTTTGGTGTGAATTGTATATGAGAAGAATGACAGGAGGGTCATTGTTCAGCATCCTAAAACTCTCCTCTGGCCCCAAATCGAAGTCACTCAAGTACTTCACATTCTAGAGAAAGCCCCCAGCAGCTCGAGTCAGCCAGGTTATTAAGAGTCAGCAGAGCAAAGGGTGCCTGGGTGGCTCAGTGGGTTAAGCCTCTGCCTTCAGCTCAGGTCATGATCTCAGGGTCCTGGGATCGAGCCCCGCATCAGGCTCTCTGCTCAGCAGGGAGCCTGCTTCCCCCTCTCTCTCTGCCTGCTGCTCTGCCTACTTGTGATCTCTCTCTCTCTCTCTCTGTGTCAAATAAATAAATAAAATTTTAAAAAAAGAGTCAGCAGAGCGACTCCTGGGTGGCTCAGTTGGTTAAGCAGCCAACTCTTGATTTCAGCTTAGGCCAGTGAGATCAGGCCCTGTCTCAGTCTCCACACTCAGTGGGGAGTCTGCTTGAGGATTCTCTCTCTCCATGTCCCTCTGCCTTTCCCCCTGCTCATGTACATGCTCGCTCTCTCTCTCTCAAATAAATAAATCTTAAAAATTTAAAAAAAAAAAAAAAGGACACCGCAGGAATGGCCCTACCACTAAATAAGTTCTCTCAGGGGTACCTGGCTAGAATATGTGACTCTTGTTCTCAGGGTTGTAAATTCAAGCCCCACCCTAGGTGTAGAGATTACTTCAAGATAAAATATCTTTAAAAATAAATTCTGTCCAACCACCCTTCCTACCCACCCACAAACTCCTCCACTAGTCTAACAAAATAAGAGAGGCACAGGATTTCAGGGAAGGCCAGTGTTTAAGGGAGAGGGCAGGTTCTTTCCCCTCCCCACAGTGAGGAGAGTAGACTGCACCATGACAATCATTTAGGAGGACTGCCCAGGAGAAGTGGGGCCTGACATCACATTTCCAACCTGGACCACAGCTGAGCAGCAGGACCCCGGACCCTCCTGCTATGGCCACCAGACTAAAGCAGGAGAAAGACATGAGGGTATCAGGAAGCTAAGAATATAGTGCTCTGAGATAGAAAGTAGAGGTAGAAGAGGAAGTCTGACAGGTGTCCTCTGACATTTGAGGTTCACATGAATATGAAGTCAGATGCCTTGTAAACTCTAGAGATTTCTGTGGAATCCAATATGATGTGCCTGGGAGGAAAGAGGAGCTGTTCTGCTCAGCTCTCAGGAGACAGAAGGGGCTCCCATCACTTCCATCACTCCGGCTCTGTGAGGGGTTCCCAAGCTCTATAGTGTGCACAACCTAGAGAAAGGGTCAGTGGCATGACCACTGCCAAGGCCACAGGGATGCAGGGTGCAGACAGAGGGGAGGGTGCTGGCCTAAGAAGCTATAAAAAACACTCTGCAGAGACCCTTTCTACAGAGACCAGCCCATCAGAGAGAATCTGTCTAAGCCAGCATGAGTGTGGCCTGCAGTCTGCCCATCACCGATATTCTAACAACCCTGTAAAAAGCTCTCAGCCGCCTCCCTCCCTCCTCTCAGCTTCCAACTCCAGGGAAGCGAGGTCATGGAAGAGAGAAGGGAGGAGGTCTCAGAACCAGCACACACACACATCTTGCACACAGACGCATTCCCTCCAAATAACAGAGGGCGGGGCCGGAGGATACACTTTGCATCAAATTTGAGATTAATCTTTTTTTTAAATGAATGGGACGAGGCCTTAAATACCCAAATGAGACTACACTAATAATTGAAAATGACAGCAAATTAGATGTTGCTAAGGAACTTGCTTCCCAGCAGGAAAGTAGAATTCAACACAATACAGTTGAAAGCAGCGAGTGGGAAAAATAAAACCATTTTGCCGTTGGAATAAACCCCAACAACATGAGACTTCTCAACAAACTAATGACATGTAAATATTATAATTAGATCTTTAGGGAGTCTCCTCCATTTATATGGAATTAGTTGGGATTCCAGAATTCTCAATAACCACCAAAATTATTATTCACAGATTCCTAAATCACTGGAGGGAAACAGATGCGACTTTCAATAGCTTCTACTCACTGCAGACTCAGCCCTCGTGCCAAAGAATGGTAAACTAAGGCGTTAGAAACTCGACAGGGAACCAGCGTTCGGTGAAGATGGAACTGGAAAAAGCATGACAGTGGTCACCACAGAAATCGAGGCTTGACAATGGGAAAAGTCCCTGATGCAGTAGGTTACTCAGAGAGGATGAAGAACTTTCTTGAGAAATACTGAAAGCTGTGGGAGGCGTTTTTCTGCCTGTGAAGTGGAACGCTACTCTTCCTGGAGGCAGGGGGATGATCTTGAAAAAACCTGTCCTGTCCCCCCCAGATGGACATTGCAGGGGCAAAGGTACCTTTATAGTTCTAAGTTCCGAGCTTGTTCAAGATGTTTAACAAACATATTGTGGATCCTGACATCCAAGGACACGTACCCCACTAAGGCTGAAATTGCGGGAGTTCTTTCTTTAGCCACATGAAGAAGCAGTAACCCTTTCGTTTTATTTAACGATCTCTTTGATCTTCTCCTCCAGCAGGTCCAACCACAAGGCTGGACTTTTCTTCTACCTTTTTTTTTCCCCTAATTTGGGAGATTGGAAAATATTTGATTACAGTGGCACATCCTGGCTGTCTGCTGGAAGCCTTGCTGCTAGAATTTCACAGGTGAGATGCAGTTTCTTTGTTTGCATTATGGTTAGAAGAACCCCAGCGCTGGGAAGCAGTTCACATAGTCCATGGAGGACAATGTGACAGGCTGCCGTTGACAGTATTTACATGGAGATGGCAAGACTACTGGCCGCAGCACAAGGCGGACTGTGTTCTTTTAAACAGTTGGGTCTCCTCAGAGGCAAGACCCAACCAGAGCAGAAGATAAACAGAGAATCCGTTAAGGGGGTGGGTGAATCTGATAGAAGCAGTTAGGAATGAACTCATTTTTTATTTGATTTCATTACATGTTTCTCGGGCCAGGAGACGCCTCACTTATTCAACAGCTGTTTATCTGCCTGGAATAGACTGTCCCTCTCATCTCTGCCTCATCTTTTCTTCCTTCCCTACCTTAGGCAGTTCTCTCTTGATTGACACTTCCACCTGGGGGTTTGCAGAAGGGAAATGAGGAGAGATGAAATGTAAAACCCCATCAACTTTGCAACTCATTAGCAATTAGCAGTTCCTCTAAGGGTCTGGACAGGGCCTTTGGAGAAAGAGCATGGAAACGTGAAGGCAGGAGGTCTCTATCTTTGTTCCTTCTTGACTTATGACACATGCACGTGCTGCCTCCCCAATGCACATACCCAGAATTCTGCGTAATTTTCAGGGAGCTATCTGCAATTCATCCTCTTTCCTTGCCATGCAAGGAAACATAAGAAAATAGAAGAGGAGATTGACATTATTCTAACACCGTAAGAATAGTCTTTATTTCAATCCAATGTTATTTTTTAAAGATTTTATTTATTTGAGAGAGGGAGAGCATCAGCAGAAGGGAGAGTCAGAGGGAGAGGGAGAAGCAGACTGCCCACTGAGCAGAGGGCCAAGTGCGGAGCTCCATCCCATGACCCCAAGATCATGACCTGAGCTGAAGGCAGATGCTTAACGAATTGGAGACACTGAGGTGCCCCCCCCACCATGTGATACTTTTTAAAGAAATATTCATCATTCACTAAATTTACTATCGATTGTTACCAAGCCTTTGTTCCACGTCTCACAACTGAAGTGACATACTAGTACACAGAAATTTCCATCAGTACTTGTAACCTCATGTAACTGGTGACCACAATGCCACCTAGTACCGTGCCAGTTGGTCCCACCTTCATGAAACAGTATCACCTGCAACCAGGTGTCTCGAGCAGAGAGCTGTCTGGTCAGTGGGAGTTCAGCAGGAAGATGGCTGACACCTCTGAGACTAGAAACTATGTTGACACAAGCCAGGATAAACAAAACAAAACCTAAGTGGAGTCCATGGATTCCATTAAAGTTTAACCAGAAAGCAAATGCCATTTTTTCTACTGATTTCCAAAAGTCAATGAGAAAAGTGTAAGTCTCCTGCATTTGATAAAGTTACACTTCAGAATTCAGACCATAAAGGACAGTCAATAACTTTATGATGAAATAGTGTCAATAATCCAGGCGGAGCAGGGCACGGGGAGTAATAGATCCAAAATATTAGTCTGCTAAATCTATTCCCCCATTACCAGGTATGTTCCTTCAAGGCAGGGGATTTTTGTTTGTTCGTTCGTTTTTATATCCCTGCTACCCAGACCAGAGTCTGGAATATATAGGTGTCCAACAAATATTATTTGTCAAATAAGTAAATCAATCCAGCTGAAACAAGCCACATATTTAAAGGTTAAGAAGAGGGGTGCCTGAGTGGCTCAGTGGGTTGAGCCTCTGCCTTTGGCTCAGGTCATGATCCCAGGGTCCTGGGATCAAACCCCACATCGGGCTCTCTGCTCCACAGGGAGCCTGTTTCCCTCCTCTTTCTGCCTGCCTCTCTGCCTACTTGTGACCCCTCTCTCCATCAAATAAATAAATAAAATCTTTTAAAAATAAACAAATAAAGGTTAAGAAGAATTATAGTGGTGTGTCACAAAGCCAGACAGATATACATTTGTCTTACTTCATCCCTGCTTCATATTTTAATTGCTATGGAAGAAGCAAGTCCAAAGACTTTGAGATATTAGTAAGTTTTCTGGTAGCTCCTGATTATCCTCATGTACTACATACTTTATATGTAAGTGTTTCTTTTTTTCTAATTTTCTTAACTCAGTCTTCCTAGGCATATCCTATACTTGTAGCCACAGTTTTCAGGAGGAAAGAAAGCAGCATATGCAAACCCAAAGGGACATAAAAGCCAAACTTGGCTGAACACAAAGATGTTTCCTTTGCTGGACTTCTTACGGAATGAACTTGCAAAGATGTTTCCAAAGCTACAGAGCATGATGATCAAATGCAATTTTTCAAAAAGGAAACTCACAAATCAGTACAGTGACATAACAGCCGTCTGAGCTATATCCAGATTTCAAACCGTTGAGTTGTCTGACATAAATAACGTAGCTCGTTGAGGGTCATTTGGTAAGGAGATCGGGCAGCCCGAGACAGCTATGCCACACCACAGGGTAGACGTAAAGGCACAAACTCATTTTCAGCGAGTCCCCTAGGCCAGTCAGGTAAAGAGCATTTGTGATCACATATTTTATTTGCTTTTGCAAATGAGTTTTGCACACATGAATTTTCGCAAATGAGTCTTTGGGCCCTAAGGAACTTTCAGATGGTAGCAAACAAAAACGTTAGTTTGTTTGGTTCACATTGTTAATATTGGTGCTGCCTTTACAGAAGACATAATGAAAATAAACCACTACACCTTGGGAGCCTCAGGGAGAGTGAAAATTTAACTCCTGGAAATTATTTGTTTTTATTTGTCCCGTGCACCCCAGGATAGGGCTTCCCACTATTTTTTCACCTTGCAGAAAGCCCTCTTCACATTCTAGAGGAGTGATTTTCTTCCACAAAAACCATCATGAAATTAACTATGAACAGCCACAGCAATGGGTCTCACATCCATCGCTACGTGCGTGTTCAACACACAAAAGGAAGGGGAACTCAAAAAAATGCAACCCAGAAATGAGCTGAAATGCAATAGCGGCCAACAATCTCAGGGCATGGATATGGACAGACCCAGGCTGGGGGCTCCAAGGCCTCCAGATTTAATCCCACCCATCTTGCTCCCTGGCCAACAGGGACCGGATGTTGCTAACTACTGGACCCCCGCAATGTCTTATATAAAGTGGTGGGTGAGGGAGTGTGGTTACCCTACAGGTCATGGCCCTAAGGAAATTAATAATAGCATCCATCCATTCATCTACCTGTAACAATAGCAATATAAACAATAACAATATAATAGCACCTCACCTGGAGAATGTCATATACTGCTCACCTTACAGAGTGATTAAATAAGTATTAGTCTCCCTATTTTATGGTGAAGGAAACTGAGGCTCACGCACAGTAATCTAAGATCAAACAGCTGGTAAGAGGCACCGCTGGGACTCAGATTACAGAGGGCAAGCTCTAGAGACCCCCACTGTTAACCAACACACCTCAGTGCAAGGTACTGAGTACCTAATGTGTAAGAAGCATTGAATTTGGCCTCCGTTTCCCCATTTGAAACTCAGAGAAATAAGACAGCCACACAACACTGCAAAGATCAGGTGACGTCATCTGCAAACCCGCCCCCCCCCACCCCCCTACCCCTGCCATGCCTAACACCTAACGCTACTCAGTTTAGCTGGATCCCTTCCTCCAGGCGTCCAGGAATGAATGCAATTTCATCCCTTCCCTGCAGGGTCGGGAATAGGCCTGGAGATGACAAAACAGTGCTCTTCTGTGTGAATCCATTCACCTCTCAGACAGAACTTGCGGAAAGTAATTTCAGCCCTTCACATTCATGGAAATCATTTTAAAGTAAAATGCCCCTACCTCATTCCCCGCGAACGGCGTTAGAACCTGGTGCAACCCCTGTCCTTGTCAGGAAGTGACACAGGGCCATACTGTGCTAATGTTTTCCCCAGCTGCTGGAGCCACGTTATAATCAGACAACATCCTACTGAGGCATTCACGCACATCTAAAAAACCCGCCAAGCTCCAAAAATGAAAAAGAGAAACCTTTTCCAAATCAATTTTCCCTTTTGTCTTTCTTTCCATTCTCAGGCTCGCTTCCTTTCAGCCACTGAGCTGAACTTCAGGTAAAAAGAAACATTTGGCATGAAAATGATTCTTCCATAAAGCCTGACATCTTTTAAATACTTTGAAGAACTGTGCATTTCAAATATGCTGAGAACTCTGTAGAGAACAGAGTAGCTTTTATAAAACCCGGTCATTTAATTCTGTTGCTCTCGTTTTTTGACTTGAGGATGATACCACCTATGTCAAAGGGAAGTTGCTATGTGGATTGAAAAAAAGGGCAGGGGGGTGGCGGGGGAGGGGGTGGCCTCTTGAGTGGAAAAAGATACTCAGGTTCTATGGAAGAGGCCCTCTTGAAAACCCTAATGTGACCTTCCTCAGAAACCATTCCAGTCATCTGGGAAATGACCCCAGCACAACAAATATTTGGTTTTGTTCTACTTTTCAATTTACCGCTCCATTTCAGAGAAATTAAAGCATCAACAACTGGTGTTTATGCAGGAGTCACAAAAACCCAGCCACATATATCTCAGTTTCATTCAAAACCTGGGAAAGCAAATCAATGGGGGATAATGGAATGGGATAAAATTAGCTCCGTCGGGGAGAAAACATATTTGCCTTCTAAGGTGCGTCTTCTCAAAAAGGCAGAAGAGGCAAAAAAAAAATTAAATCTCGGTCCCATCTCACAAGAGCCCACAATTCATCAAGGTGCCCATCTGCCAATGAAACCGATGAGAAAAACAGAATTAAAGACAAAAACTTGCAACCTTCCAGTTAAGTTTTCTTCCCTGGGAAGAAAGCGTAACTTGTCCCTTTCATCCTTCCTGCACCTTCTGTTTGTGATGTTTCCAATTAAGATTCGCCTACCTAAAAATAGGTAATGTGGCACTCACAACTCCTGTTAGTAATGTATTTCTTTTCACTTTTCGCTTCTTAAACCAAGCAGGATCCATAAATCATGCCTCTTCTCGCATGAAATGAGAAATACGAAGGTCAACGGAAATTTCTCGGAAGGTGGAGCGGTGGAGCCACCCCAGTTACAGTTCTGCAAGTTGCAATAATTGCACATGCCTCCTAGGAAAGACTCGGTGTCAGGAATCCTGCAGCTCAAACGAAAGCTAACTGGTCACAAGAACCTGGGAGTCGGGAAGGCCCCCGCGCGGTGCCCACGGATGGGCGGGCACAGGCAGCATCCGCTACCCAGGATCAGTCCTACTCACTGTCTGGAGCCTACCTTTGTTTGCCGCCGATCATCCACCTCCTTCCTCTTCTTTGCAAAACTAGAGTGACTCCCGCAGAGTCCTGTAGCACAAGTCTTGTAAACAAGACCTCCTGCTGGCGTGGAAGGCAAATCCATTCCCTATTATGTGTCTATTCAGTGTCTTAGAGTGTGTGGCACTTCTGTCCCAGAGAGCTTCCTGTGGACATGGAGCATCTGGGGCTGTGGGTCGGGGGAGAGGAGGGTAGCAAAAAAAGGCTTTCCTCTGCTTTGATAGGAAAAGGAAGTTAGAACCCTCTCCGCTCTGTGCAGAATGAGAGGCTTCTCTCTCTCTCCCTCTCTCTCTCTCTGATGGAACGGAGTAGAATATTCACAAGCTCCCCCAAATTGAATGAGCCTGCTGGGTTGGCGATTGCACTTTTCAAATATGCCAGTCCGCATTCGGGACTGTTTTGTTTTAGGGTCTCTGTTTAACTGTGTACTTACGCTCAGAGCAAATGAATCACAAAAGGGTGCGATTCTGTTAAATCAAAAAATCAAGAAATGAATAGTCTAGTGACTAGAAAAAGCCAGAGAGGGACAAATCCCTGGCAGTCGTTTTTCAAGCGTCAGCCCAGCTGTGTTTATTTCCATCCATCATTTATCCCACGGGGGTCAGGCCCTGACAGGCAGGACAAGAAGCGGGCAGGACCAAGCAGAGTCAGGCAGAATGGCTGAGCAGGCTGGAGCATGGCTCTGCCCCACCAAGCCCCCCCCCCCCCCCCCGCCCACCGGGGAAGTGCCAGAGACTCGAACCCTGCTGAGTTGAGTCCTGGCTCCCTAAAGCCTGGAGTGAACTAAATACAGACAAGAACCGTGCATTTCAAATATGCGGAGATTCTGTGAAGGGAATGACTTTTTAAAACGCCAAGTGTCCGTTCTGTGACTGCTCTTTTCAACCAGTGTACAATACTGCCTATGTCAAAAGGAAGGGCCACAAAACACAAAAGACCAGACGTGGCTTCTTGGGCAAAGAGAGAGAGAGAGTCTTCAAGAGAAGCACAGGACAGCCCCGGAAGTGCCCTTACCCAGAAACTATTCTGGTCATTTGGGAAATGAACCGAAGCCGATAGTATTAGCTTTTGTTCCCCTCTTCGACTGCTCCATTTCAGAGACATTAAAGCATCCACCGCTGGTGTTCATGCAGGTAACGTGGTCAGCTCTGTCGCCTTCAGTAAGTTTCCTAATGTATCTGCAGCTCAGTTTCCTTGTTTTCAAAATGAGTCCAAGAACGGCACTTATCCCAAAGGCTCTTTGTGAGCTTAAATGAGCGAACATGAGCAAAGTGTTGAACACACTGCACAGCACAAGGCAGGCATTTAACCAAAGGAGGCTAAAACTACCCAAATATGCCAGCTGAGAGGTCCCTACCATGACTATTTCTACCACCCTCAGCCCTTCAGGGACTGATCCAACACAGTCCAGTGGCAACCCACACCCTCTAACCTTCGCTGAGACTTCCTGGCCTGGGAAGGCCATGGAGAGAGCCGCTTTGTTAACTGAGAAGCAAGCTGTATGCATGAGTTACAGGAAACTGAAAAGTGTACACACACACACATGCTCACGTATACACACACATATGTTTTGGAAAAGCTCCTTTAACCCAGCCCACCATGGAGCCTGAAATTTCATAATTCATTCACTCCTTAAGGTCCTTTATTCATTTTACATGAGCTCAACAAATGATTATACGGAATTGAGGAACCATTAGCTACTTAACACATGATAATAAGAATCATATCTATCATAGATTCAACCCCAGCTTGCACCAGCCAGCATCTGGGCCCTATAATCACTGCTAGTCTTCCCAACCACACATGGTAGAAACATACTGTGCCCATTTTAAGGTAAGGGCACTGAGACTCAGCAGCTCCTAGGTGGCTCAGTTGGTTGAGGGTCTGACTCTTGATTTCAGTTTAGGTCATGATCTCAGGATCATGAGATTGAACCCTGCATTAGGAAGGAGTCTGCTTGAGATTTTCTCTCCTTCTCCCTCTGTCCCTCTTCCCTCCCTGCCCATGCTCTCTCTCTCTCTCTCTCCATCTAAAATAAATAAATAAACCTTAACTTAAAAAAAAAAAGAGCACTGAGACTCAGAGACGCTGGATCAATGCTCATGGCTACAGAGCAGGAATTCAAACCCAATGCTATCTAGCTCCAAAGTCTATACATTCTGCCACATGTTCTGCCACACCTCTGCTTCCATAAGGATTACTTCTACAGACAACACCTTAGCGCCCATTGTGGTAGAGCTGATAGAGAGGGTTTTGAAGAAAAATTGAACGCAACTTAAATGTATAACGTAGCCAACCTCCAAGACGGTCCCCAGGAAAGCCTGCCTCCTGTCTTTCATCCCCACGTGTAGTGCCTTCCCACAGTATAGCAGGGTTGGCCATGAAACCAATAGAGTCTATCAGGAGGGATGGTATGCCACTTCTGAGGCTAGGTTATAAAAGGCAGGCTAGGTTCTACCTTGCTTTCTTTGGGACCACTTGATCTGGGGGGAGCCAGTTGCCATATCTTAAGGACACCTGGCAGCCTTATTGGAGGGGCCCATTTTGTAAGAAAATTTGGCCTCCTGCCAATAGCCATGTACATGACCATATTGGAAACAGTTCTTCCAGCCCTAGCCTTCTCTCGTCAACCTGTTGACTCCAGCCTCATGAGAGACCCTGGCCCAAGACCAAACAGCTAAGCCATTCCCTAAATCCTGACCCTCAGAAGTTTTGTGAGAGTTGGGCACCTGGGTGGCTCAGTTGGTTGGACAACTGCCTTCAGCTCAGGTCATGATCCTGGAGCCCCAGGACTGAGTCACACTTAGGGCTCCTGGCTCAGCAGGGGGTCTCCTTCTCCCTCTGACCCTTCCCCCTCTCATGCTCTCTCTCTCTCACCCTCTCTCTCTCTCTCCCCCATTTGCTCTCTCAAATAAATAAATAAAATCTTTAAAAAAAAAAAAAAACTTTGTGAGATAAGAAATGCTTGTTGTTCTAAGCTGCTCAATTTTGGAGTAATTTATAACACAAAGATAATTACCTAAAACAGTGTAAAAATCAGACAATTTTAGGACTTAAAGAGTCTTGGTGAAGGGGAGTGGAGAAGGATATTAACCAAAAGTTAATAAAAAGATCTGGAAGGGCGCCTGGGTGGTTCAGTTAGATACATATTCAAATCTTGATTTTGGTTCAGGCCATGATCTCAGGGTTGTAAGATGGAGCCCCACATTGGGCTCCACGCTCAGTAGGATTCTGCTTGAGAGTCTTTCCTTCTGCCCCTCCCCCAGCTCACACGCACACATGTGCTCTCTCCAAAATAAATAAATAAAATCTTAAAAAAAAAGATGTGGAGCATGAGGGTAGACAAAAAGGAGAGACAGCTGAAGTCAGAATAATTATAATAATATTAGCAAATACTTACATAGCATTTCCTAGGCAGTGTTCTAAGTGTTGTTATTATGTTAGCTCACTTAATTCTTATAACAATCCTATAAAGCAGTAGTAGAGTTATTCCCATTGTACAGATACGGAAACGGAGGCACAGAAGGCAAATCATTTGCAGGAGTCATTCAGCTGGCAAGTGTTTAAGGTTGGAATTCATCCCAGGCAATCCAGTCCAGCTTCTGTCCTCTTAAACACACCACGCCCTACCTCTCAGATTGAAAGAAAAACTGGATAAAGCAACCAAGACCTTCAAGTGGGCCAGGGGCTGAGTAAACCCCAGGCTTTTGGTCTAGATTCTTTGACTATATTTTGAGAGAGAGAAGGATAAATTATACTGTGTAGCAATGCTCTATTGATTTCATTTACTCCTCCAAATACTCCCAGGGGAAAGGCAGAGGAGCTATACTATTATCCCCATTCCACAGAAGAGAAAACTGAGGCCGAGAGACGGATTCAAGTGGTTCCTCCTGAATCTGAAGTCAGAGGAGTTTCCTTAGCAAGTTGGGGAATTTTCCAACTTCAAGCAAATTCTGGTCTTTTGAAACTCCCTTGTTTAACTTATTCATTGACATCGCATTGACCTATTTACATTTCAGATTCCATGGACTAAAATAACTAATAAATCAGAGGAAGCAGCCCCATGAGAAGGACATGAGGTTCATGTACCACCTCAATTTCAGTCAGAAGAAAGTACATTCATAGCAAAACACAATCACAATAATATTCAAAATCAATTGAAGCAAACAAGAGTGGCATAATTAAAGTCAGAGCTCAGGGCCTCTTTCCAAGAGAGTAAGATGGATTGAAATAACTACCACCACCTTCACCAAAAATATAATTAAATATGTATGCGTATTGTTGAGGAATAATCATTATAATAGCCCTCAAAGAAAAATGTGTTTATTTCTAGCCAATTGAAAAAAAAAATGAATTACTGATTCTTCTTCTCCAATAATATAGCAATTGTGAACCCTACAGAAATGCAGCAAAGCAAATGCCAAGGTTAAAATATGAAGGTGCCAATGACAGAAAGCTGGGTGGTTGCAGACAAACCTAACAGCCACCCCCTCCCCGTCATCATTTTCTGTTCCTCCACCCCCCATCTGCCCCCCACACCCTTGCATAGTCTCTGAACTGTCTGTACGTGTGCTCCACATCGCCTCATCACAGGCTACTTCTTTCTCTGCTTCTCTAAGAATTTCTGTTATTTGGGTCTGGGCAGACAGGGTGGGATACACACCCTCTTCCCTGCGAGTTCAGAATCAGCGCCCTCTCAAGCCAGGGCAGGCATTCGGGGGTCTTCTATGGAGAACGTATTTGCACTAAGGAAGGTTTCCTCTGCCATTATTGAGGCAATCAGGCCTCCCCGACACGTGGCCAGACGCGTCTGCGGGCATCGCAGGGCCCCTGGGTAATCAATCCTGTTTCTCAGCCGCGCTGTCAATCAGAGCCGCGCCTGAGTGCCCCCTATCGACAGCTCTCAGCGTGCGGCCGCCTCCCCCGCGCCCGCTCCTCCTTCAGGTTCACGGTAAGACAGACCTCCAGCCTGCTGTTTTTTCATCAGAGACTGGAATTTTTTCATTTTCTCGGCTTGTGTTGATTCTTCCCCCCTGCCTTCTCCTTTCAAGACTATCATAGAAAAATACAGTATTCAACACGAATCCCCCGGAGGGCCTCTTGGCCATGGTTTCAATATCTATCAGTCTTCCATTCCTTCCCCTCTGTCCTTACCTTCAGACACCTCAGACCGCAGCCTGCCCATCTCTAGAACAACCCCAAACATCTGGACTCCAGCTTCGTCTCTCTTTCCAACCATTTTTTGACCTGCTCGGGGTCCAGAAAGCCTTAACAAATTATTAGCAGGAAGCTGAATTGTTCTCCACGTGTCAGAATGATCCCTCGTTTTAGCACCAAATTGTGTGCGCTGGGACCTCACATGCCAAATTTTTCAGGACCGCCTCAATTTCCAATAGTCTTCTTCTCCGACCGGGGGTTCCAAGCATGGGTTTGGAAAATCTGAGTGCAGCATGCCGCCAGAAGCCAGTCTAATGAGCTTATTTTAAGTAATTATTGTGTACATCCTTTCCCTTTGCTCTCTCAGAAAGCCATCGGCACTAGAAAAATGCCTATTTTGATCAGAAATTGCATCTTTATTCTCTGTGAACGAAAAGAGCACCTAACTTACTTCATGGCACACTGGAGACGACAGGGACAGGCCCACTTGGGATTTGCTAATACCTGTGCCCCGCACCCACCAGCCCCTAACACAAGCTTGACCTCCTGCTCTCCGTGTGCTTGTGTGAGCCCACACATGTGCACGCATACATGAATAGCTAGCCCTTAACCATTCTCAAACTTATTCGGAGAGAAGCCACTGCAGCAATGGCATAGAAGACAATAAGGAATGACTCTTTTCTCTCTACTTTCCACAGTCCCTAGGTTTGTGCTTTCCCAAGGTAGCCACCCCAGCTAGGTACCTTCCTCCCTCTGTCAACTTACAAGAAACACCAAGGCAACTGACAATCTGTTATCTATATTTTGGCAGTTTCACACACACACACACACGGGATATGTGATTGCTTTCTATGAAATATTTCCGTAAAGAAGGATGTTGGTCTGCCACAAAAGCTTCGGTATGGGCCACAGTCTTTAAATGGGGAACCGAAGAAGTTTTCATTTCATCCAAGGATGACTTCGAGGGACATTTGTTAAAGTGGCAGCTAAACCATGGTATTAACATAGCTAAAGAGTTCGATAACAGGTCAGCTGGAAACTGAAGACAGCCTGTGGAAAAGGGGCAGGGGAAGATGTAATGATATGGAGTGACACGATCATAAATTGCCTGCCAGGCCCTGCACTGGGCACAGCACATGTCTTCTCTTGGGCAATCCCTGCTACGACCCCAGGAGACGGGCCGTATGTGTGCTGAGATGCTCTTTCTGGATGAAGAAACAGGCCCAGTGAGGTTGATCACACTGGATTGTTTAGCCTCTCCGGGGTCATGATAATAGGGAATTTTTGTAAATCCCATGAGAGTGGTTTCTCCCTGTAAATGATGAATTGACAGTTTTCCTGCCTACCTCAGCCTCTTGAACATCCAGTTACTGAGTCAGAGCCTTTGAACCAAAGCACTCCACAGCTCTGTAAACTGGGACCGATCCTGGAACACTCCAGCCACTCCAGTGCCTTCTGTGTATAAATTATCCACCATCTGGGGCACCTGGGTGGCTCAGTCAGTTATGCATCTGCCTTCAGCTCAGCACTTGACCCCAAAATCCCAGGATCTAGCCCCATGTCAGGCTCCTGCTCCACAGAGAGTCTGCTTCTCCCTCTCCTCGTCCCCGCCCCCCCAGCATGCACGTGCTCTCTCACTTGCTCACTCTTTCTCTCAAATAAATAGATAACATCTTTTAAAAAATAAATAGGGGCGCCTGGGTGGGTTAAACCTCTGCCCTTGGCTCAGGTTATGATCTCAGGGCCCTGGGATCGAGCCCTGCATTGGTCTCTGCACTCAGCAGAGAGCCTACTTCCCCCTCTCTCTCTGCCTGCCTCTCTGCCTACTTGTGATCTCTCTGTCAAATAAATAAATAAAATCTTTAAATCTATAAATAAAGTAATTAATAAAATAAAATAAAATCTCCACCATTTCCAGCTGAGAATCCTGTGGGTCTGTCTCCTCTCCAACAGCGTTTGAATGGAACAGACCCAGGGGTGCCCATTCCAGCCTCCCATGACCCTCCAACCTCTTTTCCAGTCACAACGTTCAAAGCCATCTTCTCAGCACCCTCAGCCTCTGGAACCAACCAATACCATCTTTTGAGCTTAGCTTCATTACTGGTCACCAACCATGAGCTCCCAGATTGGTCAGAATTATTCCCTCGAGGTGGAGGCCACCATTGAAGGCCTGGTCAGCATGCACCTGCAGGCCTCCCACACATACCTCTCTCGGAGCTTCTATTTCTACCATGCTGGTGTGGCTCTGGAAGGCGTGAGCCAACTCCTCCTCAAATTGGCTGAGAAGAAGCACGAGGGTGCCCAGTACCTCTTGTAGAGGTAAAAATGCGGCAGCCAGGCCCTCCTCCAGGACGCACGGAAGTCATCCCATCATGGAATCTTCTGGGGTTCCGGAGAAGAACCTGAAGCAGGCCCTTCTGGATCTGCCTGTTCAGGTTCTGCCCACGCAGACCCACAGCTCTGTGATTGCTGGGGAACCACTTCCTATATGAGCAGGTGAAACAGCAAGGAGATGGCAACCACCTGGCTAACTCCGCAGGCTGGCGGCCCCCAGGCTGGGCTGGGTGGGTGTGTCTTCCAAAGGCTCACCCTTTGAGAGGCCCCTCTGGCCTCCCCCTGGTCCCAGGACTCCTGCCTGAGCCTCTCCCTGCAGCCGTGAGACAACGTTTTAGCCACCCTGGAGCCTTCTCCTGAGTGGTGGACCAAACAGAAACAATAAAGCTTTTTGCAAGAAAAAAAAAATCTCCATCTCCATCCACGAATTTATTCTTTTGCTTTCCACAGACACTGCACCCCGGTTTTCCTCTTTAGCTAAGGGAAGGTGGCAAATGCATACTCCCGTTAATGCTTTGAGAACTTTACCCTCCATCATTTTCATTATATGCTCTTTCCCTCTTCTGCCCTTATCAGGATGTTCTCTTTAGAACCAAAAGACTCCCTATGTTCAATGCCCCTTGAGAGCGCTTGACTCAGATATACCAATTCAATTAGTGTCACCACCATATCAGCTTGCCTTGTCCTGCTTCTGGGCTCGCTCTCTCTCTCAGGAAGAGATAAGTAACCTCTGAGATAGTTCCTTGATTACCATGCTAACAAAATTCTTTAAAGACACACACATACCTAGGGGTGCCTGGGTGGCTCAGTGAGTTAAAACTCTGCCTTCAGCTCAGCTCATGATCTCAGGGTCCTGGGATCAAGCCCCACATCAGGCTCTCTGATCAGCAGGGAGTCTGCTTCCCCCTCTCTCTCTGCCTGCCTCTCTGCCTACTTGTGATCTCTCTCTCTCTCTCTGTCAAATAAATAAATAAAATCGTAAAAAAAAAAAAAAGACACACATACCTACACACATAGATTTTTCACATAGATATCATACATGTACCATCTATGCATAAAATACATATTTATCCATCTGTTCTACCTAAAGAAAAAAGCTCTGCCAAGCACTGAGCTTTTATCATGTCATGGGCAGGTGATGCCCCAAACACCAGTCCTGCCTACACCCCTTCCAAGGACCCGTGTTATGACCTGATTCTCCGGGGGCCAGTCTGTGAACCAAGGGGAGCCAAGCTGAAGGCTCACAATCAATGATCAGACCCTGATGTGAAACAGTGAGCCCAGCCCGTAAGGATCCTTTCTTGGTAATCTGACTGGGAAACAATGGGAGAAGGGTCTCCTGAGTGATGGTGCTGAGGGAGGGAAGGGGGCTTGGGCCGGGATAAGCCTCAGGCACACGGACATTATGAGGGGGTAGAAAGCCACAGGAGGCTAAAGGCAATCAAGAAGCTGCCTGGAACAGAGGAAGACAAAAATGGAGTAGACAACATGTGGGAAAAGCACATGGCAAGTAGTCCTGGTGTTTAGGATCATAAATACAGGAGAGAAAGAACGAAGGACGCCTGAGGCTTGGGAGGAGAAAAGAAAGAGAACCCAAAGCCTGAAAGGAACTTAGAAATGAGCAAACAGCTGATGCAATCAGAGGTGTGATGTGGGATCCTTTGACTTGGCATTAAGCCTTTGTGTGTTATACAAACTGAGGGTTGCTGGGGGGAGGGGGTTTGGGAGAAGGGGGTGGGATTATGGACATTGGGGAGGGTATGTGCTTAGGTGAGTGCTGTGAAGTGTGTAAACCTGGTGATTCACAGACCTGTACCCCTGGGGATAAAAATATATGTTTATAAAAAATAAAAAATTAATAATAAAAAGAAAAAAGAGGAAGAGAAAAAAGCAGAGGCGGACATGCTTTCTAAAACACACGAGATGTGTGAAACTCTCACCAAGGACAAGCCTGCCCCACACGACAGTCCAACTTCTCATCTGGTCACAACTAAAATAAGAAAGAACATTTCCTATGGGGTATAGATTTACATTTTGCTCTGAAGACAAGGTCATGTTGCTGATCACATACCAGACAAAGGAAAGGCAACACCATGATGGTCTACATGTTTTCTTAATGTGAACAGAATAAACAGAGGCCTACAACCCATTCCTGCATCGACACATGACATTATGGCCGGTCCCAAACATCCTGTCGCACGGCATGCACCAGGCACCGTCCTAATCCCAGTCCGGAGGTTCTCTGACTTCATCCCACCAGGGATCTGGGATTCGGCATGAAACTCTCCCATACGCCCTCCAGCTTACAGGGGACTTCCCTTTCCATGTAAAACGCGCACATTTCTTTTCTATTAAGGCTGCTTCCGTGAACCCTCATACCATTTCTGAGTACCCTCCTACTTTCCCCGGGCAAGCTGGACATTGAAGGGGTTACTGACAAGTCACATCGCAAGTACAATTCAAACGCATTTTCCAGACCCTGCAGGGTATATACAAAAATGGCCCCATGCCTTGGTAGAGCAGCAAACACAATGGTGAAAATGGAGCGCCTGGCATGGGGCCTGCTGGTCTCATTCTGCTACAATTACACCCGCAAGTGAAAAATCAGTGTTGGCCTTTAAACCCCACCAAGTTGGGGAGGGTTTAAAATGGTTCGCTTCTGCCTTCTGCAAACGTTACAGTGAAGACAAGGCTGGGCTGTCTCACACGGCACGGGCTTCCCCTAATTGGCCAGCCGCAAGTCGCAGAGAAGAATTACACAGGTACTTACTGTTTATAACCTATGGCCACATCCACAAAATACTTTCTTCTCTGTCGATAGACATTGTCCTTAAATCCCTTAAACAGAAAAGAGATTAAGTTATTTAACAAAGTGCCGAAAAATCGACCGCAGTAGTCCTGAAAGAAAATCGCCATGGTGTTTATTGAGTGTGGGAGTCAAATGTGAATTTTATCCTTGGATGACCATCTTGATGGCATAGGCAGAGGCGAACCGGGCTTACAGTAAGACCTCGTTCCATTTGGGCTGCACTAATTTGGGATGCATGGGAATTTAGGCTACAGTGAATGGTATCTTTGGTTCTCAAGTATCATTTATGTGTAATTGATGTTAATCACAAGCTAATCTTATCCTGTTCATTAAAACAGGTCCCTTTAACATGGTTATTCAGTAAGTTAACCTAAATGTAATTGCTTTGGGTACACAGCCAATAAATGCACATTTGTTAAAAATTCTATCATTCAGAATAATCACTGAATCCCCCAAATTAGCATAGATTAAAGAGGTTTTGCTGTTTTTTATGAGTAGAGCCACATAATGCAAAATCGGTTATAAGGGATTCATGCACAGGAGAGCAAGTGAGCTCCATCCCACTCTGAGGCCCCCTCAATCCTGTTTAGTTTTTAGGAACTTCAAGACTTCTGTCCATCATCATGCACTTGGGAAGTTAAACATCCTGTCTGTCATTGTTTTGTCAAGTACAATTACTTCCGAGAGGAATTTTCCAGAATTTCAAAAAATTTTTTCCAGATTTTCAAGAATCCCTCCTCTTGTCAACAGACCTTCCACTTTCCTTTCTTTCAGGTACCTTCATTCCATTCTTTCTGGGCTGGTTTCTTCAAACTGCTGGAAACCCAGAAGGAATTGTTTCCATGTAACGTCTTACACGTCTGCAACCCTGCTACCTCAAAGGTAACCAGGAAGCAGCGGCCACTCTGAGAATGGAGGCCAGGTGAGACGGGTCTCTGGGGTCATGGGCTCTGTTAGGAGAGCGGAGACAGGCCCATGAAGGCCCAGGTTACCTCTGCTCTGGCTTGCCTGCTTCTGCAAAGTCTTTGAGGTTCAAGAGGAACCTCAAACACAGAGAAAATCACCCTGTTCTCTTGTATGGTTAGCGGAGAACTGGCCTTAAGGACTGTCTGCTGGGCTGAGGTAAAGAACTTCCACAGTCAAAGGTCTTTCTCTTGTAAGAGCATCACTGTCAGCGGGACACAGAGAGAGCAGCCCGAGATCACCCAGACACCCTGCAGAAATGAGGTATGCCGACCAGAGAAGCTAGCACTTTCTTCTGCTATGAGTTGGTAGTTTTCAAACTGGTGTTCACATGCAGGCTTACGAGGCCTTAAATTCTGTCTACACAAAATGTTGTGACCAAGCTACCGCATTCACAGATGGGTCTGTGACCTAAAAAAAGTTCTGCTCTAGAGGAGAAAGTACAAGTTTGAAGTTCCTAGGAGTACCAAACAGCCGAGGACGGCAAAACAGAAGAGTTCCAAGCACCTGTGTGACTCAGAAGGAAAGCAGGCTATGACGAAAGGCAAAGAGTCATGTGAACACACAGCACCTGTTCCCCAGCTCCCGCCAAACCAGACACCATCCTGCAAGAATAGTTACCGCCTGGGCTTCCTGAAGATTCTCGACTGCCTCTCCTTGGCAAACACCTGCACCTTTTCCAGGCATGCGAGAGAGTGATTTACTCATCATGCCTCATTAGCCTAGTATGGCTGTGATTATGCAAATATCATTGGCGAGCCAGAGCTGCCAGGATTGAACTGCGGACTAGCAAAATAAAACAGGAACGCTGGCTACACCAGTGATCACAGAGATAGCATTCCTTGGCCATGGATTCTGGACTGAAGGCCGGGATAAGGTTACCAGATAACAGAGAGGACCCCCAAGCAATGGGGGGGCATACTTATACTAAGAAATGATTCCTTGTTTACCTAAGATTCGCATTAACTGGGCAAAAAATATATATATATGTATATATACATATATATTTTTTTCCCCCTAAATCTGGCAAGGCTAATCCCCACAGAGTATCTGCAGCACACTCATGCTTCCTCCAATTTAAATCCAGAGGAACTGAAGAACCCCCCAGCACCCTAAAACACTCAGCCAAGTGTGCAGTGGCACTCAAGTAGCTATCCCAAACAGTTCGGCCCTGCTGAAATATTAGAATCCTCCAGGGAGTTTTAAAGAATACTCCAAAACTAGACACATTCCCAGAGGTTACGATCTAAGCACTCAGAGGTGAGACCCTGGCCTCAGTATTTTTTTTTTTTTTTAATTCCCCACAGATTATTTGAATGGAAAGTTAAGGTCGAGCATCACTGAGCCAGAACATTTGTTCTCAAACACTAGGGCTCACCAGAATCTGGCTCACCAGTCCTTTTAAATGCAGATTCCAGGGTCCATCCTGAAAGTTCTGATTCAGGGGGCTTCCGATGAGCCCAAGGACCTGCATTTTTAACAAGCACTTTGTGGCTGGGCCTTGAACCGCACTTTGAGAGACCATCCCACTCTAGATCCCCGCTGCTCAAGGGGTAGCAGACCTCCAGAGCCAGCCTCAACTGGGAGCTCACTAGGCATACAGAACCCCACTCCGCACTTTGAAAAGATCTTCCTGGTGGTTTGTCTGGCAAAGTCAGACAGACGCTGACCTAGATAGATGGTTAACCCCTTCCAGCAAGCCTCGGCACCCTGCCTCTCCCATTCCGGTTCCTTCTGAGCCATCTAAGTACAAGGACACCAGCCTGACACAGTAATCCCTAGCTCAGAACGGGGAGTAGTCCCAGGCACCAAAAGTCCTTAGCCCTCTTTCTCCATGCTCACCAAATAATAACTTTCAAAAAACACCCACTTACCAATACCAGATTTTGCATCATGAACATTTGGTGTGCTTATAAAAGAAGTACATGGGGTTTAAAAAAAAAAATGGTGAGTGAGGTTAGAGATTGCTAAGCACTTGGAATTATTTCAACTGACTACACAGAAAATAAGAGAAGGTATCATAAGGTGAGTACAATTAGGAGTAATGGATCAGAAATAAACACAGGGAAATTTACACTGGGTATTGGAATCCATTTTTTCACAAGGTCAGTGGTTCCTATGGTTGTTCCTCTAAACAAAGCAAACCCTCTTTCTCCTGGTTGAGTAATTTAAGAACTAGACTAAGGGGAACATTTGGAAATAGGAGGTTAAGCAAGAAATCCTTTACTATCCAGACATTGATCTGAATGATTTACTACAGCATTTCCATTCCTGGGATTAGGCATTTACTCTTGCCAAAATGCTTTCCAGTTGTTTTATTAACGAGGCCTTTCAAATGCCCCTTGGAGGTCAATAAGGATTTTATTTCCACTTTTTGCATGAAGAATTTGAGGCGTGGAGGTAGGGGGACTTGCCCAAGGTCATCCTGCAAGTTAACAGCTGGTATCTGGAAAGTCCTATTACTGCTAATCTCTTAAATCAGGCTTCTGTGCTAAGTCTGACTCCTCTGAACACTGGGCTGGCTTGGGGGGCAGTGGGGAGATAATAAGTGGATGACCCTTTAAGGCACTTAGAGTGTTCAGAAGCCTTCCATGTGACTTACTGTGAATTATTCTGAAATTTTGGATTGGCAACTGTAACACCGTATCTTTGAGTAAATTAAGCTTCTTGAAAATAATGCCATTGAGTTAGGTCTATGGGACCATTTGCTTTAGTGGTATGTTATGCATTAGTCTGAATTGGTATATTATGCCAAATGACTAATTCGATTGGAAATTTTCCTCTTTTGGAGGTTGTCACGGTTTTCTCTACAGGAGTGGTTCTCAAACATCCGTGTGAGCTTGTGGAAACAAACTCGTGGGTAATGTTGGGGCAGCTGAGCCTGGGACCACACTTGGAGAACCACTGTGTAAGGTAATAGTCACACTTCAGGTTTCTAGATTTCCTCCTTTTAAATAAAATGATTATCTGCAAATCATTACCCTCAGACCACAAAGCCCTTCTATAAGCATGGCCAATCTTCTTGGGTTTCACCCTTTCATCTGCCCATTTGTAGAAAGGGGCACTGGGGGGAAAAAAAAAAGTGCTTGTAACAAATGATTCTATTGCTTACTTCTCGCAGACTCTGAACTGTACTTCATTCTGACCGTAAAGAACTTCCAAGTCTCTTGTGTTAAATAAAATCTGATGTAAAGGGGAAGGGAGGAAATAATGCGAAATGCCTCCCTACGTATCATATTTCTTTAAAGGTGGTCGTTTTTATTGGAAGAGAAGAGAGATCGTGGTCAATAGATTCAGGGTAGATGTGGGAAGAGATGTGTTTTCCATCACGACCTTATTCTAAAACTCTCTGCCTTTCCATTGAGACTGAAGTCCACCACATTACTCTACTCCTAACTACCTCCAGTCAAGGAAAATAGAAAGGGGAATTTTATTCTCTCACTGAGCTCCATAATGCCTAGTCCTCCCTCATTTCTCAAAGGGGTGATCAATTTCAGTTCATCGTTTTTCCAAGGGTCACCATCTGCAAGTATATTTCACGCTGTCTAATGCTACAGAAATATTCTCCAGGGTTTAGAATCTCCTCTATCCAACCCTTTTAAGAACAAATGCTACATGGAAATGCCATCCTTCTAACCTACTTCCAGCCAATGCACATGTATAGGAAAGCTTCATCATTGGAAAGCCTGCTCTGTGTGATGGGGAATAAATAATAAATTGCTCTAACAATGAGGCACACAATATGGTATGCTGCCTGGCACACGCACGGAGCTGGGCCAGCATGTATGGAATGGATTGGACTGGACACTTACTGGGTGGTCGGCATCCAGCTCGGAACCGTACATGAGAACTCTGTGAGAGCATCTGTCTAACTCAGAGATCTTCCGGGGGAACCAGGGCACATCCTCTAGTTCTGTTGAAAACAGAGTGTGGGTTCAAAAGTATGAGCTCACAGATTGTATTTTCCTTTTTGCAACATTTGTCAGATTGCTAAATCACCCGACAAGGAAAGGCTGGGCTTGCCTTCTTCCTCCGTCCAAATGTTCTCCGGCGGATTCAGCGTCACGATTGTAGTTTGAAATTTCAGCAACTGAATGAGCTCGTTGAATTCGGTTTTGCCACACTCGCAGTCCACGAAGATTTCAACCTCTGAACTTCTTCGCCGGGATTTCCTGGACTCAATATGAACCATGTTGACATGTTTTTCCTGTGGAAATATAAGCAACATCTCTAAATTACCTTCACAGCACAATAAAAAGGACTCCAAGGGCTCTTCTTGTTCAGCTCTTAAGAACAGGTGCCAACTGCCCACAATGGAGAAAAAGACAAACTTGTTCTTTGGTTACTGAGACAGGGAAATGTTTCCAACCAGTTCCTCTATTCATAGGAGTAAAGACTGTATGTAGGTTTTCCTGTCTCTTTTTTTTTTTTTAAAGAGCGTATATAAAAGCATATAAAAGACCCTATTAGATGTATTATAATTATGAGTATCATCATTTCCCTACACGGTCCACATCCCATTGGGGATGTGCATAGTTACATGGGGGAAATATTAGCTTATCGCATCATCGTATCATCCCCAAATTTACATTTTTATTTTCAGATGTTTCCAAAAAACATAGCTAAAACTCAACACCCTGATTTAATAGTGGTTTCCACTACAATAAAGTTTAAAAATAACCTTTGAAAAAATAAGTAAATAGTACAAATAGCAGGCAAATGAGGCAGATATTGGGCAGGTGGTCTGCAAAGGACTGATAGCTGGGAGACAGAAGCCAAAGTAAAGGAAGAAAAGCAGCCAAGAAAGTATCTCTACAGGCAAAAACACGAGCAAAAAAAAAAAAAAAAAAAAAAAAACAACAACAATCAAAAAACACACCTCAGTGGGACCACTCATTAACTGTTCGGTTTCAACAATATCCAGACTAGCTTCATGCAAGGATACATCATTGCAACCATCACCCCCCAATGGGTTTCAGGGGTAAATGTCTCCTTACACTAAGGTGTTTGGTGGTGGGGAGGGGAGAGGCAGCAATTTAATATTTAAACATTAGGTTTAAACTTTCCCCTGAGTTAACTGAAGATCAAGTTCTCATCTCCACACTGACCCACCCCTGAATAAGCCCATATCTCTCCATTACACTGGCTGATATCCTGTGATTATCAATTCACATTCCTAATGCAATTCTGGATGGTCTTGGAATTTTCAGCAGAGGAGCTGGAGAGGTAGATTCCAGGGCCAGAGTAACATCAAATCCAACAGGCTCCTCCTCTGAATAGAGAAACCAGCCCTGTGACCGGGAAACTAGATGCTCCATGTCTCTTTTTATTAAACTTTACAGTCACACCGTATTTTCTAAATTGGCTGATAATAAAGGTAAGACTAATATTAAGGTCAAGAGTTTTCACACCCATTGTATCACTTTGGGCTTTTAATATCCATTGGTTAAAGCAGAGTACATATTTTTAGACAAGGGAATGAAGTCCAGATGGGTTAAGTAGTTTAGCTAAGACCCCATGACTAGCTGATGGCCAAGAGAAAACTCTGGGCTGCTAACTCCTTCTCCAGGGATTCCAGCCTGCCTTGGAGCACCGAGCAGAGACAGCACTGGTGGATGTAATTATGTGTAAAATATTTCCCCGGATTTCCATTACCACTGTTTATGGTGCCTGATCCTTTCTTCCAGGTCAAGAGAGAACAGGGAAATATTTGCCAAATCAGGCTGCTAATTCCCTCTCCCTGGTCATCAAAGAGACCTCACAATAGAGGCCTCATCTCGTACACTTTACAAGGCACTTTCACTCATATTCCAGCATCACAACTACCTCGTTAGGTGGGAATTATGATCGCTATTTTACAAATGAAGAAATGGAAGCTAGGAAGCAGCTAGTGATTAGCCAAGCCAGGAGAACACAGCTCTGACTCCTGTGACTGCAATTCCAATCCTCTTCCCGCTGCACCGGCTGCCCCAGGCACCGCGCAGAGAGAGGCTCCCTATCTGACAGCTCAAATCAGCACCCGGAGCCCCCAAACAAAATGCATTTGTAAGGGACGACGCTTGCTGTAAGATAAGGTAGCCATCAGGTTCGCCCTGGCCAGAGGGCAACAGTTTTTCTGGGGTTCTTTAACCTCACCCTCAACCGGGCTCTTTCTTCAGGGTTCAGGCTACCAAACTGGACCTGGAAAAAAGGCTCCTGCATTTCTATAAAATAAAGAGAGAGAGCTAGGCCTGCCTTCTATAGGAGGAGACTCATCTCCGCAAAGACATGTCTAGTTCATGTAACAGTGAGGCTCATGGGAGTACCAAATGCCTCTACTCGCGCATCTCGGCAGATGTAATAAATGAGCTTTCAGACGTGTGCACAATTCAGATGTTAACACATCAAATCAGGCTGCAGTCTCTTGATATCTAAAGATCCCCCCCTTGGCTCCTTTTGCCAAACAAAAAAGGGGTGAGGCTCCCAGTTTTTAATTACTGACTTTCTTATCTGGTGATAGTCTGTGGAATTACTAGCAGGTTCACTTGGAATTAACAAAACACAGTTGACACAAATCTGCTTATTTCACCACTTGGCAGACAAACTTCCCTTATAAAGCTTCATGAAATATGCTTTCTTTGGAACTTTGAACACATTATCCAGAAATGGTCTCAGTAACATTTCACAGCAGAGGACAGGTTTCTCATCCAGCACCCGGTCACTTGTAAGGTTTGGTAATGATGTTTACATTCACCTGGAAGAGGTTCAGCACTTTGACCAATCCGCCAACTTCGTTTTTCAGTGAGAATACAACAGCCGTCTTGCCACCTTCGGGACTGGTTTCACTTTTGCTGTTTCCCTTGATGCCTTTTTTATCATCTTTTTTGCCAGAGTTAGCTTTATTTAACTTCAAGAAGGTAGAAACACACACATACACAACAAACATTGGTTAGGATCCCAGAGTTCTCATAACTAGATTTTCAGTCAAATAGTCCATTCATATGCTAGAAGCCTCAGTAATCATATAAACTCAAAGAGAGGTTGCCACGTCGCTTATAACTCTCGATCATAAATACCAGTCTAATTTACTCTGGGACACTATTTTCCAGTGTTCCAAGGTAGCCAGTGGTTGAAATTAAAGGGGGGGAGGGATCAGATTTGCTTCACTTTATTTAATAGCAACAAAAATCTGACCATCATCAAGTCTCATATATGACTACTTCCTGTTTTACTTTCTAGGTTTGTTTTACAGCATGAAATTTGGTCTGTTAGCCTAGTTGCATAATATGGAAACTCTATTAATTATTGAACATAACAAGAATAAGATGAAACCTATTGTTCACAACAATGATTTTAGCTTCAATTAAATCTTAAAAACAAAATATTCACTTCATTCTGAAATATGTCAGGACACTCCCTGAAATTGACAACCCTCCTTTCTGCAGTTAGATCCACATTGTCCTGACTCTGTCTGCAGAAGTTCAACCCCCGGGGAGTATTCCATGAAGGCCATCCGTGTCAGCAGAAGATTCCTGAAAAGTGTCTGTTAAAATCCAGCCCCAAATAGGAGAAAAAAGAGAGGGAAGGAAGGGAGGAAGGGAAAAAAGGAGAAAGAGAGGGGAGGCATAGAGTGGGGGCAGAAGGAAAAGAGAAAAAGAAAAGTAGCTAAGGAGCTAGAGTAAAATCTGAGAAACTGAAAAGGATTAACACTTCAGTAGCCACTCAAATTACTATACTACAGAACTAAGTGATGACTATTAGTCCTATTGGTTGAAAACAAAAAGGGCAGATTTCAGAAACTTGGATCACACTGTCAGAAATACCAAATTAAAAAGCTTGAAACCTTCAGTGAAAAGACATAGTGAAGTTAAGGTGTACTTTTTTTGTGTTCTTTATATGCAAATAAAGACTTGAGCAAACAGAGAAGCTTCTCCCTGGCTAATAGTAGCACAGTGCAATCAGACCCAGTCTACCACTTCCTCATGAAACTGAGAAAAAGACATGTGATATGGGACACAGTGAACAGGGACTCACCACTGTCTTCCTCGGATGCCCCCACTGGCTTTATTTTCACGTGTGTCACATTTTCCTATTGCCTCACTCACTAGATTTTTATATCATGGAAATGAATATTTTATTAGTTATGACTTGAAGAAGACAATGCAGACATTGGCGTTTGACACTACGTTTGGTCATTAAAAGCTCAAATGTCTCCGCACTCCCAGCATCTGCCTTCTTCCTACCACATAGCACACAGCTCTTCTATATTTAAGTAGAATTTTTTATATGAAAGGGTCATCTATTAACTGTAACTCTGAGTTCTTTGTTTTCCTTCTAGCCATTCATTATGACTTCAAAATTCCTCAGTGTAATATCTCATCCAAATATGCATGATGTTTAGATATTCAAAAAAATCTATTTACATTTTTGGACTCATTTCTGAAAATTGATTTAAACAGTTCTACAAAACTTGCCCTGATTACTCTTCAACATTTTCAGCAATAATAATACACCAGCACAATATAACCTTCTGGCACATGTTTGGAACTATGATATTAAAATAGAACTTTCTGTGATACAGACTGAATTGTAATTGGTTTGGTGAACTCTGTTACAGAAATGAAAGAGCATTATTTTTCTTGACTAGGAATCTGAATTTTTTTGTTGTTCACTGTCTTTTTCATTAAATCCCATCACTATTAGCTCAATTTTTTTGTAGGAACTAAAATCCTACAAAATGTTAACTTTTTTCCTGTTAGTATTTAAATTAAAAAACTGCCTTAAATACTAAAACAAGTTATGTATTGCTGTCATTACTCTAGTAATTAAAATGAAAAATGGAGTAATGAGGAAAACTTTTTAAAGGAACCAATCATTCTTTTATCCCAATAATCAGTACCTATAGACAAGTTAAAAATATTACCTCTGTGTTTAAAGAACAGGCTTTGTAACTAGGAAAGGGTATACGAGACACAATCATCTTGCAGGAACCATAGAAATCTATTTAATTTCTTCTCCCTGTTCCTACTCACAATAAGTGGATTTTCGAAATCCTACACACTTTTTTTGGTTGTAGATGTTAAGACAATGGTTCATACAACCTCTTGCTCTTGGTGTTTAGGAACTCCTTTTACTTTCTACTTATAAACTTTGAGGAAAGGAAGTTTAGAACAAAGTGAGCAGGACACCCACTTTACTTTATGGAGAGAGAAGGAAGACTGAAGGCAGACAGGAGGCAGGGTATACAGACAGATGCTAGAGAAACAAGTTGAGGTGTGCGTGTGCTTACTCTACATCAGGTGTCCACAGGGCAAGGATAAGACTGTCGCTACCTTAGAAGGCACTCCTCTATAGTGCCAGCTACTCAGTACTCACTGTTAAGCTGCCAAGGAGCTGATGCTCTTCGGGTACCGCTGAATCCAGAGAAAACCCTCTCCTTGCCCAGTATTTACTGGAAAACATCATCATTGCCGGCTGCATGGATCCCGGTGTAATTTTCTTTTTCTCCAGCAGGGGGTACTAACGGGGCAGCAGCCGCGCTCGCGGAGACTGAGAGAGGAAGGGAGGGGGAGGAATATCAGCACGCTCCAGGCTCTGTCCAAAACCCTGGTGCTGAAGAAAGAGCAATGGGAATCGTCCTCTCCCCAGGCTCCTTTATATGAGTGACTGGGGACTGATGGAAAGCTGATTAGAAAGAAATTCATTTCTGGCTGCCGATGGCCACGATCAGATTACAGACCTGAAGCCTGGGGTTATCTGTGCTTCTGGTGCAGTCTGTTTCATAGGTCGAATAGACGCTTGGGCGTGGGTGGTGAGAACAATACATAACGGGGTGTTAAACGTAAAAGAAAACATCTGTCCCCTGATATTAGCTCTCATCTCTCAGACCTGCTACTGGCAAGCTAATCTCAGCTTTTAGGGGACTATGAGTTCAAAGGTTCTGTGCTTTCTTCCCAAAAGGAGCAAAATTAGAAAGATCAGCGTTACTGAATCCTTAAGCCATTTTGTTTTGTATTAATCAGTGCTTTCTGCTCTGATGTGTTACGATTGGATGTGTGTGACGGCTTTCATAAAAGGCACTGCTTCCCAATCCTGTGATGCCGCTATGTGGTGATGTTCAGGCAATTGTACTGTAAAGGAAATGTAAGGCTTTGATTTAGCCACTGTATAGATATAGTTGAGACACTAACCTTAGAATCCTCCTCACTACGTGGAAGGAAAAGGAAACTAAATGCCTATATATCAGTCATTCCTTTGATATTATTGATGGTTACTGAATTTTTCCTCTCCACTCATAACTAGATCAAACCCAACAATTTGAAATGCATAGATCAAGTGAAGTACTTACTATTCAAAACTTTAGTAAGTGATAAAAATCACCATGTCATAGGAAAATTTTACCAGTCTCCCAAAAGATGGACGACTCTTGACCAAATGTGCTTGTTTGACTGCAAAACTAAACAAAACCTGGGGCTGGCACTGTTCTTCTGTACAGAAAATAAGATGAAATTTTTTCAAAACCAAAATGGATGACTTAATGTTAACTGGATGTTAATTGTTTCTGGAATCTTGAGGGGACATAAACATCTAATTTTGGAAATACTATTTGGCAAGAATTTCCTCTAAAAATCAGCTCTGATGAACAATAGGGAGGTGAAGGTTGGTTTTTGTGGGGTTTTTTTTTTTTGTTTTTTTAAGATTTTATTTTTAAGAAATCTCTACATCCGGGGTGCCTAGGTGACTCAGTGGGTTAAGGCTTCTGCTTTCGGCTCGGGTCATGGTCCCGGGGTTCTGGGATCGAGAACCCGCATCGGGCTCTCTGCTCAGCGGGAAGCCTGCTTCCCTCTCTCTATGCCTGCCTCTCTGCCTGCTTGTGATCTCTGTCAAATAAATTAAATCTTAAAAAAAAAAAAAAAAGAAATCTCTACATCCAACTTGGGGCTCAAACTTACATCCGCAAGATCAAGAGTCACTTGCTCTATGGGCTGAGCCAGGCAGGTGCTTCCAGGAAGGTGAAGTTTAAATACACTGATTGAGGTTTAGAATATAGGATTTTAAGATTGTCTAGTGCTGTACTAAACCATTTAGTAAGGGGCACCTGGATGGCTCAGTGGGCTAAGCTTCTACCTTTGGCTCAGGTCATGATCTCAGGGTCCTGGGATGTAGCCCCACATCAGGCTCTCTGCTCAACAGGGAGCCTGCTTCCCCTTCTCTCTGGCTGCTGCTTTGCCTACTTGTGATCTCTCTCTCTTTCTCTCTCTCTCTCTGTCAAATAAATAAATTAAATTAAATTAAAATTAAAATAAAACATTTAGCAAAACCATGCTACTTCTTTCTATTAAAAGATAAAATTAATACATACATTGCTTGAAGTAATGATAATAACAATAACTAATATTACTGAGTGCTTAGTATTTGCCAATCTCTATTCTAAGAAAATTTTTAGGTAAAAATATGATTGATCATCACAATAACACTTGCAAGACAGTAACTATTATTTTCATTTTATATAAAGAGACACTGAGGCACGAAGAATTTAGGTAACTTGCCAAAGTGTTCGTGCAATTAAAGAAGCAGGATTTAAAACTCAGGCAGTCTGGCTCCAAACTCCATGTTCTCAACTATTACATTCTACAACCTCTTAAGTATTCCAAACAAGGAAACATAAGTAGGCTAAAGGGACCACACACAGATAATTTCAGCTAGAATAGGGTTTGGGATGATGTGTCATTCAACAAAATTCGTTAAGTGGTCATCTTGTGTTAGGCATTGAAACTGAGTCCTGGCAATGCAAAGATGAATGAGATATAGTGTCTCCCTTCAAGGAAATCACAGACAAGCTGCAGGAAGCACACATGCAAATAAACAAGTGAAACAAAATATATCGAATTATCTACAGAAGACACTAGAAACACAAGACACAGAGTGCTCAAGGCTACCTTACGAGAGTCAGGAGAGGCTTCTAGGAGGCATTGCCTGAGCTGAATATTTAAAAGTGAGCTTGTTCTGGGTATTTACTCTAGAGAAATGAGCTTATATTCAAACAAAAACCTGTACACACATTCATAAGGTCAAATACTGGAAACAGACCAAATGTCCTTCAGTGGGTGAATGGATACACAAATTGGGATATTCACAAAATGTGATATAAAAGCAGTAAAAAGAACCAACTATTAACATATACAACCTAAATGAATCTCTAAGGCATTATGCCAAGTGAAAGAAGCCAGGCTTAAAAGGTCATGTACACTTATAGGACACTCTCAAAAAGATAAAACAATAGTGATGGAGAACTAACTGATCAGTAGTTGCCAGGGTTTGTGGGTGGGGGAGGGTGTGACTTCAAAGGGATAGCAAGAGGGTGTTTGAGGGGCAATATTTTATATCCTGATTATGCTGGTGGTTACACTGATTTATCCATGTCAAAATTCAAAGAACTGTACAACAAATTGATTTTACTCTACACTTATTTAAAAATAAAAATTTAAGGGCCGCCTGGCTCAGTAAGTTAAGTATCTGCCTTCCGGCTCATGTCATGGTCCCAGATCCCAGGGTCCTGGGATTGAGCCCCTGCTTCAGGTTCCCTCCTCAGTGGAGAGCCTACTTCTCCCTCTCCCCTGACCCCACCACTCATGCTTTCTCTCTCTCTCTCTCAAATAAAGAAATAAAATCTTTTTAAAATTAAATAAATAAAATAAAAGTTTAAAAGCTTCCCAAAAGTGTTTGTGTTTGTTAAGCAAAATGGAAAGGGAGACAGAAAGAAGGCTACTCTAGGTAGAATATAAGAAAATATACAGAGAACTGTTGTTCAACAATGCTGCCATATGGGTTTGGGGCAAGGGTACCCGGCGAGAAAGAAGGCTGAGGAGGAAAGCAGGATCAAATCCTGCTAAACCCAAATGGCTTTGTACTTTATCACCTTCTGCTGCGGGTGAAAGAAAACAATTGGAAGGGGTTCATGCAAGTCAATAATATAACCTCATTGGTATTTGGAAAAGCAGTAGCTTGGAGGAGGACTACGAGACTGAAAGCATACACCACTTAGGACTTGAAATATGTAGCCAGGAGATGATGACCAGGATTAAGGCAATGGCATTAAGGATGCCATGAAAAAAACAAGAGGTGTCAAGGGGTAAGATCCATAGAACATCTCTACTTGGATGTGGGAGCAGGAAAAAAGATGCCAGAACAACTTCGAAGTTTCTGACTTGTGGGACTGGGTAAATGATAGATGCCATACATTAAACTAGACCACACATAAATACTAGCAATTTAGGAGGAAATTCCTAAAAAGTTAGATTTTATACAGATTGCATGTGAATGGCCAAGTGAAGATGTCCAATGTCCATATATGTCCACTTAGATATATGGGTTTTAATGTAGAAATGAGACCTAAGCTGGATATAGAGGTTAAGGTATTGCCAAATAACTGAATTTATGTGAGTATAGCCTTACTCATGGAGAGTAGGTTGTCTGAGAAGAAGAATCCTGACCAAATGTAAGAAACAATTTAAAATAAATCCAAAAAAGGAAAATCAAAAAGTTCAGAGAGGTAGGGGGAAAAATGTCAAAAGAAGATAAGTTTCCAGAAGACGAATATAAAATATGAAAGACAGGATAAAGACTGATTATTTCAAAATTTAAATGGTAGGATTTAAAAAATTATATTTGAAGAGGAAGCATTTATTATTGTTGAATTGGTACTATAGCCTATGAAAGTGAAACGTTAGTGGGATTTAGTCTAGGCAAAACAACCACTTGGAGGAAAAATGATAAAAGCTGGAACTCGATGGTGGCAGTTATGAGTAGAAAAAGGAATGTCAAAATGAGAATCAACAAGGAGTTAGAGGCTCACTGAATATGACCTCAGAAAAAGAAGGCAAAGTCACATATAAGCAAAAGATTAAACTATCAATCTCCCAAAACTGGAAATAGTGGCATTTCCACTATTTCCAAAGAAGGAATAAGTTTTGGGATAAAAGAGGAATTTTAGGGACAGGGAATTTGAGTTGACTGCAGTACTGTACTATCAAGTGACTTTATTTTTTTTTTATTGATGCATTTTTTTTAATTTTCAGCTATTGTGACAAGTGTTGTATCATATATTTCTTTACTATATTTTTATTTTTTTAATTTAATTTTATTTATATTCAACCAATTAACATACAGTATTTTTTAGTTTCACAGGTAGAGGTCAGTGACTCATCAGCTGGATACAACACCCAGTGCTCACGACATCACATGCCTTCCTCCTCAATGCCCATCACCCAGTTACCCCATGCCCGAACCCCATATCAAGTAACTTTACATAGCGTACAATTATAAATGTGGGACTGGAGTTTAGGAAATAGATCATAGCTGGGAATAGAAAGTTTAAAGTAAATCAGTGAACATTAGCTGACAAATAAAAAAAAAATAAGAGGAAAGAAAGACTGAAACACTTGTGCACGGTTGGGGAAACTGTAAACTGGTACAGCAGCCATGTAAAGCACTATGGCAGTTCCCCAAAAAGGTGAAAACAGAATCACCATAGATCTAGCAGCCCCACTTCTGGATGCATGTACACACACACACACAGTTGCCAAATAGTTGAAAGCAGGGTCTCAAAGAGATAGTTGTATACCCATGTTCACAGAAGCATGATTCACAATAGCCAAAAGGCTGAAGCAATCCAAGCGTCCATTGATAGATGAGGGGATAAACAAAATTTGGTATACACATACAATGGCATATTATTCAGCCATAAAAAAGGAAATTCTGACACATGCTACAACATGGATGAACTTTGAGAATATAATGCTAAGTGAAATAAGTCACAAAGAGACAAATCCTATATGATTCCACTTACATGAGTCATCGTGAATAGTCAGTCTCAAGTAGAATGTTGGTTACCAAGGGCTGAAGGGAAAAAACAATGAGGTATAGATGGACAATGGGATACAGAGTTTCAGTTTTACAAGATAGAAACTTCGGAAGATTGGTTGCACAGCAATGTGAATATGCTCAACACTACTGAACCATGCACTTAAAAACGGTAAAGACGAAGGTGGTAAATTTTATCTAAATTTTTACTTAAATTTTACAATTAAAAAAATTAAGAATAAATAAATAAAAACCAAGAGAACCCAGGAACTAAACCCATTGAAGACACTCACAATTAAAGGTAGAGAGAAGCCATCAGGTGACAAGATGGTAAAAGGAAGCGAAGCATGAAGGCTTAGGAAAGAGATAAGAAAGATTTGTGGTCAGTAGTTTCGAATCCAGCAGAGTAGAGGAAGGAAAAGAGGATGAGAGGAAGACCATGAGATCTGGCTATGAAACTGTCGTTGCTGACCTTAAAGAGTGCAGTTTTAGCCAAAGAGGATCATAAGACCTAGATTATGGAGTTAGAAAGACGGGGTGCTCAAGGGCAGACCCAGGTCTAGATCATCTATATACAATATCAAAAGACTCTTCCTGAGAATATACTTAACCACTTCTGACCCTTCCAGAAATCCAACTAGAGTGGTAGTGTAAGATTTCCTTTACTTTTTTAAGGCACAAAAGAAGAGCATAAAATCAAGAAACAATAGCAAGAGAAATTCAAAGCCGAAAGGAGATGAAGAGCGATCAGACTTTGCAGACAGCAGAAAGCCAAACCTGAAGCTACCGAAGACTAAGAAGCAACTCAGTTGATATTGTAGAATCCCCAAAAGGTTTAAACACCTCTAGAAGTGGGAGTAAATGGAGGAGACCGACAAAGAGTGGTTGGAAGTCTGTTCATGAAGCAGTTAATTTCAAAACTTAGTAAAATTATAGTCATCAAATCAAGATGCTATAGGGACAGCAAGAGGGACTTAAGTCCTGTAAAGCTACTGGTCTGAGGCAAGAGTTAAAAGTTTCCATTCAGGGCGCCTAGGTGGCTCAGTGGGTTAAAGCCTCTGCCTTTGGCTCAGGTCATGATCACAGGGTCCTAGGATCAAGCTCTGCCTTGGGCTCTCTGCTCAGCAGGGAGCTTGCTTCCCTGCCACCTGCCTGGCCCACCGCCTGCCTCTCTGCCTACTTGTGATCTCTGCCTGCCAAATAAATAAATAAAATCTTTGGGGAAAAAAAAGTTTTCATTCACTTGGAGACAAATACCTCCTTCTAGGAAAGAGAACAACTGAGAGATAACAGCTGTTTGGAAGTAATAGTTGTCAGATCAAAATTAGAAATAACAATTTAAAGCCTGCTTGCAAAGTATTTCTATTTTCCAGGAGCCCTAAAGAACATTGACAATGAAGAAAAGCATCCTGTGACTGTCGTGGGTCCACTAAAAAGTAAGGACCACAAGATAATGACCATGGGACTGAAGGACACTTCCCCACTCCCAGCCTCTCACCCTTTGGAAAGCTGCCTTTATAAGCCTAGCTCACTACCCCTTTGGGGAGTGAAATTCCTCTTCTTGTTGGCTCCTTTGGATGCAAGCTCTCTCTAATAAACCCTGCCTCCTTTCTTTCTCTTGAGTTCGGTGTTCATTTATGTGACAGAGAGACTCAAGAACCTGGTGTTGGGGATCTGGTAACAAAATCAGTGTGGTACTGCAAAAGGACAGACACATAAATAACTGGAATCAAATTTAGAGTCCATAAATAAACCCTTACGTTTATGGTCAACTGCTTTTCAACTGAAGTGCCAAGACAATTCAATGGGGGGAAAGAACAATCTTTTTAACAAACAATTCTGTGAAAACTCTGGATATCCACAGAAAAAGCAGTAAGTTGATTCCTACCTTACATCATACCCAAAAGTTAACTCAAAATGGATCACAGATCTAAACATAAGAGCTGAAACTATAAAACTCTTAGAAGAAAATGCTGGACTATATCTTAATAACCTTGTGTTAGGCAATTGTTTCTCAAATATGATACCAAAAGCATAAGCAACCAAAGAAAAAAATAGATAAAATTTTGAAAATGAAAAACATTTTCTTTAAGATTTTATTGATTGATTGATTGATTGATTGATTGAATGGAGAGAGAGAGAGAGAGCATACACAAGAGTGGGCAAGGAGCAGAGGGAAGGGAGAGGGAGGGAGAAGGAATGGCAAGGAGACGCCACACCCAGCAGAGAGCCTCATACAGGGCTCAATTTCACCACTCTGAAATCACGACCTTACCAGAAACCAAGAGTCCAATCCTCAACCAGCTGAGCCACCCAGGCATTCCCAAAACTTTTATTCTTCAAAGAACTCCATCAATAAAATTAGAAGACTAAAAAAAAAAAAAAAAAAAAAAAAAAATTAAAAGACAACCCATGGTTTGGAAGAAAATATTTGCAAATCAAGTATCTCATAGGAGACAGTATCCCAAATCTATAAGAAATTCCTACAAATCAACAATGAAAAAAACAAACCAATTTTTAAATGGGCAAAGGATCTGAATAGACCATTTCTCCAAAGAATATATGGCTAATATGCACATGAAAAAAAGTTTAATATCATTAACCATTAGAGAAATGCAAATCAAAAAAGCTTAATGAGACATGGTTTTGTAAACCACTAGGATGGCTAAAATAGAAAACACGCAAGTGTTAGAAATGGAAAAACTGGAGCCCTCATACATTGTTGGTGGGATTGAAAAACGATAGAGCCATTTTGAAAAAGTTCGGTAGTTATTCAAAATGTTAAAACATAGTTACTGTATGACCCAGCAGTTTTATTCCTAGGTATATGTGCAATGGCGTAGACACTTGGGAAAAATGTTTGATAGCTCCCCCAAACCTTAAACCTAAAGTTACCATATGACTCAGCAATCCCACTCGTAGGTATACACCTAGAAAAATGAAAATATATGTCCCCACAAAAACCCGTACATGATTGTTCATAGCAACATTATCCATAATAGCCAAGAGCGGGAACAACTCAAATATCAACTGACAAAAAGATAAAACAAAACATGGTATGTCCATAAATGGCAACACAAAACAATGAAGTACTGATATGTGTAATAACACAAATGAATTTTGAAAACACTATGCTCAGTGAAAAAAGCCAGTCACAAAAGACCACATATTTTATGGTTCCATTTACATGCAATATCTACAAGAGGCCAAAAGAGAGGGAGGAAAAGAGACAAAGAGACATACAGAAAGTAGATTAGTGGTTGCTAAGGGTTGGAAGGAAGGGGTTTTTTTTTTGGTGGGGGGAGTAGGAATGACTACTAAGGGGTTTCTTTTCAAGGTAATGAAATATTCTAAAATTACATACTGGTGATGGCTACACAACTTTGTGAATATATGAAAAAACACTGGACTGTATACTTTAAGAAGGTGATTTTTTTTTTAAAGATTTATTTATTTGACAGAGAGAAATCACAAGTAGACAGAGAGGCAGCCAGAGAGAGAGAGAGAGGGAAGCAAGCTCCCTGCTGAGCAGAGAGCTCGATGCGGGACCCGATCCCAGGACCCTGAGATCATGACCTGAGCCGAAGGCAGCGGCTTAATCCACTGAGCCACCCAGGCGCCCCAAGAAGGTGATTTTTATAGCCTATGCATTATATGTTAATAAAGCTTTTTCTTAAAGACACTTAAAACCCTATTCTTTTCCTCCCCTATTCTATAGGGCCAATCCACTTCCCTTCCCGTCCTCAGTAAATGAGGGGAGCTTATTCTCCGGGGTAAAATAGAGGCCTCTGAACTGACAGGTACCAGACAGAGTTGAGAATAGGGGTATCATCCTGAAAGGAAAGAGATGAAATGAACATATGTGCTGGACACAGAGACTCACAAACCTCAGGAGGCTCACCACCAGGCATTTATCTACCCTCCAGTCAGGCAAAGGAAAAAACCTACAGAATCTCAACAAAACAGAGCCATCAGATCACCCTACAGTGAAGCCCACAGTTGACAAATATTAAGTTAAAAAAAAAAAAAAAGAATTAGGTTCCAAAGGAACATGAAAGTTGGGGTTAAACTGTCTGAGCTAATTGCTTTAACCTAATCAATATTATGATATCAACTATATCAGAAGGTAGAAAGATAAAGAAGTTCGCATGTTTATAGTAGGGGTTAGGGAGGGGGGAAGATGAATAAATCCACATCTTCCAAGATGGGGAGTCAGTGGATAATGCTTAAAACTGAGAATTAAAGTAGGAGCAACGCAACCATATTACAGCATCGAGAGATACAGAAGTGAATACCAAAAGAATCAGCTGAAAGCTGAAAATCTTGCCACTGGGGAAGAGGAATTGGAGTAAAGGAAAAAGTTTCTCCTAACAATACATCTTGTGAAAACCATGTGCATGTGTGACATTGATTACAAAAATTTAAAAAGTCTACTGCATCAAAATAGGACATTGGTTTTGGATACACCTGAGTTTAAATCTTAGCTTGGCCACTTACCTATACTTGAAGACATGTTACCTCATTTCTCAGCTTCCATTTCTGTCATATAGGGTGATTAATATTTACATTTTAAAGGACTGTTATGTCGATTAAATTGGATGTGTTTAGAGTGCTTACCACAGTGTCTGACAGATATTAGATGCTCAAAATGTCAGTTATTTCTTCCCTATCCCCCACTGGTTCTGAAACAAGAGTGATATAAACTTGGGCACTGGTTTGGAATCTTTGGAAGAAATTTTAGAGATGTGGACACCTATGTTTTCATGGGGCAGCTGTTCTTATAGTCACGGTAAGAAGGCAGCCAACAGTCTTAAGATGAGCCAACAGAGTTGCTTTGGACCAAGTGGTTAAAAGAGCCCACATGTCAGAAAGTGGAAAATAAAGTGGGAACATATAAAATGAGATAGTCTCAAATAAAAAGACCTCCAAATACAAGATCATGTAATCATGAATGGTCATGGAAGTAAACAATTGAGAGATGAGACAGGATCTACAAAACTAAGTAAGTTTTATGTTAAGGATATCAATGAGTCTTGAACATAGGTATTTGTCCTCCTTGAAGACAGTTGTAAAAACAGGAGAAATAATATAAGCCATCCGTTAATCACCTGAAAATAGAAGTGGGTCCTGAGATGCTTTTGACTCTCAGGACAAAGATTTGGAAAAGGTGATATAGACTAAGGGAACCAAGGACTATACCTAGTTCACAGTTGGAGGACAGAACTTCCTACTCTATCAACTTCCCCCACTACACACACATACTTCAATTTTGTAGGCAAAAGGTAAGAGAGAACCTGAGGACTTCCTACTTCTCCCTCACCATTCACCCCCATCACTCTGGCCAAATGAAAAGCCAACCAGGAATAGAATGGCATCAAGAGAAAAAGAAGCTTTAGATACACAAAGAAATGTGTTGGGGAAAATGATAAAAAGAAATAAATAAACTGAAAGTAAGGAAGAGCTCTCCTAGCCACACCCCAGGATGGATGAAGAAAGCAGGTATGAAGTTACTAAAGAAAAAAATGGAATGGCAGGTGGGTGTCTGGGTGGCTCAGTTAAACATCTGCCTTCAGCTCAGGTCATGATCCTGGGATCCTGGAATTGAGCCCAAGGTTGGGTTCCTTGCTCAGAGGGGAGTCTGCTTCTCCCTCTCTCTCTGTCCCTAACCCTGCTTGTGTTCTCTCTCTCGCTCTCTCAAATAAACAAATAAAATCTTAAAAAGAAAGGAAAAGAACAGAAATTGAATGGGAAAGAATGGAGATAACTGAAAGAGAATCAATAGTGACTATGTCAAAATTGGAAATCAACAAAAGTCTGATCTCTTTCCCTTAAATAACTTGTTGTTTGGGTTTTAAGCCATCATTCCACTGTATCAAGTTTATGTCACATGATGTATGCCTTTTGTGCTTCAATTCATGTTGAACAAAGCAAAAGAAAAGGCTGAACTTTATAGCACAAAACCAACCTAATAATCAGTTTGGTTGGATTTTTTTCCCATTGACTTTGACTCCTAGATCTTACAGAGTGAACTTCAGGTTCTGTGGCAGGAATTGTTCCTTGTCAGTACCATCCATTCCTAGTTCCTCCAACTGAACCATATGAATACCATGCCAGTATAAATTTATACTGCAACTAAGGTAGTTCCTTGGTTTAGTAGTAATTTATCAATAAAAGGAAATGAGATAAGTCTTAGGAAGCTCAACCAGGCCCATACACACCACCATTTTCTTTTCAAGGTATTCACAAACAAACATTATATACATAGCATGAAACAGCCATCTATCTGGTACTTTAAATATCTATAGAAGGATTAAAAAAAATAAGCCAGCAGTCTGAAAAAACAGTCATAGATTCAACTGAAATCTTATAAAACCTCACTCTAACCTTTGAGTCTTCATAAAATTGATATCATGATAGTTAACATGAGTGATGCTCTTGTGCTCACATGAAGAAAATTTCCAAATACCCCACAAGTGCCCTCCACCACTTCAACTCATATTACACCAGATGAAGGGGTTGATAACACAATGGAAATGCTTTTATTCCTATTGGGTACCCCTGAATACCACAGAAACTATCATTTTGAGGGGAGAAAAATATAAACGAGACAAAGTTCTATTTAAACCTTGTGAAGAGTTTGTCTAAACCCACCAGATATCTAAACAATATAATCTGAAATTAAATCACAAAAGACAATTTGCTATCAGTCTAACTGAACTGACCTAATGCTGAAAAATAACCTAAAACAGCAGCCCACCACCTTAGGCATCAGTTTGTTCCCTGATAAAATGTTCACTGTTAAATAGACACTGTAATTTCCCATACTACTAAAAATGCTTACGGCAGACAGGCCTTGTGATTGTTTTTAATTCTTATGATTGCTGTATTTGCTACATTGAGGGTTGACTTGAGAGTTCTCAGACTTCTTTAATAAGCAAAATATGAGAAATATCATACACTGGTGTTCTTACTACATTTTTGTAACAACTTTCACAAAGGGAGATTGCTAAGATGAACACATTTATGCACAATTTGAACAAGAGGACAGAACTGAAGCACAGAGGAGATAGTGCTTTATTTTGGAGTCAGTGAGGCAGGGACTCAGATGAAACCAGAACACATAGTTCAATATTTAAATTCAACATAACCTCAGTCAGTGGGAAACACACCATATGGTGCCCCAAGGCTATTCCTGTAGGAAGGTATGTTTTGGGGAAAAAAATCACAGACCTTTAAGATTAAAAAAGGCAGCCTGTGGCAATCTCTATTTGGTTGTCATCAGTTAACAATGATAACATTTATCAATGCTTAATCATGCCATATTAAATAATACACCATATTAATACACCCTATTAATATACCATATTAAACACCATATTAAACGTTGTGTAAATGTTGTTTTCCGTTTACTCCTCACTAGTGGGGTATTATCATCACCTACAGATGAGAAACAGAGGGCTCAGAGACAATAGTTATGGTCACAAAACTAGGAAGCAGCTGAGCCAGGTCTCAAATCGATGACCACCAGACTTCAAAACCTGTGCTCTTACCCAGGTAGCTTAACTTTTTGGTTGCCCATTCCTAAGGACGGTGGGCATTCTCTAGTATAAACAATTCAATCACTTTGACTGAATCTTTTTTCTGATGTCTGACTCCGAGAGCTTACAGGATAAACCCTATGTCTGCAGCATGAACCTTATGAAGCAGGAGGTAACAAAAGCATCCACAACCTACTCTAAGCTACCTTGAGCTCCTTGAAGAAAAAAATGCCTCAATCAAGCTATACTCTTTGTCCAAAAGTACCACCTATCAATTCATACTTTGTCTTTACATAGGTATGTAACTCTAAATTATGACTAAGGAACTTTGAATTGGTGATAAATAACAAGAAAAATAGGGTATGCTGGGGAGAAGCAAGATGGCAGAGAAGTAGGAGACCTAAATTTCATTAGGTCCCAAGCATTCATCTAGATAGTTATCAAACCATTCTGAACACCTACAAACTCAACAAGAGATCGAAGAAAAGAATAGCAGCAATTCTAGGAACAGAAAAGTGACCACTTCCTGGAAGGTAGGATGTGCAGAGAAATGAATCCAAGGTGACAAAGGGGAAGATAGACTGTGGGGGGAGGGGCCAGCTCCCAGCAAGTGGTAGAGTAGCAGAGCACAAAATCGGAACTTTTAGAAGTCTGCTCCACTGAGAAAGGTAGCTCCAGAAGCTAAGTGGGGGTGGAGCCCTCCCAGGGACAGCGTGGTCTCAGGTCCCTTGCATCACAGAAAGACTGGGGGTGTGTGAGTGTGGCAGAACACCCAGGGAGTGGAGTAGGGAAACAGTTACAGAGACAGAGCTGAGGAGTGGGCTCTCAGCTTGGGGTTACCTTAAACTATGATCCAAGGCACAGTTGGACCACTGTTCTTCAAGCAGGGACCCCACAAGTGGCAGATCTGGGGAGACTCACCTTCTTCCCCCAGAGGGCAGTGGCACAGGAGCTCACAGCAGGAATCTGCTGGGTTTGGAGACTCCAGACAGCACCAGAGATAGAAACGTTCCATCACAGACCAGGTGAACACGGAGCATGGCCAGAGACCAGGGGCATGGGAGTGATTGAGTGCTTTTCTCCGAGGGCACACTAAGGAGTGGGGCCCCGAGCTCCCAGCTCCTCTGGGCTGGAGATAGGGAGGCCGCCATTTTCATTCCATTCTCCAAAGCTGTATGGAAAGCATTCAGGGAATAAAAGCTCCAAGAGCGAACTTTGTGGACAGCCTGCTCCACCCACTCTGCATCCCTCTCTGCCTACCTGTGATCTCTCTTTCTCTGTCAAATAAATAAAATCTTTTTTAAAAATCTTCTTAAATTTTCATCTTTACAGTCATATTCCATCCCTATATCGTGTTTGCCCATATTTTTGTATATATATAAATTTTTCTTTCTTTAAAATTTTGGAAGGCAGTGGTGCCTGGATGGCTCAATTGTTAAGCATCTGCTAGCAGCTTAGGTAATGATCCCAGGGTCCTGGGGTCAAGCCCCACATTGGGCTCCCTGCTCAATGGGAAGCCTGCCTCTCCCTCTCCCACTCCCATTCCCCGTTTATGTTCCCTCTCTCGCTGTATCTCTGTCAAATAACTAAAATCCTTATTTTAAAAAAATTGGAGGGAGGCAGTTTCTAATAAACCAAAATACACCCAAAACCAAGTGTGTGGCTCTGTTTCATTCACCAGTCTAAAAATATATATATACATATATATATATATATGTATATGTATATGTATATTTTTTCCCCTTTCCTTTTCTTCTCCCCCCAGTTTTAGGTCTCTTCTGATTTGGTTTGTGTATATTTTTCTGGGGTTGTTGCTATCCTATTAGTATTTTGTTCTCTCATTCATCTATTCTTAATTTGGATAAAATGACAAGGTAGAAAAACTAACCTCAAAAAAAGAAAAAAAAAAAAAAAGAACAAGAGCCAGAACCAATGACTAGGGACCTAATCAATATGGACATTAGTAAGATGTCAGAACTAGAGTTCAGAATGACAGTTATAAAGATGCTAGCTGGGCTTGAAAAAACCATAGACGATACTACAGAATCCCTTTCTGGAGAAATAAAAGAACTAAAATATAACCAAGTTGAAATCAAAAAAGCTATTAATGAGGTGCATTCAAAACTGAAGACTCTTATTGCTGGGATAATTGAGGCAGAAGAATTAGTGAATAGAAGACCGAATGATGGAGAATGAAGAAGCTGAGAAAAAGAGAGATAAACAACGACTGGACAATGAGGGAAGAATTTGAAAGATAAGTGATACCATAAGACAAAACAATATTAGAATAATTGGGTTCCCAGAAGAAGAAAGGGGGGGGGGGCAGAAGGTATACTGGAATAAATTATAGCAGAGAACTTCCCTAATTTGGGGGAAGGGAACAAGTATCAAAATCCAGAAGGCACAGAGAAGTCCCCTCAAAAATCAATAAAAATAGATCCACACCCCATCTTCTAATAGTAAAACTTAAAATTCTCAGTGACAAAGAGAAAATCCTGAAAGCAGCCTGGGACAAAGAGGTATGTAACATACAATGGCAGAAATATTAGATTGGCAGTAGACCTATCCACAGAGACCTGGCAGGGACGGGCTTGATATATTCATAGCACTAAATGAGAAAAACATGCAGCCAAGAATACTATATCCAGCTAGGCTATCATTGAAAATAAAAGGAAAAATAAAAAGCTTCCAGTACAAACAAAAATTAAAAGAATTTGCAAACACCAAACCAGCCCTACAAGAAATATTGAAAGGGGTCCTCTAAGCAAAGAGAGAGCCTAAAAGTAACAGACCAGAAAGGAACAGAGACAATATACAGTATCAGTCACCTTACAGGCAATACAGTGGCACTAAATGCATATCTTTCAATAGTCACCCTGAATGTAAATGGGCTAAATGCCCCAATCAAAAGACACAGGGTATCCGAATGGATAAAAAACCAAGACCCATTGATATGCTATCTATAAGAAACTCATTTCAGACCGAAAGACACCTCCAAATTTAAAGTGAGGGAATGGAAAATAATTTACCATGCTAATGAAAGAAAGATGAGGTGGCAAAGCTTATATCAGATAAATCAGATTTTAAGCCAAAAACTATAAGAGAGGAGAGAAAAAAAGAGAGAGAGAGGAGGAAGGACACTATATCATACTTAAAGGGTCTGTCCAACAAGAAGATCTAACAATTTTAAATATCTATGCCTCTAACATGGGAACAGCCAACCATATAAACCAATTAATAACAAAATTTTTAAAAAACCACATAAACAGTATCAAAATAATAGTAGGGGACTTTAACACCCCCCTCACTGAAATGGACATATCATCCAAGTAAAAGATCAACAAGGAAATAAAGGCCTTAAATGACACACTGGGCCAGATGGATGTCACAGATATATTCAGAACATTCCATCCCAAAGCAACAGAATACACACTCTTCTCTAGTGCACATGGAACATTCTCCAGAATAGATCACACCCTGGGTCACAAATCAGGTCTCAACCGGTACCAAAAGTTTGGGATCATTCCCTGCATATTGTCAGACCACAATACTCTGATGCTAGAACTCAATCACAAGAGGAAATTTGGAAAGAACCCAAATACATGGACTAAAGAATGAATGGCTCAACCGGGAAATTAAAGAAGAATTGAAAAAATTCATGGAAACAAATGATAATGAAAACACAACTGTTCAAAATCTATGAGACACAGCAAAGACAGTCCTGAGAGGAAAATACATAGTGATACAAGTCTTTTCAAGAAACAAGAAAGATCTCAAACACACAATCTAAGCCTATACCTAAAGGAGATGGAGAAAGAAAAGCAAAGAAAGCCTAAGCCCATCAGGAGAAAAGAAATCATAAAGTTCAGAGCAGAAATCAATGAAATAGAAACCAAAAAATCCAGTAAAACAAATCAATGAAACCAGGAGCTGGTTCTTCAAAAGAATTAATAAGATTGATAAACCCCTGGCCAGATTTATCAAAAAGAAAAGAGAAAGGACCCAAATAAATAAAATCATGAATGAGAGAGGAGAGATCACAACCAACACCAAAGAAATACAAACAATTATAAGAACATATTATGAGCAACTATATGCCAGCAAATTTAACAATCTGGAAGAAATGGATGCATCCCTAGAGATGTATAAACTACCAAAACTGAACCAGGAAGACACAGAAAACCTGAACAGACCCACAACCAGTAAGGAGATTGAAGCAGTCATCAAAAATCTCCCAAAAAACAAGAGCCCAGGGCCAGATGGCTTACCAGAGGAATTCTACCAAACCTTTAAAGAAGAATTAATACATGTTCTTCTGAAACTGTTCCAAACAATAGAAATGGAAGGAAAACTTCCAAACTCATTTTGAGGCCAGCATTACCTTGATCCCCCAAAACAGACAAAGACGTTTTCAAAAAAGAGAATTAGACCAATATCCTTGATGAACACAGATGCGAAAATTCTCAACCAAAATACTAGCCAATAGGATCCAACAGTACATTAAAAGGGTTATTCACCATGGCCAAGTGGGATTTATTCCAGGGCTGCAAGGCTGGTTCAACATCCATAAGTCAATCAATGTGATACGATACATTAATAAAAGAAAGGACAAGAACCATATGATACTCTCAATAGATGCTGAAAAAGCATTTGACAAAGTACAGCATCCCTTCCTGATCAAAACTCTTCAAAGTGTAGGGATAGAGGGCACATACCTCAATATCATCAAAGCCATCTATGAAAAACCCACAGCGAATATCATTCTCAATGGAGGAAAAACTGACAGCTTTTCCACTAAGGTCAGGAACACGGCAGTAATGTCACCATTTATATTCAACATAGTACTAGAAGTCCTAGCCTCAGCAATCAGACAACAAAAAGAAATAAAAGGCATCCAAATCGGAAAAGAAGAAGTTAAACTACCACTCTTTGCAGATATACTTTATGTGGAAAACCCCCACAGGGGGTTTTTCCAAATTTCATAGAACTTGTACAGTAATTCAGTAAAGTGTCAGGATATAAAATCAATGCACAGAAATCAGTTGCATTTCTTTACACCAACAACAGGATAGAAGAAAGGGAAATCAAGGAGTCAATCCCATTTATAGTTGCACCCCAAACCATAAGACACCTAGGAATAAACCTAACCAAAACCAAGTTTTCTGTACTCAGAAAACTATATAAAGTACTCATGGAAGAAATTGAGGAAGACACAAAGAAATGGAAAAATGTTCCATGCTCATGGATTGGAAGAACAAATACTGTGAAAGAAGTATCTATGCTACCTAAAGCAATCTACACATTTAATGCAGTCCCTATCAAAATACCATGAATTTCTTTCAAAGAAATGTAACAAATAATTCTAAAATTTATATGGAACCAGAAAAGACCTTGAATGGCCAGAGGAATGTTGAAAAAGAAAGCCAATGTTGGTGGCATCACAATTCCAGACTTCAAGCTCTATTACAAGGTTGTCATCCTCAAGACAGTATGGTCCTGGCACAAAAACAGACATATAGATCAATGGAACAGAACAAGAGAGCCCAGAAACAGACCCTCAACTCTGTGGTCAACTAATTTTTGACAAAGCAGAAAAGAATGTCCAGTGGAAAAAAAGTCTCCTCAACAAATGGTGTTGGGAAAATTCGACAGCCACATGCAGAAGAATGAAACTGGACCATTTTCTTACACCACACACAAAATTCGACACAAAATGGATGAAAGACCTCAATGTGAGACAGGAATCCATCAAAATCCTTGAGGAGAACACAGGCAGCAACCTCTTCGACCTCAGCTGCAGCAACTTCTTCCTAGGAACATCACCAAAGGCAAGGAAAACAAGGGCAAAAATGAACTATTGGGACTTCAACAAGATCAAAAGTTTTGCACAGCAAAGGAAACAGCCAACAAAACCAAAAGACAACTGACAGAATGGGAGAAGATATTTTCAAACAACATATCAGATAAAGGGCTAGTATCCAAAATCTATGAAGAACTTACCAAACTCAATACCCAAAGAATAAATAATCCAATCAAGAAATGGGCAGAGGACATGAACAGACATTTCTGCAAAGAAGACATCCAGATGGCCAACAGACACATGAAAAAGTGCTCCACATCACTCAGCATCAGGGAAATACAAATCAAAACCACAATGAGATAACCACCTCACACCAGTCAGAATGGCTAAAATTAACAAGTCAGGAAATGATAGATGCTGGCGAGGATGCAGAGAAAGGGGAACCCTCCTGTTAGTGGGAATGCAAGCTGGTGCAGCCACTCTGGTAAACAGCATGAAGATTCCTTGAGAAGTTGAAAATAGAGCTACCCTACAACCAGCAATTGCACTACTGGGTATTTACCCTAAAGATACAAACATTGTGATCCAAAGGGACACATGCACCTGAATGTTTATAGCAGCAATGTCCACAATAGCCAAACTATGGAAAGAACCTAGATGTCCATCAACAGATGAATGGATAAAGAAGATGTTGTATATATATATACAATGGAATACGATGCAGCCATCAAAAGAAATGAAATCCTACCATTTGCAATGACGTGGATGGAACTACAGGGTATTGGGCTGAGAAAGACAATTAACATATGCTTTCCCCGATATGAGGAATTTGAGAGGCAAAGTGGGGAGTTTGGGGAGTAGGGAAGGAAAATATGAAACATGATGGGATCGGGAGGGAGATAAACCACAAGAGACTCTTAATCTCACAAAACAAACTGAGGGTTGCCAGGGGGAGGGGGTATGGAGACGGTTGTTGGGTTATGGACACTGGGGAGAGTACGTGGTATGGTGAGTGCTGTGAAGTGTGTAAGCCTGATGATTCACAGACCTGTACCCTCTGGGGCTAATAATACATTATATGTTAATTAAAAAATTTAAAAATTAAAGAAAAAAGACATGGCATATATATTCAATGGAATATTACTCAACCATGAAAATAAAATCATAAAAAGAAATCTTACTTTTGCAAAAACATGGAAGGAGCTACAGTATAATGCTAAGCAAAATAAGTCAGAGAAAGACAAATACCTTATGATCTCATATATGGAATTTAAGAAACAAAATGGAATACTACTCAGCCATCAAAAAATGAAATCTTGGGGCACCTGGGTGGCTCAGCCATTGAGTGTCTGCCTTCTGCTCAGGTCATGATCCTGGGGTCCTGGGATCAAGTCCCACCTTGGGCTCCTCGATCAGCAGGAAGCCTGCTTCTTCCTCTCCCACTTCCCCTGCTAATGTTCCCACCCTCGCTGTCTCTCTGTCAAATACATAAATAAAATCTTAAAAAAAAAAAAAAAGAAATCTTGCTATTTGCTACAATGTGGGTGGAACTGGAGGGTATTATGCTGAGTGGAATTAAGTCAGAGAAAATTATGATATGATTTCACTCATATGTGGAACTTGAACAAAATTTTTAAAAAACAGAGGATCATAGGGGAAGAGAGGAAAAAATAAAACAAGATGAAGTCAGGGAGACAAACCACAAGAGACTCTTAATCTTAGGAAACAAACTGAGGGTTGCTGGAGGGGAAGGGTGAGGGCATGCAGTGACTGGGTGATGGACATTAAGAAGGGCACATGATGAAATAAGCACTGGGTATTATAGACGACTGATGAATCACTGACCTCCACCTCTGAAACGAATAATACATTATATGTCTATTAATTGAATTTAAATTTAAAAAATGAAAATAAAAAAAGAGTAAAGGTTAAAAGACAATCCAAGAAACAGACTCATAACTATGAGAACGGATGGTTACCAGAGGGGAGGTGGTGGGTAGATCGGGGAAATAAGTGATGGGATTAGAGAGTATTCTTGTGATGAAATAAAGCGATTTAAAAGATAAATAAAATAGGGGCACCTGGGTGGTTCAGTTGGTTGGGCAACTGCCTTCACCTCAGGTCATGATCCCAGAGTCCTGGGATCAAGTCCTGCATCGGGCTTCCTGCTCCTCAAAAGCCTGCTTCTCCCTCTCTCTTTGCCTGCTATTCCTGCTTGTGCTCTTTCTCTCTGTGTCAAATAAATAAAATCTTTGAGAAAAAAGGGGAAAAAATTAAATAGACTTTTTAAAAAATTCTCCTTTTCCGTAAGTTCTTTGAAAAGATTAAGAAGGGAACTAGGGTCTCATGTCTGGAATGAGACATTTCCTTGGTCCCTGTTAGGACCAAGGGAACAGATTAGGGAAAGCACCCTGCTGAGGCTGTGACGGCCCTAACTTCCCATCACTTGAATTCAATCTGCTGGCTACCAGCTTATGCATTATTCCCTAAGAAAAGATGTACCTATGCTAAGGCTAACCTACCCATTCCATAAGTTCTAGTTTATGAAGCTAGGGTTTCTTTTGTCACCCTTCTTAGTTATGAAATATCTATAGAAAAGGATTCTGCTCCCCTCTATTCTCACCCACCAGTAAAATTTTGGCACAAGTCATACTAAACACCAAAGTTTAAAGGCTGATTGGAAAACCAGGTAACAGGACGTGAAGGAAGCTACCGCGAGCCAGAAGCCTGGATTTCCACTCCTTTAGGAAGTCCATTAGCCTTTATACAGAATCCTTAAAAGCTCTGTAAACCAAAAGGAAATAAGGATTTGTCCCAAAGTTATTCAGAAGTTGAATTGAGCAATTTAACAAAATTCCGTTTTTAAACTTCTTTTACACCCTGATAGGTGTAAAAGAATGTATCTTGAATTTTTTCCTCCTTCTGGAAGAGGATATAGGAGCATCTATGTGTTTCTAATAGCTTGTCTATTAGGAGCACAAAAAGTAAAAGTACTTAAACAATTTCACTCAGAAAACGTAACAATTTGGTCTTCACATTGTCTATTTCGGTTAGATGCTGCTAACTGCTAATGACTTCCTAGTCAGCAAATACTCCATTTGGCTCATTTAACACTTGACTCAGCTAACGAAAGCATGTGGCCCAAATTTCCTCTGGGTGTATCCTGCATAGTTGTGCCCAACAGTGACAGCAGCATGCAGTGTAATTGCTGAGCACTGAGAAGTACCTTGATGGCTTCTCCACTGGAGAGCAATTTTCTTTACAAAGTGATCCTGTAACACTCATCAAAGAGATTCTAGTCCCTTGTACAATTGGGCCATACAACATTTAAAACAATTTACAAACAGTCCTATTTGTGTTTTTAAGGCAGTCTACTAACCCACTGGGTCTCATGCCCCAAATCAGACTAGTGTGGTCTTGGAAACATCTATTTATTGACTATCACAGCAAAAGCCCATCTCTGAGGTTAATACATCTTCTTAATTAAAAAAGCTGAACCACAAACGGATTGGTCATTGATCACAGCTAAGCTTATTGGAATGTTCTTTCATTCTGTTTTCTTTCCCACATAGATAAGAAGCAATAGACCATATAGATATTTGGAAAGGAATAACAGCTGGCTCCCTACTATTCTAACATTCCAATTCTTAATTTAAGCAAATATGATATTTCTGATTCCTGATAGTTGTTAGAGAAAAAGATCGTGATTGTAATCAGCTTTTCTTTACAGTGAGTTTGTAAATAGTGTAATTTCCCATGGGCTCAAAGTGCTTTGGATATCTAAAAAGTTACAGAAGTATGTCCAGTCTAATTGCCCTACCCTACCCTACCTTTGCTAAGAGCAACACAATGTTTTTCTGTCAAGATGGATAACCTAAAAAACAGGACTCTGTTTACAAGACAGAAAAATATTTGTAATCAGAACAATACTCAAATATCTACAAGTTAAATCCCCATATTATAAGAACCCAAGAGGAGAACAGGTCACAGACATTGCATTATTCATACGGCAGTGTATTCACATTAGAAGTACAGATAAGAACAGATGTTTGGTATCAGGTAATGACATTAGATACTGATGGAAACCTCAGATTTCATTTTAAATTTAATCCTGTTTCATGTTTAGAAACGAAGTAATACTGGAAGTTTCTCTTCAAAACATACAATGGAAAAGGAAGTCTATCTAAAATAGGCCATGGCAACCATCATTACTTTATACTAAAAATGATGGCCCAAACCAGGGCAGATCCACCTTAGAAAATCAAGAAACTACTTTTTTAAAACTCAGGGACTTGTCTACCTGACAGTAAGTCAAAATGTTACCTTATGAAATACAATATATAATGGCAGTTCTCTAACTTCAGGGAGGCTCAGGAACCATCTGGATGCTTGGAGAAAACTATGTGACCTGTCTGCAAAAATAGGCATACAAAACTTCAAATATATTAAGAGGTTCATACTTCTCTGAAAGTAAAGAAATCCAAGCTAGAAGGATATTACCTGGTTACACAGTAACACTGAGTACAAGTCGGGTAAAGTTTTAAGTTCTTCAACAAACATTCTGGGTTACTACGTTTAGTGATGGACATAATTATATGAATATCCCATAAGAATTAGTTGGCATCTATAAAATCTTTGGAAAGGTCAGGCTCAGCAAGAATAACTATGTATCCCAAAATGCTCTTTTCCTTATTCAAAAAAAGCTCTAGTCATCACCAAGACTAAAGTTCCTAACATACAAAGAGATAGAAGAGTCCTAGGCCCATGAGACAATTGAGATAGGGATGTTCTTAAATGCAAAGAGGCTTCCCACAGACTCTCAGTTACATTAGGAATTACTTAAATTTTAACATTAAATATCACATTATAAAGCATATATTATACACGCTATCAGGGTACGAACAGAACATCTTGTGAAAACTGAAATAAATAAATCTTTAAGAAGTTAGTCTAACTTACCTGACCTACCTGTTTTAGCAATCTCAGTAACTCAAGTTTATATAGAATTTGCTAACTGGATTTTGTAGACTCTCATTAAGACTTTATCTAGCACTGTGCTGTATTATTACTTCCCCATCAAAAATGAGCTAGACAGAAATTCAGACTCTTCAGTATGTTTTAACAAGTAGTTTTATAATAAAACTTGACAAAAGTTCAAGTTACTAAATATGTTAAGATTTTTTTTAAACTCTGAAGTAGATATGACATTACATAGTGGGGAAAAAACTCCTCCAAAGCCCCTGTCCAGGAAGAACAAGAAGGACATCAAGATGTTCTAAGCAATTTCCTGAACAGCAGGAAATGAAAGACTGGAGATGCTGAGTGTCTGATCAGTTTATGTTTTTGTCTAAACAGGCTTACTCATTATTAACTGATGAAAGATAACACACATATGATATTAAAAAACTAAAATCTAATGGTTCGACTGTCGTGATTGTCAGATTCCTACTCAAGTAAGAAAAAAGTTTATTTGGTTCCCCAGTTTTCTGGAGGAAAAAAAAAAATCTGTCTCCTGGACCATTTCAGAACTGTGTAACTTTTATTTTATATTATTAACATCAATTGTAGGAAGCTGCTTTCCCAAGTCAGACAATTATATCCTCCAAGACAACACTATGCCCAAGCCCATGGTGATGAAAATTTGCTTTTAGTTGTAAAAGGGTCGTGTTTCTTTCTCATGTCCATAACTCATTCCAGTGATTGTTTCAACCATATAAAAATAGAAAATGTGCTGGGGACCATCTTGGATTTTTTTCTTCCAATGAAGAACTATCAGACTACTTCTAAGTATAATTTAACTGAAAACACTATTTTAACTTCAAATTTATTTTAATGATATGTACAGGAGTTAACAAATTACAATTAAAACGGAATCAGTTATGTTAATTCCACATAACTTAAAATCATGCAACACTGCATGGTAAAAACAGCTTCATTCATATACAAAAAAGTATTATTTTGAGACTCGTGATAGTATACTGAAATTTCTGACATAAGCTTTTTGCAAAGAGCATTTTATAAAAATTTAAAGACCTGATTAATCAGTTAATGCATTATTAGGAAAGATAATAAACACATTATTAGTAAAGTGAGGATTACAAGCAATTAATTTTAAAATTACACCAGATACCAGGGTTGAATGTAGTCCCATGAAATAAATGTTTGGTTAAGAAAATAGTTTTGAAAAAGATCTCATACTGAAGCTATGCATTACTTTTGTCAAATCAGGTTATACAAATCAATAGTCAAGTTTATTCAGTTAACGAAAATATGCCTATCCTTTCTTATACTCATAAATAAGTACTTATATAGTTTTTATATACAAGTGAAGAAAACGTCAATGTAAAAAATATACTGCCAATCCACTTATTATGGTTGAAATAGCTCTTTTTATCTACACATTAAATTGCATTGATGAAAATATCCAATTTAAATCACATTCAACCAGCATAAATATTTAAGCTGAGTATTGTTGTAAACAATAGAGAAAAACAAATTCTTTTATCTTATCACTTGGGTAACACAATCTACATCTCAGCTTAGAATGCTATAGAAAGGCCCAACATTTAATTTAATCAAATCCAAAACCCACTAAACTTAGAGTAAACAAAGTGAGTGTTTTTCAAAGTGCATAATTTCCAACTCATCCACTTGTAATATTTATCCAATTCCAGTTCATCAGCAAGAAAATAAAATGTACTTGGCTATAAAAATACTAAGGAATGTTATTGAAAAGGAAAGGCTATTTGGTAGAAGTAACTACAAAAATAATTAGTTTAAATCTTTGTAAAGCTTTAATGCAAGAACATCAGTACACTTTCTTTCTACAAACCTTAAAGCATGATCAATACCAAGATTTTAAATTTCCACCTTTCAAGTACTTGAAAAAGGTTGCAACAAAATGTCTCTTCGAAAACTAAGCAAGAAGAATGATCATGCAGGTGTTAATCTGCTAACATTTGGGGACACTGATGTCTGTGTTGGGTTGTCATCTCTGGCTCCACTGGTAGCAAGTACAGGCAAGGAGTCACTCTGAAATGTAGATGTAGGACTAGTCATGCCAACATTTTCATCTTCACCCGTGTCTGAATCTGGTGTTGTAACTTCACTGTCCTGAAGTCCCAGGATCTCAGAAACTGCTTGTGGTAATTCCTGAATATGCAAAATGAAACACAACACCATCCTTCACTATTGAGGAAAAGTAATCACAAAATAACACTTCTCCTTAAGACTACACTGGTTCCAGAGTCTGAACATTTATTCTAAGAGTATGATTGTTATATATCTTCTTACAACTTCCTTCTCCACTCCAAATGCAATCCTAACCCCTTCATTCATAAGCAGTTCTGTGATCTTTCCCAAGTCAGTCACTCTCCACCCCACCCTACCACTCCCACAAACATAGGTGTTCTAATATTCAGCATTTATTTCATTTTCATTTCATGAAAATAAATTTAGCATTTATTTCATTTCATTTTCCCTGTTATTATAGAAACTTAGCTATTAAACGAGATCTTATTTACACCATCTTTTTCCCTTAATGCACAAGGTTCCTTAAAGAAATGTGTCTCACTGACCTATTTTGAATAGAATAATTATCAAATAAATGTTTGTAGAAGTGAACCAAAATAATAAGTATTTGGAACCATGAACAAATGACACAGACCAAATAGGAAAGCTCATAAAAATGCAAAAGCCAAAATACATCAGAAGAATGATTTGGTTTGAATTCAGATCATAATATACCAAATTTGCCTTGTTTTTAGAAAGTACTAAGAGCCTGACTGATACAGTTGTAAAGACACAGATTAAATACTATTCATTTAATTATTTCTGATTAGCAACTCTCTTTACTGGGGATATCACATTTAATATTAAGGTCCTAGTCTGTATCCAGACTGGATAATACATCATCAATACTTAAATTCTACAGCCTCTTTAGCTGTTGCAGAAATGTTTTCATTATTTTTGCCATTTTGCTGTACTGTGTTTCTTATCTAGCATAATTAATCGACTGTTTTCAATTAAGTGTGATAAATTCATAACGGTAGAATCCTAGCTAATGCTTGATGCCTGCCTTCAACTTGCTAAAACTGCCATTTATCTTACTTCTACAAAGAAAAATTCTTTCTTGATTTCAGCCCACCAAAAGCATACAAATAAAAAACCTTACAATTATTGAAAACACTGCATACCTTGCATTTTACCATCTGTAGAGAAATTGCTTCTGCCTTGCATAGTACATCTTCCACATCAATTTTCATGGACAATTCATTGATATGCTAAAATGAATCCATAAAATAAAATGATAATTGAAACTAAAAGCACTATTATATTCTACTATTTAAATAATTTATTACCAGTTATATTTCACTGCAGATAAAAAAACCTTAAAATAAAAGTATTCACATACTACAAATAAGCAGCAAATTCAAGACATATTTCAGTTTTAAAGTTAAAGAATAGCTAATAAGCATATGGAACATTAAAACCAGCTGCTGTCCCAAGTCTGTTATCTTAAAGTTATAAGCAAAAGACTTTTTTTTTTTTTTTTTAAGAAAACTAAACTACATAAAAGAGCATTTGCTGAATTTCCTTTTCTTCCTAGTTAGCCAGGTAAAAATAACTAGCCAGTATGTATTCAGTGAACTGCCATTCTCAGAGTCAGTTTCATATTAAGTGTTATTGATATAATTTAAGTTTTACTCAAAGGATTCAATAAAGCTCCAGGGAAATGTTTTGTATACTGGTACCACCAAACAAAGGAAAGTACCGAAATATTAAAATCTAAATTAAAGTAGTAACTACCTTTAGTATTTCATTAAAGCCATAATGCTTTTCCATTATTTGCTGCTTTTCTGATTCCAGAATAGCACAGCAGAGAAGAAGATGAAAATTTTTACATGGCAGGTCGGTCCACATTACCTATAAAAAAAATAGAACTATTTAGTAAACTATCAATTCTAAAATATTTTCCTCACAGAAACAATGCTGAACTCTGAATGACTTCTATGCAAAGCAGAAGTTGCATAGTGAGGAAAGACCACTGTTTTTCTAGTTAGGAAATGAGGAGTGGAGAAGTCTTACCTTCACCTACGTAGTAACATCAGGTTTAACATTATTTGAATATGATGAATTCCAAATGTGGCCCTTTAGGTAACTATAATAAGCATATCACTGAGCCTAATTTATATGACAAATGATATTAATTAAGAAGCTACATCCACAAATATAAGTCTAAGGTATAAGGTAGAAGCCTCTTCAGTACTTTTCTGACCCTTTAAGTTTCTCACTTATAAATCACCTTCGATCTCTGGAGGGTAAAAAAGAAAAAGCTAAATCATGGATATAAAAGAAAAAAAATTCAGTGAAATAGTGCATGGGATCAAAACCTCCCAGAGACAGCTCTACACTATATTACATAACACAGAGTATCTCTGATTGTGACAAAAACCGAATCAACTAGCCAACATTTATACCAAATGTGTAAAACATTTGCTCAATAGCCGTACTTCTTAAATACAGATAATGCCCTCAAACTTAAAGCCTTAATTTCCTATTAATATACATGACAATATCTTATCTGGAAAGTGAAAAAGACCACACAAATAATAGTACTAAAGCATACCTAAAATGTTTTTACTTATTTCATCAAGAATAAATCAAACTGAATAATTTGCAGACGAAATCCCATTTTTAGAAGTTTGATTTACAATGCAATTAACCTCAAAATTTTCATTAAAGGTTCAATTTATTTGGTAAACAGACAGAGGATTATTCTATCTATACAGTAATAATATTCTCAGGTCATCCTTTAAAAAAGAAGTTGAGATACTTATTTAACCAAACTGATAACTTTAAACTGTGATTCCATACAGAGAACAAACTAGTAGTTGTCAAAGGGAGAAGGGGAGCAGGAAGGTAGGAAAACTGAAAGGGATTAAAAGGTACAAAATATGCCAGTTGTAAAATAAAGAAGTCATGGGGATGTAAAATACAACATAGGGAAAATGGTCAATAGTATTGTCATTAACTTTGCATGGTGACAGATGGTTATAAAGGGAGAGCATCTCATGATGTATATAAATGTTAGATCACTATGTTGTATATCAAACTCATAATACTGTATGTCAACTATACTCCAGTTTATAAATAAATAAACTTTTAAAAAAAATATGTTGTCAGCAACATATTTACTGGAAAATTAGGATGTGATAATTATTGTGGTTTTTTGCTTAATTATCAAACCACTGAGATTAAATTCCATAATGACCCTCAAAAATAATTATATTAAATTAAATATGATTCCAGCTCAAGAACATGTAAGTTTTACTTCTAATTTCAAACAGAATAAGTCATCCCACACAAAGCAATGATCCTTTCAATTAGCACATCCCCTTCTCTAATGGTAGCATGGTGGCCAAAAGTATGGGGACCAATTTCCAGCTATAAAAGCCTTAGAGGACACAGAGGTTCCACCATATATACACACCTATTTATTATCCCAATGGATTATTTCCCCCATCCCTTCCTTGGGAGAATTTCTGTAATCCCTTGCCTTTATAAGGATAAGGGAGCAATTAGTCATTACATGAACATTCTATTTTAAAAATATACTGATCTGTTAATAATTAACATACCTTAAAAGAAAATAATAATTTTATTTTTCAAGTTACCCTGGGTCCAAAATGAATAAAAGGATATACATTCATCAATACGGTCTAGAGTCGGGGGCGGGGAAATGGGACTTGGGGTGGAGATTAAAGAAAATGTTACTTATATCTTTAGTTCTTTTTCTTGGAGAAAAAGAGAAAAACTAGAACTAAATATGGCAAGATGTTTACATATGTTAAATATGGATGGTGGGAGGTTTTTTAATCCACCATTACATCCCACCTTCTCAACCTCAAGTAATTAGCTAAGGTAATTAGGTCAGAGTTCAAGCTGACTGCAAGTGATTAAATGTGGTGGCCTTTCCTACCTTTGGTTGCCCATTCTGAAAAATAATCATCTTTCACCTCTTCTTGAGAATAATTTGGCAAAATCTATCAACAGCCTTAAAAACTGACTAGGTTTTTGATTCAGAGGTATCCAGAAATTTATTCTAAGGATATATTCAGAGGTACACATGAAAATTTGAATATTAAGATATGTGCCCTAGTGTTAAATATGATGTTCGTTGCAACACTATTGGTGCAATCAAGCAAAATATCTATCAGGTAGAAACTAAGTAAATGGTTGTATATTCACAAGATGTTTGCTGTACTATTCTTAGTATTTTTCTTTACCTTAAAGTTCTTTAAAAAAGCAAAACACAGATCAGCTCCCTCCCAATACTTCAGACTACAAAGTGCCATCTCAACTGCCTGCCTGTCAAAACTTCCCTGAACTCTACACAAATCTATACCAGAATGTGGAAGAGCCTCATATAAAGTCAAGCCTCTCAAGGAAAGAACACAATTACCAACAGTCTAGAAAAGTGTTTCTAGGAAATCTAATGGCCCCAAATCTCATGAGGATTGTGATTTATTAAAAATGCTCCAAAGACCAGGTATTCAATTCAAGATCATTACGGAAAGACCACAAAAACTATCAGAATTTCGTAAGATACATGCTTTAGAACTTTCAGTTAGGCTATTATAATCCATTTATACTCTACAGAATAAAGTGTTTCCTTCCATAATAATATTACACTTGTATAATTATTTAAGAACTTACCTCCCATAATCGAAGAATATCTAGAAAGCTAAATTCCCTTTTAAATCTGATTAAAAGCCATCTGAAGCAAAAATAAAGGTATCCAGAGTCCTGAGATTCTATACAGAAAGAAAAAAATATATACATATATGGCTTACTCTTATGCTAATTATCTCACAATACAGTAACCTATTCCAACCTCAAATTTTACTATGCAGCGTAGACTATTAGAAGTCCTAAAATTTAATTGCCTTCTACTAATTCAAGGAAATAGTTCAAATTTGTTTAAAAGAAAACCATAAAATAACAACAAATAATTCATTTTATGAATAAACTGTTTTAAGGCATAATTATACAAAGAAAGTTTGGTCCCACACTTTTACTTGTCAAAGGAACTCAGGCAACAGTGACAGGGTATAAGTATCTTTAAGCAGTTCTTTACTTTTTTTCCTCTCTGTATATTACTCTACAGTTTGCTGGGTATGTATTTTGATTTACTAAGCTTACCTAAGTAACTGCAAAATCCACTGTCCAACAATCGAAGTAAGGTACTTAGTTGAATTAGCTGGGTCTTCATGCCTTGCATCTGTTCTTCAAAATTCTGATGCTTTAAAGGGAAATAAATGTCACCACATAAATAATACTTAATAAATATGTCACAAAATCACTGATAACTAAACCATGAGTTTAAGGACAAATGCTAGACTTATACCACACTGGTTATATCTTTAAAAATCACAACAAATTAAAAAATTAACACATTAAAAAGGAGGGAAAGAGACACTTTGGTCTCAAACTAAGGATTATTTCTTTTCCTCTATTCATTTCACTTAGATAAAGAAAAATGCAGAGCTATAGACTGATACACCTATTTCTTACATCAAATAAAAAACTTGGTGAAACAGGGTGCCTGGGTGGCTCAGTGGGTTACGCCACTGCCTTCAGGTCAGCTCATGATCCCAGAGTTCTGGGATCAAGTTCCATATCGGGCTTCCCCTGCTCTGCAGGGAGCCTGCTTCTTGCTCTCCCTCTGCCTCTTCCCTTGCTCTCTCTCTATGTCAAATCAATAAATAAAATCTTTAAGAAAAAAGAAAGAAAGAAAGAAAGAAACTTGGTTAAAGAAACACACACCTGGGCAATAAACTTTTATCAAATCACTTGATTGTTAAATATTTCTTCAAACTGTCATATAAAATAAAATAAATTTTAGCTGTAACATATATCTTATTTTGAAGAACTAATCATTTTAATTGTTTCTAAAATTTGATGACATTAGGTAATCTGTGAAGTCAAAACCATTTTCATGACAATTCTAAAATCCTACGTGCATTTTGGATTTTAAATTCTCCCACAAGGTTAAAGGCTATACGAGGAGTGATATTGCAGTAGACTGAATACAGGATCAGATATGAAAATTCAGATGTCTTCCATTAAACTAGACATCAAAGAAAATGGAAAACAATCCGTCTTCTCAGTAAATTGTTCTGGAAAAGTTACTTTTCATTAAAAAATAGTATTATGGGGCGCCTGGGTGGCTCAGTGGGTTAAGCCGCTGCCTTCGGCTCAGGTCATGATCTCAGAGTCCTGGGATCGAGTCCCGCATCGGGCTCTCTGCTCAGCAGAGAGCCTGCTTCCCTCTCTCTCTCTCTGCCTGCCTCTCCATCTACTTGTGATTTCTGTCAAATAAATAAATAAAATCTTAAAAAAAAAATAGTATTATGTTGGTAAAGTATAAAAGGTTTATTGTTTTTTAAACAACTAATAAATATACACTTCTCAGTATTGATTTTTCATATAGGTAAACATTAAGAGATATAACCTACATAAACAAATGCTCTCAGAATCCTCAATAGTATCTAAGATTGTGAAGGGTTCCTAAGATCATGAAGTATGAGAATTGCTATGGTTTATATAATTTTAAACACTCTGCAAAGTTGAGTAACACTCCCCACCAAAACTTCAGTCAAGGTTTGGAAGCTGGGAAGGGAGACCAAAATAACTGGAAGTCTCCTTAGATCATTCCAATCTCTTTTATCCATGTGTCCCAATCCTTCTATGGTGACCTATTGTCCTAATGCTTAGAAAAAGCCTAAAGACAACTTCTCTTCCCTCAAAGTTCTATTTAAGTTTTGGGGACAAAGCATCATTCTTGGTAAAGATAAAGTAAAGTAAAATTTTAAAGCTATTGATTCTCAAAAAAACCTGATTTCCTGGGGCACCTAGGAGGCTTAGTCGGTTAAGCACCTGACTCTTGATTTCGGTTTAGGTCATGGTCTCAGGGTCATGGGATCGAGCCCAGCACAGAAGGGAATATGCTTGAGATTTGCTCTCCCTCTCCCTGTGCCCCTCCCCCTGCACACACACTTGCTCTAAAATAAATAAATCTTTCTAAAAAAACTGATTTCTCCTTTATGCTTAAAGAACTAGTTTATTAGACTGACACAAGCCTTTGGGATATTATTTCTTCACATTTACCACACGGACCTGTAAGGGAAAGACAGAATCAACTCTTTGATTAACAGCATCATTTTTATTATGACAGCCAAAGGCCAGAGTTGGTCTGGTAGTACCAACATGGCAAATCTGCTATAAAAAAAAGACCACTCCCAAAATGACAGCTACTTTGGAAAAGTAGCTACTCTGGCAGAAAAGAAAATGAGATCAACAATGGATATACAAATGGCTTCAACTGAATCTGTAAAATATGTACATGTGTGCATACAAATACGTATATATGTGTGTACATACATATGTATGTATATCTGTTTATCTATATATCTTTATATTTATCTGTGTATCTATACATATATGTACACATGTGGGTATACATGTGTATACATATGCCTATATATACACACACATATATATGGGGAGGGAGGTAAGGCGAAGGGAAGAACTAAACTGTACGGCAAAATGAACAGTGGGTATAAGAAAGTTCATTAGATTATTTTGCTAATCTTTCCATAGTATTTCTATAACAGACACATAGCCTACGCCTACACCTACATTAGATATGAGTAAATATAATAAATCTATGGACATTAGGTTCAGCCATCACAAAAGAAATAAAAACTTACATGAAATAAAGCTGTAAAACAAAAAGAAGGAGTCAAATGGCGGTATGGATTTAAGGACATCAAACCAATAGCAATGCAGTAAAAAATAGTCATGCAGATTATTTTGATTGCAAAATATTACCCTTTTATTCAAATCAAAAAACAAATGTTAGTAGACAATATATTAAGAGATTTTTTTTAGAATAAAGACTAGAAAAATCCCCAGACCATCCTCAATGAAAAGGCAAACACAGAAAACATTCACTATGAAAAAGAAGAATTTGAACCTTCATACACAAAAATTACAAAGAGTGTAAAGTATGTATTACAGATGCTCAGAAAAGTCTTTACATTTGAGACCTAGATACATGCATGTATATACATACATATGCATGTATGTGTGTATATATATATATATATATATATATGGCATCATAAACCAATTTTTTAACCTGTCAATACTGTATCAATTTTATCAACATTATTACAGTAAAAATCTAAATACAGTATGTTCATGTTAATACTTTTGGAATACTTAATATAAGGTCTAAACTAAGCACTGGGGAAATATTCATGTGTTTATTCTACAAAAACCTCATGTTGGCATTAGGAAAATTCTGGAAGCATACTGGAAAACTAGTTAAATAAAGACATGACCCTTTTATCAAGGAACATACTAGCTCTAGCAAAAAGAGGATAAACAACAAAAACACAAGAAAGGCAGACAACAGTTTTTATACAATTAGTATCAGTTGTACAGACCTTTATAACAAATGCCTCAGGTTTCTAGAGCACTTGGGAGTAATTGGAACTAAGAAGGCAGGTAAAATCAATCAATCAAAAAGGTAAGGAAGACAAACTATGATATTAGCAGATTACTGCAATTAAAAATCTTTCCAAATAATCCAAAACATTAATTCATGTTCATGACTAGATACTCTGAGTACTTATTAATTTAAGAGTAAAAAGTTATTTTTAAAACTATCGAATCTTATCAAATATGCATTTGAAAAGAAGTAAGAGAAGTGAGGATGAGATGGAACCATGGATATAAGAGACTTGAGGAAATAGATACAAATGGGAGACACTGGAAGGGGAAAGAAAAATTGGCAAGCAAGAGGGGAAGAACAGAAGTATGGAAAAAAGAGAAGGGTACTTCTAAACTCCACGTTTGTATCCCAGAAAATGAATTAAACCTTATATTATAGGGAAACACTGTATATGACTACATATTCAAAATCTTTATCCCCTTGCAAGCAAGCCATTTGAATACCCAACATCAAAGTCCAGCATCAAGTATATTAGTTTTTCTCTGAAACACTACAGTGACTTTTGTAGTCAGGTCTTTGGATTTCATATGCCTTTATCTACTCTTAGCTCTCTGCTGTTTTTTCTAATAGATTACTTGAGAGGCCTATTTTGTTTCCCTATTAATATTCTCTGTGCTATTGTCCCAGAATTCTGTCTCCAAGCTATTATCAATAGATACAATATTCTTTGTAGTAGTATGTATATATAAACACAGTTCAACTCTAATATTCACGAGCTTCTGAGAAAATAATGAATCACTATAAAAGTGTCACTGTTACAAATAGTTCAAACAGATCTAGAAGAAAAATCAGATACTGTAATAACAAAATCCAAAATGTTCACAAAAAGTAAGGATATTACTAGGCATGACTAAGCTTTATCTCCAAAGCAGATAATATGAAAGTTCAATTACTTCACAAGCACTGAATTCATTTATTCCATCAATATTCTATGACTCATAGCTCTTCTGCAGAACATAAGCATTTACTGATACTAAACCCGATTGTTCCTATGCTATAGGCATTTACTATCTACTTTTTGTATTAAAAGCAATGTTCATATTTTCAAGTCCCTTGGAAAGGCTATTTAAAAAAGAAACAAATAACAAGGAGTAATTCTTTTAAGTTCCACCATAATTTCTAAATATAAACATCAATCTTATATAATAAGATTATACAACTAAAACTTTCAAAATTAGTTTGGTTAAAGTAAGGAGCCCCTATTCTTACCATCTGGTCCATATAGGAGGCAAAGCACCAAAAGGCATCCACTTCATTTTCCATCACATATAAAAGAGGGGAAAGTAAGTCACTCATTCCCTGAACATACCCTAAGAATAGAGAAAAAAAAAAAATCATGTCTCTGAAAAACCTAAGCTTTATGTATCCTTCTGTGCATATCACCATGACTTCACTTAAAATTTCACCTGTTCTTTGCTTTCAGAAACTGGTAGATAATAGCATTTACCAAGAAAAGAAAATAAACAAGGCGGAAGTCTAGCAATGAGTAAGAAAAATGAGTTTAGACTGAGATGTCAAGTAGACAGATAGCTACTATTATATGTCTTGGTGTAGATATCATTATCAAGAGACGATAATGTTATTAAAAAAATGTGCAAAATTATTATGACAAAGAGGAGGGGTGAAGAGAAAACCCAGAAGAACATCAAAGGTAAAAGAGTATATACTCAAAGGACATTTGAGAAGGAGTAGTCAGAAGTAAAGAGGAAGGGAAAAAAGTCAAGGGAGGAAGTGTTATAAAAGTCAATGGGAGGGGCGCCTGGGTGGCTGAGTGGGTTAAGCCACTGCCTTCGGCTCAGGTCATGATCTCAGGGTCCTGGGATCGAGTCCCGCATCGGGCTCTCTGCTCAGCGGGGAGCCTGCTTCCCTCTCTCTCTCTCTGCCTGCCTCTCCATCTACTTGTGGTTTCTCTCTGTCAAATAAATAAATAAAATCTTTTAAAAAAAAAATTAAAAAAAAAAAGTCAATGGGAAAAAAATTTCAGGACCTAAGCAGCCAACAGCACTAACTGCCATGAACAAGCTAAACAAGAATGAAAAGAGTGGCTGAACTGCTTTAACCACCAGGTCATTGGTAATCTAAACCAAAAGAAGTCATAACAAAATTATGTACTTTCTTTTAAGTACTCATATCTATGTTCTTGTTTTTCTTTTCTTGTTACTCTATGGATAACTAATGCTAGCACCTGGGTTTAATCTGATTAATACTCTGTACCTGAAACCATCACAAGAGAAAGGTGACCTTTCTCTTGACACTGTTGTAATTTCTCAGTCATGACAATTATAGGCCATGGTTAAAAGGAAAAACTCGAAAGTTAAAGAATCAGGCCCTTCACTTAAACAAAAAGTCTTGGTTTTGCTTTCCATCTGAACATGTCAAGCTTCTTCTTCTTCTTCTTTTTTTAAAAAAATTTTATTTATTTGACAGTGAGAGAGGGAATAAATGCAGGGGGAGTGGGAGAGGGAGAAGCAGGCCTCCCGCTGAACAGGGAGCCTGCCTGATGCGGGTGATCCCACTGGAATTGAGACCTGAGCCAAAGGCAGATGCTTAACACTCCTGTAATTTTTAGTTCCACCTTATAAAACTCTCAATTCTTTCAACTCTTTAACAATTGATTTCAGATTTAAGACAAACATTCTTGAACCAACAAAGGGGCAGAAGTTCATAGTATGCCATTTTACACACAAATTATTATTCAACTTTGGTAACTATTATACATGCGTTAAAGTTACACAGAGATTTTTTTTTAATTCCAAGGCAGCTTGAAGTCACAGAAAATACAGTCTTTCATGTGTAAGTCTAAAGCTTACATTCTTCTTTCATGAAAATTGATGTGCACTGAAGCCATTAAAAGAGTATATATTTTAAAGGGGAAGAGGATATTTCTGCGAGAAATGCTACACAATTCTACATCTCTCTTCCTATTTTGGCATGAAGTGTTAACAAACGACCTCGGGAAGCATGCAGGTCAGTTTCTTGAGAAACCTCAGATTAGAGGTATAACACAGAGACAATTCAGATCACCTCAGGAACTCCCTACAAATGAATTTCTCTCTATCTGTTCTGAGCTTCCCAACATCTACTGCTATGTTCCTATCAACCTATGTCTATAGGACACCCTGCGAAAAAGTATGGCTCTACTCACATTAGCATGAAAAAACACTTGGGTTGCCATGGTGGGTATCCAATTATTACAGAACCAGGAATAACATTTGAAGACAATGCCAGAAAAAAGTGGCGTATGACACAATAGCTAAATGTAAGTATTTCTATAAATTTATCACAGACTTTTTAAAAAGTCATGCACGCTTGTGATGATTAGATTTGTCAACTTGAGAAGGCCTCAGGATGCTCAGAAGCCTGATTAAGCATTACTTCTATGAGAGTCCTGAAGGTGTTTCTAGACAAGATTAGTATTTGAATGATGAAATGATGAAAGCAGATGGCCCTCCCGGATATGGTGGGCACCACACAGTCCATGGAAGCCCTGAACAGAATAAAAAGATGGAGGAAGGGTGAATGCGCTCTGCCCGGCTTTCTGCGCTGGGGCACTGATCTTCTGCCACGGTTCTCATGCCTACAGACCTGAACCGGCATCTACACCACTGGCTCTCCTGCTCTTGGGTTTTCCTGGGTCTCCAATTTGCAGATAACAGTTTGCGAGACTTCTCAGTCTCCAAAATCGTGTGAGCCAACACCTTAAAAGCACCTTTTTCTTTCTCTGTGTATATATGTCAAAAGATATAATAAATATATGCAAACAGAAATGAAAATATATAAACAGATATAACCTTAATGGTTCTGTTCCCCAGGAAAACTGTAATTTAAAAAAAAAAAAACACTTTGAAGAAAAGAATAGGGGCGCCTGAGAGGCTCAGTTGGTTGAGCAATCTGCCTTAGGTTCAGGTCACGATCCTAGGGTCCTGGGATGGAGCCCTACGTTCCTTCTCTGCTTTTCTCTCTCCCTCTGTGATAGCTCTCTCTCTCTCTCTCAAATATATAAATAAAACCCTTTAAAAAAAAAATAAATAGTTGGAAGGAAGACTAAATTGTTATCAGCACTTTTCTACATGGCAATGACACAGAGAAAGCAAAGACATATAAAGCCTAAACCAATTAAAGTATGAGAGAAACATGATCTGAATTCAACAGAGTGCAAAGGAGTACTACTTTACTGGGTCTGACTGCATACATTCTATAATAAAAGTATTTCAAAGTGTGCTATTCAAAAGATTTACAAAGCATCTTTCATCTGGGAATAAAAGTGCTTTATTATAAAGTTATAATGAATAAAAATTTCTAAGAAGCTAATTTAATCATTTAAGTCTTCAGCTTTCATATGGGATCACTACCATATTTCTTATACAAGTCTTAGGTGAAGCAAGTAGTCAAATTAATCTTCATACTCTAGTTGCTTTTAATCTATTTTATTTTACACATGATGTTCTTTGGGGTATGTCATGAGTTGCGGGGGTGGAATTAATGTACAAATTCCTTTTAATTAAAGAAAGATTAAAGCTGTTTAAATTAGCATTCGGTGACACTAAGATCCTGCAGCAGTGCTGACTGATGCACATCTTAACCAGCACTACTACAATTTCTCAAGGAGTTCCCTAAAATTATTTTCAGAGCAAATTTGTTTCAGCAGGGAGGTATGAGAAATGAACTTCTTATCATCCTAGTGTACACTTTCTTCCACTGAAAAGAAAAATTTCACACATATAGGTCAATTTTCAGGTTAACTAAAGCTTAGTCCTTAGAGTATCAAATAAAAAATAGTAATCTTAGGAGCTGGAAATAATTTTTTTTTAATTAGACACTCTGCCTTCTTACATACAGTATTTTGACTAAAATTTAATGTTTTAGTGGTTTTTTAGGATCATCATTATGTACATACACCATTTAAAAAGATTACCTCCCATAGAAACATCCTAAGCGTAAAGTCTTTGCATTAAGTAAAAATTATTCTTCCTTGAGTTCTTCCATCTGCTTTTGGTAATTTCTGTCTCCTTCCTCACTATTAATGAGATTGTATTCAGTGTAAATACACCTATACCTCATTTAGTTGGTCTATGAAGCCAAACAACTCAATATGATAGAATTACCTACGAGAGTAAATTTACAGTCAAGGTTACTTTGCCACGGTAAAAGATGAGAAATTTGGTGCACTGCTTTATGAAAACTACCTTGGCACCTCACAAAGCCAGAGTTCTTAACAGGAACCTTGGCTATGTTTCGGATAACTTAAGTATTTGACTAGAAAGAATGAGGGATTGATACCGAAAAATGAAGACAGCAATCTACCCAGTTAGCTGGTCTGGGACTACACCCTGAAAAAACTGAGTATTCAGGAACTCCTAAGAAAACGCACGAATTCCTATTTCAAAATTATCACCTGAGAGTATAAGACAATGCCTCCTGTTCCCTAAGACAACAGTCCTAGTCCCTATAGTAAAATGGCAATGGGTCAGCGTGGTAGATGAGTAGAGGTAAAAATGCCAGCCTGAAATAAAGAACTGGGTCTCTACCCCCAGCCCAATATTTACAACTTCTGCAACCTTGAGTCACTCTCTCAAACAATAAAGCCTGACTCATATTATTGGGATTATTTCCCCACTTCTTCAAAAGGCTGCTATTGGTAAGGAGTCAAAACCAAGTATGACAACACTTTAATCTGAAAAGCACTCTACCAATATGTTTTCCATGATCCAATACGAGGTGTGATAGATAGCACTGGCTAAATTTTACGTTTTAAAGAGAAATCTGTGGGGACGCCTGGGTGGCTCAGTTGGTTAGGCGGCTGCCTTCAGCTCAGGTCATGATCCCAGAGTCCTGGGATCAAGTCCCACATCAAGCTCCTTGCTCGGCAGGGAGCCTGCTTCTCCCTCTGCCTCTGCCTGCCATTCTGTCTGCCTGTGCTCACTCTCTCTCCCTCTCTCTCTCTGACAAATAAATAAATAAAATCTTCAAAAAAAAAAAAAAAAGAGCGAGAGAAATCTGTGATTTTCAACTTACTGTCACCAAAGAGGCTAATGCCTCAAGATCCACAAAAGAGTTTACATCCTCCCCTAACATATAAAAGAAGAGGAATTCACATAAGGTGAGGAAAATGTACCATAATTCAAGGTTCACTTAGGTTTAATATGCTAAATATCCAATTACCTTCTCCAAAAGCTATATCAAGCTCTATTAAAATAATCTGGAAGGGGCGCCTGGGTGGCTCAGTGGGTTAAAGCCTCTGCCTTTGGCAGGTCATGATCCCAGGATACTGAGATCGAGCCCCACATCAGGCTCTCTGCTCAGCAGGGAGCCTGCTTCCCCTCCTCTCTCTCTGCCTGCTTCTCTGCTTGCTTGTACTCTCTCTATCTGTCAAATAAATAAATAAAATCTTAAAAAAAAATCTGGAAAACATCTACTTCCATTATTCTCCACTTGGGAATTACTCATACGGTAGATAACTCAGAGACTTTACCATTACTTATACTTACCTAAAGGTCGATTTTTAAAGAAACAGCTCAAGTTCGTACTCCTTAAAATATTAATTCCTTGTATTTTCTTCCCCCTTAACCCTTCCTCATACAATCCGCTACTACCCCTACCAGCCCATCTTGCTAACCCATTTTCATAGGAATCACACCTACCAAGAAAACAGAGTAAAGTTCTACATGGCCTGGAGAATTTTATCTGCCTGGCTTGTCCAAAAAGGTATCATCACACCAGTATTTTCCTTCATAAGGGAGGAAAGCATTTCATACAAAATTTACCAAACTTTCTCAGTTCAGATGCCATAATGTTTTAGTAATTTTTTTCCAAGGCACACCTAGGTTCAAAGAAGTAACTAACATTTCTATTTATTAAGTATTTAGATCCAAACAACTTAATAACTATTTATGTCCTATGAACTTAGCACCTGTTGGGCACTGTAATACTTCTCAAATCTTGGAATCCAACTGGATACCACCATCCTCATTTCCTGCCCTTCATCTGTTTTCACACAATACTTGCTTAACACAACAAGGCCAAAAGCCCTGCTTTGCAAAACTATAACTTCATTAGAAGGAATGTGGAAATCAAATTTTGAAACTCTGAACTACATCAGCGAGGACTCAGAGCAGTATCGTTACAGATGTCACTATCCTCCTCAAAAATTTAAAATATCCCATATTGCCCCATAAGTATGCTGTGCAAACTCAGTGCTCTCCGTGCACAATCTGGGAATCACTGCCTTCCAGTCCAATAGAACAATCCCTTTAGAAACTAGCACACAGAGCTGTTGCATATGCCAACAGGCATAACTTCACTGCCTTCCAGTCCAATAGAACAATCCCTTTAGAAACTAGCACACGGAGCTGTTGCATATGTCTAGCAGGCATAACTTTAAATTCTAAAATAAGCATATATAAATCTTTTAAAATTAGAATATTAGAAGAGAACTTACCTAAATCAAAATCATACATACAGTAGGTCATCAAAATGTCATGAAGCAAAATCAACCCTGGATTATCTTGGCCTTCATAAAACTTGTTTGTTCGATCTGTTCTGTTAACATCTTTTTCTGCGGATGAAAATCATCATATATTTGAAAACTTTTCAAAAAACAGATTTTTATAAAGCTTATTATCTTATAAGAACAAAATTATTTTTCTTGCTATAAATTTCACTCTCTTGCTGACCTTTTACTTAATGAAAAAATTCATCAAATTCCATTTCAGACATGCAATAAAGTAAGATTCTAGAATATTTTCCAAAAATCAGTCCACTTCCTCATGGGTATATTTTCAAATATTTCTCAATTCTTATCTAAACACAGAAATTTTTCAATAGCAGAAAACAATTTTAATTAATTAAAAGTAACACCAATAATTCATATTAGTTAGCAATAAAAATGCCAGTCATGGATGCAGGTGATAGGCAGGGTTACTTGAAAATAGTAATTTAAAAAGCTACTATGCAATCAACTATAGTCAAAGAGATTTGTTTCATTCATATTTGCTTCATTAATTATCAACTTCTTTATCAAGTTCCACAAACATCTTCAGGACAAATTATTTCTCATATATACATTATTCAGTTTACATATTAGTATAAATAATTTATTTTTATTTTGAGAAAATGAAAACCCACATTGTGCTAGCAATGATTTCATGACATTAAAAACAGATTTGGAAACATCACCATGAGTGTATCCCCAAGTTGTACTGACAATTCAATTCACAAACACTGATAACTATTAAATGCAGCTTATTGTGGAAGACTTTACAACTAAAAGGTATTCCCCAAACAAATCCCTTAGTAAATTAGGAAGAAATAATTTACAGAAACGCAGTGTTTAATTAACTACTCTATAATCAATTCTGTTTAAAAATTATAATATGACTTTTATGACCTCCCCTCTACCCCCTTAAAATGAATAAATTGAAAACATTCTCAATATAGGTACTCCTGCTGTTTTTCAAAAGTCTGCATTACACCACTTCACTTTTACAAAAGATCTACATCAGCACCTGTTTTCACTAACCAAAAGAAATTCAAAGATTTTTACTTTTATGAAAAAATAAAGAAAAGTGAAAAAAACTTTCAGGATTTGTTTTGCAGAAAACTGGTTACTGAGGCAGCACTTGCCCTGGGTAGCAAGAGTGGCCTCAGCACACTTCTTTCCCAGGACCTACACTCAACATCTCGGCATCATGCCACCACAGCTCTGAACTGTGTCTGTGGGCATCTGTGCTGTATCTTGATTGATTTTGTGCATCTGTTAGCAAAGAGCCTAAAAGAGGTTATTTTTTTGGTCTGGGAATGCTTAAAAAATCTTCCATATAAGTTAATAGTAATTATTTCTCTGCTTTATACCATTCAGACTTATGAAAGTTCTCACAGGAACACTCTACTTTCAGATAGCAGGGTAAATCTACACTTGTGAAGAAATAGGGAGGTATTTTACAACAGAGTAGAATCTAACAATAGAAAATGACGTGAGTTTAGATTCTGTAAGGGCATTTTAAGAAAATAGGAGACAAATATCATAGCTTTCTATTAAAATACACTATATTAGATTTAATAAAAGCAAGTACATATGTATAGAATTGTGGATACATTTTTCAAAGAAAAGCAATACCAAAAAAAAGCATAATGAATGTAAAATTTCATTTAAAAACATCAAAATGGCAGCACCTGGGCAGCTCAGTCAGTTAAACATCTGCCTTCTGGCTCAGGTCATGATCTCAGGGTCCTAGGATAAGGCTGGTGTCGGGCTCCCTGCTCAATGAGGAGTTGGCTTCTCCCCCTCCCCCCCGTGCTTCCCCCCCACTAGTTCTCTCTCTCAAATATGATCTTTAAAAAATAAAAATAAAAAACATCAAATTGTTTCACTCTCAAATCAGTGTTGATAAATGGGTACATAAGTTTATGTTTTATTAACTCAAGCACAATTTACACAGTCATGACAATACAGAGTATCTGCCTTAACAGGGGTTCTTAAACATGGTAAAAATTATTTGTACCCTCATGAACTATCTGCATTTCTTTCCTCTTGTATATTTAGAAGTGACATGCCAGACAGAAAACAAAAAGGGATCAAAATGATATATAAAAATATTTTATAAAGAAAGTACTTCTAGAAACTATTTCTAGAAAGAAAATTAGTACTTAAATTTAGAAAAAAAAAAAAAAAGAGCCCTCATTAAATCCAACTGTCCCTCTAAATTGATATAGCTAAAGAAGACTGAAGAAAACACAACCGTATCAACATCCCCATTTTACAATCGCCATCACTAATCTGAAGTGGGCCCCTAATGCTGCCTGGCAACATGCTTTATTTCATTCATCCATTCCTTGTCCCCATTCACATAACTATTTCGTATCTTCTTTGTCCTCAAGCCTCCAACATGTTATCCCCTCCCAACTCAAGCTGTCAGATGAGGCCCTTGCTTCCTATTTCTGAGAAAACGGAAGTTATCCAAAGAGAACATCCACAGAATCCTGCTATTTTAACCACATAACTGCATTTGTATTCAGACTCCTCTCCTATCACTCTAAAGGAGCTTCCAGGATGGTGGTTAAGTCCAACCCCTCCTCTACTGCATGAAATCCACCCTCTAGTGGCTACCCAAAGATAATGCCCTAGTTAATTCTTGTCTCCCTCTCTAGTTTGTTTTTCTTCCTACCTGGTCCATTCTCACCTAGCTTTTAACCATACTGTTATTTCTCTCATCTTCATCAAAGCCTTACTTAACCTCACTTTCCCCTCTAATGACAGCCCATTTTGTCTCCATCTGTTTAGAGCAAAACTTTTATTTTTTTAAAGATTTTATTTATTTATTTGACAGAGAGATGACAAGTAGACAGAGAAGCAGGCTGAGAGAGGGGGGGGAAACAGGCTCCCCTCTGAGCAGAGAGCTCCATGCAGGGCTCGATCCCAGGACCCTGAGAACATGACCTGAGCCGAAGGCAGAGGCTTAGCCCACTGAGCCACTCAGGTGCCCCTAGAGCAAAACTTCTTAAAAGAGCTGTATTGTGTCCAAGTCCACTCCTCCTGTTCTCTCCTGAACTCACTCCAATCAGGTTGTCACTCCCACCACTCCACCAAAACTCCCTCTAATCAAAATCTCCAGTGATCTCCTTACTATCTTCTACAACAGTGAATCCAAGTCTTCAGCTCACTTGACATTCTACTCATTCTGCCCTGAAATACTTTCTTCACTTGATTTCCAGGACAAACTCTCAGAATTTCTTCTTTTCTCTGGCTCTCTTTTGAGTCTCTTTTGTAGATTTCTCCTAATTGTTCCTACTTATCAGTTAAAGTATCTCAGTGCTCAGTTCTTGGACCCCTACATTTTTAAATATATCACTTCTCTGGCAATGTCATCTGGTCCCCCACCATCTAAATGTTTAAGACCTCTAAATTTCTATCTCCAGTGAATTTCAGCCCTATCTACCTTCTACTGTACAAATTAATATAGGAACATCTATGAGACATTCTCACACTTAAACATGTCCAAAACTAAGTTCCAAATATGCCCTTCCAAACTTGCTTCTCTCATAGTTTTCTGTGTCTTAATAAAAAACCCAAGCCTCCATTCCTCTAGTTACTCACCTTAAAAATTCTGGGGGATCGCTTTTGACTCTTTGTTCTTCTTGCCCAACATTTACACACACAGACACACACATATTAAACTTTGAAAATACGTATAGAAACCAACACTGAACTCTCCCAACTACTCACTCCATGCCACCCCTCCCAAAGCCAAACTAATTCTAGCCACACCAGTCTCCTCCTTGTTCTTCTTCAAACATATGGAGGCCCTGAGGCAGAAACAAGGCTAGACCATGTGGTCCCCCTGTGTTCAGAATGCCCTTCGTCCAGATAGTTGCACGGCATACATTGTTTCTTCAAGTCTCTATTCAAATCTCATTCACTCAATTGCTAGGCCTTCGTATCAAGCAACCATCATCATCTCTCGCCTGAATTATAGGAATAGCCTCACATGATCTTTTTATCTCCTCCCTTGCCCCCACCAGGTATTCTCCAGACAAGAGCCAGAGAGTGATTTGTTCAAAAGTCAGATCATATCACTCTCCTGCTGAAAATCCTCTAGCGGCTTCCCCTCACACTCAGAAGAAAAGCTCAAGTCTTTACAATGAACTATAAGGTCCTCTGTGATTTGTACCTATTCCTCCACTATTTCTCTGATCTCATTAGTTTCTATATCCTATGCCACCTTGCTCTAACCACATTTACCTCTCTGCTTTACTTCAAACATGCAGAGAGCCTGGGGTGAAAAATAAGTCTAACATCTGTTGTTCTTTTCTACTTGGAATGCCCTTCACTTAGATATTGGCATCTCACCCTTCCCCCTTTAAGTTTCTACTCAAATATCACCTTTTCAGTAAAAGCATTCTCGGGTCACCCAAGTTATAAGTGCAATATCACACATAAACTTCCCAACCATTTTGGCTGCCTCATTTTCTATTTAGCACTTATCACTAACGTACCACATATGTTACTTATCTTGTTTGCTGTCTGTTCTTCCCCACAAGAATAGAAGGTCCTCGAAGGTAAGTATTTTATCTGTTTTGTTCACTAATAAATCCCCAGAGCCTAGGGGAGAGCTATATAAAAGCCACATAAGAGGCATTAAGTAAATATTTACTCAATCAGTGTACTAATGTTTAAAATAAAACGTGATTTTCAAAAAATTCTTGGTGATTCTAGCATACAGTCGAAGTTAGGGATAAAGACTAGGATTCCCAGGCCTTCTTATCTGCCTCTTTTTCTCCCCCAGGTGACATTATCTATTTCCATGGATACTTATACTGATAATACCCAAATTTATATCTCCTAACTAGATTACTCCAGATTATTCAACTAGCCACTTGACTTTACATTTCTATGTCTCACCTTAAGCAATATGTAAGTAACACTTAATTCAATTTCACCATACCCCTATCTCCTCATCTCCATTAGTGGAACACCAAATGCCCAATTTCTCAAGTCGAGAAATATAGTTCAATTCTAAATTCTCTCTTTCCTCTTCATATCCTACATTCAATACATCAGAAAGTCTTATCAATTTTATCACCAAAATATAAGCTGAATGCATTTATTTCTCTACATCTCCATTACTAGCACCTATTGCTTAGAGTTGTTCCCACTTAATTGGTCTCCTTGTTCCTATTCTTACCTTGATTCAACCCACTTTCCAAACAGCAGAAATACTGATTTTAAAATATAAATAAAATGGTCTTGCTTAAAATGCTCCAATAGTTTCTCTTCACAGTCAAAGTAAAAATCCACCTTCTTGGCACTAACCGCAAAATCTGCAGTTTACCTGTGTATTTTCTAATAAAGCAAATTTATACCAAAGAAAACAAACAGAAAAAACGCTTTTGGTAATCTTTCCTAAAAAATACTTTTGAGAAAAACTACTCTAGTAGTTTTTAAAAAAAATTTTTATTATTATTTTTACTAACATATATAATGTATTATGTGCCCCAGGGGTACAGGTCTGTGACTCATCAGGCTTACACACTTCACAGCACTCACCATAGCACATACCCTCCCTATGTCCATAACCTAACCACCCTCTCCATACTGCCTCTTCCCCCAGCAACCCTTAGTTTGTTTTGTGAGGTTAAAAGTCTCAAACAGTTTGTCTCCCTCCCGATCCCATCTTGTTTCATTTTAGAAAAAGAATGCTTTAAAACCAACTTATTATATACACTTCTACTGGTAGAAAAGCATGGTACAGTTGAAAGGCTACTGAATTAGGAATTAGACCTGATTATGAATGAGTCTGGGCAATGAAACTAACTCCACAGATGACAATTTACTAACCTTTTCTGGGCTTTTGTTATCTGCTAAAAATGAAAGAATTGGACTAAAGTATGGCCCAATTTAAATTATACTATGGGGATTTAAAACATCTACATTTTTCTTCCAAGTTCCTGTAAAAGTGAGAATAAGACACAAGACAGATAGAGAATATCAGAGCCTTTATCACTGTGGCCTGATAAAAAAGGGAAGATGATATGACATGTGGGAAGAAAAGGCTTGAGGGGTGCCTGGCTGGCTCACAGTCAGCAGAAGCATGCAACTCTTGATCTCTGGGTCATGAGTTCGAGCCCCCTGCTGGGTGTAGAGATTACTTAAATGAATAATTAAAACTTTAAAAAAGGAAAAAGAAAAGGCTTAAAATATTGAATTACTTAATCTGTAAGATCACTTCCAGCTCAAATATTTTATGTTCAAACAGTAAAAAACAGTTCATTACCATTTTCCCTACTAAAAGTGAAAATAGCAGGAGACTTCAACTGAAAACCTCATATAGTCCCATGCCTCAAGACTCCCAACCTTTTGCCTTAACCCGAGGAAAGACGCAGTTTATTCTGGTATAATTTATTTTTTAGAAAGATAAAGTTCTTTCACAATCAAAAGTACTGGGGCAGTTGGCAGGCTCAGTAAGAGGATCATCCAACTCTTGATCTCAAGGTTATGAGTTCAAGCCTCACACTGGGTGTAGAGAATACTTATACGAATAAAACTTTACATTCAAAAGTACTATCATCAAAAAGATCTCACTGGGAGGGGGAAAAAAACAAGACATCAGAAAGGGAGACAAACCATCAGAGATTCTTAATCACAGGACACAAACTGAGGGTTGCTGGAGGGGAGGGACGCAGAGGGATGGGTCACTGGCTGATGGGCATTAAGGAGGGCAAGTGATATAATGAGCACTGGGTGTTATAAAGACAGATGAATCATTGAATTCTACCTCTGAAAATAATATACTGTATGTTAATTAATTGAATTTAAATTTAAAAAAAAACTCATCATTTGTCTTTATGTCTACAAATGAAACCAAATTGGGGTGCCTGGATGGCTCAGTCAATTAAGCAGCTGACTCTTGATTTTGGCTTAGGTCATGATCTCAGCATCCTGGGAAAGCCCCACAATGGCCCTGAGCTCAGCAGGGAATCTGCTTCAGGATTCTCTCTCTCCCCCTGCCCTTCCTCTCACCTGTTCACATTCTCTCTAAAATAATCATTTTTAAAAGGGGGTGTGTGTGCCTGCATGGCTCAATCAGTTAAGTGTCTACCTTCAGCTCAGGTCATGATCCCAGGGTCCTGGGACTGAGCTCATCATTGGGCTCCCTGCTCAGTGGGGAGTCTGCTTCTCCCTCTGCCTCCTCCCCCATCCCCCCAACTTTGTAATAAATAATTTTTTTTTAAAGATTTTATTTATTTGACAAAGAAAGAGTGAGAGAGGGAAGAGAGAGAGAACACAAGTTGGGGGAGATGGAGAAGCAGGTTCCCCGTTGAGCAGGAAGCCTGATATGGGCTCAACCACAGGACTCTGGGATCATGACCTAAGCTAAAGGCAGATGCCTAATGACTGAGCTATCCAGGTGCCCCTAAGTAAAATCTTTAAAAAACAGGGGAAAAAAGCTACCAAACTGGTTATGTTGCACTTTCTAACCATAATCCAGAGATTTTTCTTCTTCCATGGGAAGGTAGTATTGACCATGGTGGTAAAAACATCCCCCATTTTTATTTATGAAGCTATAAATAAATCCAAAAGCAATTATCAGAATTTTAAAAATAAGTTCCGCTACTATCCAAAGTTATGCTAAAACTATATAGAGGCTACTAGCTAACAAGATAGTTAAGAGTATTAAAATTGGGTACTGCCACTATGTGATCCTGAACAAGTCATTTATGCTTTCAATGGTTCAGTTTTCTTTTGTAAAATGGAGATTATCAACAAAAACTTAGAGACATGTACAGCAGTAAATATGCATTCTCTAAATAACTTATACCAACCTGGCTTTTATCATAACAGCTAGGTAACCCAGTACTCACTCTTTGGAAATAAGTCTAATTCTTTCAATGTAAAATTCTGTCAAGCATCTCTTTTTTATTAAATAGTTACTCCCATATAATAGTTATACAATTCTCAAACACTAACAAAAATTTGTTATCTGAAGTCATTTATTAAAAAAATGAAATATATGCATATATTTAGAGATGGTTTGGAGGGATATAAACCAATGTCTATTAACTATAGTTATCTCTGGATGACAGAAACAAAACTAAACTTTATTTTCTTCTTTTTGCTGGTCTATAGTTCCTAATTTTTCAATCAATAAACATAAACTTACTGTAATAAGAGAGATAATAATGTTTTAATTAAATTAATTCCATAAGCAAATAAACCTTTTTTAAATTCACATTTGGAACTGGAAACGAAATATATCCGCACTTAACTGACCGACTTCATATTCCTAATGGAAAATGAACAACCAAGAACATCCAACACACATTCTAATGTACTCTCCAATGGCAATATCTCTTTTGAGCCCTAGCTCACATATATCTTCACTTCTTAAATCTTAACAAGACTTCATTATAAACCCCCCTCAGGCATTTCCAAAAGTATGAAAAAATTACCGATAAGACTTCTATAATCTCTTAACCTCGAATTTCTCTTCTCTTGTTCTTCGCTGACAGATTTCCACTGTAGTTTCATCCTGAAGTATTCATCACTACCGAAAACAATTTTATACCAAAAAAAGCTATGAACACGGTATTTTTAAAAATTGTGACTGGGTTTTCCTATTAACAATGTATCAAAGCATTTATGATGCTAGTGAGCTGTGAGGTTATAAATATGATAGTGAAATGTTTAAAGTTACAATATGTATGTGAAAACAAAGGAAAAATTAAATAACCTTATACATACTATAAACTTTGCTTAAACTACCAGAATAATTTATTTGGATCTGATTTTAAGAAAACATTTACCTCAGTCCTTAAAATGATTCCTAAAATTATTCTAGTTATTAAGTATTTTAATGACTAAAGTTTCTGAATAATTACAAATACAAATCTACAAATTGCTGGGGGTTTTTAATATGCCATAAGATTTCCATTTTCTAGCCAGTTTATTCACAAGCTTGTTAATATGAAATGTCTTAGAACTGGCAATTGGGGCAACTGGGTGGCTCAGTCAATTAAGTGTCTGCCTTCAGCTCAGATCACGGTCCCAGGGTCCTGGGATCAAGGCCAGCTCCCTGCTCAGTGGGGAGTCTGCTTCTCCCTCTGTCTCCCCGCCCTGGTCGGTGCTCTCTCTCTCTCTCTAACTCTCTTTCTCTCATATAAATAAAATAAAAAAGAACTGGCAAATGTGCTGAAAGAGAAAGGATTGTCTGAAAGTTTAAATATGCACATAATGATTCAGGGTGTGCTTTAAATCATAGGCTAGACTAATGAACTGGGAATTAAAACCTGGGAAGTTTGTCCAAGTTTCAAGTCTGAGGAATTACGTAAAAATAGAAAAGTCTTCAAAAAAAAACCCCGAAAGACTAGTTTATGCTACAAGAGTACCAGGAAAATAATTTAAAGCTAATTAACCTAAATAGTAAACATACTTCTTATGGAACATTTTTATAATTTCATAATAAATTATAAAAATAAGTATGAATGACATTTAAAAATCCCTATCTAATTATTTTTCAAGTATGCAAAAATGTTTTCACAAGGGAAATGGAATTTTTTTTACCATCTTTCCATGTATTCACCAACACAACTGCAGTGAGTGTTTGAAATGACTAGATTAAGTACAGAGCTCATGATTTTTCAAATAAATAGATGAAAATAAAATTATTTTCCCATACCTTCATCTGTTTAAAATAATCATCTAGAAGCTCTATACTAATTTGTATGGGTGAGTTATCTGAATTTCTTTGATCAACACACAGAAGATCTTACTTACGTTTTTTGTTTTTGTAATTGAATTCTTTCTTCCTTGGTACTGTCCCAAGGAAAATAACCCAAAAGAAATTTCCATGCTTGCTTTCTCAACGCATGACTCAGTCCCTAAAGAAAACATGCATATTAAGCACATTTGTAAAAAAGAACGCAATACTTTAAGTTCATAAAACTTGCATATAAATATATAGGGAGACTAATATTTGAGAGAGCGTTTTACAAATAAAATAGCTCATTTCAGTGAATACTAACCTGTTTTTCATCTCTAGATGCTGAAGATGTAAGCAGCTGCCAGAAAGCTTTGCAGAGTATACAGATTATACAGAAGGCAGCAGGACTGATTAGTCTTTCTAAATTCGATACTTATTAGATAAGGCAATGACCACTGGGTATACATTCCTTCTTCGTCTTACCCACAGAACTTCAAGTAAGGAAGACTCTTCCTCCCTAAGGTTTTAATGGTATCTCGTCCTCAACTCCCACCCAACCTTTAAGGGGCATCACAAGGATCTCACACTGTCCTACAGGGATTTTAAGGCATCATTCATCAAAAAGGAGTTCATTCCCGAAAAAGGGAGTTCATTCCTTGACTACCTCCACACTTCCCATAAAAAAAGAAAAATTAAATATAAGCAGTTTCAAATATCCTCATTAAGGTACTTACTCCTCTGAATATCATCTGCTTCATATTATCTACATTTAAAATTCTTCCTTCAGAATCAATGTTCTGGGACCATTCTTCCAGTGATACTGGCTCTCTCCTTTGAACAACAGGTCGTTCTCCCAAATCAATCTAATAGAAGATAAGCAATAAGGAGTACAGTTTTAAACAGTGAAATTATATCAAGGTACATGGAAACCATAACTAAAATACTATTTATTACTCAGGCATAAGTTCTAACATTCTAGTATCTTCCCTTATTTTCCAATGTCTAGTTTAAGAACTTTAATAGCATCTCATACATTTTCCTTCCTACAAAACATACAAATAACAGGGCTATAAATTCAAAGACCAGAATACATTTGCTATTTTGAGTTTTAATTATTTAAGTACAAAACATTCAACATGTAAATTCCATAAGAGACCCTTCAAATTAAATGCTATGCTGTATTATTTAAAAAGACAGTATTATTCCACTCTTAATATTCTAAAATTAGCTTTTCTTCCAAACTAAAATTTGTAGCTCTCAGAACTGAGTTATGGTCCATTAGCTCCACTTGGTATTTTCTACAGTTTTTTTAATTCAATTAACAGATGTTGGTAATTTAAAATGCCATTTGCAAGATAAGCCTTTAAATATTACAATTTAGATATTTATAATGTTCTAACTATGTAGAGCCTAGAATTGTAGCAAATACAAAAGTTTTGTTGAGCATATAAAGGTTTGCCATAATTCAGGGCCAAGATCCATCTTACTTAAAAAAAGATAAGATTCACCTAAGCATAAAAGCCCTAGAATAGAGTTCTATCTGTTGCTGATCCCTACTGAGAAAACATAAATTAGGAACAGAACTAGGAACAATATGTAATGCTCACTATTCACTCACTGCTATGCACTCAATGAAACAATCTGCTCACTATTATCAAAAAGTAATCAAAGAAAAGAGATCCAACTTAACAAACAGAAAGTATAAGCAGTAATCGATGAACAACCCAAGAATTTGGTGGCAGAACAAGTGTTAAGTGTTAGATATATCAGTTAGCAAAAAAGTTATAAGGATTATAAGAGGCAGATATAACCAAAATTGAGTTTTCTATTCTTATCACATTCAGTACATGTTTAAAATCTCCTGTTAAAAATCTAAGAGTTATAATAATATATTAATAAAAATCTTCACTCACTCTCGTGATGACTTCAAATCCTGGTTCTTCTTGTTGATTTATCTTTAAACCTGGAATAGCATCACTAAGAAAATCTGCCATTTCTGAAGGCGGTCGTTGATGTGTAGAGGGATCACTGCCTCTCAAACTATCAAAAATGTAGTTTGTGACTTTGGAAAATCCTACCATAGTTGCTGTATAAGGATCCTTTTTAATTTTCTATGTAGTAAGAAGAAAAATATTAGCACCATTAATTCAAATGAAGAATAAAAATATCTTACAGTAGGCAAAAAGGCCACATTTTTTTAAAGGGGGGAAATCAGAACTAAAATAGAGCGTTCTAGGATTATTTAAAAAAAAAATTTTTTTCTGGGAAGAATTTATATTTTCTAAGCCAATCTTCTCATTTGGTTAAAACAGAGTATTACACAGCAAAGTAATGCTACTGATCGAATTGCAGATGAACAAATGATTTGCAGGCTTTATTCAATCTGCATACATCACAAATATGCAGTGCTTACTTTCCATTGATGAATGGCCCACAACAGCTTTCTTCTGTCTAGTAGTCCTGCCTTTACAAAAAAAATATTTCTTAAAGTGTGCAGAACCACACTAGTCCACCAGAAAATAATCGACAGCTAAGTTTTAAAGTTCACAATATTTAAATATTAGCTGACATTTTAATCTAATGATATGATTAATAAATCATGCCAATGAGTGTAATCTGCTCTGGACAGTGCTGCCCTGGAAAACAGCAAAAGATTTTTCTGTTGCTAGAGTTCCTTCTAAATCCCAAACTGCCTATTTATTCATATTTATCAAAAACAGCTACTTTTTAAAGGTCTTTTAATGATTATTTTCACAACAAAAACTGTTCCCTAATTTTTTACTTTAATCAGTGTTCATCTATCTTGTTCTCCTTCCTCAGAAGTTCCCCTTTTATCCTGTTATCTTCAGAAGCAAGAAGATACCTGGGACAGAGTAAGCACTCATTGTTGAGTGAATAAAAAAACAACCATTTCATTAGTTTACATAAAAATTTGAGTGAAAAACAAATTAACTTTATTTCTCTCTGTGTTAAGTGCATATTTTTAGCCAAATGTAAGAATATACTCAAATACTTAAGGGGGAATTAGTTTATCATTACCCCAAATGAACCTATTTAAATTTGAAAATAAAAATTCAAACCATATTTTTTACCAAGTTTATCATTAATGAATTCAAACTGGCTTACCAAGTGACAGTGCACCTAGTCAGTAAAAGCTATGATAATAAAAAACTACTAATGTCCAATTTCAGTATTACAATAAGGAGGGAAATTGCCTTAAGCGTAACTAAGAACCAAAGAAGTTCCTGAGTCTTATAAATAATATGAAGCGTATTATTTCTATAAAAATTAGAGAATATTTCCATAAATGTTACACACAGAGACACTCGTGTTGTTCTGTATAAACAACGAAGTATAAACAAGAAAGTGAGAGGTAGGAGGTATATGAAATGTCAGATTAACAGATAAATACAAAACAGATTAAGAAACATACTTGTATTAAACCATATGCAGGTTCATCAAGAAGATTTTCAAAAGACTGTGAAAGACTTTTACTCTGACAATTCACAAGAAGTGTTCTTTTATCCTGTGGAGATCTGTAATAAAAGAAGGGATCTGTAGAAAATACTAGCACACTGCATTAATTACTACCTGAAGAATTATTAATGCCTAGTTACTTTTCCTTAACAACAAAAATCCCAAAACTCAAATGTCCAATTCTAGAACTGTTTCCCATTAATACAATATTAGCAAGTACTTAGTAACTACCTTAAAGAGGCTCTAAAACTACATGAAACATGAAATATTAAATTAACAAATATAAAAGAGTTGAAGTGTAATTTTATTCTGGATAAAGCCAAGAGGACTAAATTGTAATGAACCCAAGTTTTTGTTTATACTTATAGTAGGAAACCTTACAATCATTATGTCTTTATTATCGTAAAAATTAGAGAAAGTTAAAGCCCACTTTAATGTCCTATTTTGAAAGGGTTTCCAACTTCATTCCACAGCTTGATAGTACTGCAATATAACATATTTTAAAACCACAAGATAAAACAGATATTTTTTTAAAGATCATTAGTTATGCTAACCATAATTATAAACACACACACACGAACATATTTAACAAGGTTATAAATTATAAATGTTGTTAAGGTAACTATGTTTTTATTTCTTGCTTATTAAGCTCTAGAAGCAAGTTTTTCTTCACATTTCTTAATAACTGCAGAATAAATGTTTTCTAAATAGACAGTGAATTTCAAGTAATCAGATTAATTATCCAGTCTTTTTTCTATTCAATAAGTTTTATAACTTAGTAAGTTCACACAACTTTTCTGTATTTAAAATAGAGCTTAAATGTGTTATGTTGTGGCTATCTACTTCTAGTTTATTATAAAGGTTTGAGATAAGAACTTTAATAACAGTTATCTCTTCTCAATTCTAGCATAACAGGAAGCAACAGCAATGCTGGAGGGGATATGAACTCCAAAGCAGGATCTTACTCTTACACATTCACAACAACGCTTGATCTTCAGAGACAACGGTAACTTAATAAGCCCCTTGGCTTTTTAAAAGGAGATGAGGTTGAGTCATTTGAGGTAAGAAAAAATAATGACTTTTAAAATGTTCAATTTTCATCAAATGTCATTTTTCTGAACACTGAATACTGGGGTTGTGCTTAATATGAAGACTTATATAGTTCCACAAGGCATTTTTTAATAAATCCTTTAAATATAGCACCAGAAAAAGTAACTAATATAGCAAGATACATTTTCCTAGCACAGTACAGCTGGAACTATGGTTATTATTTTATTTCCAACAATAAATTAAGTCAAATTATTTATTTAAAATCCAAATAATAATTGGTCATCAAAGTCAAAACACTGGCTATGCATAGAGAAGGGGAACAAATGGGATGCCTGGGTAGCTTAGTCAGTTAAGCACCTGCCTTTAGCTCAGGTCATGATCCCAGGGACCTGGGATCGAGCCCCACATCAGGCTTCCTGCTCTGTGGGAGCCTGCTTCTCTCTCTCCCTGCCACTCCCCCTGCTTGTACTCTCTGTGAAATAAATAAAATCTTTAGAAAGAAAGAAAGAGAAGGAAAGGAAAGGGGGAAAAAAGGGAAGGGAACAAATATGCAACCTTCAGCAATCTGGGCTCAGATAGTTATTATGGCTCCAGATTTAAAACTGTACTCATTAAACAAACTAGTGATGGAAAGAAGCAACCACAGATACTTTTTTTTTTTTTAATAAAAGTTTTAAATTCCATCTGGTTAACAGTGTTATATTAGTTTCAAGTGTACAAGATAGTATTTCCTTTTTTTTTTTTAAGATTTTATTTATTTATTTGACAGACAGAGATCACAAGCAGGCAGAGAAGTAGGCAGAAAGAGAGACAAAGGGAAGCAGGCTTCCTGCTGAGCAGAGAGCCAGATGTGGGGCTAGATTCCAGGATGCTGGGATCATGACCTAAGCTGAAGGGAGAACTTTAACCAACTGAGCCACCCAGGTGCCCCCACAAGATAGTATTTCAACAGTTCCATACATTTCACTGTTTTGATTTTTATTTCCCTGATGCTGAATGATGTTCAGCATTTTTTTCATGTGTCTGTTGGCCATTTGTATGTCTTCTTTGGAGAAATGTTTGTTCATGTCTCCTCTCCATTTTTTGACTGGATTGTTTTTTGGATGTTGAGTTTAATACATTCTTTATGGATCTTGAATACTGGCCCTTTATCTGATCTGTCATTTGCAAATATCTTCTCCCATTCCATGTGTTGCTTTTTAGTTTTTTTTTTTATAATTAACATATAATGTATTATTAGCCCCAGGGGTACAGGTCTGTGAATCATCAGGCTTACACACTTCACAGCACTCACCATAGCACATATCCTCCCCAGTGTACATAACCCAACCTACTCCCCCCGACACCAGTAACCTTCAGTGTACATAACCCAACCTACTCCCCCCGACACCAGTAACCTTCAGTTTGTTTTGTGAAATTAAGAGTCTCTGGGACGCCTGGGTGGCTCAGTTGGTTGGACAACTGCCTTTGACTCAGGTCATGATCCCGGAGTCCCAGGATCGAGTCCCGCATCGGGCTCCCAGCTCCACGGGGAGTCTGCTTCTCCCTCTAACCTTCTCCTCGCTCATGCTCTCTCTCACTGTTTCCCTCTCAAATAAATAAATAAAAATCTTACAAAAAAAAAAAAAGGGTCTCCTATGGTTTGTCTCCCTCTCAATCCCATCTTGTTTCATTTTTTCCTTCCCTACTCCCCAAACTCCCCACTTTGCCTCTCAAATTTCTCATATTAGGGAGATCTTATGATAATTATCTTTCTCTGTTTGACTTATTTCGCTCAGCATAATACCCTCTAGTTCTATCCACACTGTTGCAAATGTCAAGATTTCATTTCTCTTTTTTTTTTAATTAATTTTTTATTTTTTATAAATATATATTTTTATCCCCAGGGGTACAGGTCTGTGAATCACCAGGATTACACACTTCACAGCACTCATCCAAGCACATACCCTCCCCAATGTCCATAATCCCACCCCCTTCTCCCAAACCCCCTCCCCCCAGCAACCCTCAGTTTGTTTTGTGAGATTAAGAGTCACTTATGGTTTGTCTCCCTCACAATCCCATCTTGTTTCATTGATTCTTCCCCTACCCACTTAAGCCCCCATGTTGCATCACCCCTTCCTCATATCAGGGAGATCATATGATAGTTGTCTAAGATTTCATTTCTTTTGATGGCTGCATAGTATTCCATTGTATATGTATATATACTACATCTCACAGATACTCTTTTAAGAAGAAAGTATTTAGGGATCCCTGGGTGGCTCATCTGATTAAGTGTCCAACTTCGGCTCAGGTCATGATCTTGGGATCCTGGGATCAAGCCCCGCATTGGGCTCTGCACTTAGCAGGGAATCTGCTTGTCCTTCTCCTCCTCCCTCCCCCTGCTCGTGCTTTCTCTCAAATAAATAAAAGGAAAATTTTTTAAAAAATTAAAAATTAATAAAAAGAAAGTATTTCACTTTTTATACCCAATGCTCTTTAATGAGGGGCTGGGAAAGCTCTAGGAAAATAAGATATAAGAAATTTAAGACTTAGTTGCCCTTAGCTTAGGAAGTCAACAAAAACATTTTTTAAAAGTACATGAGTCGGGGCGCCTGGGTGGCTCAGTGGGTTAGGCCTCTGCCTTCAGCTCGGGTCATAGTCTCAGGGTCCTGGGATCGAGCTCCACATCCGGTTCCCTGTGCAGCAGGGAGCCTGCTTCCCTTCCTCTCTCTCTGCTTGCCTCTCTGCCTACTTGTGATCGCTCTCTGTCAAATAAATAAATAAAATCTTAAAAAAAAAAAAAAAGTACATGAGTCAAAGGACAAGCTGTATATTGCTAGGCAATTGCACAGCTCATCAAAAGGAGGGGTGCCGTATTCCAGAATATTGTTATGTTTCCACCTGCCAGGGTATCACACTGATTTAATTTGGAAAGATCACAAATATTATGGATTTGTATGTACATATTCTGGAAATATAATGGATTCTGGAAGTTGATATCTTATGACATTATTCAAGACTTTCAAACTCATCGCAGCAGCAAGACAGAACTTTTAATGATGTTAACATCAGTAATTCTATTAGAGCCTACTAAAGAGCTTAAAGAAAACCATTGTCTAATATCACAACTATAGAAATATATCCACTGAAAACTGAGAAGTATTTCCCAGACTCTGGAGTGAGCCTCTCTCAAAGACCTCAGAATAAATTCAGGAATGATAACAGTTAAAGAATATTTTGTGTGCTGAGATGTAGTGGTTAACTATTTTCCATTGCTACTGAAAATGACCAATATGGAAAACTAAAGAAATAAAAATATCACTGCAAAGGCTATTATCAATCAAAAAAGATGATAAAATTAAAAAGTACAGAATATTCACAACAAAACTATATATATATATTCTTACTCATTTTATCCATATAATCCAAAGGGAATAAATGAGGTTTATAACCTAATCTTATAAATGGTGTTACAACCAATCTGGCTTTTTAGGAAATATCCTACTGCTTATACATTAACGTAAAAATAGCCCAATATATAAAATAATTTTAATGGAACCTTCATATCACAACCTTCATTCATATCCTAGTAACCAACTTGGTTCCAGAAAGGTTAACATAAATTTATGATTCATTCTTTACCCAAGTATCATATTTTAAATGGTGATAAATCAAAGAACACTAACAAACATGAATAAAAAGGACAACATGTTTTTCCCAGGAGATAAAAGAACCATTTGAGAAATAACAGGTCTCAAGAAGCTAGCTTATTTTGCACTCCCTGATCCAGCTGATGAGAATGAAAGAAGGAACTATGGGTGCACAGCTGGCCCAGCCTCATTCTCTCTCTTATAAGGCTGCACATCCCTAGGACTTCATGACTTCATTAATCTGTATGCTAAGGCCCTTAATTCGTTAGGGCAGTATTAGGAAGAGAAGATGGTCACAAATGCAAACGCATTATGCAATCTAAGTTAACCAGAGACAAACGAGAATATGGTCTGACTCTCTCTGTTGGTTCTGAATTGAAAAGAAGACAAGAAGGGTGACCCTGGCTTAGACTGCTTGGCACCCCAGTCAGGCTGCAGAAACCAAGGTTTTCTGGCACTATTCTTCTTCCTTCTAGTCTCTACAACAATCTCTGGCCTCAGGAATGTGACTCTGGAAACATGATTTTGCTTGAAATAACTGCTCTGGGAACAGGAAATGAGATTGCCGTGGCTGACATCTAATAGAGTGAAAAACCAAGAATACTTGGGAATTTTCATTTCTTTGGAGTTCAACTTAATTGAGAATTCCATTTATTTAGATCACAACTAAGGAAATAAAGAATAAGGATCTTTAATATTTCCCTAAGAATTTGACAGAGATGGCTTACACAAATATGGAATTTTCTTAATGTCAATGACAATTTATTTGGAGTATCTATATTCTACCACTTAGGCTCAACATATGATCTCTGGTGAGTTCTATCGTGCAATATAATTGGGTATAGTTTATGATGGGAAAGAGAAGAGGAAGAGTTTATTTTCAGCTTAGGATACAGAGGGGCCTTGGAGATAAAATATCTGATAAATTATTTTTATATATTTCAGACCATCTAGGGGACAAAGAATAAATTAGCCCCCAGTATCAAAGAAAAATATACAGTGGAAAAGTGGCTGGTATTAGCAGTGGTTTTTGAAGAACTCACTTTAGGCCATCTCTCTCTACCACCACCCCGACAACCACCCCACCCCACCCCCGCCCACCAAGAATGGCCATAACCCTGGTTGACCATAAATTGAACAACAAAGCCCAAAAGGAAAAGACAAAAGAACAAGTATGGGGGGGGGGGGGTTCATTCTCCTTTGTTAGTTCTTCTCTTTGACCAGGTCATTAAAGGTTGCAGTTAATCACTGATGCGGACATCATGTCCCATTTTATCCTCCCCTTAATTTCATTCTCTCTCAGAGTTCAATTACTACTGACACACAAAACAACTTTAAAAATATCCTATTCTATGCTGTTACAGTTCTACACATCTCTTATTTGGAGTATTTATTGCAGCTAAAATGCTAAATTTATTTGCATAAGTAATGTCTGTTTCTCCCACAATAGTACAGACTTCATGAAGGCAGAGCCCATATTTTTTTTTATTGCTTTTTCCAGCAAGTTAGCACAGAGTGTCTAGAATGTAAGAGGTCCTCAAAAATAAACCTGTTGAATAAAAAATTAAATGTATATATGTAATATTTATATATATGTGGAGGAACACCATTCCCATGGCTTCCTGTATTTAAATGGAAAGATGAACTTCTATTAAACTCTCCTTTTTGCTAGGATATATCTGATACTGAGATCAGCAGAGAGTTAGGTGCATGCTTGGCATAAATTATCCTTTCCAGGTGCGCATGCATCTCTCTCTCTCTCTCTCTCGGATTTGCCTACCAACATAGAAGGGGCTTTCCAGTCTGCTTTCATTCACATCTATCGGTCTATCCTCAATAGGAAGACCTGTAGTTGTTCAAAAATGATAACCAAGTGACTTCAAAATTACATTGGAGTAAATTATTATGACGCTGCACATCTAAACCTCACCAATAATGATATTTTTACCATCATCTGATTCCTATATTTGCTCCTTACTTTTGTTTCCTTTTCTGCATTTGTAAAGAAGTTTCATTTACAACCCTCATTAAAACACCACCAACACACATTCAAGGTACACATACTCTCAAAAGCACCTAAGTGATTGCTGAGTCTATCACTGAACCCATCCAGGATACAAAACTCTCTAATCCCTGAGCTACAACCTGTTTCTTCTAATTGCTTTTTGGAGTCATACAAAACAAATCCATGGTATAGTTCTTATAACAACTCTTTCAAAATTATTTGTAGAACTGATTAAGTACTATGCCATTTATTCATTCCACTAAAATTTATTGTGCAGATATTATGTGCCAGGTACTGTGGCTAGGAACCTAAAATGTAAACAAAACAGATGTAATCTCTGCTTTTGTGGGCATACATTCTAGAGTAGAATACTTAAAAAGTAAAGAGTTAACATTATTCTATTAAGAATTATGATGCAGGGACGCCTGGGTGGCTCAGTTGGTTGGGCAGCTGCCTTCGGCTCAGGTCATGATCCCAGCGTCCTGGGATCGAGTCCCACATCCGGCTCCTAGCTCAGCGGAGAGCCTGCTTCTCCCTCTGCCTCTGCCTGCCATTCTGTCTGCCTGTGCTCGCTCTCCCCCCCCCCCAGCTCTGATAAAAAAAAAAAAAAAAAAAAAGAATTATGATGCAAACAAGGAAATGAGACAATGAAAAAGAAATTGGGGTGGGAACCTACATTACATGGGAGGGGTATCCAGATAAGCCTCTCTGAGGAAGTGACATTAAACTGAGATCAGGATCAGAAAGGGAGAAAAATAGTCCAGGCAACAAATAAAACAAACAAACAAAAAGAACACAGCCTACATACAGGACCCTAACTCAAGAGTCTGGTATGTTTCAGGAACGGAAAGAAAGTATGTGGCTAGAATATAAAAGAGAACAGCATGAGGTGAGACTTAAGAGATAAACAGAGTTAATAAGGAAGTGCAGGACTCCATCAACCCTAGTAAGTTTGGATTTTATTTAATGTTGCACCAAAACTCCTCCTCTGTAAGTTAAATCTCCACATCCTTCTAATGTTCTTCATACCACTCTGATCCCTCTCAATACACACTGGTCATCTTTTCTATACAGTATAGTCTAGTACATTTAACACCAACCCTGGTTCTCCAAGGTAAACACCAGTAAAGGGTAGAGAGGAACTACCATTTCATCCTCAACATTATGCTTTCATCAATGGTCTCAAATTGAATGAACTCTATTCTGACAGTTACAACACAACACTGACCGATACAGAACTTGCTATAGTACTAAACCCCCCAAGCCTTTAACACCTGCTATTCAACAACCAAACCTTTTGCTCTAATCATGCCCCTCTTAAAATCTACTTAAACCCCCTACCACCACCCCCAGGTGGTAACCTATTCAAAGCTTCCCACTTCAAGATTCAAGACCCACATGCTGCCAACCGGGCCTAACTTTCTTACGGATATTGGTACTAATCTATACCTAGTGCCAGCCAGAGATGTTCAAGATGGCAGGAGGGAGAATTTCATATCAGAAAACACAGCCAGTATTTTCCAACTTTTGGATGACCACTATATTTATATAATCTAAATTTAGATATATTACACTATTATAAAGTGACATTATTAATAAGGTTAACACTCATCCCTAGAGTTCCCCAAGCTAAAAACCTCAACTTCTCCCTTCTTCTCACATCCACATACCACTCAATCACAAAATCAAACCCTAAATATTTTTCTCCAATACATCTATCTTTCCTGTCACTCCCCTAATTCATGCTACTATAATCTCACCTAGATGACTGGAACAAACAGCTAAAATGATTTACAAGATCCTCATGCTCTGACATTTACTCAGCTCTCCAGCTTCATCTTTAAATTTGGTACCCTCTGTCTCCCAGTATGCAGACCTGTTATTCAACTACTCTGTTCTGTGATTACATCATGTTTTATATTCTTCCCTCTATCTAAAACATCTCTTCCTCTAAATTAATTTCCTTCTCTTTTGTGCTAACATTTACTCATTTGTCAGGTCTAACACAGATACTACTTCCTCCAGAAAGTCTTCCCTGAATCCCACCCAAACCCTAGTCTGAATGAGGGACCTTCTTCACTTCCTAGGATCTCGCAAAGCACCTTGTACTTCATCTTGAGTTTTATTGCCATTTACTGGTTGGCATCCTTCACAAAACCATAAACTCTGAGATATCCAGGAACAGCCTGTTATGTTCACTACTAACTATCAAGCAACTAGCACAGTGCTCAGAGCTTTGATACTCAATATATATTTGTAGGAAGTGAAAGCAAGAAAGAATATGAGAATATAAATGCACATAGGTGAATGAATGAATGAATGAATGAATAAAATATATAAATAAATATATATGTATACACACATACACACACAAAAATATATATATAATATATATAAATATATTCCAGATTTTTGGAAAGTGAGAAAGCCCTATCTTCCACACCTATAAAAATTTTATAAAGGCCTTAGACTTGCTGTATTTAAATATACAACATTACAAATAAAATTCTATCTTTAACAGACAATATGTAATAAAAGGTTAATTGCCTAAATATATAATCCATAAGTTACTGATGCATCATCATTCATTTAAATGTGTATAAAAAATATGGGACCACTCTTTTCTTTAGAACAGTAATAAGGTGATAAGTTGCAGATCCAAAGCACCAAAATGGCAAAATTTTATTCAACCACTCATCCAAAGAAGTCAATATCCAAGAAAGAACAATGCTGCTTGTGCCCTTGTCTGCACACAGGTCACTGATGCCCAATGACAAGTAAAAACTGTCTGTCTTGGGACCAATACAACAATCCAGTTTCAATAAGTAGAAAATAATTTGATACTTACTCACACAATACCACATATTTTTCAAGAGAGTCAATCAGTAGTTTGCTATCTCCTTGATGAAAGTGCAGAGCAGGGAGAACGACGTCATCCTTTAGACAGAATACCAAATACGACCAGCCCATACCCTCTTTGTTTTGCTTGATTGATTTCAGGTCTGTCAAACTGAACAGGAATGACCATTTGCTTTTCCCATTTCTATGACTTGGAGCATCTTAAAAACAAGAAAGTGGGGCAAAATATTTTTGTTCACCCTTTCAAAAGGTACTGACAGCGCTCTTCATGACTGCCTAACAGATAATAGTTGAACCTAGAGAATGACTATAGCATTCACGTTTCTATGGCTTCTACCTGTATTAGAAATGGGAACATACATTTTCTTAAAAGAATAGTTCTGAAAATAATCATCTTACTGCAATACAAAGTGAAAAAAACATGATCTCTATTTCAAGTAAAAGCTTGTCCAAAAATGACTATGGCTTTGGAAGTATGCGGGCTGGATTCAAATTATAGCACCACCATCTTACTAACTGAATGATCTGGAGCAAATAAGTGAAAATCTCTGAGCCTTGGTTTCTTCATCTGTAAAAATGGAGATAATTATACTTACCTCCCAATGTTACTCTAAGAATTAAAAGAGATCATACCTTTCACTAATTAGTATAGTGCCAATTATATAGCAAATACTCAATAAATGTTACTCTTTTCCACAGCCCACTCCCCCCATCCCCTGCCAAATACAAATGGCATGATGCTCCTGGAGAGTCATTAAAAATAAAACAAAAACCCTTTACTTCCTCACTTCCTTTTACAATTATTTTTACTAGACTACACTGAGTGAAGGTAAATACACTGGTATAAAAAAATAACACTGGAGGGTGCCTGGGTGGCTCAATGGGTTAAAGCCTCTGCCTTCAGCTTAGGTCATGGTCCCAGGGTCCTGGGATCGAGCCTCACATCTGGCTCTCTGCTCAGCAGGGAGTCTGCTTCCTCCTCTCTCTCTGCCTGCCTCTCTATTTTTGATCTCTGTCTGTCAAATGAATAAATAAAATCTTCAAAAAAAAAATAATAACAGTGGGGTAAATATACCAACAGACATTTTATTTGCAAAAACCCAAAGAGCAGTGGGGAGTTGAGGATGAAAATATAACTAAGTTGTGAGTGCTTCAAAGAGAATGAATACAGTGCTTGCTTCAGCAGCACACATATAAAATTGGAACGATGCAGAGAAGATTAGCATGGCTCCTATGCAAGGATGACACGTGAATTTGTGAAGCATTCCATATTTTTAAGAAAAAAGAATGAATATATTCAATCTTCCACAAATTCAATCTACTAAAGTAAGACCTCAGTTCAATCCAAACTATAGTAACATAAATTATTTCCTGAGTTTGAGGGCTAGTTACAGAAGATTAAAAAAACTTAGGTTTGTGAACAATAGTATACCTGATAACAAGCAGCTTAAAAAATACATAAATAAATAAAACTTAGGGGAAAAATGTTACTTTCCCACTACTACTTATAATTTCTATCCAAAAATGCCATTTTTACCTATTTTAACTTGGACACAAGCATATCGTATCTCCGAAATTTTAAAAATCCATTTCTCTAATGTTATTTCCTAAGAACAGTTACACTATCCTGTTATTCAAGATCTTAACTCAACTCCACACTATCAGCTCCACAAACATAAACTGCATAGAAGATACGTGCTTACAGAATTTAATAAAAGGGTAGATCAGTGTTGACCTGCATATATGTCACCTTCCTATAATAGTCAGGAAGACCATAGCTCCATCAGCTCCAACAAACAGATCTCCTAATATGACACAAAGAAATCTACAGCGTACAGAAACTCTACCTACAAAAAATACATGCATTATCACTATTTCATGGACACTTAAGTATCATTTGAAAGAAGTCCAGAAAGACTATGAAATGATTTATCTCTACAGTATCCTGCCTAGGTTCCATACCAGTTCAGATGATGCACTCACACCTAAGTCTGATACTAGATTAAGTGCCACGTGCCCACTTGACTACATCATATTTCACTGGAATTTATATCAGAGCTCTTAACACCACTACAAGCTAATATCAATGTGAAAATTCTAGAATTCCAATGTCTTCCTGAATCATTTACATGTGAGTGTATTTAGGACTACTAGATTATTTGCAAAGACTAAAAATACTTTCAAAGCAAATGAAAAACTAGATATAGACAATTTTTAAAATTAAGTTCTTAAATTACATAGAAAGACTATAAATTAATGCAAGAAAATCATATGAAAAATATAAATACATGCAAGCTATATGAATTATCAGTAGTTTGTGCATATTCAAAAGTAAAACTTTTACACATATTTTTCCCATGTTAATGGAAGAAACACATCACATATGAAATAGAAAATGCCTTATACATTTCCTCACTTGAAGCTCTGATAAACAATGAAAGAAACATTACAGGTCAATTCTGGAAGCCCCTTTAGTACTTGAACATAATAAGCTTCATGAGAATAAGAACTTTAATTTGTTCATAATTATATTCTCAATGCCTAGAAGAGTAACTAGCACATAGCAGGTACTCAAAGATGCAATGAATAAATGAATAATCTAGTACCAAAGTCAACATAAAAGAAATCTGCAATTTAGTCTACCACCAATAGCTAACTGAAAATAGGGTTACAAAAAGAAAACTAACAAATTCGAGTTAACTCAAAATTTCCCTTTCTCTCTTAAATAGGTAAATAAAACTAATTAGTTCTGTGGCACCTGGGTGGCTCAGTTGGTTAAGCACCTGCCTTTGGTCATGCTTCTGATCCTGGAGTCCTGGGATCAAGTCCCACATCAGGCTCCCTGCTCAGCAGGGAGTCTGCTTCTCCCTCCCATACATGTGCCTGAATGCATACTCTCTCTCTCAAATTAATAAAAATCTTTAAAAAAATGAATTATTTTGATGAATGATGTTGCCAAATACATGTAAGAAGTATCGCCAACACAATGACATGGGACAACTAACCATAACAGAAGAAGAGTAAAACTAAAACAGTTCAGTAAGTCCCTATATGTCTTGAACAGAATTAACATCAAGGACATGACATTTTATTTGGATGGGTGTACAGAATATGATGGGAGTCTGTTGTTCTGGGAAGAAACATTTTTAAAACATTTAATCTGGTATATGAAAACAAAGAATTTGTAATAGAAACTCTTAAAAAATATAAAGAAAGTTAAGTTTTTAATAGTCAATTTTTTAAGTTTTGTCCCAATTTCCTTTGTCACACAAAAAAGTAAAAAGTATAAAATAGGAAAACTATACAATGATGAATAAAATTAGAAAAAATGCTTTTTAAACATATAAAAATGTTTCATAATGGCATAAATTTGAACTCTGAAACATCAAGTTCAGAAAGTATCTCCTTTAGGAAGAACTTTTTATGAGATATAATTGGATGAGACAGTCTGGGGGAAGAACGGATGGCATGGGATAGAATGTACTATACTTCATAACTCCTGCCAAATACGTGCCATGTATGCATACTGGGCCATATTATGTTCAATACCATTTTCTACTACTGTATACACTCATAAATTTTTTTCAACACTAAGAAAAGAAAATGTCTCCTTAACTTTTATAATAATTGATAAATAAAGGCTCTTTATAAGTCACAGTGCATGGCCAAGCCATATAAGCAGTATTTACATCTGTGGTTTTTTTGCTAAACTACACAGTTACACACAGGTTCTCAGTTCTGCACATTAAAATCAACAGGACAGCATTTAAAAAAAATACAAATGCCCAGTTTCCATCCCTAGAGTCTGATTTAATTCACTGGGATGAAACACAGGCATTAGTACTTTTTAAAAAATATCAACCTCCCCAGGTTATTTCAATGTGCAGCCAAAGCTGAAAACTGCTAATCTAAAAAGATGTTTATTGTCAGATTATGCTCTTCTCATACATGTAATGCTTCTTTCTTTTATGGAATTCTGAAAACTCACTCCCTTGCTCTTTCCAATTGCCTGACATTTTCATTTTCAAGAAACCAACAATATTAGGCAACAACAAAGAAAAAAGGAACAATTCATATAACTTAATCCTGAAAATCTAATGTAGAGCCGTTAAAAATCACTTTACATGCTAAATATACTAAAACCCTGTGGTCTTATCTTAACACTTAGTATTGTTTTGGTAAGAACCTTCCCTTTCAATAGAAAAAGAATGCCAAAAAGGAAAAAAACAAAAACCAAAGCAACACACCGGAATGACCTGATTTTAATTCACCAAAAGCTTATGAGTTACTATTAACTTATTAATTGCCACTGTTTCCAAGAAATGATATAGTACAAAGTGTAACTATTGTATATGAGAATGATTCCCCAGGCCATACATGAAAATCAGATTCACTGGGTAACAATGATGTATAAATGTAGCATTACACATTCTAGCCAATTTTGGCCAGGTTTTCTGAATTGGGAAATGTGGATAAATCATAAACTCAGACTAAAGTCAGCAAGAGATTAAATGTCCTTTTAGTTATAAAACACAAATTAATCAATAAGGAAAAAAACCATTTTAACTCTGTATGAGTATTTACTATTTTTAAAGGAATCACAAATAGATGTGACTACATCATTAAATGGGCTATCTAAATCATATTTGGTGTAGTATATATGTTCTATCAGGCTGTTAGCTTGGCTCTTTTTTGTTATCTACATGTAAATTATCACCACAAAGCAACACAGATTTAAATATACACATGTAATACATAAAGGAAAAAAGTCACTGGACATACATAAATGGGAGACTATAATGAACTGTCAAGGTCTCAGTAAGCACTGAAGTTAGAACAGTATGATTTAGTGGTATACTCCATCTCCCCCTGGTGCTTTAGGATGAAATAACATGATTTTTTTTTTTTTTTTTTAAGGCTAGAAAAATGTGCATGAGAGAAACCTAAAGCAATTTTTTAAAGTGTTTCTATTTTCTGCCATGAATAACTACAAAACAGAATATGTATTTTTAAGGACTTTTTTTTTTTTTTACAAAGTTACAACCAACAAAAAGATATGAAGAGGGAATATAACTAAAATAGGAGTTCAATGTATTAAAGCACCAAATCATCCTTGTGATAGAGAAACATTAAAGAATTTTCTCTGCACTTTTATTTTTATTATATTGTAGCAGATCAGTTTAAGATTTCAAAAGATTTACTTCATACCTCCAGTGGTATGTGGTTTCTTTTTAGATGGAACTGTATTGACCATGTCCCACTCCGCTTCATAACTGTTCAGATGTTCCGACCCCCGATGACCTCTTTCCTTTGGGGCCTGTGTCCACTCTACAACTGAACTGGAATCCTAAAAAAAAAAAATACATATAAAATATTTAGGGACTAAAACTAGAATTTAATTTCATTTAACAACATATTCTCAACTTCTCCATAAAGTCTGGAGATTATGACAGACATCACTGGTGGGAGGACCAACCACTATTTCCTATCCTTTTCTATCTTCACCTACCCACTCCATCCCACCACTTCTCCCCGCCCACCCCCGCTTCCCCACCCCATACCATGTGGTCATCCCCCCCACCCATGCCCCGCCCCCCCCAAGAAAGAAGAGCTTGCCCATGCAGTTAGTGTTGCCAATGAAATAAAAGCAGAGGTCAACTGCAGGGCTTTTGGAAATGCTTTTGCTTTCCCAATAAAAATGCCTCAACCCTTTTCCACTTTCCCCTACTTTGAATGTAGCTATGATGCCTAAAAATATGGCAGCCATGTTATGACTGCAAGAGAAAAAACAGGAGAATCACTCTAAACCAGTAGATCTGTAGTTATTTGAGAAAAATAACCAAGGTAGCAATTTTATTTAAGCCACCACTGGTTGCATATTTCTCAGTCAAAATTTGCTAAGAGCTACAAATAACATATCCACATGTATAGTTCTACAGAACTTAACATTTTAAAAGAGAATAAAACCAAAAGTCTAGGGGCACCTGGGTGGCTCAGTGGGTTAAGCCGCTGCCTTCGGCTCAGGTCATGATCCCAGGGTCCTGGGATCGAGTCCCGCATCGGGCTCTCTGCTCAGCAGGGAGCCTGCTTCCCTCTCTCTCTCTCTGTCTGCCTCTCTGTCTACTTGTGGTCTCTGTCTGTCAAATAAACAAATAAAATCTTTAAAAAAAAAAAAAAAACCAAAACTCTAAAATTCAATATTAATAATTTAAATAAAAATATTTAATTCCAGGGTGCCTGGGTGGCTCAGTGGGTTAAAGCCTCTGCTTCAGCTCAGGTCATGATCCCAGGGTCCTGGGATGGAGCCCCACATCGGGCTGTCTGCTTTGCAGGGAGCCTACTTCCTCCTCTCTCTCTCTGACTGCCTCTCTGCCTACTTGTGATCTCTATCTGTCAAATAAATAAATAAAATCTTTAAAAATATATATTTAATTCCTATACAATAAAAGGTAGCAAAGGTAAGTTAAAAATAAACAAGACTGGGAGAAAATGTTTTCAAAATGTACAGCAGACAAAAGAAAAACATCCAGACTACAAAAACAACACCTACCAAATTATTTAGAAATAGCCAAATATCAAAACAGAAAAACAAATGGTATGCACAAGCAAGTCAAGAACAAATATGAAGGAACATCCAACTTTAGAAACAATCAAAGAAAAATAAGTTAAGGAGTGCCTAGGTGGCTCAGCGGGTTAAGCGTCTGCCTTCGGCTCAGGTCCTGATCCCAGGGTCCTGGGATGGAGCCCCACATTGGGCTCCCTGCTCAGCCGGGAGCCTGCTTCTCCCTCTCCCACTACCCCCCTCCCGCCCCGCTTCTGTTCCCTCTTTCGCAGTTTCTCTCTCTCTGGCAAATAAATAAATAAAATCTTCAAAAAAAGAAAAGAAAGAAAGAAAAAGAAAAAGAAGTAGCTTGGCTTGTTGTGTCTGACTCTTGGTTTCAGCTCAGGTCAGGATCTCAGGACCTGAGATTGAGCTGCACATTGGGCTCACACTCGGCGTGGAGTCTGCTCAAGATTCTCTCTCTCCTAGTCCCTCTCCTTCCTCCTCCACCCCTCCCCCTGCACATGCACACTCTCTCTCACAAATAAATAAAATCTTAAAAAACAAAACAAACAAACAAACAAAAAACTAAAGAAACTTGTGATGCCTGTGTGGCTCAGTCGGTTAAGTGTCTGCCTTGACTCAGGTGGAAGCCCTCAAGCCCTGCCAAGAGGCTCTCTCCTTGCCAGGGAGTCTGCTTCTCCTTCTCCCTCCACCCTTCCCCTGCTTGTTCTCAAAATTTCTCTCTCAAATAAATAAAATCTTTAAAAGAAAAAAAAAAAACAAACAGAAAAGCAAGTTAAGATGAATTTCAATTTTTTGTCCCATTTAAGTAAAAAATAAAAATATGAAAGACAGTGTAAAGACATAGGAAAAAAAAAAAAAACTAGGTCTCAACAGACCAATAATGAAATGTGTACAGATGAAAGTCTGGCAAGATACACTAAACAGGGACAGATAAAGAACAGGATTCTAGTAAAGCAGGACTTCGATTTCTATTGTTTGTATTACTTGAATATTTTTACAAGAATGTACTCATGTATTGCTACTGTAATTTTTCAAAAAGGAAAATCTGTAGGAACAGAAAGATACTATAAAGGCACAACAAAATGAAGAAGTAGACTGAAAAAACAGAGAGGAAAACTGAATAAATGAAATCAATGGGGAGACTTAAGAAGCATCTACAGAGCCCCATCAGCACAAAGGCTTAGAACTGGTCGATCAAGTACTTCTGGAAATTAGGATAGAGTTCAAGCTAAAAAGAGTACTAACAAAAGTCCAAAAGGCTGGAGGTTACTTGTTAAAGAAAATAAAACAGATTATCTCTGGATTAGGAGAAACCAAGCACACTGAGCAAAGGGATAACACACTGAAAACAAGAATTAATTAAAAGCCCATCTATATAATGAATAAGTGAGATTCCAGCTCTTTCTCCACTCAGTTCCCAGAACACTGGCATCCAGGTATACGCTCTCCAGGAAGGAATCTGCAGGAATCTCAGGCAAATGACTAGCCCAAGAGAAAGGATCTAATTTTAACATTAGGGATTCCCCCAAGGGATTACCAAGCCTACCCATACCTACCTATACCTACAAAGGATAGTCGATCACTTTTTTTGTGTCTGCTGTTAAATAATAAGCACCACACCACAAAGATCACCAAACATCAAAGGCAAGAGTCTACACAAAAAAAAGTCCAAATGAAACACGGAGAAAAAAGTCAATTAGAAGAAATAGATTATATAGAGATAAAAACATCTTAAAACTACCTTTAAACTCTAGAAATACTGAAAGATATATCCATAAAGATCAGGATGCTATTTTTAAAAAGGACTGGAAAAGGGACACTTACAATAAAATGTCTTAGAAATTTAAAATATAGCAAAAATGAAAAAGGCAACAGAAGAACTGAAAAATAAAATTAAAGAAACTTAAGGGATTCCTGGGTGGCTCAGTCAGTTAAGTGCTAAGTGAGTTAAGTTAAGTGAGACTTCAGCTCAGGTCATGATCCCAGGGTCCTGGGATCCAGTCCCACATCGGGCTCCCTGTTCAGTAGGGAGTCTACTTCTCCCTCTGCCTGCCACTCCCCCTGCCTGTGCTCTCTCTCCTTCACGAATAAATAAATAAAATCTTTAAAAAAAAAAAAAAAAACTGAAGAAACTTGGGATGTTTGGGTGGCTCAGTTGGTTAAAAATCATCTGCCTCTGGCTCAGGTCCTGATTCCAGGGTTCTGGGATTGAGTCCCATTTCAGGCTCCTTGCTCAGCAGGGAGACTGCTTCTCCCTCTACCTGCTAATCCCCCTGCTTATACACTCTTTAACAAACAAATAACATCTTAAAAAAAAAAAAAATTGTACCACCTCACACAAGTCAGAATGGCTAAAATTAACAAGTCAGGAAATGACAGATGCTGGCGAGGATGTGGAGAAAGGGGAACCCTCCTACACCATTGGTGGGAATGCAAGCTGGTGCAGCCACTCTGGAACACAGCATGGAGGTTCCTCAAAGGTTGAAAATAGAGCTACCCTACGACCTGGCAATCGCAATACTGGGTATTTACCCTAAAGATACAAACATTGTGATCCGAAGGGGCACATGCACCCGAATGTTTATAGCAGCAATGTTCACAACAGCCAAACTATGAAAAGAATCTAGATATCCATCAACAGATGAATGGATTAAGAAGATGTGGTATACACACACACACACACACGTGTGTGTGTGTGTGTGTGTGTGTGTGTGTGTGATGGAATACTATGCAACAATCAAAAGAAATGAAATCTTGCCATTTGCAACAATGTGGATGGAACTAGAGGGTATTATGCTGAGTGAAATAAGTCAATCAGAGAAAGACAACTGTCATATGCTCTCCCTGATATGAGGAATTTGAGAGGCAAAGTGGGGAGCTGGGGGATAGGGAAAGAAAAAATGAAACAAGAAGGGATCGGGAGAGAAACAAACTGTAAGAGACACTTTTTTTTTCCCCCATGAGGGACTCTTAATCTCACAAAACAAACTGGAGGGTTGCCAGGGGTAGGGAGTAGGGAGAGGGTGGTTGGGTTATGGACATTGGGGAGGATATGTGCTATGGTGAGTGCTGTGAAGTGTGCAAGCCTGACAATTCACAGACCTCTACCCCTGGGGCTAAAAATACATTATATGTTAACAGAAAAAAGATAGTTAAAAAAAAAAAAAAAAAAAGAAAGAAAGAAAGAAAGAAAATGAGGAATGATTAGAAAAAAAATGGAAGGAACTTCCTAGAAAAAATACACACACACATACACACACACAGAATTAAAAACAGGAAAGAAAGGATTAAAAAGTAGAGGACCAATCCAGGTCTAAAGAGTGCAAGAAAGAAAGAAAATAGAAAATGGAGCAGAAGAAAAAATCATCACGGAAATAATTCGACATTTCTTACTAACTAAAAAACACAAGTTTCCATATTAAAAGAGCCCATCAAGTGCCCAGAACAATGGATTAAAAGGACCACAAAGGCTACTATGAGGACATCTAGAATACAAGAAACAAAGAGACAATCATGAAAGCTTCTAAAGTGAAAAAAAAAACCATACAATGGATCAGGAGTTAGAATGTATTAGACTTAATATTAATAAAGGAAATTAGACAAATGTAGAGCAATAATGTTAAAAAATACATGGGAAAATTTCTTTTCAACTGTAATTCTATGTGAGCCAAACTATCAATTCAGAATTAGGATAGAAAGTCTAAAGAAAGTAATTTCTTTGCTCCCATACATCCTTTTTCTCAGAAGCACCAGAGCTGCATGAAAACAAAGGAGTATACCAAAATAAAAAACAGCACAGGATATAAGAAATGGGGATAAAAATATGAGGAAGAGGCAAAAAGAATCTTCAAGACAACTGCCACACAGCAAACCGAAAGGGCAGCCAGTTCAGAACAAGCTTGTAAGGTGGTTCAGGAAGAAATGTCTCTAGAAGGTGAAAACTGGAGGCACCTGGGTGGCTCAGCTGGCTGAGCAACCAGCTCTTGATTTGGGTTCAGGTCATGGATCTCAGGGCCAGTCAGGCTCTGTACTCAGCAGGGAGTCTGCTTGGGATTCTCTTTCTCCCCCTCTCCGTCTGTGACCATCTCTCCCAACTCATGTGAATGGCTCTCTTCCTCTCTCTCAAATAAATAAATTAATCCTTAAAAAAAAAAAAATGAAATCCAAAGATCATATACATGTTGAAGTATTTTGAGAAGAGGGTTGTCTGGGTGGCTCAGCCAGCCAAGCATCTGCCTTCGGCTCAGGTCATGATCTAGGGTCCTGGGATCAGAGTCCTGCATGGGACTCCTTGCTCAGCAGGGAGCCTGCTTCTCCCTCTGCCTGGGAATCCCCCTGCCTGTCCTCTCTCTTTTCCTTTCTCACAAATAAATAAATAAAATCTTTTAAAAATAAGAAAATAGATATTTTTGAGAAGATATGCAGAGAACTGAGCCTGAGTTTCAGGGTGAATTAGAGATAAAATAGAAATCTCTACATTCCACAGTAAGTCAATATACAATACAAATGGCAAACTCACTGCTGTCATATAACCCGACAATTCCACTGCTAGGTTTTTAAGAAAAAAATATATGTCCCCACAGAAACTTGTATGTGAATGTTCATGTCAGCATTATTTAAACTAAAAAAAAAAACACCAAAATTCCATCAACTGATGAATGAACAAAATGTGGTATAGTAGTCCTTTCCACCACATATCCATGGTTTCTCTCTTCCACAAAGAGTTACCTGTGGTCAGAAAGGTCCAACTAGAAGCAGATGATCTACCTTCTGACAGTATGTACATATATTTAATAGCCTAACACCACATCACAATGTCTATGTCATTTGCCTAACTTATAAACTTTAATAAAGGTATGCACAGGAAAAAAGACAGTATGTATAGAGTTCAATACTATCTGTGGTTTCAGGCATCTAATGCAGGGGGGTCTTAGAATGCAACCCCCATGGATAAGGGGAGACTACTGTATTTCCATAATTGCAATGCTGTTCGGCAGGTGGGCAAGAAAGCAAGAAAGAGAGAGAGTGAAAGAGAAAAAGAAAGAAAGGAAAGAAAGGAAAAAGAAAAAGGAAAAGGAAAAGAATGAACTGAGATATGCTATAACATGGATAAACCCTGAAAACAATAGGCTAAGAGAAAGAAGCCAGTCATGAAAGATCACATATTGTATGATTCCATTTACATGAAATGTCCACAACAGACAAATTCTCAGAAGCAAAAAGTAGATTACTGGTTGCAAGAGGCTGGAGTTAAGTGGGAATGAGGGGTATACTACTAAAAGGTAGAGTTTCTTTTTTAAGGAGGAACGGAAGTGTTCTAAAATTAGATATTGGTAATGGTTACACAACTCCATATGTATTAATACCAGTGATTTACACACTTTAAAAGAGAAATACTATGGCATAAGAATTACAGTTCAAAAGAGTTATTTTATTTATTTTTTTTTAAAGATTTTATTTATTTATTGGACAGAGAGAGATCACAAGTAGGCAGAGAGGCAGGCAGAGAGAGAGAGAGGAGGAAGCAGTCTCCCTGCTGAGCAGAGAGCCCGATGCAGGACTCGATCCCAGGACCCTGAGATCATGACCTGAGCCGAAGGCAGCGGCTTAACCCACTGAGCCACCCAGGCTCCCTCAAAAAAGTTATTTTAAAAATGGCATTCCTGGGACGCCTGGGTGGCTCAGTGGTTTAGGCCTCTGCCTTCGGCTCAGGTCATGATCTCAGGGTCCTGGGATCGAGCCCCACATCGGGCTCTCTGCTCAGCGGGGAGCCTGCTTCCCCCTCTCTCTCTGCCTGTCTCTCTGCCTACTTGTGATCTCTGTCTATCAAATAAATAAATAAAAATGTTTAAAAAAAAAATTGGCATTCCTGGGGTGCCTGCGTGGCTCAGTGGGTTGAGCCTCTGCCTTCGGCTCAGGTCATGGTCACAGGACCCTGGGATCAAGACCCGCATCGGGCTCTCTGCTCAGCAGGGAGCCTGCTTCCCCCTTTCTCTCTGCCTGCTACTCTGCCTACTTGTGATTTCTGTCAAATAAATAAATAAAATCTTTAAAAAAAATAAAAATAAAAATAAAAATGGCATTCCTTACACTGGAATGAATAAATGAATACGTGAATGATGAATAAACACATAAACAAAAAAATAAAAATAAAAGTGGTACTTCCTTTAGCCACTCCCTTTAAGTACCTTTCCAGCATAGAGAATACTAGAAGAATCTAAAGCATCATCCAATGGTCTCCAGTCCACTATTACTTCAGCATCCTGGAAAAAGAAATTAGGGACTATATTTACTATTCAGCAGCATCTTACATTCTCAGTTACCTATTTTTAATTCCCTGAACCCAAAATGAAATTATTAAACCCTTAAATATTAGCATTTTAAATATGCAATATCATAACTAAACCACTATTTGACAATAAATGTTATGTATATTTTTAAATTCTGCTTATTTTTCATGACAAAAAATTTATAATACTGAAACTTTTATATAAGTTTTTAATATTCCATGCCACTTTATGGGTCTATTGGAAATATTTTTTTCCTTGGGTGCCTGGCTGGCTCAGTCAGTGAAGTACAAGACTCTTGATAAGAGGCTTGTGAGTTCAAGCCCCACACTGATTGTAGAAATTACTTAAAAATAAAACCTTAAAAAAATTTTTTTTAATAAAGCACCTTTTAACATCATTTCCAAGTTAACATCATTTTCATTTTAACAAACATTTTCATGTTTCATTTTCATCGCTGTTCAATTACAAAATTTACCTTACACATAAAATTCAAACTTATTGATAATGCCCCGAAGATAAACCACTGCCGTAAACAATTATTAAATAAAATAATTTACTAAAAGCATACCTTTTCTAACACACGTAATATTCCTGAGATCAAGCTGTCTTGGTCATTGGTTTTTCCACAAGATGAATGAATATAGACCCCTTCCTGTTCATATATAATCTGGAACAACAACAACAAAAAAATCACACCATTATTATACAGTAATATTTTGACATTTGTTTAAAAAAAATTAGATGTTTTCATACAAAGCCACATTCTGATTATTTCATATACAAACGTATTATTTTAAAAATACCACTCAGGCTTAAGAGCACTTCAAACTAAGATAAATTGGAAGGAAGTTTGCCGTATGGAAGTTTGCTTGTTTTAGCGATAATCACAATCTTGATCATCTCCATAAACAAAGATGTCACATTAATTAATACATGTCTCAAGTGAACTCCACTTAAAATATGTTCTTAACGTTAAGCAAGATACTGGTTTCAAACTGAAAAAGACCATGAAAATATTCAAAAATAAGAACAGATGAAATACAATAAGGAATCAATGCTTTCTAACCATTCCTAGAACAGCACATGTTTTACACTAAGATCATTTCAGTGAGTTTTGTAGCACAGTAGCATAGAACTCAGGGAATAATATGGGAGTTTTCAAGAGTAATGATGAGGGGCGCCTGGGTGGCTCAGTGGGTTGAGCCTCTGCCTTCAGCTCAGGTCATGATCTCAGGGTCCTGGGATCGAGTCCCACATCAGGCTCTCTGCTCGGCAGGGAGCCTGTTTCTCTCTCTCTCTCTCTCTCTGCCTGTCTCTCTGCCTACCTGTGATCTCTCTCTGTCATATAAATAAATAAAATCTTTAAAAAAAAAAAAAGATTTAAAAAAAAAAGAATAATGATGAGGACTTCTAGGAATGATTAAAGTAGCTCATCCACACAAATATTTACTGAGTGCGTATATATGTAAAATCATGTGACTACAGTTAGATATAATTAAAACATGGTCCTGAACAATAATATTCTATAAGAATATAAGGGAGACTGAACTTAACTCCTGAGTAAACTGAACCATGTCAAGTTAAGACTTAACTTCTATTAGCATAATATTATAAATTAAGATTCCAGTTCTGGGACCCACTTCAAAAATTAACTTTTTTTCATGACAGAAATAAGAGAAATAAAATAATCACTTTGAGATTTAAGTACTTTTGACATATACAAGTTTGGAATAGAGTATAAATTTCTGTTTCTGTTAACCTTTTTCTTTTTTTCTTAATTCCAGTATAATTAACATACAATTATATTAGTTTTAGGTATACAACATAGTGATTCAACAATTCTATACATTACTCAGTGCTCATCATGATAACTGCACTCTTCTTTTTTTTAAATTAATTCAATTAACATGTAGTATCTTATTTGTTTCAGGGGTACAGGTCTGTGATTCATCAGTCTTATGTAACACCCAGTGCCCACTACAACAGATACCCTCTCTTAATCCCCTTCACCTATTTCACCCATCCCCCACCCACCTGCTCTTTAGTAGCCACCAGTTTGTTCTCTATATTTAAGGTCCTTCTTTTTTTGTCTGTCTCTTTTTCTTTGTTCATTTGTTTGTCAAATACCACATATAAGTGAAATCATATGGTGTCTTTCCCTGAATGACTTATTTCACTTAGCATTACACTCTCTAGATCCATGCATGTTGTTGTAAATGGCAAAACTTCATCTTTTTATAGCTGAGTAATATTTGCATTTGTGCATGGGGGGGTGTATATCACATCTTCTTTATCCATTCATCTGTGAATGGATACTTGGGATGCTTCCATATTTTAGCTATTGTAAATAATGCTGCTATAAACATAGAGATGCATGTATCTCTCTGAATTAGTGTTTCTGTATTCTTTTGGTAAATACCCAGTAGTAGAATTACTGGATCTTATGGTAATTCCATTAATGTTTTGAGAAATCGCCATACTGTTTTCCACGGTGGCTGCACCAGTCTGTATTCCCACCAACAGTGCACAAAGGTTCTTTTTCTCCACATCCTTGCCAACAGTTGTTTCTTGTATTGATTAGTCATTCTGACAGGCATGAGATGGTATCTCATCATGGTTTTGATTTGCATTTCCCTGATGATAAGTGATGATGAGGATCTTTTCATGTGTCTTTTGGCCATCTGTATATCTTCTTAGGAGAAATGTCTGTTCTTGTCTTCTGCCCATTTAATTGGATTATTTGGTTGCTTTGGTATTGAGCTGCATAAGTTCTTTATATATTTTGGGTGCTAACCCTTTATCAGATATTCATTTGCAAATATCCTCTCCCATTCTATATGCTACCTTTAAGTGTTATTGATTGTTTCCTTTGCTGTGCAGAAGCTTTTTACCTTGATGCAGTTCCAATAGTTTATTTTTGCTTTTGTTTTCCTTGCCTGAGGAGACATGTCTAGAAAAATGTTGTTATAAATGATGTCAAAGAAATTATTACCTATGCTTTCTTCTAGGACTTCTATGGTTTCAGGACTCGTCTTTAGGTCTTTAATCCATTTGGGGCTTATTTTTGTGTATGGTATAAGAAAATGCTCCAGTTTCATTCTTCTACATATAGCTGCCCATTTTCCCAACACTACTTGTTGAAGAGACTGTCTTTCCCCCAATGCATACTCTTGCCTCCTCTGTTGAAGATTAATTGACATGGGTTTATTTCTAGGGTTTCTGTTCTGTTCCACCCAGCTGTGTGTCTATTTTTGTGCCAGTAACATACTGTTTTGATTACAACAGCTTTGCAGTGTATCTTGAAACCTGGGACAGTGATATCTCCAATTCTGTTCTTTTTCAAGACTGCTTTGGCCAGTCAGGGTCTTTTGTGATTCCATACAAATTTTAGGATTATTTATTTTAGTTCTTTGAAAAATGCTGTTGGTATTTTGACAGGGATTGTATTAAATCTGTAGACTGCTTTGGGTAGTGTGGACATTTTATGTTTACCACATCATTATTCAGTATACCATGGAGACCAACATGCAAGACAAGCACTATCACAACCCATCACCATCATGCCCTAGTTATCAATGTAAATGGGTATGCATCTTCCTGTTTTTAACTAACATTTATGAAATACTTATGCACCAGGAACTCCACAGTTTAACTCCCCAAACCCTAGATCACAGGCTCTATAACTATATCCTACTTTATCATTAGAATGGAAAGCCCATTTGTGTTAATGAGAAAACTGAAAGAGAAGTTAAATGCCTCAGATCACTGATGCAAATAGTAAGGGATTGTTAATGAGTGGAGGTTAAAATCCAGGCAATCTCGTACCAGAGAACTCTGCTACTACATTATAAAGTACACTACTTTTACTGTTATTCCCATGTTATGTTATCACTTGTGATATGAAGTTATATGTCAGGAAAAGAGTCCTTCTAGTAAACAAGCTCACCAGAGAAGTTCTGATTTCAAAAACCCAAGATAGGGGGCGCCTGGGTGGCTCAGTGGGTTAAAGCCTCTGCCTTCAGCTCAGGTCATGATTCCAGGGTTCTGGGATCGAGCCCCACATCAGGCTCTCTGCTCAGCAGGGAGCCTGCTTCCTCCTCTCTCTCTGCTTGTCTCTCTGCCTACCTGTGATCTCTGTCTGTCAAATAAATAAATAAAATCTTAAAAAAAAAAAAAAAAAAAAAAAAACAAGATAGACGTCAATGAAATAGTTGTTAAGCACCAGACCAGCATTAAGCAGAAGGCAAAAACTGGGGACGGTATGGTATGAGTTGGGAAGCAGTGAGAGACAATTCTGTACTGTTTGCATAAAAATAAAAAACCTTTAAAGTACACAGATTTACTCACAAATGTGCATAAAGATATGCTTAAGACTATTCACAATACTATTATTTATAGCATCAGGTTGGGTGAGGGAGGGAGGAAAAAAGGAAAGTGAGGAATCTAAAAATCCACACAGAATGAAATGATGAAATATATCCTGGGACAGTCATTCTATGGGGAATACTATTTGGAAATTAATAAAGGAAATGATAGATCAAATGATCAAACATGGAAAAAAACTGACAGTTATATATAGTATGATGACATTTTTATTTTTTTTTTAAAGCTTCTCTAAATCACTGTAAAATACCCAGAACAAGTTCTGGAAGGACATACTTTAAGATGTTAACAGATTACTTGTAAAAGAGAATGGGATACTTAAAGACTGAAAGAAAAACTGTAATTGTCTACGTTAATGCCTCTAACCTACTTGACTATTTCGAAGTTAAAATACAGTTACACATTGCTTAGTAATAAAAAACAATTTTAGGGGCGCCTGGGTGGCTCAGTTGGTTAAGTGACTGCCTTCGGCTCAGGTCATGATCCTGGAGTCCTGGGATTGAGTCCCACATAGAGCTCCGTGCTTGGCTGGGAGTCTGCTTCTCCCACCAACCTCACTCCTCCCATGCTCTCTCTCTCAAATAAATAAAATCATTAAAAATTTTTGAAAAAAAAATATTTTTAATAAGTAAAAAAGGAAATTGCAGCAGTATAAACTATAACCTTTGCAGACTTCACTTTATCAATTTCTAAAACAAGAGGTTAAACTAGATAATTATATCTGGGACCACAATATGGAAGTATGGAAAAGTTAAGGGAAAGAAATCCATTAAAATTTCAAGCTTGAAATAGAAACAGATCAAAGACATATCTGGAAAGCACAGGTTAGCATACTTTCACCTAAGTCTCAGCTAAAACAGTAGTTAAAAGCTTCACAGTTTTCAGGTCTCCTGAGTGGCTCAGTTGGTTAAGCCACCATTCTTGGTTTCAGCTGAGATTATGATCTCATGGGTCATGGAATCAAGCCCCACATCATGCTCCCCGCTCAGTGGGGAGTCTACTTGAAATTCTCTCCCTCTACCCCTTCCCCCAACACACACACACTCTCTCAAATAAAAAAAATAAATGTTTTTTTTAAAAAAAAAAAGGAGCTTCAAAGTTCTCATAGCAGAAGGAGGGAGACTCATTAGACCAGAAAAGCTTGGTATCATTAACAATGCAACCTAAGATTCTGTGATACTATTAACACTAAACAGACTAACAGACTCTGGAACTTTAATACAGTTAGTGAATACTAAAGGACCAAATAAAACACTTTACCTAACTGAAGCAAATTAAAGAACTTTCTTTCCCATGCATATATTGGTCAAGTGTTACTTACTCTTCTTCATTTAAGAAAAAGTTGAGTTTCCTAAGTAATTCAGCTGAGAAAATATTTAAAAGCATTTAAGTACCAGGCATCTCACAAAAAAATCCAAGCTGCACTCATTCTGGGTTCTGTGTTCCTTAACTCTTTAGCACAAATTACATGCCTAAAAATCCACCACTCCAAACCCAGACTTAGGTACTGTCTTTAGAAAGCAGTCATGTTCAGCTTTCTCATTTGAAGGGTGTGATGTTAACCAATACAAATTACTAATTCTGACAAAAATAGAATGAAATTAATAAACTTACCTTCCTGAGCTCCTAAACCTTATGAAGTCTTATGAGATTTAAAGGGACCAAACTAGTTACATCAGTACAAAATTTATTTCAAATAGGAAACAACTGAATAACAGTTTTAACTATTTATTGTTTTCAAAGCATTTTCATCTCATTTAATCCTCAAAGATTTAATCCTCAAAAAATTGAATGTGTCAGAAATAGACCTTATTTCCATCTCTATCTTACAGAAGAATAAACTGTGACACAAAGCTGTTCAGTGACTTTACTCAAGACCATATGCATACCAAAGGAAGGAGTGGAGATTTCCCAATGCCTTTATCCATTAAATTTCAACTGTTACTGCCTCAAGAACCTACTAAAAAAAATTCCACGTGGCTTCCCTAGAGGAAAGCAGTTTCTGAAATTAGACACAGATGTAGAAAATAATGCTGCTTAGGACTAAAAACAATTTTTAAATGTCTTTAATTTATAAACCAATGCAGCAGCTAACTATTTAATAATATGATCTTCAAACAAAAATCTTTTGTTTTCTCCCATCTGTACTTCTAAATATTAAACATAAAAAGTTAGTACTCCCCTTTATATCATCTTGGTTTGAATCACTGATTTTAATATAGTACTTCACTCTACTTTTGCGAGAGTGATTTTACTTTTTTTTTTTACAGCCTATATCTGCTCATCACTCCAACTTCTGGGTACATGTGCCTAATAAAACACTACTCTACAGATATCAACTACCTTCAATAGCTCAAAACACAAAAACAGAAGGCCAACTAAAATTCTGATCTTACACAATATAAAAAACAGTATTTCTTCTTCCTTAGACTCTATAAGTGAATTGATTCCTGAGGAGTATCTCTGCCATAGGACATTCTGCTTCCTATCTCCATCAATAGTAATAATTAGAATTTGAAAAGCTATCTCCAAGCTTGTTTGATATGAAAAATTATTTTGTTACAGGGGATAATTATGATATCAGGCATTTCATCTGAAGCAATACATTTAGTAAAACAGGCTTCCAATTTCTTTCCTCGGGTTTTCTTCATAATCTCTAGTGCCAAATAAAAAGAAAAGTTAAAATTCTATTATCAGCACATAATGTTTCCATTAAGCATTACTTTACACAGCATTTGTATATTATCACATTTGATGTTGTAACACAATTAGATATGTGTTACCATCCCCACTTTGTAACTGAGAAAAAAATGCAAGGGACGTTAAGTGATTTGATCAAGGTTCTTACACTAGTCTGGGGCTGAGATCCAAAGATCTGCTGTGACAAGTTTTATTTGATCAAAGGATATACAATAACAAGCCAATCAGCATAAGGTGCATAATATAAAGACACCGACAAAATTATTCTAGTATACTATATGCTCATACTCCAATCTGAAGAAGTCAGCAATTCCAATACTGTGAACATGAGTAGGTCCTCTGTGCTACAGAAAGTAAAGAAAGGACACCAGCAATGCAATGCCTCTCTTTCTACTACTTAAATTTGAAAGAGAAAGAATTTCTACACTTTATAGGAAAACAAACTTAAGTCAGAAAGAAAAACAAGAAAAAAATCATATTCCAATGAAGTAAAAGGCAATGAAAACTAACATCAGGAAGTTGGCAAATGGTATTTGTGCTGCCAAAGCAAGCCATGGGAAGCTGGCAAATGGAAAGCCAGGAGAAGAAAAAGACTGAGACAAAAGTCTGTGCTACTAGATATGCACAGCATGTTTAAGACTCCTTTCAAAGAGAAACTCTCAGTTACCTGCACCAAGCATCCCTAATAGGAACACAATGCACAAAGACATCCCATGATTGCTACCCTAGGGACACAGGCACTGAATGTAAAAATATAACAGCCTAATCATTTCTCTAGCACACATATCTGAGATACTATAAAAAGTCTGTATCAGAGTCTCCAAGCCTAATAACTTACTAATTTATGATATTCTACAATAGAACATATTATATGGCAAAAACATATCTGCAATACATCTCTAGTGAAGATATAAAGGGTGTTTTCACTTCATCTTCCAATTTATTTGGCAGGGGAAATGAAGTATGAAAACTGTATGCAACAGGATATATAGTTGTCAAAATCAGGATTTGGGTGGTTTGAGGTTTTGGTTTTAGGACCATGATTCCTGTGTGGTTCAATTTCTCGAAATCAAATACTGTGTTTGCTGAGGAATTTAAAATGAAACAGGAGAATAAACAAACTACCTAAAGAAAATAAGTATCAAATACCATAAAAGATAAAAAGTGCAAGACTAAGACAAAAAAAAAACTGAAAGAAGTATCCAGTAATACTAAGTAGGGGACAGAAAAAAAGAATTTAAATACAAGCAAAAAAAGACAAGACAGCAGTGTTTTAAAAATACTAGTACCAATTACAAAATGCATGAAAATAAGTACTATAAAAGTTACGACAGTGGTTAACCTGGGGGAAAATGGTACATGGAAGGTCTCCTGGAGGGGCTGTTAAGGTCTATTTCTTGACTGAAGCAGTGGTTACAAAGAAGTTTGCTGTATGAAGTTATAGACGTGCCATTTTTCTGTACGTACATTTTGTTTTACAACCAAAATGCTAAAAATCATTGGTAATAAAAGCAAAATGTGTAGTTTTAAAAACAATTTAAGCCAAATCTCACAGGCAGTGAAGGAATACTGTCAGATGGAAATCATGACATGAATTCAACAATGAAAGGACATACACTGAGAAACTAAACCAAAGGATACATCTAGCAGATTTGAGGGAACGGCACCACCTATCACTAAGCATACCAGCAAAATAAAAGGAAGCAGAGGAGGGGAAAGAATGTTTTCATTACAGAGATGATACACAAACTACCAATGAAATGGGGAAAAAACATACTTTAATATAAATCACAAACTGGCATAACCCACTCTATAGAGGTGATGATGACCTTCAACCATCCAAATATCTACTGACATTCTCTAAATACTTAGCACCTGATAAAATTCTTAAATGTATTGTTGACAACGTCACCTCTCAGAAAACACAGAGCAGAAGAAAACCAGTACAGAATAACAAGAATGAAATGGCTATTATAAAAACTCTGGAAGAGGGGTGCCTGGTTAGCAGTCAGTTAAGAGTCTGCCTTCATCCGGGTCATGATCTCAGGTCCTGGAATAGAGCCCAATGACTGGCTCCCTGCTCAGAAAGGAGTCTGCTTCTCCCTCTTCCTCTGCCCATCCCCGCAGGTCATGTGTGTGCCCTCCCGAGCTCTCTCTCTCAAATAAATAAATCTCTAAAAACAACAAACAAACAAACAAACAAACAAAAACCTCTGGAAGAAAAAGATCATCTCAGAGTTCCTAACAATCAATGAAACAAATTTGGAACACAGTCAAATACTCACCCTGAGATTGAGAAAAAAAAAAAAAAACATGAATAGCAGAAGTAGGAATTAATCCCACCAAAAAAAAGAGAAGGAAAAAAACCCTATAATATACATGCCGCCAAGATAGAGTAAAAGAGACTGGATTTACCCTCTCACCAGAAAACAAAAACAAAAACAAAAAAGGAAGCAAACCAGCCAAACCTATGAAACAATGTTTTTTAATCAGGTAATAAAAGACAATGACTGCTCAAAGAAACAAATGAGGTGAGCCATGCCACTGTCAGAGCTTACTATCTTGAGAGTTTCTAGCTGGCAAAGACAGAGAAAACCCAACAGATACCTAGCAGTCTCCTGGAACTGAGGACACAGAGCTGGGAAGTTCAGGAGAAGAGATATGGAAGCATATTATTCTAAGTTCTTATACTTTACACCAAGTAGTAGAACTCTTAAAGATAAATGTTAAAGATGTAAAAATTAAGGTAAGTTAAAGTAAAAGATATATACTATAAACCCTAAAGCAATCACTAAGAGATATAGCTAATAAGCCAACAAAGTTAACAAAAATTATTTTTTAACACAATAATTAAAACTACTTTGTTAACCACAAAGAAGGCAGAAATAGAAAATGAAACAAATATGGGACAAAAAGAAACAAATAGCAAAATGACAGATTTAAACCTAACCACATCAGTAACTTCATTAAATGTAAATCATCTAAAGACTCCAACCAAAAAGAGGTTGTGAGACTGGACAGAAAATAAGCCCAAACTCTATCCTACCTAAAAGTATTTTAAATATAGAGACAAACAGGCTTTTTAAAAAGGTAGAAAGATATATCATACGAACACAATGAAAAGAAAGCTAGAATGGCTTTATTAATATCAGACAAAAGTAAATTTCACAGCAAAAGAAATACTAGCAGGTACAAAGATAATTTCACAATGATAAAGTAGTCAATAACATCTAGGTTAGATTATCTTGATCTCAAGACAATCTAACAAACCTAAATGTTTATGCACCTAATAACAGAATTTCAAAAATTTTAAACATAAACTGATAGAATTGCACAAATAAACATTCCACAATTAGAGTCAGATTTCAACACACCTCTTTCAGTAACTCCTAAAACAGTTAAGAAACAGTCTCAATGCAAGACTTGAATAACAATATCAAACAACTTGACCTGACTGGCACTTACAAAACACTCTACCCAACAACAGAATACACATTCTTTTCAAGTGTATACAAAACACTTACCAAAAAAATCATACTTTGGGCCATCTCGGTAAATTTAAGAGTTCAAGTATATTATGTGACAATAACAGAATTAAATTATAAGTCAGTGATTAAAATATCTTCAGAACATTCCCTCATATCTAGAAATTAATAACCTGCTTCTAAATAATCCAAGGACCAAAGAAAAATTCAAAAGGAAAATTAGGAAATACTTGAACTGAATGAAAATGCAAACACAGGGGCACATGGGTGGCTCAGCTGGTTTCCTGGGATGGAGCCCCAACTCAGGCTCCCCTGCTCAGTGGGGAGCCTGCTTCTCCCTCTCCTTCTGGGCCTCCCACCCCTTGTACTCTCTCTGGCTCTCTATCTCAAAAAAATAAGTAAAATCTTAAAAAAAAAAAAAAGAAAATGCAAACACATATCAAAATTTATGCAATGTCACTAAGCAGTGCTTAGTGAGTGGGAAATATATAGCACTACATGCCATTATTAGAAAAGAAAAAAAGGCCTCAAATTAATAACCTCAGCTTCTACCTTAAGACACTAGAAAAAGAATTGTAAATTAAACCCAAAGTAAGCAGAAAGAAACAATAATCAGAGTAGAAATCAATAAAAATAGAAAAAAAGAAAAATGGTAGGAGGGAAATATCAATGAAACCAAAAACGAGTTAAGAATAAATTTGGTAGGGCTGCCTGGGTGGCTCAGTGGGTTAGGCTGCTGCCTTCGGCTCAGGTCATGATCTCAGGGGCCCCACATGGGGCTCTCTGCTCAGCAGGGAGTCTGCTTCCCTCTTTCTCTCTCTGCCTGCATCTCTGCCTACTTGTGATCTCTGCCAATAAATAAATAAAATCTTAAAAAAAAAAAGAATAAATTTGGTAAAACTCTAGCCAGACTGGTAAGGAAAAAAAAAAACAAAAGACACAAATTAACCAATTAAGAATTAGAGCATTAACATAAATACAGATTTACACATAGAAGAAAGACACTAAGGGGAAAATGAAGGAAATACTAAGAAATTTCTTAAACAACTTAGACTAATACATTAGACAACTCAGACAAAACAGATAAATTTCTAAGAAACATAGCTGTCAAAGCTCACTCAAGATGAAATAGGTAACCTGAGTAGCTCAGTATCAATGAAAGAAATTGAATTTGTAGTTAAAAACCTTCAAAGAAAATTCCAGGCCCAGATACTTCTACTGATGAGTCTTGCCAAATATTTAAGAAGTATATACCAATCCTACACAAACTCTTCCAGAAAAACGAAGAGTAATTTGTCAACTCATTCTATGAGGCCAGCATTACCCTGACACCAAAATTACACTAAAACATCACAAAAATATAAAACTATAGGCCATATAGACTATAGACCAATGTATCTCATGAACTTAGATGCAAAAAATTCTAAACAAAATTTAGCAAACTGAATCCAACAATATGTAAAAAGGAAAATACTTCATGACCAGATGGGGTTTACACCCTACTTGAGGTTGGTTTTATATTCAAAAGTCAATCCCTGTAAAATCATCATAGTGAAAAAAAATTTTAAAGAAAAACCATACAATCATCTCAAAAAGTGCAGGAAAAGCATTCAACAAAATCCAACATCCATCTCTAACAAACTCTCAGCAAATAAAGAACAGAAGGAACCCTTCTCAGTCCGATAAGGGGCATCTATAAAACACTACAGCTGATACTAAATACTGTATAAAGACTGAATGCTTTTTTCCTAAGATCAAGAACAAGGTAAGGATGTCCAACCTTACTACTATATTCAACATTGTACTTAAGGTTTTAGATATCACAATAAAGAAAAAATAAATTAAAGGCATCTAGACTAGGACGAAGAAGTAAAACAACTTATTTGTAAATGATATGATTGTCCTTGTAGAAAATCCAGTAGACTACATAAAAGCTATTAAAACTAAGCGAATTTATTTACAAAGACCCAGGACTCAAGATCAATATACAAAAATCAATTATATATTTTATTTATATAAAAATAGATACTAAATACAGCATTTACAACAACGTCAAAAATATCAAATACTCAGGTATAAATCCTTTTTTTTTTTTCAAGATTTTATTTGTTTGACAGAGATCACAAGTAGGCAGAGAGAGAGGAAGGGAAGCAGGCTCCCCGCTGAGCAGAGAGCCTGATGCGGGGCTTGATCCCAGGACCCTGAGATCATGACCTGAGCCGAAGGCAAAGGCTTTAACCCACTGAGCCACCCGGGCGCCCCCAGGTATAAATCCTTTTTGATTTAAATGCAATTAGTCGGGCGCCTGGGTGACTCAGTGGGTTAAGCCGCTGCCTTCGGCTCAGGTCATGATCTCAGGGTCCTGGGATCGAGTCCCGCATCAGACTCTCTGCTCAGGAGGGAGCCTACTTCCCTCTCTCTCTCTGCCTGCCTCTCTGTCTACTTGTGATCTCTGTCAAATAAATAAATAAAATTTAAAAATAAAATTAAAAAAAAAATAAATGCAATTAGGCAACATATAGTACATTAGTTTCAGATGATAGTACATTAGTTTCAGATGTGTAGTATTCAATAACTTACCAGTTTCATATAACACCCAGTGCTCATCAAATCACATGCCCTCCTTAATACCCATCACCCAATTACCCCATTCCTCACCCATCTCCCCTCCAGCAACCTTGTTTGTTTCCTACAGTTAGGAGCCTCTCAGGGTTTGTCTTCCTCTCTGATTTCTTTCCATTTTCCCTCCCCTCTCCTATGATCCTCTACGCTGTTTCTTCTACTCCACATATGAATGAGACCATATAATTGTCTTTCTCTGCTCAGGTTTAAATTTAAAGGAAAATGTGCAAGACCTCTAAACTAAAGATTATAAAAGTATTTGAGAGAAATGAAAGAAGACCTAAATTAAATACAAAATACTGTTAAGATGTCCATTCTTCCTGAAAATGACCCCTATATGGATTGCAATGCCTATCAAAATCCCCACAGGATCTTCTGGAGATATTAACAAGCTGATTCTAAATTTGGTGGAAAGTCAAATATCCCAGAATAATCAAATCAGCCTTGAAAGAGAATAATGGTGGAGCACAGACATATCTCACTATAAGACTCAATATAAATTCACAGTAAACAAGAAAATGTAATATTGATGTAAAGAGAAATAAATAGACCAACAGTACAGAATAAAGAGTTCCAAAATCAACATAAGCACGCGCGCGCACACACACACACACACACGGTAAATTTATTTTTGATGGAAGTACAAAAGCTGGGGCGCCTGGGTGGCTCAGTGGGTTAAAGCCTCTGCCTTCGGCTCAGGTCATAATCCAAGAGTCCTGGGATAGAGCCCCACAACAGGCTCTCTGCTCAGCGGGGAGCCTGCTTCCCTTCCTTTCTCTCTGCCTACTTGTAATCTCTCTCCCTCTGTCAAATAAATAAAATTTAAAAAAAAAAAAGGAGTATCAAAGCAATTCAGCAATAGTCTTTTCAACAAACAGCACTTGAAAAACTGCATACCAGTGTGCAAAATATAAATTTCATACACTGTACCATATACACAAATTAAATTGAAACGGATCACAGATTTAAGTGTAAAAGTAAATATACAGGGGCACTTGGGTGGCAGTCAGTTAAGCATATGACCCATGGTTTAGGCTCAGGTTGTGATCTCAGGGTGGTAAGATCAAACCCTATGTTGGGCACCACACTCAGCAGGGAGTCAGCTTGAGATTCTCTATCTCCCTCTGCCCCTTCCCCTGTGCTTACATGCATGTGTTCTCTCTTTCAAAGAAATAAATCTTAAAAAAAAAAAAAAAACATGAAAACTACAAAACTGAGGAAGAAAAAGATATGGCCCTTGGTTCAGCAAGAATGTTTTAGAAATGACAACAAAAGCATAAAAGAAAAACACTGACACATCAACAAAACTGAACATTTCTGCTCTTTAAAAGACATTATCAAGAAAATGAAAAGCCAAGGTTCAGGCAGGGAAAATACATTTGCAAATCACATCACATATCTAATAAAGGACTTATATCCAGAACATTAAAAACTCTCAAAAAATTCAGGTACAAGAAAACTAATAACATAGTTTAAAATAAAATGAGCAAAAGGTTTGAACAGACACTTCACCAAGAAAAATATAGGACGGCATGTAATCACATGAAAAGATGCTCAACATCATTAATTATTAGGGAAATGCAAACAGAGACCATAATGAAATACAACACATTTATTACAATGGCTATAATTAAAAAGACTAACATGCCCAATTTTAACAGAGATGTGGAACAGTTGGAACTTTCATACAGCACAGTGAGAATGTAAAATGGTACATCTACTTGAGAAAAAAGCTTGGAAGTTTCTTAAAATGCTAAGCGTGCAACTAACATTATGACCAGCCGTTCTACCCTTTGGTATTTGCCCAAGAAAAGAGGAAGCATCTGTTCATACAAAGACTATACCAATTTTCACAGAAGCTCTATTTATAACAACCAAAACCAGAAAAAATCCAAATCTCTATGAACAGGTTAATGAATGAATAAATCTTGGTATATCCACAATGGGATACTATTTGGCAATTAAAATGAATAAACTAATGATACATGCAACACTAATGAATCTTAAACTAATTATGCTGAATGAAAATCAAAAACAGAGTACAAACTATGTAATTCCATTTATATAAAATTCTAGAAAATGTAAACGAATCTACAGTAACAAAAAGCTCAGTGGTTGCCTATGGACAGGGTAAAGGTAGTGACAGATTACTGACAGTCAAGAGGACACTCTGGCAAAAATATCATCATTTTGATTGTGTTGATGGGTTCACAGTGTATATATACCTCATAAGTTATCAAATTACACAATGTATATGTACAGCTTATTGTCAATTGTACCTCAAAACTGCATGAAAAATGAATTACATGAAAGGTCTGTTGTTTTAAACTCTAAAACTCCATATAAAAGTAAATACGTAAGTCAAGATAGTACTCTTAAAAAAGAAAGAAAGAAAATAAAGGGAAGTTGATCCTGGCCTCAAAAAAATTTTTTAGATTACACCTGTTTTCACTGCAGATTAGGTGTCCATAGGGAGCAAAATACTATCAACAAAAACTTGTGGTATTAAGACTTAGTGGTATTAGGCTAATTATATAAAACTGATTCAAATTAATACTTTTTTAAGGCACTTATTATGTGCCAGACAACATGAAGAACAGAAAAATAAACAAGATAAAGCTCCTTGCATGTACCTGGCAATGTTATAAAAAAGGTAAAATCTTGAGTTAGAATATTCTAAGTGCTACCCACCTTCTTGGGAAGGGTAAAAAAAGAACAATGTATTAAAGTACTAAAAAAAAGGAGAGTCCATTTGGAATAAAACTGCCTCATACCCTCCAGCTGTTATCTATTCTTTAATATCTGCTAAGATGCCTAAGCAGGCAACTATATTTATTAAACTCTCAGTGATGATGGCCTGCTGACGGCAAAATAAACTGCAAATTTTTTCCTTTAGTAAAGGAACTCTTCCAGATATAACTTATTAAAAGAACTCTAGGCCCAGCAAATGTTTTAGAATAAACTTGCTAACCTCTAATTTAGCAAAAGTTAAAAAATAAAAGGCAAAAATGGGGCAAGCAAACAAATAAACTCAATTTTCTAGATAAAGAGAAATGTACTTGGGACAATCCAACTCAAGATCATGCCACTTTCTGACCAAAAAAAAAGCTGAAAAGGCAAGCTGCACAATATAGCAGCAAGTAATTGTTTATAGTATACCTACACTTGCATGAGATTAGATTTTTATTTGTATTTTGATTATCATAATCTTTATTTTCAAAATTTTACAATTCAACCCAGATATTTTAAATATACTTTAAGCTTACGGATAAAATTCTTGCCCTAAATATCTGTTCGAATATGTAAATCTAACTCCTACTATGCCTAATATACATTCTTGAACTGCAGTAGCTACGTGAATTTTACAACTTAAATTTAACAAGAAAAGTTTTAAAAATTCAGTTTCTTTAAAACCATTAAGCATATTGAAATTTTAAACTTTGGTTAATGAAGGTATCTCCACAAAATACCAGAGTAAACCCAGAAATTTTTTTTTTTTTAAACAGGTTTTTTTTTTTTTTTTTAAGATTTTATTTATTTACTTGACAGAGATCACAAGTAGGCAGAGAGCAGGCAGACAGAGAGGGGGGATGCAGGCTCCCGGCTGAGCAGAAAGCCCAATGCACGGCTCAATCCCAGGACCCTGGGAACATGACCTGAGCCAAAGGCAGAGGCTTTAACCCACTGAGCCACCCAGGTGCCCCTGAACCCAGAAATTCTAATGAATTCCACACCCAAATATCTAAGCATCTCCTTGATATTTTCATCTGAATTACCCAGTCCTCTTAAACTCAGTATGTTTTACCCTAAATCTGCTCTTCTGATATTCCCAGCTCTATCAAAGACATCCCCTCCACTGAGTTGTCCTAACTTTTTCTTCATCATCCCCACCCTGTCTCCTAAATTCCTCAAACCTTCATCTCTGATCTTGACCCCTCATCATTTCTATCCTGAGTTGCTAAAATAACATTTTAGTCTCTCTTCTCCCAATCAAGTCACCTTCCAATAATTTGGTAAAGTGTATAATGTGTAAACACTGTGAAAATTAGTCTTTATAAAATATACATCTGACCATGTCATGCCTGAGCTTAAAAATCCTTCTGACTATATTTTTCTGCAGCTAATCAACACCTGACACTCCCCAATACATACAAACTTCCTGCCTAGGGCCACTCTTAAGTCACCTGTTCCCTCAAAGCCTGTGCCTTTTTATGTGTGCTCTCTGTTCTCTTCATTACACAGTCTCTCTGCAAATAACTTCTTAAATCCTTCAAAAGAGCAACAGCCCGTATGAACTATTCCCACCACCTCCACTCCACCTAATCTGATTTAGAAGTTCTTTACTCATATACACTCAACACATTTATTGAGCTTCAACTAAATGTTGGGAATAAAGAGATTTTGGTGGAAAACCAAACACCAAAAAAAAAAAGAAGGATCTGCCTAAACTACTCATGTCATGTAAACCAGTAAATAAATGGTCACAGCAGAGTGTGAGGGAACTATGCACAGGCTCCTGAATGAGAGATCATTTTCAGTTACTTCTCCAAAAAATATATATAATGAATGCATACAATGTGCCAGGCACAGCGCATGTTTCTAGTATAAATATGTAAGATTCAGTCACTGACTTCATAGCACTTACAATCTAAGAAGGGATTAGAATAAGAAAAAAAATAATTACAATATATGATACAAACATGAATAGGCTACCACAGTAGGACCTAATAAATGATATCTAATCTAGACCTAAGGACTCAGCAAGATGAGAAATCAGAAAGACTTAACTAGAGGGACATATAAGCTGAGACCTGAAGAGTGACAATATTAAGTAGAAAAGGGTTGATGCTCTTTGCAAAGAGTGTATATTCTATACAGACAACAGTAGTTTAGTGCAGGGCTAGCAACCAGACCAGAGAGTAGAGGTTAAAGAGCTTAGAGGGGCACCTGGGTGGCTCAGTGGGTGAAGCCTCTGCCTTTGGATCAGGTCATGATCCCGGGGTCCTGGGATCGAGCCCCGAGTCGGGCTTTCTGCTCAGCGGGGAGCCTGCTTCCTCCTTTCTCTCTGCCTGTCTCTCTGCCTACTTGTGATCTCTGTCAAATAAATAAATAAATAAATAAATCTTAAAAAAAAAAAAAAAGGAGCTTAGAGACAAGAGTAGAGACCATATGAGATCACAAAGAGTTTTATAAACCATGCTCAAAAATCTGGGAGTCTGGAATTTGTCCTTAAGTTTGGAATTTGCCACTAGCAAGCCAATAAAAAGTTCTAGCAGGGGGATGCCATGGTCAGACTTGCCTTTTCTAAGCACACACACTGGCTGCAGAGCCAAGAATGAACAGCTGCAGTAATCCAGGGAGGAAGAGATTCACAGTGGCAAGAACAGCAGTGGCAGTGGGGATGAAGAAAGGCAGAGGCTCAGAAAAATATTTAGAAGGTCAAAATGATAAGACTTCAGGACTGATTAAGACGTGGGAGAGGAAGAGAAATCAGGGACAAACTGAGTGGATGAGGTTATTCACTGAGATAGGGAATACAGAAGGAAAAAAGTAAACAGTGAGTTTTATTTGGACAAGTCAATCAGTAATGACTGCGGAACTAAAGAAATGTAGAACATAAATGGTTTTAAGAGTAACAAGTCACAGAAATTCTGAGAGCGAAGATATAGAGATGTTGAAATATTAAGGATGTTACAAGTCTCAAAGGGCAGGCAGCAGAACTATTATTGCTTCTTTTTTTTTTAAAGATTTTATTTACCCATTTGACAGAGAGAAATCACAAGTAGACAGAGAGGCAGGCAGAGAGAGAGAGAGGGAAGCAGGCTCCCTCTGAGCAGAGAGCCCGATGTGGAACTCGATCCCAGGACCCTGAGATCATGCCCTGAGCCGAAGGCAGCGGCTTAACCCACTGAGCCACCCAGGCTTCTTAAGGGCAACAGTATGCCAAACAATCTCAGACGAGAGAACAGGAATAATTTAGCTGCCTGTGGAGGTACAAGGAGGAATAAATGAATTACTTCTCTTATAGTAAGGACTACATAAACATTTTAGTATTCTACACTGAGACAGTAAATAGATCTCATAAGGATTACCCTCCACCAAAAAGTAAAAATAAAAAAGCTGGGTCATAATTTTTCATTTAATTCCAGCAGCTATGTCCCACCAAAGACCTAACATTTTAATTCTTTCCCCAATAAAAGCCATGTTTTTATTAATTCATAAACTTATTAAATTTGCAAACTGTGTCAAAAATAAAGTCTATGCTTATCCACTCAGTATCCAAAGAACAAACAACAGGTACTTAAATGTCTGCTAAAGAATGCCAGAAAAGGGATATCTGGGTGGCTCAGTGTGTTAAATGTCTGCCTTTGGCTCGGGTCATGATTCCAGGGTCCTGCTAGAGACTCCTGCGTCAGGCTTCTTCTTGCTCAGCAGGAAGCCTGCTTGGTCTTCTGCCTGCAGCTGCCCCTATTTGTGCATGTCCTCTCTCTCTCTCTGATAAACAAAATCTTTAAAAAAAAAAAAAAAAGACATATTCACTTTGTATTTTACACCAGGAATACACTACCATGTTATAAAATCTAGTCTAGGAAAAGAAAAGTTCTCCAGGAAAATCTAGATACTAGAATATCCTTTCCATTTCTTAAGCAGAAGGGTTTCACAGCACTATAATAAGCATATCTAAAGGGAATCAGAAGGGACTAAATCTAAGTTACAAAATGAATTCCCACTATGAATGTCATCACAACAAACTCTTAAAAAGTAACAGCTGATTTCCTAATTGTTTCATGGTTTTTTTTTTTTCAACAGAACTAAATTCTAAAACAATCACTGTAAAAACAGAGTGAAACCCAAGTGTACTAAAATAGTACTTTTAAACTCCAAAACAAGAGCACTCTTAGTGCATCTCTCCCACTCCAATCCCCACTCATTTTCTCAACCTTCTTGCTCATTCGTACTCACTGAATACATACTATGTGCCAGAATTTTGGCTAGATGCAGGTGAAACATGTCAGGCCCTGCCCTCGTGATGAGTCAACTAGTTTACTGGTCTTCAGAATACAGTCAGGAAAAATAGCACTTACTTCAAGGACTTGAAATTCATTTTGCATTTCTTATTTAGACAAGGCAAAGAAGTGGATGCTACTAAGTATTTTTCCCCTAAAGAACTTAAGTCTTTAAGATAGAAGGTAAGGGTTATCTAATATACACCCAAAGCCTACTATGGTGCCTGAAACAAATCAGATGCTTACTAAGTATATGCTGAATAAGTGAATGAAAGTAAACTAACAATCAGGGCAGTGGGTCTAAGGCCAAAACCTACTTCAGGCTATCTCCTTTTTCCTGTCTTTTCTGTGATAGGTAAATTCAACTCATTCTGCTAAATTATTAATGTAATTCGACTCAAATCTGTCCACCAGTTATAGAAAACAAAAGATCGTCCATACAGGCAGTGTCCCTATAACTCCCCACAATATTCACAATAGAATGTCACTTTCTGTTTGGTTGACTGTTAAAACATTGTTCAACAGACAGTTAAAGAAAAAAAATGCTGAACTTAAGAACTAATCAGGGTTTATAATCAAATTCAAATCTACTTTCAAAAGCTCTGCTAAGAACAGTATTTATGCAAAACTGAATTCACCCACTCATGCTAACAAAAACCTACTCTTCATTAAGTCAAATCATCAGAGAACTGAGGGCATCAAATTGGTATCCTGTATTTACTAACTACCCGCTGGCATAAAACGAACAGCATACTAGAGGTATTAGAGGGTCCTTTTTCTTACCAAAAGGATACAGGGGCATCTAGTGGTGCAGTCGGTTGAGCATCCAACTTCTGGTTTCTGCTCAGGTCATCATCTCAGGGGCCATGGAATGGAGTCCCACATCAGGCTGTGCATTCATCATGGTGTCTGCTTGAGATTCTCTCTCCCTCTGCCCCTCCCTATAACACTCTCACGCTTTCCCCTCTTCCTCAAATAAATAAATCTCTTAAAAAAAAAAAAAGATGCACTATGCCACATAAGTACATTGTATTATATAGTACAAAGAACCTAGAGAAGACTTTATTCTCTGGTCTACCCTAAAGAAACTAGTTCTCTGGAGTTTTGCTTTCGGGTTTTATTTGAGAGTGGGTCCTATAAACCTTATAATGGATCAGGTTACCCTCTTAGGCTGGTAAAAAACTTAGAGCTGAACTAGGGCCCCTTAAAGCATACAGTTTATTTAATAAACGTACTTCCAGTACCATTTACCTTTTTTATCCCTACTTTCCTTTTACCTTTTTTCTAATATATTTTACATAACTATACTGCTTTTATATAGGTGAGCAGCTTAAATCTGTGGAAAATGGCAGTAAAAATAAACATTCAACTACTTCCTAACCAATAATAACCTTACAATGTCTAGGAAGTCTGAAAGATTTTCCTTATTTATAGCAGCAGCTAACATTTACTGGGCACTTAGTTGACACCAGGCACTGTTCTGAATGCTTTGCAAATATTAACTCATTTACAACTTTACATTTACAACTTACATTTACATTTAACTCACTTATAAATCCTCTTTACAATTCCATGAGAAAACTGGGCACAAGGAAGTTAAGAAATGTGCCCCCAAACAGTTAACAAAACCAAAAGACAACTGACAGAATGGGAGAAGATATTTGCAAACGACATATCAGATAAAGGGCTAGTGTCCAAAATCTATAAAGAACTTAGCAAACTCAACACCCAAAGAACAAATAATCCAATCAAGAAATGGGCAGAAGACATAAACAGACATTTCTGCAAAGAAGACATCCAGATGGCCAACAGACACATGAAAAAGTGCTCCACATCACTCGGCCTCAGGGAAATACGAATCAAAACCACAATGAGATATCACCTCACACCAGTCAAAATGGCTAAAATTAACAAGTCAGGAAATGACAGATGCTGGCGAGGATGTGGAGAAAGGGGAACCCTCCTACACTGTTGGTGGGAATGCAAGCTGGTGCAACCACTCTGGAAAACAGCATGGAGGTTCCTCAAAAAGTTGAAAATAGAACTACCCTATGACCCGGCAATTGCACTACTGGGTATTTACCCTAAAGATAGGAATGTAGTGATCCAAAGGGGCACATGCACCCAAATGTTTATAGCAGCAATGTTTACAATAGCCAAGCTATGGAAAGAACCTAGATGTCCAACAACAGATGAATGGATAAAGAAGATGTGGTATATATATACATAAGGAATACTATGCAGCCATCAAAAGAAATGAAATCTTGCCATTTGCGATGACGTGGATGAACTAGAGGGTATCATGCTTAGTGAAATAAGTCAATTGGAGAAAGACAACTATCATATGATCTCCCTGATATGAGGAAATAAAGATGCAACATGGGGGGTTAGGGGGGTAGGAAAAGAATAAACGAAACAAGATGGGATCGGGAGGGAGACAAACTATAAGTGACTCTTAATCTCACAAAACAAACTGAGGGTTGCTGCAGCAGGGGGTGGGGGGGTTATGGACACTGGGGAGGGTATGTGCTATGGTGAATGCTGTGAAGTGTGTAAACCTGGCAATTCACAGACCTGTACCCCTGGGGATTAAAATACATTATATGTTTATTTAAAAAAATTAAAAAAAAAAAAAAAAGAAAGAAAGAAATGTGCCCAAAGTATACAGCCATAAAGCAGTGGAGTCAGAATTTGAACCCATCAAGTTCCATCTCCTTAACCACTGCCCAGCTGTGATGATTTTTGATTCATCAAAACTATGTGATTTCTAAAACAAGGTATTTTTCAATTCCTAAAGTAACAATGAGAATTAGAGCTAGAACTGACTTCAAATGAAGTTTATACCCATACCAAAACCATATGATAGTGACTTGCAGAGAAACTGAGATTATGAGTAACACCTACACAGCATCTACCACATGCCAGGCTTTGTTCTATTTATTTATTCTCTTCACAATCTCATAAAGTAAGTACTATATCATCCCCATATCACAAATGAGGAGACTGAAGCACAGAAATAATAAGTAATTTGAAGTCACCAGTAAGTGAGAAGTTAATTTTGAAACTGGTTTGGATCCAAAACCCAAACTCTTTTAACTGTTACCTTACACTGCTTCTCCATATGACAGAGATTAACTCCTCGATTACTTCCTACACTCAAAGTTCAAAGCAAGCAAAACACAATTGTTAGAAAAATTACTCTACATCCTAGATCTCAACACTGATTCTATACACCATCATCTGCATTTTTTTTAAAAGAACCACATGTGGTTCTTGTGAGCCTTGGTTAACATCCACTGCTCTAGGTTTCTAAGCTAGATAAGTCTTAGCTGAACCTTTGGGTGGGAAGGGTGTGGAGACAAAGAAATACACATGCATACAAATACACACTGACTCTCTCACATCTGTATATTTTTCCCTATTCCCCTTTCCCAAAAAAACAAAAATGGAAAGGAAGGAAGAGTAAGATAAAGCCAGAAAGGAAACATGGACTTTAATGCCATGTTAAGCAGCCTGTAATATTATTCTTTTTTTTTTCTTTTTTTTTATTTATTTAAGATTTTTTTTTCTGTAATATTATTCTAATGGTGACAGTAACAAAATAAAGATTTTTTTCTTTAATTTTATTTATTTTGAGAAGGGAGCGAGCATGCACAAGTGGAGAAAGGGCAGGGGAGAAGAAAAAATCAGAAGCAGATTCCATGCTGAGTGCAGAGGCAACGCAGGGCTCTATGACATGATCCTGAGATCACCACCGGAGCCAAAATTAAGAATCTGATACTTAATCGACCAAGCTACCCAGGCACCCCAGATTTTGTTTTTTTTTTTAAAGAAGAGACAATCAGATATGTTCATCACCAAAAAAAAACAAAAATCCTCCAGTGGCAGTGAGAGAGGGGACTGTGGGCAAAGAAACTGCAACAAATCAGAAAAAGCAGCTAAGAACGCAAGACTAATGACAGCCTAAATGTACTAAACACAGAGAATGAAAAGTATGAAGAAATTTAAGAAAGTTCTTTGAGGTAAACTGGTAGGACTTGGTTGTTCATAAATTTTTATTGAAATGGATGTCTCCAAGTTTGTTTTACACGCAACCACTGAATGATGATACCATTAAACCAGATGTGAACTTACTGAGGGAAGAATAAATGAGTTTTGCAGGTCATGATAGTATTATTTGGGAAAGGGGCAGCTTTTGGCATAGGAAAATAGTTTAGGTGGTATGATGGTAACGGGTGTCAATTTACAATGAGTGGGAAGAAATGAGATGATGAAGCACAGTTATCTAATAAAAGACTAATTTTAAGAAGTCAGATTATGGGGGCTCCTGGGTAGTTCACTCAGCTAAATGAGTAACTCTTGATACTGACTTGGGTCCTGATCTCTGAGTCATGGCATCAAGCCCTGTGTGGGGCTCTATGCACAGCCGGGATCCTGCTTGAGATTCTCTCTCTCCCTCTCGTCCTCCCCCTCCCCCTCGCATGCTACCTTTCTCTAAAATAAATAAATAAATAATAATTTTTTTTTTCAGATTATGAAAGAGAGTGACTGGAAGGAAAGAGTGAAAAAAGTCTTACATTTCACAACTGAGCTTCATCATCTTAAGGATTCTCTCAAAAACAGCCTACACCTGAAAGAGGGAAGCGTAGCTCAAATGGAAAGGATCCCTCCTTAGAGAGACCTAAATTGGATGGGTCCAGGCAGAAAATCAAGCAGGGTAACTTTCTTTTTTTTTTTTTTAAGATTTTATTTATTTATTTGACAGAGAGAAATCACAAGTAGGTGGAGAGGCAGGCAGAGAGAGAGAGAGAGGGAAGCAGGCTCCCTGCCGAGCAGAGAGCCCGATGTGGGACTCGATCCCAGGACCCTGAGATCATGACCTGAGCCGAAGGCAGCGGCTTAACCCACTGAGCCACCCAGGCGCCCCAGGGTAACTTTCAAATATGTAATGAGTCAAACAGAAAATCAGCATCCATTATGAAGACTTAAAAACTAAGACAATCAAAGAGCATGAATAATCCAAAAAACTATGACCAATCTATCATTTAAGACAGCCAATATGTAGAAGTATGAAAACTTTCTTAATGTTTTAATTATTTCATGTAATCCTAAAAACCCCAATAAAAAAATAATAACTGGCACCACCACTATTCTGGAGAAAAAATTTTATGAAGGACAAGGAAGTCATACTTGCTCAGTTTCCCAAGGTCACCCTTCAAAGTAACAGCAAAACCAAGACCATATGTGTTACTCTGCCGCCAAGTCTAGTGGTCCATACACCAAACCACAATCGTCAAATAATTCAAAGTGCATTAAGGAGGGCAGCATAGAGAAAATGACCAAAATTCGGGGCACAGAGCAAGCTATCAGTGACAAGTAAATATGCAGTCATTAGTTTTCCATGAGTCATCACCAGACCCAACTGTTTACGAAACACTCCCGCACTAGGAAATGCTGCCTGTGGCAGGTCGTGATAGTCCTAAGCAACACGCATTAAGATGTCCCCTCGGCACGTATACTGGCAATGTACAACGAAATCTCCCCCGCACGTAATCCTAGTTCCTAACGAACTACGAGCAAGTTATGACAGCATCACAGATACTCCCCAAGAAAACATCATAAAAACCTCTAAGAAATAAATACCTTAACTAACGCCTTCTTAGACAAACGTGGGATGGTGTAAATCTCCTGCTCCCTGAGTGGAAACATGCCCTGCTGCTCACAAGCACCAGCCAACTCGGCAGACTGGTAAAATGAATCCAAAACACTCTTTTCTTCTAAGTGCTCAGCTGCACAGCACCTGTTTTCAGCTCCTTCCAAAGAGGGCAAAGATACCTTCACCAGAGTGATGCAGAGAAAGACACGCAAGTTAGATTAACGCCCCAAGGGGAAAGAAAAAAAAGACGCTGGAGTCAGAGTAGATCTAAAGAACCAAATTCAGGAAAAAGTGAACCACAAAAGGAAAGGAATTAGGCAACCTGTCTCTTAGAAAAAGCAATAAAAAATAAAGACCCCCTACTGCGGGGCAGTGCAGAGCAGAACAGCGCCGAGGCCTAGCTGGTCTTGGAGAAGGAGCCGATCTTTAATTCCCAGACTGAGCCGGCAATCTCCAGAGAACAGGTGACACGACCAAGTCTTCGTGTCTTACATCCGCCACAAGCTGTTCGTGATCGCGAATGGCCTTCACGTCCCTCCCCGACCGGCCTCCAAGCAACAGAAGTACCCCATCCCAGAGAAAAGCAGGTACGTTCGCCGGGGCCGTTACTTACCTTCCCGCTCACAACACCCGCCGCCGCCATGTTTCCTTCGCGTGCCTGTGATGACGTAGCAGCGCCTCACGTGTCTCTCGGATTCACAACAACATCCGCCAAAACTAGGCTGATATCCGGGCGGAAAAGGGGCGGTGAGCGGCGGGAACTGCGCAGAGCGAAGGGGCGGGTGACAGGAGTAGCCTAACGCATGCGTAGTGGAATGGAACTTAGGGCGCTCGGGAGGCTCTGGTACATACCGCGCATGCGCGAAATTTTTTCGGGGAGGCAAGCTGAATTAAAGTGTTTTTGCGTTGTGTTTTCCTGGGGACGAGATTTTGAGCCGCTCACGGGCCATTTCTGTTTGGTACGATGGGAAGAACATATATTGGGAGCCAGTAAACATGGTCCTGGCTTTGTAGCTATAGCTTTGTAGTTATATTTGTCACACCTTCAGCCTCTGTTTCTCATCTGAAAATCGGTTTAAGACTATGGAGAAGGTTAAAGGAATCCCAGCCCTCTATTTGAGCACTCACACGGAGACTTTCCCCTTCTGTATGTGAAGTTTCTGAATTTGAGTCTGATCACTGCAACTCACATGACCTTGAGTAGGTATTTCGATAGGAACTGCGATAATACCACACCTTCGTTGCTCCAGAATCCGAAGCACGTAGCTCACAGCTCCTACACAGTTACTTAATAGCTGCGTGACTTGAAACAAGTTTCTAAATTCATCCAAGCTTAAGGATGTAAAATGAAGATTACCCATGGACTGGTTGTAGAGATCTGCCGGGTGTGTGCTTGTGTGTCAAGATAAGTTATCAAGATACCAAGGTACTGTTTTGTTCTCAAGGCTGTAAAAGAATGCGGGGGGGGGGGGGGAGTACAGAGAAGCAGTATGCCAGAGGATGATTGGATACCATCCTGATCCCTGGGACTTTCCTTGCCCCAGGGCAGAATAAATGGCCCCTTTGTGTTAAAACTGCAGTACCCACTGAGGTACTTCGTGGAGAGAGGTTAGAGACTTCTCAGGTTGGTTAAGTGGCTACCAAAGGGAGTAACAGAAAAGGAAGGTTGAAAGTTCTGTGAATATCAGGAACCTAATGGGTAAGGGAAGTGGCAAGAACCTTCCAAGGGAATAGATTTGTAGTATCCGTAAGGGAGGCCGCTCTCCAGGCATCAGAGATTCCAATCACTGCCAGGACCCCATGTCCAAGTTTGGCACTGAATCAACAAAGCAGGTCACCCTGAAAGGATAAATGAGCTAGAGAAGTGAGCATATAGTAACCAGCATTGAGTGAAGACTTGAGACCTTTCCCAAAAGTACTGGTTGGCGTAAGACCCCCTAGAACCTTCATACAACCCTAGATGTGGTGTGTAGCTCCTTAATAGTGACCCACATTAAACACTCCACCAGCTCAAAGTAATTGGGTGTGGTTAAAGGAATTTTTTTTTTTAAGATTTTACTTATTTATTTGACAGACCGATCACAAGTAGGCAGAGAGGCAGGCAGAGAGAGAGGAGGAAGCAGGCTCCCTGCTGGATCCCAGGACCCTGGGATCATGACCTAGCCAAAGGCAGAGGCTTTAACCCACTGAGCCACCCAGGCGCCCCTGGTTAGAGCGATTTTTAACAGACATTTCTTACACCCTGTGGTTTGGAGAAAAGTTGAAGCCCTTGGTACACTGTCTGGAATAAAATGCTCAGTAAATGGCAGCTATTATTTATATAATATAAAGTCTGGGAATTAACAGTTTCTCGCTGAAAACTTGGCATCCTAGTTTCATCTGTTTGTTCCATATTTTAAAGCCTCATCCTCCAGATGCCGCTTAAATGCTGGCACTAACTACCCATAGGCTATTCTTGGGTTTCTTTTACTTTTTTCCAAGCACATTCCCAGACATTATATATTCTGACATCACTACCTACTATGTACTCATGACTGAAATATCTCCAGCCCAAGCTTCTCTTTCCTAAAATATAGGGCCTACACCTGTTGTCTGCTGTACCTTTTTACTTGAATGAACCATCACACCCCCAAAAATCCTAAATCTTTGCCCCTCAAAATGTAGTCTGCAGACCAGTAGTATCTGGAAGCTTGTTATAAATGCAGAATCTCACACTGGGGTTAGCAGTGGGTATTCTATAAGACTAATGAATCATAGACCTGTACCCATGAAATAAATAATACATTGTATGTTAATTAATTGAATTTAAATTTTTTAAAAGAGAAAAAAAAATGCAGAATCTTGAGTCCCAGAACTACTGAATCAAAAGCTGCACTTTAACAAGATCTCCAGGTGATTTTTGTGCACGTTAAACTTTGAGAAGCAGCCTTAAATTTTGCTTTTGTTCTCTGAAATTGACTACTATTTGCTGAATTAGAGATACAGACAGAGCACAATTTCCCCAAAGTGTTGCTATCATGTTACTCAGTTCTGGGTAACTCATGACGTGAGTCTTCTGGAGAAATGGCAAACATCCCCACTGTGTCTCTCCTTCCTATCCCCACTACCACTCCAGTTGAGGTCTCTGGTTACCCCCGGTTTGGACAACTACTGTGGCATCTTAATTCATTCTCCGCCTTTCTGTTTCAACTTCCCCCTAATAATTCATAAGCCCACCAGATTTGTCTTCTGAAAGCATAAATCTGATCAGGTGAACTCCCTGCTTAAAATCCTTTAATGGCTTTCCATCTCTTCAAGGAAAAAGTCCAAATTCCCCAGCATAACATACAATTCCTTTCATAAACGTTTCTTGCCTATTTTAGCTTTATCTCCCAACCTTACACACTCAGACCCAAGCTTCCCACCATAGCCAAATATCTCTTTTTCCTTGCATATACCATGCCATGTCCCAAGATTCCTTGTAACTGTAACAGATTGTCTTGGGTCATGGGACCGTCCCTTAACTAATCACTGTGACCCAAAATATATAGATGTTCTAATTGGCCAGATTTGACTCATATGCCTACAGCCCCAGTCAAAGTACAGAGAATGATAGGAGAGAGCCACCCAGGCACCCCTGGTTAGAGGGATTTTTAACAGACATTTCTTACACCCTATGGTGTAATTCACTTGGTGTAATTCCAAGTGAAAAATTCATGAACCATTCTAGAAGGAAGGAGTGGTTTCTGGGCAGGTCAAAGGAGACATTAATTACAGAGGATCCATCTTTGCACTCCCATGGTATCAGACTGTAAAATAACTGGCTTACTGACCTGCCGTCCTTTCCCTGCTGGGCTGTGAACTAATGGAGGGTAGGAACTATACTTTTAATTGCTATGAATCATCACTCCTGGCACAAATGCCTGACCCACAGAAGATACTAAATAAAGGTTTGTTTAACAAATTAAACCAATTCTCTACAAATGGCACAATTATGCTTTACATTCAAGAAGAAAGAAACCATATTCCATTTATAGTGATATTCTCTATATGCAAAGGGAAGAGACAAGGTCAGGATTTCAGTGTAGTTTGTTTCATGTTTTAGTTTTTTACTATGTTGGAAGAAAAAATCATAGTACACTTACACGAAATAAGTGGACAGGTTTTTAAAAGCAGTATCATGTAAATTTAATGTTAATAAAGTTATGGGGCTCTCTATCACTTAAAATAATTACTGTTTTCATGGGAGTAATTCTATAGTTCCTGAGTTCACTCCCATGAACTATATAGTCATTCACTAATTATAACTTATCACTCAAAAAGCCATCTGATGTAAAAGAATCTTAATAAATCCTAAACCAAGAACTTACAACTCTAGACCTAGGCAGAACTTTAGCATGTCTCCCCATGGTTTTCATTTGAAGAAATTGAGACTCTTAAGAGATTAATGATTTGCCAAAGTCACAAGCTGCTTTATTACTGAATTAGACTTCATTACTGATACGTCTTAGTCTGCTGTGCCACACTATCAACTGAAAGTTTACTCCCCTTGTAAACTACAACATTAATTACCCATTCAGTTTGATTCCCTCTTACTCAGATTCTGACCAAACTATTTGTCTTTCAGGACTCATCCCATGTCACACATCATCTCTTAAGACTTCCCAACTTTGCCACTTGTCATTGACCTCTACATTTTCTGAATTCTTAGGTCAGACTAACGGGTGACTCATCCTGAGTGGCTTGGTCCCAGGGTCCTGGGATCAAGCCTCACATCCCACTCTCTGCTCAGCAGCAAGTCTACTTCTCCCTCTCCAGAGCTCTGTGATCTCTCTCGCTTTCACTCTCTCTCAAATAAATAAATAAAATCTTTTTTAAAACTTTTTTAAAAGAACAATCAAACTAAAAACTTTGTTTCTGTGCTTAACTATGCAAAGTAGTAACATGAAGAGAACTGATGGTCAGAAGACTGTAGGATTTCCCTCTGGATAAATTGAGCAGCTGAAGAAATCAGACTGATAGGTACTGATAGTCGGTGATCTCCGTTGAAATAACCAACCATATCATCCTACAGTGAAGACCAAAAATCAACAAACCCCACCTGTATACCTAAAACTTCCAATCAGCTTTTGGTTTTAGTTCCTCAAATATGGACAGACAACCATGGATCAGTCCTCATTTGAAGAAAGTCTTTAAGTTGAAAGACAAGAGACCAAAATGAACAACAACAACAAAAAAAAACAAAACAAAAACTAATTTGATACAAACAGTACAAAGAACAGAAGGAAACATTTTAATTACAATAAATACCACTGAAGGGTGCCTGGGTGGCTCAGTTGGTTAAGCGACTGCCTTCTGCTCAGGTCATGATCCAGGGGTTCTGAGATCAAGTCCCACATAGGGCTCCCCCAGCTCAGTAGGGAGCCTGCTTCTCCCTCTGCCTGCCACTATCCCCCTGCTTGTGCTCTCTGTCAAATAAATACCATCTTTTTTTTTTAATTTTTTTTAATTTTTTAAAAATTTTTTTATTTTAAATATCATCTTTAAAAATAAATAAATACCACTGAATTGTACACTTAAAAAGTGGCTGAAATTGTAAATTTTATGTATATTTTACTACAATTTTTAAATAATTGGAAAAATAGAGGAAAATACTCAGAACGTAGGGTTAAGCAGAATTCTGAGACTTGACATCAAAATTCTGATCCATAAAGGAATAGTGGATAAGATTGGACTTTATCAAAATTAAAAACTTTTGCTCTTCAGATGAAAAAAATGAAAAAAAGCTATAGATTAGAGTAAAACATTTGCAAATCACAAACCCAACAAAGGACTAGTACCTAACCTTTATAAGGAACTCTCAAAACTCAGCATTAAAAAAAAAATCCAATTAGAAAATGGGTAAAAGAAAGTGTATCAATTTTCCATTGCTGCTCTAAAATATTACCAGAAATTTAGTTGCTGGAAAAAAACACATCAGAAATCAAACACAGGTCTTATTGGCCTAAGATCAGAATGTCAGCAGGACAGTATTTCTTTCTAGAGGCTTTCAAGGTCATTCTATTTCTTGGCATAAACCTTGACAGTTGGGTTGTTTTTCCTTTTCCCTTTCTTCTTTTTGTAATGCAGGTGCCTGACTTAAGCTTTGACTGCAGAGGCATCCACTGCAAAGAGACATCCTCTTCAGTGATGGCTATTTCAAATAAACACATGGCCAGCCACGGTACTAGGTAAAGAGCTAGTTAACTCCCTGTACTAAGTAAGGTTCCTTTGTTTTAGAGATCTTGGTTGATTTAATAACTGACAATTTGGGCCACTTGTTTTTTTCTCTTCCTGCACTTTAAATTCCTACTGTTCTGTTTTAAATTTACTACTAAAAAGTGAGCCTGGAAAACCCTTGACTCTCATCCTTGATACTAGGGACTTGATACCAGGGAACCCCTGGGACTCATGTGCTCTCTCTTGCTAGCATGTGACATGCACTCTCTCCTCCCTCTCTCCTTTCATCCATGATGTGTGGCCCCAGGTGTGCTATGTAATATCTAGATCTTGCAAGTAATAAACCTTTATTCTTTCAAAGTTTCCTGATGGTTATTCCTAAGGGGCATCTTGCAATCATAATAAGAACCACAGGGTCAGTCCAACTACGACACTGATCATTGATAGGCTGAGACCAGCACAACACAATTTTCTTGACATTTGAGTTTCTAGAGGTCACCTACTTTCCTCAAAGCTAGCAATATTCCATCTCTCTGCAATCTTTGCCTCTGATCTTTATTTCTTAGTCAAATCTCTCCCTGAAAGTTTTTCCACTTAAAGACTCAGGGGATTAGATTGGTTACACTTGGATAATTCACAACAGTCTCCTCATCTCAAGGTCTGTACCCTTAATCACATCAGTGAAGTATCTTAGCTGTATGAGATAAATATTCTGAGGTTCTGGGGATTATGGCATGGTATCTTTGGTAGGCCATTATTTTGCCTATCATAGACATAAACAGATATTTCATTAAAGAGGACATAAAGTTGACAAAATAAGCACATAAAAGATGTTCAACATCAGGGGGCCTGGGTGGCTGAGTCGATTGAGCATCTGCCTTCAACTCCGGTCATAGTCCTGGGGTCCAGGGATCAAGCCCCACATTGGGCTCCCTACTCAGTGGGGATTCTGCTGCTTCCTCTCCCTTTGCTGCTTATGCATTCTCTCTCTCTCTAGAGAGATAAATAAATAAAATCTCTTTTAAAAAAAAAAAAGATGTTCAACTTCATTAGTCATTAGGAAAATGCACATTAAATCTACAATGAGTTATCAAAACATACTTACTAGAGTGTCTAAAATAAAAATAGTGGTAACACCAAATCCTTGTAAGGATGTAGAGAAATGGAATCATTAATACATTGCTGGTGGGAATATAAAATTGTGCAGCCACTATGGGAAGAACAGTTTGGCAGTTTCTTAAAACTAAACATGTACTCACCATATGATCCAGCAATTAAGTGTACACTTGAGCATTTACCCAGAGAAATTAAAATTAGGTACACACAGAAACCTTTAAACTAATATTCATAGAAGCATTATTTTTAATAGCCAAAGCTGGAAACAAACCAAATGTCCTTTAACACTGTGGTACATCTATACCATGGAATACTACATAGCAATAAAAAAGGAATGACCTATTGATGTATGCAACAACTTGGATGGATCTCAAGATGCTGATGCTGAGTGAAAACAATGTCAAATGGTTACATGCTGTGTGATTCCATTCACATAACATGCTCAAGATAGCAAAATTAGGGGCGCCTGGGTGGCTCAGTGGGTTAAGCCGCTGCCTTCGGCTCAGGTAATGATCTCAGAGTCCTGGGATCGAGTCCCGCATCGGGCTCTCTGCTCAGCAGAGAGCCTGCTTCCCTCTCTCTCTCTCTCTGCCTGCCTCTCCATCTACTTGTGATTTCTCTCTGTCAAATAAATAAATAAAATCTTTAAAAAAAAAAAAAGATAGCAAAATTATAGATACAGAGAACAGATTAGTGGTTCCAGGAGTTTGGGATTGGAGAGGAAGGAAAAGGGGTGAGTGTGGAGGTGCTGATAGTGATGAAACAGTTTTATATCTTGATCATAGTGATGGCTACATGAATCCACACATGATAAAGTTGCACACTATATACACCATGTACATACAGTTATAAATAAGTGCATATAAAATGTGAAATCTGAGTAGATTCTATGGATTGTACCAATATCAATTTCCTGGTGTGAGACATTACCTTTAGGGAAGAGTGGGTGAAAGGTATATGGACATACCCATACTTCTTTTGCAAATTTCAAGTTTGTATTTGGGGTATTTCTTAATTCAGTTACATATTTTTACATACATGTCAGTTTGGCTGCCTTTGGCTGCAAGAAACAGAACATCCAAATAAAATTGTAATTAGAAGATATTTGTCTTACATAAAAATTCAAGAGATAGGGTAGTTTCAGGACTGATTAATTCACCACTTCAACACAGTCATCAAAGATAAAATTTCTTGCCATATTTCTGCTCTTTCATTTGCAGAATGTTGTCTTTTGTCTTAAAATTGTTCACTCAAGGGGTGCCTGGGTGGCTCAGTGGGTTAAGCCTCTGCCTTCGGCTCAGGTCATGATCCCAGGGTGCTGGGATCGAGCTCCACATCGGGCTCTATGCTCAGCGGGGAGCCTGCTTCCTCCTCTCTCTCTGCCTGCCTCTCTACTTGTGATCTCTCTCTCTGTCCAATAAATAAATAAAATATTTTTTAAAAAATTGTTCACTCGGTCTCAGGATGGCTACCGCAGCCCTCTTAATCACATCCTTCTACAAAAACATGCAAAGGCCAGAAGAGAGATATTTGCTTTCGTGGGTTCCTTTGGTAAGACTAATGAAGAGTCCTTAAGATTCTTTTTCTCAAATCTTACTGGCCAGAATTGCATCTCATTCTCATTCATAGATTAGTATGGCTCTGGGAATATACTAGGGCCCTGAAGTATATTTGCTTCATATCAGAAAGCAGTTAACAGAGAAGGGAAAGATGCTTATTGGGTCAACAGCCTCTATGTCTGCAACACCATTGTAGAATGGTGGAAAATGGGGTGGAATTGAAAAGTTTGCTTCAACCTTAACGCAATTGAAAAGTAATAGCTTGGGGCGCCTGGGTGGCTCAGTAGTTTAAGCCTCTGCCTTCAGCTCAGGTCATGATCTCAGGGTCCTGGGATCGAGCCCCGCATCGGGCTCTCTGCTCAGCAGGGAGCCTGCTTCCCCCTCTCTCTCTGCCTGCCTCTTTGTCCACTTGTGATCTCTCTCTGTCAAATCAATAAATAAAAATCTTAAAAAAATAAAAAAGAAAAGTAATAGCTTTAGTTATCCTTATATCTAAGGCCACTGCCATCTCACCCATAATGACTATACCAACCTCCTTGTACTCCCTGCCTAAAGTATTGCTCTCTTATAATCCTTTCTTTACAATGAAACACAGTGATAATATCTTTTTCTTTTTCAAATAACAATGTCATTGGTCCCTTAAAATCATTTGTTAATTTTTCATCCACATCTGATGAGGTGAAAGCCGGCCCCCCTTCCTTGACTTAACTCCTCAGCCTATTTTCTACCATTCATGACGCCAAACCATTTATGGTTCTCTGAACTCCTATGCTATTTCTTCCTTTGCTTATGAAGCCCTTTTAGCCTGGCATGCCCTTGCTTTCCCCATTTCAAACAGGAAATGGCCCCTCATCCTTTTAAGAATCAGCCTGGACATCAAATCTCTGGAAGTCTTCTCCACAATTCTTCATGATAGCAGTGATAGGAGTCTGTATAGAACTGCAGGAGTGAACTGGAAAAGCAAAGAGCTACTGAAACACCAACAAAAACTCTGAATCTGAGGCATGCCTATATGAAGAGAGTTTCTGAAAAATCATCAATTGTTTGTGACAATTGACTCAGTGACAGCCTGAATATACCATATTTCTTCTCTGGCACTATGATGCTTTGGAAATAAAAGATCTGCAGGCAAATAATAACAAATAGCTTCCCAAACTTCGTATCATTCCATTTATCTCTGAATCATAACAGAGCTAACTATTGAGAAATGTAGTTATTGTTTAAGCCGGAGGAGGTATTCTTGTTTCCTTCTATCAAGGCACATATTACCCACTATCACATATTTCCTTCTCAGCTTCATTGCTTGCCCAGCCACATTTTTCTCTCCTTTAATATGTCATGAAACTTTATGTTAAATGCCTTTTTTTTACTGTCTATAAAATGAAGAAAGAAAACAGGAAATTTATAAGCTACTTGGGAAGAAACGGGATTATCAATGTAACAATCATTTAAAATTATATTAGCATGAATCTACAACATTTCTCTTCCATACTCTGATGAAGCTAATGGAAAATAAAACTAGCAAATTCAAATATCTACATAAACTGAACACTTGAAAGTAACAGTTGTTGCCATCTAACTACTCCATCCAAAATTTCAAGGTATGTTTATGTGTAAAAGCTTTTTAAGAATCGTATGTGAACATTTCCTACATAACAGCATATGCATGCATAGTAAGCATACTTTCTCTTACTTCATGCCCCCAACCTTGAGTCAATATTAAACATTAAAACATATGGTATACATGGGACCTAATTCAGTTAGCAATTAGACTCAAGAATCATATCTTCTAATCCTGTTATTAAAATTTAAGAATATTTTAGAGTGAATGTTTTAAGTGAACTATTGGATTTCCTTATTTATTTTTTTAAAAAGATTTTATTTATTTGACAGACAGAGATCACAAGTAGGCAGAGAGGCAGGCAGAGAGAGAGAGGAGGAAGCAGGCTCCCTGCTGAGCAGAGAGCCCGATGTGGGGCTCAATCCCAGGACTCTGGGATCATGACCCGAGCCGAAGGCAGAGGCTTTAACCCACTGAGCCACCCAGGTGCCCCATGGATTTCCTTATTTATTAAGGGCATAAAGAATACAAGAGAAAAAACAAAAAGCCCTAAGGATCTACAGTATAGATTCTATACCAAATGCCAAAGTGCTAGGACTGTATGAAGAATTCCATTCTTTACTTTGGGGAGGTTTATTGTCTGAAATTTTATATTGGTTTTCTTCCCTCTTGCCAGAAAGTTCTTATACTGAAATTGGATTTCCTTTTGGCAGTAGAGGGTGGTAGAGAATATGGTATCTGGAGACAGTCTTGGGTGAATCCTTACCCACAATACAGTGGGGCCCGTGGTTTAATCTTCTGAAATTTATCTCCTCAACCCATCAGTGGTTTAATCTTTAAATGTTATGGCATGCAAGTTCTGAACTTGTGTTCTTTTGCGTCAGAAGTTTTGGCAACTGAACTGGAAAAGTCATCAAGCACCACACAAATGAGCAGGAAGTCCAAACTAGAAATCTGTATGAATTGCTGGAGGCCAGGCATAAACCAGCTGCAGATATGAAGTTCCGGGGGCTATAGCCCTGGGGCTAGGGAGTAGGGGGTGTTCCCACCTTCCCACTGAATTTTCCCTCTGGAAACCCTGCCAGATTCTCATAATGTTCGAGGGTGGGAAGAACCCAGAGAAAGCACCCCCTATCCATAACACTGCCTCTATATTACTTTCAAAATCATCTAATAATCAGAATATATATCTATATATTTTATAATCAGAATATTTTAAAGAGGGTATGGGTGGCTCAGTTGGTTAAGCATCTGCCTATGGCTCAGGTCATGATCCCAGCCAGCATCCTGGGATGGAGCCTGCTTTGGGCTCCCTGCTCAGAGAGGAGTCTGATTCTCCCTCTCCGCCACTCCTCCTGCCCCTCTCCCTGCTAGTGTTCTCTCTCTCAAATAAATAAAATCTTTTTTTAAAAGAATATTTTGAAGATATGCCTGATAATTCTATCTCTTCTTTTATGAGGAAAACTGAGGAATTCAAGCCACAAAACTTCCCTCCATTTATTCTATACAAATAAATATAAATGTTTTACTTGAAGGGTGGGATATCAGTAAGAATTTCTAAATTGAGTTTGTTCTCTTCCTTTAAAATGTAAATATTCAGAATACCGAGATGGCTCAGTCAGTTGTCTGCCTTTGGCTCAGGTCATGATCCCAGGGTCCTAGGCTTGAGTCCTACCTGGGGCTCTCTGCTCAGTGGGGGACCTACTTCTCTCTCTCCCTTGGCCTGACCCTCCCCCTGCTTGTGCTCTCATCTCTCACTCTCTGTCTCTCTAAAAAATAAATAAATCTTTTTAAAAATGTAGATATTCACTAATTCTATGTCCCCCCCCCAGGATTTTATTTTTATTTCAGAAACAGAATGAGCAAAAGAGAGAGAGCATGAGCAGAGGAAGAGAAGAGGGAGAAGGAGAAGCAGATTTCCTGCTGAGCAGGGAGCCCGATGCTGGACTCCAGGATTATGACCTGAGCCAAAGGCAGATGCTTAACCAACAGAGCCACCCAGGCGCCCCTCACTAATTCTACATTTTCTGAGTGCTTACTGTGTCAGTACACTGTGCTAAGAACTATGGGAATCAAGAACACGTGGGAGAAGCCCCCGTGTTTTCTGAGTGCTTACTGTGTGCTTACTGTGTCAATACTGAGTTAGTACTTGGAGTACTTACTGTGTCAGTACACTGTGTTAAGAACTATGGGAATCAAGAACACGTGGGAGAAGCCCCCTTGTTTTCTGAGTGCTTACTGTGTGCTTACTGTGTCAGTACTGAGTTAGTACTTGGAGTACTTACTGTGTCAGTACACTGTGCTAAGAACTATGGGAATCAAGAACACGTGGGAGAAGCCCCCGTGTTTTCTGAGTGCTTACTGTGTGCTTACTGTGTCAATACTGAGTTAGTACTTGGAGTACTTACTGTGTCAGTACTGAGTTAGTACTTGGAGTACTTACTGTGTCAGTACACTGTGCTAAGAACTATGGGAATCAAGAACACATGGGAGAAGCCCTGAAGAGGAATATCTAGGAATGGACTCAAGAACGGTGCTACCACTTAACTAGTGTTTAACCGTTGACAAATCAACCAATCTCTAAATTAGAGATTTTAGTAAAATGCAGGGATGGAGGTAAAGGATTTCTCCATCCTTGTGGTAGATTGCCAAAACTTACCTTGGTAAGCCAAACTTACCTTTCCCTTCCATATGCCCACCTCTTCTCAAAGTGACTTTATATTTCCTTAAATCAAAAGGTGAAATATATTTCCTTACCCAGTGGACCTGAGCTATCCCTGTGATGTGGCTTTGGCAAAGAATGAAGAGCACCAGAATTTTTTAATACATAGAGAGAGACTTTTTAAAAAGAAGGAATTAATCCTTTTGAGCTCCCCAAAACATCACTAGCCCTGCTATTAAAGCAAAGCCATTAACCAGAAGTTATTTCAGTAAGAGAGAACACAACTTGGCAGATCTTAGCAATGTATCAGAAAGGAGAATTCAGAAATGGAATACTTACTGAGTTTTGGGTTCTGAATTCAACTGGTTTAAGATGGGTCTTTCAAGGCAAGGAAATGATTGGGATCAGGCAAATATGTGGTATAATTATTTAAAATTTGGTGACAGAGAGAGAGGATCCTGAAGTGACTTTTGTTGTCACTTGCTGCAAGTACAAATTGTTGTGGATGCCTGCAAGCTAATCGTGGAAGTGAATAGTCTACTATCTCAGATAAATTGATCTGTGGGAATTTTCTAAAGAAGTGAAACTAACTACTGTTTATAGTAACATCCATTTCAGGCAAAATTTCCTTGAACAACCAGCTAAGTCAAGTTGACCTAGGTGGTCTACAGTCTTACTTAAGTCATATTGTCACACATACTCTCAATTTTTAGTGCATTTCAACTTTATGAGCATAAAATTATTGATAATAGTTTCTTTTTTAATTTTTTTTAAGATTTTATTTATTTATTTGATAGAGAGAGATTACACATAGGCAGAGAGGCAGGTAGAGAGAGAAAGGAGGAAGCAGGCTCTCCGCAGAGCAGAGAGCCCAACGCAGGGCTCGATCCCAGGACCGTGGGATCATGACCTAAGCTGAAGGCAGAGGCTTTAACCCTCTGAACCACCCAGGCACCCCTGATAAGAGTTTCTTGTTATCTTGTACATTTCTAATGTAACTATAGTTATGTTTTCTCTCTCATTCCTGACATTGCTTGGGTGTGCTTTCCTCTTCCTTGAAAAATTTTCCAAAGGTTTTGTATTTTTAAGATTTTCGTAGAACCAATTTCGGAACTTATTTTTTTCTCATTATATTTCAGCTTTCTCTCTCATTGAATTCTGCTCTTATTATTTCCTTCCTTCTGCCTTCTGTTTTCTTTGGATTTTATTCTTTTGTTCTTTTTCTCATTTTTTTAAAAGATTTTATTTATTTGGCAGAGAGAGATAGCAAGAGAGAGAACACAAACACCGGGGAGCTGGAGAGGGAGAAGCAGGCTTCCCGCTGAGCAGGGAGCCCGATGTGGGCTCTATCCCAGGACCCTGGGATCATGACCTGAGCCAAAGGCAGCTGCTTGATGACTGAGCCATCCAGGCGCCCCCCTTTTCTAATTTCTTAAGTTAACTCTTTATTATTCAGCCTTATTTCTTCTCTAATACAAACTTTAAATCTGTAAAATGCCAGGAGAACCACTTCTTCTGCATCCCACAGTATGTAGCATTTTCACTTGTCATTCAATTCTAAGTATTTTTTAGTTTTCTGTATGATTTCTTCTTTGACCCATAAGCTATTTTATATGTGGTTTTAAATGCTTTATATTCTTGGGGGGGTTATTTGTTTTTATTTTTACTTCCTTCTAGTACTACTAACATATAATTGGCATACAACATTGTGTAAGTTTAAGATGTACAACATATTGATTTGGTACAATATATATTCAAAATGATTACCACAGGGGTGCCGGGGTGGCTCAGTGGGCTAAAGCCTCTGCCTTCCGCTCAGGTCATGGTCTCAGGGTCCTGGGATCAAGCCCCACATTGGGCTCTCTGCTCAGTGGAGAGCCTGCTTCCTCCTCTCTCCCTGCCTGCCTCTCTCACTACTTGTGATCTGTCTGTCAAATAAGTAAATAAAAATCTTTTTAAAAAAATGATTACCACAGTAGCATTAGATAACACCTCCATCAACTCACATAATTATCATTTCTATTTGTAGTGAGATCATTCAACATCTATCCTCTTAGCAACCTTTAAGTATGTAACATTGTATTATTAACTACAACTACCATGTTATACGTTAGATTCACAGAATTTATTCATTATAAGTTATAATTGGAAGTTTGTACCCTTTGACCAACAATTCATTTCCTCCAACATCCAGGCCCTGGCGGTTGCCAGGTTGCCATTCTAATGTCTCTAAGAGTTTAGCTATTTTAGATTCCCCATATAAGTGATATCATACAGTATTTGTCTTTCTCTGTTTGACTTATTTCACTTAGCATAATGTCTTCAAGTTCCATCCATGTTATCATAAATGGCAACATTTCCTTCTTCACTGTGGCTGAACAATTTTATATTGTGTGTTACATATATAAATATATACATATACTACATTTTATTTATCCACTAATCTGTAGATGGACACATGGTTTGATTCCATATTTTAGCTATTATGTATAATGCTCCAATGGGAGAGCATGTATCTCTTCAAGGTATTGATTTCCTTTCCTTTGGATATATATGCAGAAGTGAGATTGTTGGATCATATGATAGACCTATGTTTAATTTTTGAGTAACCTCCATACTATTTTCCATAGTAACTGGACGAATTTATATTCTACCAGCAGTGCACAAGAGTTGCCTTTTCTCCACATCCTGACCAACCCTTGGTATCTTATCATTCTGATGATAGCCATTCTAACAGGTGTGAAGTAATGTCACATTGTGCTTTTGATTTGCATTTCCCTAATGATTAGTGATGTTGAGCATCTTTCATCAGTGATGTTGTATATCTTTTCATGTACCTGTTGGCAATCTATATGTCTTCTTTGGAAAAATGTTTACTCAGTTCCTCAGCCTATCTTTTTTTTCAGCGTTCCAAGATTCATTGTTTATGCACCACATCCAGTGCTCCATGCAATACGTGCCCTCCTTAATACCCACCACCAAGGGACGGACACCTGAGGGGCTCAGTAGGTTAAACCTCTGCCTTTGGCTCAGGTCATGATCTCAGGATCCTGGGATAAAGCCCTGCACTGGACTCTTCTCTCAGCGGGGAGTCTGCTTCCCCCCCACCTCCCACCTCTGCCTGCCTCTCTGACTACTTGTGATTTCTCTCTGTCAAATGAATAAATAAAATCTTAAAAAAAGTACCCACCACCAGGTCCTCCCAACCCTCACCCCCTCCCCTCCAAAACTTTTAATCAGATTGAGCACCCCCCATACAATTGTATAAGTTTCTCTCTCTTTTGTATATTAACCCTTTACCAGATATATGATTTGCACATTTTTTCTCCCATTCAATAGGTTGGGCATCTTGTTGATTATTTCTTTTGCTGTACAGAAGATTTTTAGTTTGATAAATTCCTTTATTTAGTTTCTTTTGCTACCATATCCTAAAATCCTTGCTGAGACTTACACAAAGAAAATTTGTTCCTATGTTTTCTTCTAGGAGTTTTACAGTTTCAAATCTTACATATAAGTCTTTAATCCATTTCAAGTTAATTTTTGTGAGTGGTATAAGATAGGGGTTCAATGTCATTCTGCATATGATTATTCAGTTTTCTCAATACCATTTATTAAATAGACTGTCTTGGGGCATCTGGGTGGCTCAGTCAGTTAAGCATCTGCCTTGGGCTCAGGTCATGATCCTAGGGTCCTAGGATCGAGCCCCACATTGGGCCCCTTGCTCGGTGGGGAGCTGGCTTCTCTCTCTGCCTCTGCCTACCACTCTGCCTGCTGTGAGCACATACTCTCTCTCTCTGACAAATAAATAAATAAGTAAAATCTAAAAAAAAAAAAAAAAGTAAAATCTTAAAAAAAATCAAATAGACTATCTTTTCTCCTATTGAGTATTTTTTTAAAGATTTTATTTATTTATTTGACAGAGAGAGATGACAAGCAGGCAGAGAGGCAGGCAGAGAGAGAGGAGGAAGCAGGCTCCCTGCTGATCAGAGAGCCCAATGCGGGGCTCAATCCCAGGACCCTGAGATCATGACCTGAGCTTAAGGCAGCGGCTTAACCCACTGAGCCACCCAAGCGCCCCCCTATTGAGTATTCTTGACTCCCTTTCAAATAGTAGCTGACTGTATTATGCATGGGTTTATTTCTGGGCTCTCAATTATGTTCCATTAAGTTATGTATCAGTTTTTATTGCCAGTATCATATTTTGATTATTACAGCTTTGTTGTATAGTTTGAATCAGAAAGTGTGCTTCTAGCTTTTTTCTTTCTAGGATTACTTTAGCTAATCAAAGTCTTCTTTGGTTCCATATAAATTTTAAGATTTCTTTTTTCTATTTCTGTAAAAAATGCCATTGAAATTTTGGTAGGGTTGCATTGATTCTATAGGTAGCTTTGAATAGTATGGACAGTCTAACAATACTAATTCTTCAAATCTATAAATATAGTATACCTTTCTATTTATTTGTGTCTTGTTCAATTTCTTTCATCAAATCTTATAGAAGAGCAAACTAAGCCCAAAGTTAGCAGAAGGAAGGAAATAAATCAGAACAGAAATATATGAAACAGAAAATAGAAAAAAAAATCAACAAAACTGGGAGTTAGTTTTTGGAAAGACTCATAAACTCTTAGATAGACTAAGAAAAAAATAAAGAAGACTCAAAATAAAAAGTAAGAGACATTATAACTGATGGCACAGAAATAAAAATGCTCACCAAAGATAATTATGAACAATTACATGCCAACAAATTGGATAAGCTAGGAGAAATGGATAAATTCATAGAAACATACAACATACCATTTAAATCATGAAGAAATAGAAAGTCTAAAGAGACCTGTAATTAGTAAGAAGATTGAATTAGTAATCAAAAATTCCTAGAAACATATAACATACCATAATTTAATCATGAAGAAATAGAAAGTCTGAATATACCGATTATTAGTAAGAAGACTGAATCAGTAACCAATTACCTTGATACCAAAGCCAGACAAAGTACCACAAGAAAAGAAAACTACAGGCCAATATCCCTGATGAAAATACATGAAAAAATCCTCAATGAAATACTATCCAACAGAAACTAACAGCACATTAAAAGGATCATATACCATGGTCAAGTGGGATTTATCCCTTGTGTGTAAGGATGGTTCAACATGAAAATCAACTAATGTGATATACCACAATAAACAGAATAAAGAATAAAAGCACATGATTCGCCCAGTAGATGTAGAAAAAAAATTTAACAAAATTCAATACCTTTTCATAACAAAAACTTTCAACAAACTAGGAATAGAAGGAAATTACCTTAACACACTAAAGACCATATATGAAAAGCCACAACTAAATATCATGTTCAGTGGTAAAAAACAAAACAAAATAAAACAAAAAACTGAAAGCTTTTCCTCAAAGATCAGGAACAAGGCAAGGCTGTTCACTTTTATTCAACATAGTACTAAATCTCCTAGCCAGAGCAATTAGGTAAGAAAAGAAATAAAAAGCCCCCACAATGGAAAGAAAGAAAGAAAGAAAATTATCCCTGTTTGCAGACAATATTATCTTATATATAGAAAACCCTAAACACTACATAAGTGGGACTTCATCAAACTAAGAGCTTCTGAACAGCAATAGCAACAACAGAGTGAAAAGGCAATCTACGAAAGAGAAGAAAATATTTGCAAATCATATATATGAAATGGGACTCATCTCCAAAATCTCCAAGGAAGTACTGGAACTCAACAGTAGAAGAACTATTAATTATTAATTAAAAATGCTAAGAACTTGACCACAACTCTATGGCCAATTAGTCTTAGATAAAGCAGGAAAGAATATCCAATGGGAAAAAGATAATCTCTTCAACATATGGTGTTGGGAAAACTGGACAACAAAAGAATGAAACTAGACCACTTTCTTATACCATACACAAAAACAAATTAAAAATGGATTAAAGACCTAAATATGAGACCTAAAATCATAAAAATCTTAGAGGAGAACACAGGCAGTAACCTCTCTGACATCAGCGATAGCAGCTATTTTAGATATGTCCCTTGAGGCAAGGAAAACAAAAACAAAAACAAACTACTGAGACTACATCAAAATAAAAAGCTTCTGCATAGCAAAGGAAATAATCAAAAAAACTAAAAGGCAACCTATGGAATGGGAGAAGATATCTGCAAATGACATATTTGATTGCAAATATGAGCTATACTCCCCCAAATGACATATTTGATAAAGGGTTAATAATTCAAAATATATAAAGAACTTATGCAACTCAATACAAAAATAATAATAATAAACCAATTTAAAAAATGGACAAAAGACATGAACCGACATTTCTCCAAAGAAGACATCCAGGGGCCCCTGGGTGCTCAGTGGGTTAAGCCTCTGCTTTCAGCTCAGGCCATGATCCAGGGTCCTGGGACTGAGCCCCACCTGGGGCTCTCTGCCCAGTGGGGAGCCTGCTTCCCCCCCTCTCTCTCTGCCTGCCTCTCTGCCTACTTGTGATTTCTCTCTGTCAAATAAATAAATAAAATCTTAAAAAAAAAAAGATGGCCAACATACATATAAAAAATGTTCATCATTACTTAGACCATCAGGGAAATGCACATCAAAACTACAATGAGATATCACCTCACACCTGTCAGAATGGCTAAAATCAACAACTCAAGAAAAAACAAGAGTTTGGGGTGATGTGGAGAAAAAGGAATCCTTATTTACTGTTGGTGAGAATGCAAACTTGTGCAGCCACTGTAGAAAACACTGTGGAGGTTCCTTAAAAAGTTAAAAAGATCTATCCTGTGATCTAACAATCACACTGCTAGGTTTTTATCCAAAGAATACAAAAACACTAATTCAAAGGGATACATGGATCCCTGTGTTTATAGCAGCCTTATTTATAGTAGCCAAGATATAAGCAGCCCAAGTATCCACTGAATGATGAATAGATGAAGAAGATGTTATTCATTTACAATGGAATATTATTCAGCCATTAAAAAGAATGAAATCTTGCCATTTGCAACAGCATGGATGAAGCTAGAGAGGATAATGCTAAGTGAAAAAAGTCAGTCAGAGAAAGACAAATACTGTATGATTTCACTCATATATGGAATTTAAGAAATACTCTATGATTTCACTGATATATGGAATTTAAGAAACAAATCAAAAGAGCAGAGGGAGGGCGCCTGGGTGGCTCAGTGGTTAAAGCCTCTGCCTTCGGCTCAGGTCATGATCCTAGAGTCCTGGGATCGAGCCCCGCATCGGGCTCTCTGCTCAGCAGGGAGCCTGCTTCCTCCTCTCTCTCTCTCTCTCTGCCTGCCTCTCAGCCTATCTGTGATCTCTGTCTGTCAAATAAATAAATAAAATCTTTAAAAAAAAAAAGAGCAGAGGGAAAAGAGAGAAAGACAGAAATCCAGAAATGGTCCCTATCATAGAGAACAAACTGATGGTTACCAGAGGGGAGGTGGGTAGAGTAATGGGTTAAATAAGTGATAGGGATTAAGAAGTGCACTTGTCATGAAGAGTGGTGTATAGAATTGTTGAATCAGTATAATGTACACCTGAAACTAATATAACATTGTATGTTAATTAGTTGGAATAAAAATTAAAACTTAGGAACACCTGGGTAGCTCAGTCCGTTAGGCCGCTGTCTCCTGCTCAGGTCATGATCCCAGGGTTCTGGGAACAAGTTCCGCATCGGGCTCCTTGCTCGGCGGTGAGCCTGCTTCTCTCTCCACCTCTGCCTGCTTGTGCATGCTCTCTCTTTCTGAAAGATAAATAAAATTTTGAAAATAAATAAATAAATAAATAAAATAAAAATGTAAAAAGCCAAAAAAAAAAAAAAAAAAACCCAAACAAAACAATGGGATAAGAACTTGAATAGACATTCTCCAAACAAAACATACAAAATGCCAACCGGCATATGAAATGCTCATTGTTACAAATCATCAGGGAAATGCAAATCAAAACTACAATGAGGGGTGCCTGGGTGGCTCAGTGGGTTAAGCCACTGCCTTCAGCTTGGGTCATGATCTCAGGGTCCAGGTATCGAGCCCCGCATGGGGCTCTCTACTCCGCAGGGAGCCTCTCTCTCTTTCTCTCTCTCTGCCTGCCTCTCTGCCTACTTGTGATCTCTGTCTGTCAAATAAATAAATAAAATATTTAAAAAAAAAACTACAATGAGTTATCACCTCATACCTGTCAGGATGGCTATTATCAAAAAGACAAAAACACAAAAAATGTTGGTGAGAATGTGGGGAAACTGAACTCTTACACAGTGTTGGTGGGAATGCAAAACAATGCATGGGAAACTGTATGGAAATTCCTCAAAATATTAAAAAATAGAACTATCATATGATCCAACAATCCTACTCTGGGTATTTATCCAAAGAAATGCAATCAGAATCTTAAGTAGATATTAACACTGTTATGGTCATTGCAGCATTAGTCACAATAACCAAGATGTGGAAACAAGCTAAATGTACATTGATGGATAAATGGATAAAGAATGTGGCATATACCTATAAGAATACTATTCAGCCTTAAAAAAAGAAGGAAATCTGAAATATGTGACAACATGGGTGAACATTTAAGAACAGAAAAATAAGTGAAGTGAAGCCAAGTGAAATAAGCCAGTCACGGAAAAACAACTACTACATGGTTCTACTTACATGAGCTATCTAAAACAGTCAAACTCACAGAACCAAAGAGTGAAACGTGGTTACCAGGGAATGGGAGGAAGGGTAAATGGGGAGATGCTAATCAACATACATAGAGTTTCATCTAAACAAGATGAATGGGCTCTAGAGATCTAGTTGTACAATTATACTTCTAGTCAACAATAATGTATACTTGAAAATTTGGAGTACCTGGTTGCCACAGCCAGTTAAGCACCTGACTCTTGGTTTGGGCTCAGGCAGTGATCTCAGGGTTGTGACATCAAGCCCCAATTAGGCTCTTCACTTAGGGCAAAGTGTACTTAAGATTCTCTCTCCTTCTACTGGGTATTAAATGCAACTGATGAATCACTAAATTCTACCCCTGAAACTGATAATACACTACATGTTAAGTAAATTGAATTTAAATAAAAAACTATTATAAGAGAGAAGGGAAGGGACGCCTGGGTGGCTCAGTTGGTTGGGCGGCTGCCTTCGGCTCAGGTCATGATCCCAGCGTCCTGGGATCGAGTCCCACATCGGGCTCCTTGCTCAGCAGGGAACCTGCTTCTCCCTCTGCCTCTGCCTGCCATTCTGTCTGCCTGTGCTTGCTCTCTCCCCCTCTCTCCCTCTGATAAATAAATAAAATCTTTAAAAAAAAAGAGAGAGAGAAGGGAAAAAAGATTCTCTCTCCCTCTTTCTCAACGTCTCCCCAAAATACTCTCTCTCAAATAATGAATCTTTTTTTTTTTAATTGTCAAGAGGGTAGATCTCTTGTTAAGTGTTCTTATCAGAATTTTTTCAAAATTGTATTTATTTATTTACTTACTTATTTACATTAAAGAGAGAGTGTGACTGGGGAGGGGGCAGAGGGAAGAGGAGAAAGAGGATCTCAGGCTGACTCCCTGCTGAGATGGAGTCTGACAAGGGGCTTGATCTCACAACCCTGCAATTATGACCTTTGGTGAAATCTAGAGTTGGACACTTTACTGACTGAATGACCCAGGGACCCCTTACCAGAATTTTTTTTTAAGTGAAGTAGAAGATAGGCATACTCTGCAACCCAGAGATCCCACTACTAAGTATATTCCCTAGTGAATCTTCCCCATGTTATGAGGAGTCCTATATAAGAATGCTCACTGCAGCATTATTTGTAATAGTAAAAACAATGTGAATGATCACCAAGGAAAGAATATTGTATAAGTTGTGGAATACTATACACCAATTCAAATCAATAAACTAGAGCAATCTGTATTAGTATGGGTAGATTTCAAAAATTTTAAAAATATTTTTGTAATGTTTTGTTAAAATTTTTTTTTCAAAACATCTATGGCTCACTTATTTTTTTGCACTGCTAGAAAACTGAAGTAGTTTTGTGTCCTTTTCATCCTTAAATGAATTCTCTTTACTGCCTTACCATCTCCTTCTCTTTTCATTTGTTAAGAAATAATTTTCTAGCTGTTATAATAGGAAGAACAATACTTGTTTCCTGGCTTGTTACAAGATTGTATTTCCATTTGCAAATTCGTCATGGTATATTAAAACACAAATGAGGTAGCTATAATCAATGGTGGTGGAACTCTAAAATACAATTACAGTGCTTCACAATTTGACTGGAAATGACAGATTGTAATTTGGATTACAGCATATTACAATTAATGCTAAATTGCCAATAGCAAATACATTTAACCCTCCTTCACACTTGTAATCAGTCAAGCATGAGATAAAGCATATAAGGGAACACAAATCATTGCAGAATAAAAAGTACTGGCACTTGTGGAAGAAAAAATGCAATATCCATTTCTGCTAAAGTCAACTTATTTAATGCTTTTATTTTGGAATTTAAAAGGCAATTCCCGTGGTAAACCATTTTATCAGATTTGCTCACAAGAACCTGTTAATTTGAAAGGAAAAAAAGTCCAATATATTTTATGAAAATATTCTTTACAAAGAACTGGATTATAATATGTCCTTCTTTATATGGAGAGCTTTTCTATTATTGAAATGTATTTCATAACGAGGATAATAAAAACAAGGCATCTGGGGCGCCTGGGGGGCTCAGTGGGTTAGGCCGCTGCCTTTGGCTCAGGTCACGATCTCAGGGTCCTGGGATAGAGTCCCGCATCGGGCTCTCTGCTCAGCAGGGAGCCTGCTTCCTTCTCTCTCTCTCTGCCTGCCTCTCAGTGTACTTGTAATTTCTCTCTGTCAAATAAATAAATAAAATCTTAAAAAAAAAAAAACAAGGCATCTGTGATCAACATTGTGTAAACTTTGATTAATAATACTTATCTACTAATAAATCAAATGTGGTTGTTAGAATGCCTCATGCAGTGTGAGTAGCATATGTTTATCCTGAGTCTATACTGAATCACAGAATATTGGAAATTTCCCTTGGGAATAATAATACTACAACATAAAACTCATATACCTCTTTCTAAGATGTTAAATTTCATTTTATGAATTTGAAATTGCATTCCAAGAGTGAATTTTCCTCTGTATTGAATTGTGCCTGTTATAAAGGTTATCATTCTACATGCAATTATCCAGAATTGTTCAATATGCAAGCTCAAAATAAGGATTAAGTTAGCTGCTTCATGGTGACAAATGAACAACAGAGTACCATTTAATAAGAAGAATTAATCTATGGTAGTACCACAATCTCCTAATAGAATTCAGGCTCCTCTCTCTAATTCACTTTCAGAAAGTAATTTAAGGGTTGAAAGAACTGGTTGATAATTAACCTTTTAGAAAGCTTCAAGGAAGAAGGATGGTTTTTTTGATTTTTTAGCTCTTATTAGTGTCCCATAAAGTAACCATTAAGTACTTACTTAGTTTTGCTCTTATGTCCCTTCGAGTGTCTGGATCCAATTACTAGTGATCCCTATAAAATGCCAGTAACAGGACTGTCTATGGCTCAGTATTACTAAAGAGGACTTTAAGCAGCCACTGGGGACATTTTGTCTCTCTCAACAGACTAACCTACATCTTCCCTTGTTGCCTTGTTCCATTTCTCAAGGATGACCTATTCCAGTGGTTCGCAACCCTGGCTGATAATTAGAATCACCTGAAGAATTTTTAAACTGTCTATGCGCAATCCTTAGCCTTGACTGACACTTCTGGGAATGGGGCCCAGGTATCAGTATGGAAATTCCCCAAGTGATCTGAATGTGCACTGAGAGCTCTATGTCCTCTGTTCTTTCTTTGTACTTCCTTTCTTCCTCTGTTTGTTGTTGTTGTTTTTAGAGAGAGTGCAGGGGTAGGCGCAGAGGGAGCAGGTTCCATGGCCAGCATGAAGCCCAGTGTAGGACTTCATCTTATGACCCTGAGATCATTACTGAGGCAAAAATCAAGAGTTGGAAGCCCAACCAACTGAGCCACCCAGGTGCCCCTCCTTCCTCTGTCTTTAGTTTAAACTTACCATTTTCAAACTTATTTTAGCAGGAGAACTATTTTTTTTAAGCATTTATTTTAATTCCAGTGTAGTTAATATACAATGTTGTTAGCTTCAGATATATAAGATAGTGACTCAACAGTACCATATAATAATACTCAGTGCTCAGATAGTAAGTGCACTCTTAATGCCTTTAACTATTTCACCCACTCCTCCCACCGACCTCTCCTCTGGTTACCATCTATTTGTTCTCTATACTGTATGGTTTTTTGTTTGTCTTATCCAGATTGTGAGCCTTCTCAGTTTCCATAATCACATGAGCCAAATTGTCTTAATAAAACTCTAGACAGATGATAGATAGATAGATAGATAATCTCCTATTGGTCCTGTCTTTCTGGAGACCACTGACCAATGCAGTTTCTTTAGGCAACTTAAATCTCCATTATTTGCAAAATCTTCATACTAGCTCATTAGAGATGAGGATTGCAGAAAAGAATTTTAAAAACACTTTCTCAGGCCTTGGAGTATCCTCCAGAAGCATTTGCTAAAAATACTGGAACCATACTGACTCCCCATGAACCCATCATATTCATACTCTCATTTGGGTCAGGCTCTAAGTTAACGGCCAGTAAAGAGATAGGAGGAACACTTCCAGTCTTCAAAGTAGCTCCTGACCTAAAGTAGCAGACAGAAAAATAAATAATCACAATTTAGTGTTCATTCATTCAATGCATATTTAGTGAGTGCCTATGATGCTCCAGCATTATTTTAGGTCTTGCGGATATAACAATAAACAAAGGAGACAAAATTCCTGTTCTCCCTGATTTTACATTCTAACCAGGGAAAACAGATATAAACCAAATAAAGAAGTAAAAATTATACTGTGTTAGAGGGGATATGAACTGTTGAAAAAGTTATAATTTTAAGGTAGTCAGGAGCACTTAGGATACAATGGAAAAACATAGCAGAGGCATTTTGAAAATAGTTGAACTTGGTAAAAGCAATTTTGTGACATTAGGGTCAAGCAGAAGACTGTAGTAGTTTGAGGAATGTAGGGAAAATAGAAGAACATGGAGGTTCCAGTGTGGACTTTTAATAAATTTGATTATAAAATAAAAAAAAGAGATGCTCACAATTAAGGATAGATTTTAAGTGGGAGGTTCTTGATCATGTTTATAATTCTAGAAGAATGGTGAGTAGGGAGAATGTTGTTCAATATGCTGTGGGAAAAATGAGATCATCTATTAAAAGATCACCAGGTGGGAGGAGGTGGGAACGAGTTGGTGGGAAGGATTAGTGACATGACACACTTGGGTGAAATGACACAAGCAAAATCTTTTGCTAATAGTAATAACTGCTAATATTTATTAATAATTTACCATCATGGGGGTGTTCTAAGCACTTTATATGTAATGACTCATTTAACATTCTCAGCATCCATATGAGGTACATACTATTATTATCTTTATTTTATAAATGAAGAAGCTGGGCAAAGAAAGTTAAGTAAATGGCCCAAGTCTCACCAGGAAATGCAACATATAATGTCAAATCCAGGCATCTGGCCTCAGTCTTCAGTCTCAATCCTTATCCTATACTGATAAATGTGGAAAGAAAGGAGGAGGGAGGGTCAAGCAATTGGAGTAATGACTTAAATTGTTACAGAGATGGAGATGTCTAAGGATGGACAAAGGGTTTGGGGTGTTCAGAGAATGTTAGACTAAATACATAGCCAGAATTTGGGGGACCATGGAGGTTGTTTACTCTGTTGAAGCCCAGAGGTGCCCACTAGACTAAACTCTATTAGAACAGGGATCATGTCTATGTAACACCTAGCTCTGGACCCGGTGAATAATAGCAGGCACTTATTAAAATTTCTGTTAGCTGAATTAAGATAATGACATTAAATATGTGCCTTGGTTAGGTTGGTACTGGGTTGAATGTTTCAAAATTACCATTTATATTAGTCTTAATTCTTCTGCAAAGCACTTACCTTTTCCTTCCTATTTCTTGTACCAGGCCCCGTGCCCTCCCCACCCCAGCCAAGTCAATTTGTTTGCTAAAACTTGCCACTTCCCATTTTCATGCCATTGCACATATCTTCCTCTTAAAATGTCTACTTCACCCTCTGTTCATGTCGCTCTTTCAAAGTCTGCTGCAAAAATTATTTATCTACTCTCAAGTATTCATAAATGATTAAATCTACATTTGTTAATTTTTAACTTTATGATCCCTTGTGTCACATTCTTAAGATGTTTCTTTGTAAAAAAAAAGTCATTTTTTAAGCAAATTCTCTGTTTATACACTTAATTTTTCTTTCTTAAGCTTTATTTATTTTCTGGAATAGGCAATATATTTACATGACTCCTACTTTTTAAAAAAATATACCAAAAGGTATCCAGTGAGAAGTATGCTTCTCAGGGGTGCCTGGGTGGCTCAGTCAGTTAAGTACCTCAGAATGGCGAGGTCATGATCCCAGGGTCTAGGGATGGAGCCATGCATCAGGGTCCCTGCTCCCTGTTCTTAACAACAACAACAAAAAGTATGCTTCTTGTCCCTTTTCCAATCCAACCCTATTTCTCTCTTCAAAGGCAACCAATACATATCTTTTTTGAGATATTCAAGGCCTATGGAGACAAAAATGTGTATGGTTACTCTTTTTATCTTTATTTATATGACAGAGAGACACAGAGAAAGAAAGCAGAAGCAGGGGGAGCAGCAGAAGCAGACTCCCCACTGAACAGGGAGCCCAATGTGGGGCTCAATCCCAGGATGCCTGGGATCATGACCTTAGCCAAAGGCAGATGTCTAACCAACTGAGCCACCAAGGTGCCCTTTTTTTTTTTCTTTTTCAACAACAACAAATATCAGGAAGAAGGCAAAGATGTCAATTCTAACCACGTCTATTCAACATTGTACTGGGAGTTATAGCCAGTGCAAGAAGGCAAGAAAAAGGAAAACACATCCAGGGATTCCTGGGTGGCTCAGTGGGTTAAAGCCTCTGCCTTTGGCTCAGGTCATGGTCCCAGGGTCCTGGGATTGAGCCCTGCATCGGGCTTTCCGCGGGGAGCCTGCCTCCCCCTCTCTCTGCCTCTATGCCTACTTGTGATCTCTGTGTGTTAAATAAATAAATTTTGTTTAAAAAAAGAAAAACACATCCAAATTAGAAAGAAAGAAATCTGTCTTTACTGACTGATGATGTAATAATGTAAAAAAAATTTTCATAATCTACAAAGAAGGTATTAGAACTGATAAGTGAGTTCAGCAAAGTTATAGGATGCAAGATCAAGAGAGAAATAATTTGTTTCTATATGCTAGCAATAAATAATTAGAAATTGAAATTAAAAACATCATTTAAAATAACATCAAACACATGAAATATTTAGAAAAACATCTGGCAAAAGACCTGTACACTAAACTAAACTAACTAACTAAACACTGTAAAACACTGCTGAAAGAAGTAAAGAAGACCTAAGTAAATGGACAGCTATATTATTTTTATTGGTTGAAAGATTCAATAGTTTAGTCAACTCTTCCCAAATTGATCTATAGATTCAATGAAATTGCAATCAGCATTCTAGAAAAGTATTTAAAAATTATTTTTATGGACATAACAAGCTGATTCTAAAATTCATATATAAATGAGTCTAAAATAGCCAAAAACAATTTTGGGAAAAAACAGAGGTGAAGGACCAACACATCAACACCAACTATACAAATGCACTAATCAGAACAGTATGGTATTGTATCAAGGTAGACAAATCAATGGAATAGAATGGTGTTCAGAAATAGAAGCACTCATCTGGGGCACCTGGGTGCCTTAGTCAGTTAAGCATCTACCTTTGGCTCAGTCAAGATCTCAGGGTCCTGGGATCAAGCCCCGTGCTGTGCTCCCTGCTCAGTGGGGAGCCTGCTTCTCCCTCTTCCTCTGCTCCCCTGCTCCTGCTCTCTCACTCGCTCTCTGTCTCTAATAAACAAGAAAAATATTTTTTAAAGAAGTAGAACCACTCATCTGTAGACAACTGATTTTCAACAAAGAAGCAAACCCAAAGCAATAAAGAGAAAATAGTCTTTTAAACAAATGGTGCTACAGCAAAAAGAAAAAAATTAACTTCAATATTTACCTTGTACCATACAAAAAAGTAACTCCAAATGAGTCATGGACCTAAAACTGTAGAATTTTTGGTAGAATACATAGGAGAAAATTGTTGCGACCATAAGCTAAGCAAAGAGTTCTTACAAACAACACCAAAACACAATCCATAAAGGAAAAGCTCTCAGATTTCATCAGAATTTAAAATTTCTCTTTTAAAGATATTAGAGAGCAGAAAGTGAAGTCAGACCAGGAGGAAATATTTCCAAATTGCATATCTGATAAAGAGCCTGTATCCAAAATATATAAAGAAGTCTCAAAACTAAATAACAAAAAAGTCAACAAATATGGACAAATGATTTGAACAGACATGTACTAAGAAGATATACAGATAAGCACATGAAGATATACAAATAAGCACATGAAAAAATTCTCAATATCACTTATCTTTAGGGAAATACAAATTAAAGCCACAATGATTTAAAAAAACCCACAATGAGGGGCGCCTGGGTGGCTCAGTGGGTTAAGCCGCTGCCTTCGGCTCAGGTCATGATCTCAGTGTCCTGGGATCGAGTCCCGCATCTGGCTCTCTGCTCAGCGGGGAGCCTGCTTCCTCCTCTCTCTCTGCCTGCCTCTCTGCTTACTTGTAATCTCTCTCTGTCAAATAAATAAATCTTAAAAAAAAAAAAACACAATGATATATACATCTATTAAGATGGCTGTAACTTTAGGGACACCTGGGTGGCTCAACCTGGGTGGCTCAGTTGGTTGGACGACTGCCTTCGGCTCAGGTCATGATCCTGGAGTTCCTGGATCGAGTCCCATATCGGACTCCCAGCTCCACGGGGAGTCTGCTTCTCTCTCTGACCTTCTCCTCGTTCATGCTCTCTCTCACTGTCTCTCTCTCAAGTAAATAAGTAAAATCTTTAAAAAAAAAAAAAAAAAAGATGGCTGTAACTTTAAAAAAAGCCCATATCAAGAGTTAGCCAGAATGTGGAAGAACTGATACTGGTGGAAATATAAAGTGGTACAACTAGTTTGGAAAACACCTTGGCAGTTTCTTGAAAAGTTAAACATACACCTACCTAATAGTTCAACCATTTTACTCCTAGGTAGTTACCCAATGGAAGAGAAATAAAAGCATATGTCTTTACAAAAAGTTGTATACAAATGTTCACAAAAGCCTTATTTGTTTTTTGTTTTTAAAGATTTTATTTTTAAGTAATCTCCACACCCAATGTGAGGCCCAAACTCACAACCCCAAGATCAAGAGTTGCACTCTCCACCTACTGAGTCAGCCAGCCACCTCTACAGAAGCTTTATTTGTAATAGCCACAAATGGAAAACAACCCAAATTCCACCAACAAGTGAATGAATAAACAAAAAGAAGTATATCCATACAAAGGGATAGAATAAGGAGTGAGATGTTAATAAACACAACATGGAAGAATCTTTTTTTTTTTTTTAAAGATTTTATTTATTTATCAGAGAGAGGGGGGGAGAGAGCAAGCATAGGCAGACAGAATGGCAGGCAGAGGCAGAGGGAGAAGCAGGCTCCCCGCCGAGCAAGGAGCCCGATGCGGGACTCGATCCCAGGACGCTGGGATCATGACCTGAGCCGAAGGCAGCTGCTTAACCAACTGAGCCACCCAGGCGTCCCAACAACATGGAAGAATCTTAACATAATTATGTAGAATGAAAGAAGCCAGACTCAAAAGTATATACACTGTCTGAGTCCATTTATATAAAATTCTAGATAATTCAAACCACCGTAAAGGAAAGAGGGAATGGGAGGAAGGGATTACAAAGAAGCAACAGAAGACTTTCTGGGGTGAAGAATATATTCACTATTTTGACTGTGATGATAGTTTCATGAGTCAGATTTGTCAAACTGCACACTTTAAATATGAGCTTTATTTTATGTCTATTATACTTCAACAAAGCTAGTTAATTTCTTTTAAAACGTATACACTGTTCTGCTCCCTGGCCTCTTTCTTCTTCTTCTTCTTTTTTTTTTTTTTTTAACTTGATATGCCTTGTTCATTGTTTCTTTTAAATATATAAAGCTTTCTCATTATTTTTTTTACCTTAGGATTCTATTATATACATGTACTATAATCCATTTTATGATCCCTCTACTGATGTCAGTTTACAATCCATTGAAAAACCTTCTTTACTTTCAGATACAAGCATATCTGTCGAATATAGTCTTATAAGTAAAACTGTGAGGTCAAAAGGAAATACATTTACAGTTCTGATTGCCATTGCCGAATGGATCAGTCAGTTTTCAGTGCAGGAAACAGAAGTCATTCGAGAGATTTTTGAACAGGAAGGCATTTGTCATAGGGACTTTGGTACTTAAAAGGTCATTGAAAGGGCTGAAAGAGCAAAGTTTAGGGATATAGGCTGAACCTCCCAGAATGAATCCCAACGTGATACAGAACTGACTTACTGGGGTCTACTGCCTCTGGAGTCGTTGCGAAGCCATGCTGGAAGCCAGAGACTACCATCACCTTCTCCCACTCCTGGGAAACTAGAGAAAGAAGATCTGATACCACAATCCAGGGATTAAAATATCATTTTAAGGAGCTGCTGCCACCATCACTGCTTCTCCATATCCAGGAAGTTGGAGGATAGACCTTTGATCACTGTTGCATGGGAACATGTTTCTCAAAATCTTGCAACATTCAAGAACCCCAAAAAGAGGGCCTCTGCCTCATGTCTGTTTTCAGATCATGCGGGGAACAAATAATTGGGAAAATCTAATTAGCTTCCAGAACAGTAGCTGTACAAACAAATCTGGGAAATGTATTTTCCAACCCGACTAGGAAGGAAAACTGGTAGGTGAAAGAGTAAATCTAGAATAGATAGCACACCATTTTCAGTGGTTGTTCTAATTATTTACACCTCTGCAAGCAAAAATACTTGTTCTCCAATTCTTATCAATAATATCTAGGATGTAACACAATGTTTTATAAAATTAAAAAAAAATCCTTCCTGATCAAATAGGTTAAAAACTTGTATCTCAGGATAGTTTTTATTTTGTACTTAACAGTGAAATTGAATTTTATTTTCAATTTGTGTCATTTATATCCTTTTCTGTGAAAACTGTTTATAGGTTAGGATCTTTTTCCTTTTGGATTGTTAAATATTTTTTCTTATTAAACTCTAGGACTTCTTTATATATTAAGCAATGCATGATATGATTTGCAAATTTTTTTTCCAAATCTGTAGTTTCTTTTTGCTTATGGTGGTTTTTGAGATGAAGAATTTATTACATCTATATATATATATAATTATATTATTATCATTATATATATCATACATTATCATAAATTTATACTGAAAACTTTTTTATTGTTTCTGGATTCTATAACAAATTTAGAAAAGTCTTCACCACACTAAAATCTTTTAAGATTCTCCCATGATTTCTTCAAGTATTTTAAATATTTCAGTTTTCACATTTAAAACTGGATTTTAGGGATGCCTGGGTGGCTCAGTTGGTTGGGCGGCTGCCTTCGGCTCAGGTCATGATCCCAGCGGCCTAGGATGGAGTCCTACATCAGGCTCCTTGCTTGGCGGGGAGCCTGCTTCTCCCTCTGCCTCTGCCTGCCACTCTGCCTGTGCTCACTCGCTCTCTCTCCCTCTCTCTCTGACAAATAAATAAAAGTAAATCTTAAAAAAACAAAACGAAACTGGATTTTATTTTGGTATGAGGTATGAATCCAACTTTTTTTTTTCCTGCAAATAGCTACCCAGGTGTCCTAACACCTTTTTCTGAGCAAGCCATATTTTCCTCACTGAATTAAATGTCCTCTTTATCTTGTGCTAGATTCCCATATCTGAGTCTGTTTTAGACCTACTTTATTCCAATGGTATCTCTAGTCATATGCCAGTACCAAACTGTTTTAATTACTGTCATTTTCTATTTTTAGTATTTTATAAGACTAGTCTGTCCTCACTGCTTTTTTCAGAGCTTTCCTAGCTAGTCTTATTTCTTTTTCATAGGAACTTTACAATCAGCATTCTAGTTTTAGAAAATCCTGGTATTTTTATTGAGATTGCATTAAATTTATAGATTAACTTAAAAGGAACTGGCATGTAGATATTGGCAAGTCTTCCTATCCAAGAATATGATGTGCCTCTCTATGTGTTTGTGCTTTCTTTTCAGGAGAAACAAAGCTTTTTTTTGTGATCTTGCATACTGCCTATTCCTAGGTATTCTTTTCTCTTTTGCTCTTTATTTTTTTTTAAAAGATCTTATTTATTTATTTTATTTGAGAGAGAGAGGAGAGCGAGCAAGCAGGGGGAGGGGCAGAGGGAAAGAGAATCTCAAAAGACTCAGTACGGAGCATGGAGCCCCACGCTGGACTTGATCCCATGACCCTGATATCATCAACCTGAGGTGAAACCACTTAACCACCTGAGCCACCCAGGTGCTCCTGCTTTGTTCTTCCTATACTTTAAAAAAAAAAAAAGGATTTTATTTGCTCATTTGTCAGAGAGAGAGAGAGAGAAAGAGCACAAGCAGGGAGAGCAGCAGAGGGAGAAGCAGACTCCCTGCTGAGCAAGGAGCTCCATATGGGACTCAATCCCAGAATTCTGGGATCATGACCTGAGCCAAAAGAAGCCTCTTAACCAACTCAGCCACCCAGGCATCCCCTTTGTTCTTGCTTTAAAAGGAGCTTTGTCTTCCATTGTGTCTTCTAATTGGCTATTGTTTATATAAATAAAAGCTTTTGATTTGTATGACTAATTTTATACACTGTGACTTTATTAAGATATTTTCGGTTGACTCTTAAGCTTTGCACTATCTTCTACAAGTACTAATTTTACTTCCTCCATCTTTAATGTCTCTTAAGTTCTCTCCCATTTGTTAGTTAATTCTCCCCCAGGTTTTTAAGTTCCTTGAGGACATGAGTTATAGTAGTACATTTGGTTATCTTTCAGAGACCAGTAGGAAAACAGAAACACACAGTGCCTGCTAAATTCTGACTCTATTTATTTATTCATATCCTTTTGTCAGGTCCCCACTCCCAAATGAACCAAAATCTGAAAACATTTTGAAGTGTTTTGCAACAAAGTAGGTCATTTAGCTACAAGGTTTTTTTTTTTTTTTTTTTTTTTGACAGAGATCACAAGTAGGCAGAGAGGCAGGCAGAGAGAGAGAGGAGGAAGCTGACTCCCTGCTGAGCAGAGAGCCCGATGCGGGACTCGATCCCAGGACCCTGAGATCATGACCTGAGCTGAAGGCAGCGGCTTAACCCACTGAGCCACCCAGGCGCCCAGGGTTGTTTTTTTTTTTTTTTTAATTGGATTTAGGTATGAAATTGCATGCAAAATCTAAAATGTTTAGTTTTGCTTAAACATTATTGGTAAAATTTATACATTGTCTATAGCAGTTTTCCTAAAGCCATGCATAATTTCACTTAAAAACGTCATATATTAGGGGCCCTTGGGCGGCTCAGTTAGTTAAGCATCCCACTCTTGGTTTCCACTGAAATCGTCTCAGGGTGGTGGGATCAAGCCCTGCATAGGCTCCATGCTCTGTGGGAGTTTGCTTGAGATTCTCTCCCTCTTCCTCCTTCCTGGCCCTTCTCCCTACTCCTACTACTCTCTCTGTCTCAAATTAAGAAATAAATAAAATCTTTTTTTAAAAAAACTACATATATTAGGTGAAATGTGAGGAGGGGTAGCATGGACATTAAGATTTAAAAGCAAACGCATGAAACAGATTTTATTCTATATACTATACAAGAAAATCAGTCTTCTGGTGCCTGGGTGGCTCAATCAGTAAAGCAGCTGGCTCTTGGCTTAGGGTCAGGTCATCACCTCAGGGTCCTGGAATCAAGCCCTGCATTAGGCTTTGCACTCAGTAGAGTCTGTTTATCCATCTCCCTCTGCTTCTCCCCGTGGTCTCTGTCTGTCTCTCTCTTGAATAATCTGAAAAAGAAAAAGAAAGAAAGAAAGAAAGAAAGAAAGAAAGAAAGAAAGAAAGAAAGAAAGAAAGAAAGAAGGAAGGAAGGAAGGAGAAAGAAAGAAAATTAGTCTTCTTATTTTATAGCTAGGAATCTTATGTTAAAATATTTCTAAACTATACTAGTTACTTACATAGAAAGGGTAAAGCGTTCATGTGTGCATCTTAAAAATACTACATCAGAACAGAAGTTCCTGAGGCTCCTGGGTGGCTCAGTTGGTTAAACATCTGACTTTTGATTTTGGCTTAGGTTATGACCTCAGGGTCATGAGATTGAGCCCTGCACTGGTCTCCGACCTCCGACCTCAGCATGGAGTCTGCTCGTCCCTCTCTGCTCCTCACACTGCTCTCTAATAAACAAATAAAATCTTAAAAAATGAAAAGAAAAAGAACAGAAATTCCATTTGATAAAGCAAATGTTTCTTCCCTAGGCCATTTTCAAGTATGGTAAAAATTCAAAGTTCTACATTAAATTTTTATAGGGTACAGAAAACAACTGTGTGATACAGTGAATTAAGATGAAAATTCAGGAAAGTACAGATAAATAGCAGCTCTTAAAACTACCTAGCAAAATGGATAAATATTTGTAGATTTTCCTCACAGGGCTATGAGACACTCCCTCAGCCTAACTCTAAAGCTTTTCTCAAACATCATGATGAGGTTCTTTCTCTAGTAACTAAATCTTCCTCATACCTTATATTGGACCTCATATCTCCTGAATCTTTTATTAACTGTATTTGCCACACCCCAATTTTCAAAAACCGAGGCATAAATTGTGCTAGTTTTTAAGACTACCATCAAAGACCATCAAAGGCAGAGATTAAAGATCTAACCAATGACTGTGTAACACCAGCACGTGAATCCTGACCACAATACTTAAATAAGTGAAATTAGTTTCAATTATTTTTCAGATAAATAAATGTCTACCTACAAGGCTAATCAGTGTGACAACCTGAGATCATGACTCAAGGTTATTTTATGTTTTATCTCTTTTCCTGTCCATTCACTGCTTAGTTCTCACCTGGGGCCCCCCATTAAGGACATGCAGAGGCTCCTTTTAGCATTTCTTAGTGAGTATGTAACTAAAGATGGCATAAAAATTCACGTGACTTAATACGGTAAGTATGATTTACTTTGAATATCCCATTCAATATAGTGAATTAATAAATAACTGGCACATGTAATTTTTCATTGCAAAATAGCCAGAAAGCAAAACAGCCGAAATCATCTTGAAAAACTGAAGCTAAAATCTTAATATATTTTTTTAAAAAATTTCTATTAGAGATTAAGAATTTGGGGACAGTAACTTAAATTGTTTTCAACACTAAGCCCCAAATGGTGAACAGCTCAAGCTTTCTAGTTCAAGTTTTAGAAGATAACAGGCAGTGCCCAAGTCAGATTGGAAAAAAAAGAGCAAAGATGGTAAGGGAATTCAAGAACAGCTTTAGCAAAAATTGTGGCATATGAAAAATTTAGAATTCATCATACAAATGTCAAGTATCTGGAAGATTCTGTGTAATTTACTAAGCACAAAGAAAGGCAGAATTTAGGGTGAGGTTTACAAGCTATTAGTTAACCTTAGTGAATAAAAGTTGTAGAACCTATCTCAATCTTCCCTAGTGATGTTAAAACTGACCTTAAATACTAATGTCATATGTTAAGTACATTCAATTAAAAATAAATAAAATTTAAAAACCTTCCCTTAAAATGTCAGCGTAAGTCATTATTAGGCTAGGGATATCCCCAAGTTTCTCTATAATCATTAAATACATTTTTTTAAAGCAGTGCTTAGCTTAAAGCTTCTCTTTTTCTTTTTCCTTTTGTCCTTCCTTCCTTCCTCACTTCCTTTCCTTCTTCTTTTTAAGCACCACTAAAAATACTGTGACCCTTTGGCAATATGTATTTTCTAGAGTGTCTTTTGAAAATATTTATTTATTTGAGAGATGGTAGAGGCAGAGGGAGAGGGAGAGAATCTCAAGCAGACTCCATGCTGAGTGCAGAGCCTGACCCATCCTTGATCCCATAGCCTAAGGTCATGGCCTGAGCCAAAATCAAGAGTCAGATGCTCAAGGCGCCTGGGTGGCTCAGTGGGTTAAAACTTCTACCTTTGGGGGGATGCCTGGGTAGCTCAGTGGGTTAAGCCACTGCCTTCGGCTCAGGTCATGATCTCAGGGTCCTGGGATCGAGTCCCGCATCGGGCTCTCTGCTCAACAGGGAGCCTGCTTCCTCCTCTCTCTCTGCCTGCCTCTCTGCCTACTTGTGATCTCTCTCTGTCAAATAAATAAATAAAATCTTAAAAAAAAAAAAAAAAACTTCTACCTTTGGGGGCACCTGGGTGGCTCAGTGGGATAAGCCGCTGCCTTCGGCTCAGGTCATGATCTCAGGGTCCTGGGATCGAGTCCCGCATCGGGCTCTCTGCTCAACAGGGAGCCTGCTTCCTCCTCTCTCTCTGCCTGCCTCTCTGCCTACTTGTGATCTCTCTCTGTCAAATAAATAAATAAAATCTTAAAAAAAAAAAAAAAAAACTTCTACCTTTGGGGGCACCTGGGTGGCTCAGTGGGATAAGCCGCTGCCTTCGGCTCAGGTCATGATCTCGGGGTCCTGGGATTGAGTCCCGCATCGGGCTCTCTGCTCAGCAGGGAGCCTGCTTCCTCCTCTCTCTCTCTCTCTGCCTACTTGTGATCTCTCTCTGTCAAATAAATAAATAAAATCTTAAAAAAAAACAAAACAAAACAAAAAAAAACTTCTGCCTTTGGCTCTGGTTATGATCCCAGCGTCCTGAGATCGAGCCCTGCATTGAGATCCATATGGGGCTCCCTGCTCGGCAGGGGGCCTGCTTCCCCCTCTTTCTCTGCCTGCCTCTCTGCCTACTTGTGATCTCTGTCAAATAAATAAATAAAATCTTAAAAAAAAAAAAAAGTCAGATGCTCAACTGACTGAGCCACCCAGACACCCTGACACTCTCATTTTCTCTCTCTACATACATATATATTATTTTTTAAGATTTTATTCATTCACTTGCAAGAGGGCGAGCGAGAGTGAGCAAGCGCACAAGCAGGGGGAGCAGCAGGCAGGGGGAGAAGTAGGCTCCCCACTGACCAAGAAGCTCAATTCCGGACTCAATCCCAGGACTCCGGGATCATGACCTGAGCCGAAGGCAGAGGCTTAACCGACTTAGCCACCCAGGAGCCTCCCTGCCGCCTGACAATATATTTTTAAAAGCCTGTTTTTGGATTCTTGGCGCTTAATACTCTGAATCACAAATGTTGCCAATTTTTCTTTCTCTACTTAAAGCCACCCATAGCCCTATGATGCAGTCAATAGAAAGGGACAAATAAGTCACTTACCAGATATAATGAAGCTCTCAATCCACACCACGCTTAAACTTTAGCTCTTCATTCTGCATTTAAGGAAATTCCTCATTTTTTTAGAATCATATCTTTGTCAAACATTCCACAGGTGAAAGTTTCTTATACATGGTGATTATTTGGCAGATCATTCTATAACGTTAATAATCTTTTATTTTTTATTTATTTATTTTTAAAGATTTTATTTATTTATCTTACAGAGATCACAAGTAGGGAAGAGAGGCAGGCAGAGAGAGGAGGGAGGCAGGCTCCCCGCCGAGCAGAGAGCCCGACGCGGGGCTCGATCCCAGGACCCTGAGATCATGACCTGAGCCGAAGGCAGAGGCCCAACCCACTGAGCCACCCAGGTGCCCCACGTTAATAATCTTTTAAATATTTGATTGTTAGAGGCAGCAGGCCGGCCTTAGTTCTGGCAAAGCAGTAGACTAATTTTGGGGAAATTAGGACTGCCAAATGTCAGCCCCAAAGTGACACACCAAAGATAAATAATCAGTGAATTAATAGTACCCTGACCATCCTCAATAAGGTTCTGCCAAAATTACATCCTTCTTAAATAAATTCCCTGTGTCACAAATGTTGGCTTTAAAATCTTTGAAGGGGAGAAACCACCCACGTCACTTCTTCATTTGAACTTTTCAGGTTTTTAAAAATACTAATACAGGATTCAGTTGTGGTGGGGGGAGCTACTATTGGATAGCTTTGGACAAGATGAATAATTTTGTAAAAAGTTCTCAAAGTATCCTGTCCTTGCTATATAGTTTTTCTTTCATGGGACTTTACATTTTGAAGAACTGTCACTAGGTCATTAAAATTGTTCACCTTTTGGGACACCTGGGTGGCTCAGTCGGTTAAGCATCTGCCTTCCATTCAGGTCATGATCCTGGGGTCCTGGAAGAGACTCCTGCATCAGAATCCTTGCTCAGCAGGGATCCTGCTTCTCCCTCTGCCTGCCGCTCCACTGCGGCTTGTGCTGACAAATGAATAAAAACAAACTTGGAAAAATAAAATAATTCATCTTTTGCAAGTCAGTGCAGATGAATTAATACAGATGAATGTTATTTCTTTTCTTTTATTTATTTGAGAGAGTGTGTGAGAGACCACAAGAGAGGAGAGGTTCAGAGGGAGAAGCATGTTCCCAACTGAGCAGGGAGCCGATGCAGAACTCGATCCCAGGACCCTGGGATCATGACCTGAGCTGAAGGCAGAGGCTTTAACCCACTGAGCCACCCAGGTGTCCCAAGTTACTCTATTTTAATTTGGCTTGAAAATGTATTATTTGCAAAACTCAAAAATCAAACTGTCCAGCTTTACCTCAAATTCACGATCAGCTCCAACTACTATCATTCTAATTACCTCACCTCAAAAACTGATGTGTATGTATCTGATCAAATAGAGAATGTGAACACATGTGCTCAATCAACCTCATATATATAGATAAACTACTTACACCCCCCTTGACTATAGGCAATGGTCATCTGTTCCCCATCTCCAAGTTCTAACTACAGAGGAAGCTGGTTCCCCTGCTATATGTTCACTGGGCACAGAACAGGTACTCAATAAATGAGGGAAACTGATAAACAGTCATGATGAGTGGAATGTGTTTTGAATTTTTTAAAAGACCATCCAGAAACAATTAACAAAATCATGTACACTTGTGCTTAATTTCCGCCTCTGAACTATTTTCATGAGAAGTCAAATATGAACAAATTTGTTGTTCTGGGGCATGTACAGCTAACTCTGTGTCAAGACACTCTCATGCTAAGCTATAGCTTGAACAGTGAGAAATACCTGTAAAGTAACTGTGGTGGACAACTGCACGGTCAAGTAAGAGAATATCATGAGAATGAGCCCAACTCAGAATTACACAGGTACTAGCACACTTCTCTTTCCCTACCCTATTTCCACAGGGTACAGAAACCAATGATTTGACTTTCACAGAATGATGGTTACTCTTTAAGCTTAATTTATGATAAACATAAAACATATTAAGAATCAAGTAGTTAATTTCCAGTTCAAGAACTGTCACCACTGATGTAACCTTTCTTTAAAGAAGTATCATTCTGGTTTGCGCTTGGTAAATTTGTCAGTTGACTGAAGATGGAATTTGACATAGGGTAGAAGTTGATTTCAGGGAACACTAAAAATTCATAAAGGCCAAGTATAAATAAAAATGAGAGACAGAGACACACACTGTTAACCATATCTCTTAAGAAGGATAGGGATGTGGGATGTTGGGGAAGGGAAATCTGAAAAGGGACTTTTCATTTTTTCATTAAAGGCACCAGCCAAACAGAAGTTTTAATTTTTGGCCACACAAAGTCCTATGTTATGTAACTACTTGAAAGACGAGAAGGACTAGTTCTAGAAAGACTTTAGTTTATCTGTACTCTTTCTCTATCAGCTATTACTCCCCCTTTTTCTACTTCCCTCAAATAAAAACCTATTCTAAATAAACAACCTACTAAATTCTTAAATTTTACATGTTAATCAGTCAACAGTAGGCCAAAAGTAATGTACTTCAAATGAATTATAAGCAGAGGTCTTTCTAATATCCTGATTCTGTCTAATCACTGGCTTGCACTTAAATTCTGATTCTCATATATATATATCCATCTAATTGACAAGATTCCTTTTGGGAAGGTTTCATAGAGAGTCACAAGTTATTTTGAAAGGCAAACACTCCGAACATGTGGGAGAAGATAAAAAGAAAGTCTGCATATACTGACATAACAGTTCCTAGACACGATGGTAAGAGAAAAAGCAAGTTACAAAACATATGCATAGTAAGACAGCATTTATGTAAAAATTTAAAACCCATAAAACTATGTATTTCTCTAGGTAAATATATTTATATAAATGCACAGCAAAAAGGTAATTGAAGAGTATATACTACAGAGCAATTATTTTCCATCTGGGAGGGGAGTACTTTTTATTCTTTTTCCTAGAGTATATTCTCAGATAATTAAATACAAAGTGAAGAACTTTTATATTTCTGAAGTACTACATATGATGATCTCCTTAAAATAGTTTGCTACTGAAGATACAGTTTAGCAAATACCACTGCTGTCTACATTTCAATATTACCATACGTTATCCCTGCAGTCCCTCACCTTTCCTCTCATTGCGCTATACAAGCTCAAATTTAAGGAAGTCAATTTTAGCTTTTTCTTGAGTATTTGAGAACTGATACAGTGAAAATAAAGGTAAGCAGTTTCATCTTTTGGCTTTAATGCTATACATTTGGAAGTATGAGCAGGCCTCTGAAGAGGACAAGATGCTTTAAGAGTAAGTTTCTTATTGGGAGTGCCGTGTAACATCAACTTGCTGTGTTCATTTATCTACTGCAGAGAAAAAGTTGTGGTAGCAAAGTTAACATATAAAAGCACACTCAGCTTCTCAGAAAAGAGATGATATATGAATCCCAAAGAGCACAAGCAGTGCTAAAAGTCTATCAAATTAAAGTGGTATTTGTTTAGAAGCAAAAGCATTGTTGCTTGAAATTAGAAACTCTTAAGAGTATTTCTAGATTTTTTTCATTATGTATGATTAATGCTAAAATACTTGCATTTAGGAAATTTGCCCAGAATTCTAATTTGCTTCCTTTGAAAAGGGAAACGCCATCAAAGCCAAACATATGTGTAACATGAATTTTGGTCCACAAACACCAAATATATTATTGTTTTTGTTAACTGAAAATCACAGAACAGCAACATACTAGAATCAATACCTATCGTGAAGTCAAGTAAATATATATTCAACTTTTAGTTATTAAAATCTAGGTAATACATTTTGTAATTAAGAAAAAAGATCTACTTAGTCTCTGTATCTCCAGACATTATTGTAAGGCTCCTAATGATTGCCACCATCCATACACTTTTCTAGAAGAGCTCAACATCTTCAATGGTCAGAGTATGCATTCCCTCTTTGCCAAACTGCATCTATAAAGAAGACTACAATGGCAAACAGAAGTCAAAAGGTGAATTTTAAAAGTTAAAGGCACAGATCTAACCACTTCTGGAGATAATATAAGTGGTAATCTATAAGGGTAAATTCTATTATCAGGAGATAACATCAATGATTTAGACTCCTTGTAGCATTTATAATATAGAAAATTGCAAATTATATTAAAAGACATAGTATCACAATTCATTTTTTATATGTTCTAAATATTTGGCACAATGCATAACTTGTCTTTAGAAATAACTAAATAATGACTTGATAATGTATTTTCAAAATGATTATAAAAATGTCAAGTTGTAGAGTTTCATACCCATTATGAATGCCTTCCATTCTCCTCACTACCCTTCTTTCATATTTCCCAAATTCTATTTTTTCTTACTGAAAACCTGTATCATTCTTTTTTACTTTAATGCTAAGTAAAAAGTAATCACTAACAATATATTGCTAATATTTAAAAAAAAAAAAAAACCCAAAACATCAATTTAGCTGTAACAGCCATAGCTTTAGGGTATTTTTAGGAGATATTCCCAGAACAAAACAAATTCGAACACTCATATTTCATACAATAATGTGATGCTTTTTTTCAAATTGCTGTTTACCCCAAAACTGTTGCAATATACATTTTTAAAAACAGTATTTTCCTCCATAATCACAAAGCAAAACAAAATGCTGAATACCCATCATCATTACAGAAACAATGATTGTATACTTTTAACATAATATTCAGGAATTTTTTAATGACTATCTTATACCAATTTTTAATTACATATACTAAATGTATACACTTACTAAATGAAAAATATATTGGTTCTACCTACCTACTACTTTTAATACACAATACATTAACTTGTGTCTTTTTCCTAAATAGCACAATTTATAAGGACAGGAACACAAAAGATATGTTAGAGGTGAGGAAAGTTATCAGAGAAATTTCCTCAGCCTTAGTTTACCATCCCTCTACCTCTCCTTTATGCACATACTGAAATTTGCTGGTCCTCTTTTATTCCTCTTTCATCCTATTCCTACTTAAAGACCTCTCAGGCCTCAAGGCAAGGACAAGTATTCTGTATTATTTATCATTGCTAATGAATTAGCTTAAATTACAGGTCAAAAAAAGAAGAAACGCTTGAGGTTAAGAAAGATACACAGAAACCAAGGGAGAGTAAAAGGAAAAAAAATATGCAGAGTGGTTTTACCCCATCAATTGTTATCTGGCAACTCTGGAGCAGAGATTCCTATCTGGACTTCGTATCATTAATATAGGGTCAAAAATCGAGAGTACAACTCTCTTTAAGACTCTACTTTTTGGGAAAAAAAACCTCAATTTTATCTCTAAAACATTCCACTCCAAAGGAGAAGAGCTTATTTCACATCTGCATGTATACTAGAAGAAATGGCAAGGCTTGATTTACTTTCTGTGGAAGAACCAGGGGACAAAACCAATTTTTCCTGTATTTGTACTCATGATTCCCCTTGTCTCCTCTGCTGCCCTACATAAAGACAAACTTCCCAGGACACTGAGAGATTATACAGAGTACAATCATCTGATTAAAAAAAAAACCAAAAACAATTTTATAGCTTATAAACTTCACTCTTTCCACTCTACCCTCTCTAAACACAAACAACAAAGATCAGTGTGTTGAGTTTAGCAAGGAGAGTAACTAAAGAAGTTAAAGTGAGGGCTCAAAGAACACTTAATATTTTAAGTTAAAATTCTAACATCATAACATCAAGGTGTCAATTCAACCCATTTGGGAAATTTTAAGCTATTAACTTAAAAATATGATAGTACTTCTTTAGTAACTGTAACCTCTTTATATTCTCTTAATTGCTCATGCTAACAACTTTATTGCATACTACTGCTTCTTATAAGAAGTAAATCCAGGGACCATTCCATTTAATCTTAGACATAACATTTACTAGTTTTCCAAGCATGACAGAAATGGAAAAATATATATATTAGAACAAGAACAATTTATGTTAATCTCCACAATTTGTGATCCTTCTGTGAGCAGTGTCTGATTCTATTAAAATTAACAAATTTAAGTTCAGTCCTATGCTTAAGAAAAAAAAAACAAACCCTAATGAGACTAATTTACAAAGTATACAAGAATATAATTTTATATTAAATCTTTCCAGTGTCTGCTATAACCACATTACATGAAATGTTTCCCTTCACAGAAACTCAGAAGAACAACTCTTATAAAATGGAACAAACTTTTCTGTGTTCATCTCTGGCAAGCAATGAACAAATACAATTTGCTCACAAAGGGTTTAAAAGTGCTGCCCCAGGAGAATAAACTACCCACTGACATGCTGTGTGAATGAGTCTTGGCCAGTGGCAACTCTCTGGGACCTCTTCCTTTCTTCTCACACCAGTGAAACCATCTCACATAAAGTCTAAGAGAAAACTAAAGCCATTGCAGAAGTGAAACTCAGCATGCTCCACTCAAATACTTCTAAGGTAACCACTCTAAAGCAAAATCAGCAGAATTCATCTCTTATAGCCAAAAAAGTCCCCCCCCCAATAACAATAACAACAACAACAACAAAAACAAAAAACAAAAAAACCCCAACAAACCAAAAGGCAAATGCTGTTGTTCAATTATCAGAAAGACTTACAGAGGCAAAAAATATGACAACAGCAATAATTCAAGTAAAGTATATGTGAAAATTAAAACACGCCACTTTCAAGTTAAGACAAAAGTGAAGGGGAGCTATGATCTTTATAACAGAGTCAAAAAAAGCTTAGGCATTATCACCAAATGTTAATTCACTTTACAATCATCAATGAGACTATTGTATATATTTTTGCACCTTGCGCTTGTAAAAGCAGATAAAATATTTAATATGTAATTTTACAATGTATTTTACCAGCTCAGCATACAGGTTGTATATAGATTATATCAAAGTAGTAGACAGTTAAGGGGCCTGTGCAAACCCTGCAAAAATAGTACTTCAGGTATCTGCTACTTAAAAAAAAAGAAAACAAAAACAGTTTGCTGTTCAGAAGTGATACAATTCAAACTACCACAAAATACAAAGGGCTGCAAAAATGTATACCATTCCAACAACATATATAAGTTATTAAATAAAGATTTGATTTAAAAGAATATAAATGAAGCCTTTAAGTAGGTCTTTTCTACATGCATATTATTCCTTATTAAAGAAAAAAGTATGTAAAAAGGCCATTGGTAATTGCTTTGTTAACATTTGTAGAAAAATGCCAATTCTCTGGTCACAAACTCCACTAAGTTTAGCACTTAAGGTCTCTGCAGTGTTATAAATGTAATTTAAAATACTGTTAATTCTATAATTCCATTGGTAAAATAATGTGACTTGGAATATGGCAGTCTTCATGTTGAGGGCAATGATCCACAGTTTGTTTAATTTCTTAAGTGTGAACAGTTATCCAGAAGAACAGCACCCTCCACCACCGCTCTGGGCTTGAGGTTCATCATCAATAATCTGTACACCTCGCCTTGCAGATCCTGGTTGACTAGAGCCATTGCCTTTTGCTCTCTCATCCACTTGTGCTGTTTCTATCATCCCTGAGAGAGGGAGGAAACAGAAATTATTTAGGACCACAACCTATGAGTTTCCTCTTTCTGTAATTTCAGTATACCACCATGACAGCCATTTCTGACTTTCAACCAACAAAGAAACTAAATATAATAAACATTTTGTCAGCTCACTAAACAGCCTTTCCTGAAAGTTATAAATAGTTAACAGCAACTATATTTGTCCAGTTGCATAATGGCCATAGTGATATCGATGGAGAGAAAAGTTTCTGCTTTGAACAGATGACTATATACAAGTATAATCCTTAAGATTTTCCAAATATACTTAGCCATCTGTCAAAGAAGTTCAAATTATCCCATGTACAACTAGTAGTTAGGGGAAAAGATTTATTCTTCAACTAATAATATAATACTTTTAAATAGTATTTGAAAGAATGAAAGAGTTTAAGATGAGGGAGGAAGAAAAAACTGCAGGACCCATGCTATGTGACTTAAAGATATAGCAGAAAGTTACTCCAATAGAGAGTGAGATATTGGGGAAAGGAGAACTCGAAAGATCAATGAAACTAATAATACACTACATGTTAATTAACCAAATTGAAATAAAAAATAAATACAGATCAATTGAACAGAGTCTAGAAATAGACCCCCATTTATATGGTCACTTGATTTTTGATGTATATGCCACGCTTATTCAATGAAGAAAGATTAATCTTTTCAAGAAACAATATTAGAACTGGATATCTATGCTCAATATTAGAACTGGATATGTAAAAAATAAACCCTGATTTATTTTTATCTCTCGCTATATATAAAAATTTAAAAATGAATTATAGACCCAACCAGAAATTTCTAAAAGAAAACATAGGAGGAAATCTCTGTAGGAAAAAAAATCTTTGTGACTGTGAATTAGGCAAAGATTTCTCATATAAAATACACAAAAAATGAATTATAAAGAAAAATTGACAAATCAGACCTTATTAAATAAATTTAGAACTTCTGTCCTGGAAGACACAGTTAAAAAAATGAAAAAAGGGGACAAAGATTAGGAGTAAATATTCACAAAATATATATCTGAAAAGATGAAGAAAGAAAAGAGGGAGTCCTTAGAACAATAATTCTTTTTTTTTTTTTTTTTTTTTAAGATTTTATTTATTTATTTGTCAGAGAGAGAGCGAGAGCGAGCACAGGCAGAGTGGAAAGGCAGAGTCAGAGGGAGAAGCAGGCTCCCCGCGGAGCAAGGAGCCCGACGTGGGACTCGATCCCAGGACGCTGGGATCATGACCTGAGCCGAAGGCAGCTGCTTAACCAACTGAGCCACCCAGGCGTCCCTAGAACAATAATTCTTAAACTTGGGTCCAGAGACTGCTCTTGAACAACGGGTTCCAAATTTAGGTGTATAGGAAAATTCAGTAAGATGAAATAAGAAAACACCACAAATGCTAATTACTACGTATTGTTCCCTAATCTTTTAAAATTTCTATTTTTTTAATGTTTTATAAAAATGTACAAAATATATTAGTATTTGTAGATGTTCTATACATTTTAAATAAACATGGGAAATACTCAAATATTTTTCTATAAAACTGAGATTTGGGGAAAATATTATTTAGGACCACATTAGGGGCATCTGGGTGGCTCAGTCAGCTAAGTGTCCCTTTCTTGATTCTGGCTCAGGTCTTGATCTCAGGGTTCTAAGACTGAGCCCTATATTGGGCTCCATGCTCAGCACAGAGTCTGCTTAGGATTCTCTCTCTCATTCTCTCTCCGTCTCTCCACCTGCTTGTGTGCTCATGCACACTCCCTCAAATAATAAATAAATAAAATCTTAAGAAAAAAAAGATGTGAGATTTATAACATGTCTAAGCTACAGTTCTAGACCCTTGGTACTCCAAGTATGGTCTTAGGATCAGCATTATCACCACACGCGTGCCTGTTAGAAACGAAAAGCTGAAGCCCACACCAGACCCACTCCATCAAATATACATTTTTACAAGATCTCCAAGTGATTGATAGGTATGTACAAGCAGTGAAAATAAAAACAAATTCCCAAATTTCAGTGTGCATCACAATTATAAGGAAGGATTGTTAAAACATAGATTCTAGGCACCACCTCCAGAAGTTTTGACTCAGTTGGTTTGGGCAGGGCACAAGAATCTGCATTTCTAATACATTCTCAAGTGATGCTGACGCTGCTGATCAGGGGACCCCACTTAGAGAATTAAAGCTCTACAAGAATTATGAATGATCTTCAGGTTTTCGTAAAACTGAAATTTACTCCAAAATTTATGTATATGTACATTTCCCTAGGGATAAAAACCACAGTTTCATCAAATTCTCAGGAAACTATAAGGTCCATAAAGTCAAGGAATATAATTTTACAAAATCATTTCAATCTATTATTCCACAGACTAGGGCTTTCCTAGGTATGGTTGGTATATATGCTATTGGTGGTAAACATTTTCCTCTCTTTTAAAAAACTTTCTACTATGAAAAACTTCAAGTATAAATAAACATAATGAAAATCCATTATGTCCATCACACAATTTCATCTATACTAAGCAAGCATCCCTAGCATTATTGAGAATCAAACAGTAGACACATAATTTTATTCATAATTTTAATATGACCTCTAAAATATATGGACTCTTTTTAAAAAAAAAGACCTTTTATTTATTTATTTATTTTAAAGATTTTATTTATTTATTTGACAGAGAGAGATCACAAGTAGATGGAGAGGCAGGCAGAGAGAAGGAGAAAGAGGGAAGCAGGCTCCCTGTTGAGCAGAGAGACCGATGTGGGACTCGATCCCAGGACCCTGAGATCATGACCTGAGCCAAAGGCAGCGGCTTAACCCACTGAGCCACCCAGGCGCCCCAAAATAAGACCTTTTAGAAAAAGTTTAACCACAACACCATAATCATACCTTAAAAAGTTTATAATTTTTAAAATAAAGAATAATGCAATTAATTTAAACTAAACAAACAAAAAACATTTCACCTATTTCTCCCACCCCCAAACCCTGCCTCTGGCAACTACCAATCTATTCTCTGTATCTGTGAGATCTGTTTTATTTATTTATTTTTAGATTTCATGTATAAGAGGGACCATATGTTATTTACACTTACTCTGATTTATTTCACTTAGGATAATGCCCTCAAGGTCCACCCATGTTGTCACAAATGGCAAAATCTCATCTGTTTTTTTGGCTGTATCATTAGTTTGATATAGCACACTTGTTTATTTTTGCTTTTATTGCTTTTGCTTTCACCATCAGATTAAAAAAAATCATTGCTAAGACCCATGTCAAGGGGCTTACTGCCTATATTTTCTTTTAGGCGTTCTATGGTTTTAGGTCTTAGATTCATTTAAGTTCATTTAAGTTAATTTGTAACTTAATCCATTTAAGTTAATCCATTTAATTTTTGTGTATGGTATAAGATAGTGGTCCAGGTTCATTCTTTTGCGTGTGGCTGTCCAAATTCTCCAACACCATTTATTGAAGAGACTGTCCTTTCCCTGTTGTATATTCTTGTCTTTTCTGTCCTAAGTTAAATGGTCATATATGCATGGTTTTATTTCTGGGCTCTGTATTCTGTTCCACAGATCTGTGTGTCTATTTTTATGCCAATACCACAATTTTACTACAGCTCTGTAATACAGTTTGAAATCAGGAAGTGTTGTGATGCTCTGGCTTTGTTCTCCAACTCAAGATTGTTCTGGCTATTCAGAGTCTTTAATGGTTCTATACCAATTTTAGGATTTTGTTCTCTTTCTGTTAAAAATGCTACTGGAATTTTGATAAAGACTATGCTGAATCTGCTTTGGGTAGTATGGACATTTTTTTTTCTTTTCTTTCTTTTTTTTTTTTTTTTATTTGAGAGAGAGACAGAGAGGGAGGGAACACAAACGGAGGGAGTGGGAGAGGGCGAAGCAGGCTTCCCACTGAGCAGGGAGCCTGATGCGGGGGCTCAATCCCAGGACCCTGGGATCAGGACCTGAGCCAAAGACAGATGCTTAACAACTGAGTCACCTAGGCAACCCTTAAGTTGAAAACATCTTAAGCTTGATCTCATTGTAAAGCTCAACATTATTACTCCCCCACTAAAGTCTTATGGTTTTGATTTCACATTTTACATCTTTGCATCTTATGTATCCCTCAACTAATTATTGTAATTATGGTTATTTTTACTACTTTTGTCTTCTAACTTTCATATTAGCTTTATAATCAATAATATACTCCCTTTACTAAATATTTGCTTTCCAGTGAGATTTCTTCTCTCAAGCATGTTCTAGTAACTTATTAGTGTCCCCCCACTTTTTTCCCCAGGGAAAAGAAGTTCCTTTAACATATCTTTAGGGAAAGTTTGGTGATGATGAACTTTAGCTTTTGCTTGTCTGGAAAATTCTTTATTTTTCCTTCCCTTCTGAATATAATTTTGCCAAGGTGAGAATTCTTGGTTGCTAGTTTTTTCTTTCAGCACTTTGAATGTATCATATACACCACACCATTCCCTCTGGCCTGGGAAACTGCTGCTGAAAGATCTGCTGATAATCTAATGGGGGTTGGGGTCCCCTTTTATGTAACAAGTTGTTTTTCACTTGCTGCTTTTAATAATCTCTCCTTATCCTTTGCTTTTGACATTTTACTTATAATATATCTTTTGTATGGATCTTTTAGGTTCCTCTTATTTGGAACTCTCTGGGCTTCCTGGGCTTGGATGTCTGTTTCCTTACTCAGGTTGTTAAGTTTTTAGCCATAATGTCTTCAAATAAGATTCTGCCTCTTTCTCTCTGGCTTCTCCTTCTGGAATCCCTCAGATGCAAATGTTGGGCTGATGTCATCCTGTAAGTCCCTTAAACTATCTTCAATTTTTTCATTTTTTTCTTTTTGCTTTATCCCTTTCACGTTTTTCTTCTTGCTCCTGATTGGGTGAGTGTCACTGCCTTGCCTTTGAGTTGAATGATCATTTCTTCTTATTCATCTAGACTGATACTGAATATCACCACTGTATTTTTCAGTTCATTTGCTGTATGCTTCAGCTCTGTGACTTCTACCTGGTACTTTCTTATATTTTCCATTTCCTGTTGAAGTTCTGTGTTCACCTAGTCTTCTCCCCAATTCAATGTTCAGTGATCATCTTTATAACCATTACCTTGAATTCTTTATCAGGTAAATTACGTATTTGTTTCATTAAGGTTTTTTCCCCAAAGTTTTTATCTTGTTCTTTCATTTGAAATATATCCGTTTCTTCATTTTGTGTGACTCTCCATGTTGCTTTCTATACAGTAAATGGAACAAGCAACCCATCATATTTCTAATAGCTCCCAGTAGTTAAGGATGTCCTAAGACCTATCAGTGTCCCAAAGGGGAGGGCCTCAGCACCTAGATGTAGGGTGACTGGAAGCCCAATCTTTAGGCATCAGCTTTCAGCAATATGCAAATATAGGAATGCCTGGGTGGTTGGTTGAGCCTCCTACTCCGGGTTTCAGCTCAGGTAGTGATCTCAGGATCATGGGATGGAGCCCTGTGTGGGGCTCCATGCTCAGGGGCAAAGTCAGGTTGGGATTCTCTCTCCTTTACCTCTGCCCCTCCCTCTCAAATCTTTAAAAAAAAAATATGACAGGGTACCTGCGTGGCTCAGTGGATTAAGCCTCTGCCTTCGGCTCAGGTCATGACCCCAGGGTCCTGGGATCGAGTCCCGCATCAGGCTCTCTGCTCAATGGGGAGCCTGCTTCCCCCTCTTTTTCTTCCTGCCTCTCTGCCTACATGTGATCTCTCTGTCAAGTGAATAAATAAAATCTTAAAACAAAAACAAAAAAACCCAAAAGTATGCAAACATATAGTCCTACAGGACTGCAATCATAAGCCCCACTGGCCACTAAGGCCAGGTGATCTGGATGTATCCCCTGGATAGCAATCACAAAAATTAGGGCTCTTGACAAATGGATAAGCTCTTCCTAGGTGATAGGAGCAAGCTAGAACAAGGTAAAAGAAGAGCACCAAGATGGTGCTCACAGCCTACCGTCCTTGAAAGCAGCCCCACAGGCCACTAAATAGGTCTCAGACTTGAAACTTGGCCCTAAGGCCACAGTCACAATGACTAATTAACAGGCCTCCTTCACAGAATAATTGAGCTTGTGGCTCTGTTGCTTCTTGCTGTGCCCTGTGGGTGCTGGCTGTTTAAGAACTCTTTCTCTGTTGGTTACAGTCCCATGGGATCCATGACCATAAGCCCCACTGGCCATCAGAGACAGCTAATGTAGAGGTGTCCACTGGCAGCAGTCACATTAACTGGGGTACCAGACAGGGGTATGAGCTCCTTTCTGAGTAACATCAATTACAGTCCAATGGGACCAAGAACACAAGCTCCCCTGGTCTCTGGGCCAGGTGATCAAGATGTATTTCCCAGGTGCAGCTGCAACAATTGGAGCACCAGATATGTGTGAAAGCTTCCCTCTGGAAGATAATGGTGCTCTGGAGCACAATAAAGGGTGAATCCAGCAAAGAGAGAGCATGAAGATGGTGCCTGCCAGTCTCTAGCCTGGGACAGTATTCCATCAGCAGGCTCCTGGATGTGTGTGTTAAACTCTCTGCCTTTAATAGAAGCAGTTGGGCCTCCCTCAGTTTAAGTTGGGGTGATCAGCTGCCTCTGAGCTGGGCCCTGGGACAAGTGAGTCCAAGAGCAAGCCCTTCAAGAGCAGTTTTTCAGACTGCATCAATCTTGCAGGTTTGAGGATATAAGCCATGCTGATTTTCAAAGTTAGATGGGGGAATCATCTCTCATTTATGTCTTTAAAGTTGAGATGCCCACTGTAGGGTTCAAACTCTTTACTCCTTAGGGATAAGCTATGGGTTTTGAGTTCCCTTCTAGTTGTGGGTCACCACATCAGGGATGGGGTTTATGGCAAGATTGTGTTACAGCCTCCTTCCCCTCTTAGATGTGGTTTTCTTCTTGTCAGTCCAATATACAGCTGTCACTCAACCAGCCTTTAGGTTTTTTTTTTTTTTTAAGAGGAAGTTGTTCCATATATAGCTTCAGACTCAGTGTGTCTAGAGAAGATAAGCTGAAAACCTTCTGATGTGACCATCTTGAACTAGTACCTCAATAATTTTTTTTAAAGACTCACTTTACTGTTTTTATTTATTTTATTTATGTTTTCTTTAAGTAAGCTCTATGTTCAATGTGGGCTTGAACTCAAGACCCTGAGATCAAGAGTCACATGCTCTACTGACTGAGCTAGCCAGGTGCCCCTCAATAATTTCTTAATTATCATCAAATATCCAGTGAGTGTTCATATAGCTCACTATCTGACATATGTTCTCTTTCACTAGGTTGTCAAATCAGGATCTAAATAAGATCCATCCATTGCAGCAAGTTGTTACATTTCTTAAATCTGTGTATTCTCCTTCTATCTTTATATTTGATAGTTATTCATTTATTTTAATGTATACTTGGTACATACCATATATAATGATTTCATACCCATTAACTACTGCTTGAAATAGAGCTAAAGTAGGTATTTAAGCTGTAAAAAATGATTTTAAGAAAAAATATTAAGTCAATAATAGTACTGTTAGATGTGAGACATCATTAATGTGGTCATTAATTGAGACTATAAAACATCACTTAAAAGGTATTACCAAAACTTTTAAAAGAACAACTTCTAAATATACAAAATCTGAATATACCTACTTTTACAAAGGTCAAGAAAGAGTTCCTCAATTCCTTTGTTCTGTTTAGCAGAAGTATGATAATGTTTTGCTCCTACAGATTCTGCATACCTTAAAAAAAAAGTAACATCAGTGATACAAAAAATTTCATGTTTTTGTCATAACTGCTATTTGAATTTTTTCAAGTAGCAATTTTAGTGACTCATTACTAATTAATCCGCATTTAGTGAAATTAAGATACATTGAACCAAATTTTAAATGAGAACATAAGGATAATAAGACTTGAAATTTTTAAGTTAATTTGGAACCCAAATACTTTAATAAGTTTTTGTAACTCACTATTTGACTATATAGGGTTTTTTTGGTATCACTCTCCACATTTTCTACTGAAATCAAAAAGAGAAGTGAGAATGGAGTATTTTTAGATGCTGTCAAAAGTCCACAAATTACCAATGCTTCATGAATCCAATAGACCATTTTATATTAAGAGGTTTGAGTAATACCTAAATGGTAAAGCACATTGTACAAAGAAAAAGACTTCTACTAGGGAATGACTAGAGGGAGGGGGAAAGGGAGAACACTTACGATTCTGCTTCTTGAATGGAAACGTGTCTCTCTTTTTCCAGATCTATTTTATTACCTAGTTTCAAAAAGTAAAAGTGCCAATTCTTAATATTGATTCATTTTTATAACAAAACAACGCCAATTCTAAACACACAATTGCCATTTTAATTACCTGGAAAAAAATAATACAAATCCCCATCAGACTTCTACATGTCCTAAAACTACATAGTTAAACTCTATGATAGGAGGGTTGATCATTACAGTCACAATATATGCCTAGACCTCCTCAAATGGCTCAATGCATATCCCTCCTGAAGCTGCAGCCTTTGTCAGAGAAAATAACTTTTCCGAAGAGATGGGCACTCTTCTTTGATTTAGGATATAATGGAGACTAAAAATCACTTGGGAACCTAGGAATAAACTATGATTCTTAGCCAAATCTAAATGGTCCCCAATCAACATATAGCCAGTCAATAATTAAGCAAGGCTACCTTACTGTTCATGAAATACAATAGGCTAGACTCTTGGACTCTAAGGGTATTTTGGTTTCGTAACTGGTAAGAACTGGTTAAGTAAAGCATTTAGACATATGGCCTTTTAAGCACTTCACTATCACAGGAGAGGAAACAGTACTAATTAACAGCATGAGAGAACTTAATACATGCACATCATGCAAATTTAAAATTACTGAAAATAAGTTTGGTTTTCTTAAACAATGGGACAAAACTGAGATAATGCTAAAAACCCACCAGAATAAAAGTGAAGAAACTGCAAAATGCAGATTCCTTATTAAATACAAGGTAGAGGTTAAGATGTGAGTTGGCCGGGCACACAGGATACTAAAGGTAAAGGAAATAACAAATAGAAAAAAGAGAGAATACTCTAAGGAAGAATATTTCAAACAAATATTTTCATTCCTATTAGGATTTATTGGGGGGGAGAAAACTTTGTAAATAAGGTCATCTTTTCTTGGGACCTTACAGAATCTAGAAGACAATTTCAGACAAGGATTGAAATAAGCACCCAATGAAAGATCCAATGCTTAGAACTGAGAAGTACAAGCCCAGAAAGTGTATATATGGAGGACCTTAAATAATCTGAGCACCCAAATGTTGGCGGCTACAGTACCCATGTGACAGACACCACAGCCAAAGCATGAGAAGGAAACAGACTATATACTAAAGCTCAGGGATTACCAACAAATTCAGTAATGAATTGTTCCTGCTTTGAAGAGTTATCTGTTTAACTCAGCAAGAAAGACATATCAGGTCTGACTTCCTACATTATATCTGTCAATAAATTTTAAATTTGCTAAATACTACAGCCAATACATCTGACAGTCGCCTGAAAAAAAAAAAAAAAGCTGTTTATACTATGAAGAATGCAAAAAGCACCACCTAGTGGCCAGTGGTTCCAACAGAGGCACAAGGGGAGATAACAATTAACTAAAACCCTAGGAGTTGTTTTTCTCAATCTCTAAGGCCTCTGCTTTCAAATTCTTCCAGAATTATGAACATCCATTTTTTTTAAAAATAAGGACTGAGAATTTGAATAATGTCTTAAGTGAATATTTGGGGAAAATTATTCAGACACTGCTTTCCCATCTAATAGCATTCTAAATTTACCCAACTTTAATAAATCTAGTTATCATTAAAATAGCTAATTTTGGGGGCGCCTGGGTGGCTCAGTGGGTTAAGCCGCTGCCTTCGGCTCAGGTCATGATCTCAGGGTCCTGGGATCGAGTCCCGCATCGGGCTCTCTGCTCAGCAGGGAGCCTGTTTCCTCCTCTCTCTCTCTCTGCCTGCCTCTCTGCCTACTTGTGATCTCTCTCTGTCAAATAAATAAATAAAATCTTAAAAAAAAATAAATAAAATAGCTAATTTTTTAAGTAAGCTAATTCCATAAAGGGATTAATAACACAGATTAAGTCATAAAAAACTGCATTTTGGAGACTGACATCTTCCCAAACTCAAAACCTTTTTAGTGCCTATAGCTCTTTTAAAAGCAAGACATATAAAGGATTAAAGCTTTGAGGTTCATCTATTTCAATGCTACTACGCAGTTATATAGGGAACTTTCTAATAGGATTGAAACACCTGAAAACAAGGATTACCACCCATAAAGTATAGTACTATGAAGATTAGGGGGGAAAACTGGCTGAAGCTATTGGAGAGGAAAGGGAAAAGCCACTGTGTTACAAACAGTAAAAACTTTATCTTCTTTGTAAATACACATTTGAATTAAAAATATGAAAGGGATATACCCATTGCTAAGGGCAGGTGGCCTAAAGGGAATAAAAGGCTAGAACCCTATTCTGGTTAGACTGTACAGTCCGTGTATGGGCTAGTCAAAAGAAGCTTTCAAAGGCTTTCAACCTGATAAAGTGTGTTTATATGGCCTGGATCACTTCATAACTATATAACCTGGGGGGAAATTACTAACCTCTCAGTATCACTCTACACAAATGTAGCTAACAAATTTAGCATGGTTCATATGAAAATATGATAATGTAAAAAAGACCTAGCGTATGGTACATGCTCAATAAAGAGCAGTTATTAATATCAGCTGTATTCACCACAGTGAATGATCAAATGGAAAATCAGTATTATTATGAGAAAATTAAAGCCCACACATTTTACTACCACCTTGCTACTTCATCTAGCTAATTTGGTTAATCCAACACTCTAGGAAGTCCTCTTTAACTTCCCTTCCCCCTAAATTTAGTTAGGTTTGTTTTAGTGCTAAACCTAAACCTAAGTTAGTGCTAAACCTAAATTTAGTTAGGTTTTGTTTTAGTATCAGAACATTCTGTACTTCCCCCTTCATAGCATTTATTGTAATATATAATAGCCTGTTCTTCTCCCTTTCTCTACTCAATAAGCTCTGGGAAGACAAGAACTATATCTATTTTGTTCACTTATTCTTATGCTACACTATTCCCAACACTGGTATAGAGTAAGCTATCTATATTGCTGTTTAAGAATATGGGCTTGAGGGACGCCTGGGTGGCTCAGTTGGTTAAGCAGCTGCCTTCGGCTCAGGTCATGATCCCAGCATCCTGGGATCGAGTCCCACATCGGGCTCCTTGCTCCGCAGGGAGCCTGCTTCTCCCTCTGCCTCTGCCTGCCATTCTGTCTGCCTGTGCTTGCTCTCTCCCCCTCTCTCCCTCTGATAAATAAATAAAATCTTTAAAAAAATAAAAAACTTTAAAAAAAAGAATATGGGCTTGAGGAATGCCTGGGTGGTTCAGTGGGTTAAAGCTTCTGCCTTCGGCTCAGGTCATGATCTCAGGGTCCTGGGATCGAGCCCCACATCGGGCTCTCTGCTCAGCAGAGATCTTGCTTCCTCCTCTCTCTCTCTGCCTGCCTCTCCGCCTACTTGTGATCTTTGTCAAATAAATAAATAAAATCTTAAAAAAAAAAAAAAGAATATGGGCTTGATATAGCAGAAAGACCTAAGTTAAAATCCCAGGTCTACCTCTAACTAGCTATGTACTTTGGGAAGTGTCAAGCTCTCAGCCCACTTCTCATGTGTGATACGGAAATGGCAGCAATACCTTCTTGTAGTGCTGTCAGAAGACTTAATGAAAGCATAAACATATAGTTCTTAGAACAGTACCTAGGACTCAATAAATGAAACCATTATTTATTTATTTATTTATTCTAAAGATTTTATTCATTTATTTGACAGATAGAGATCACAAGTAGGCAGAGAGGCAGGCAGAGAGAGAGAGGAGGGGAAGCAGGCTGCCTGCTGAGCAGAGAGCCCTATGTGGTCCTGGGCTTGATCCCAGGACCCTGGGATCATGACCTGAGCCAAAGGCAGAGGCTTTAACCCACTGAGCCACCCAGGCGCCCAGTAACTATTATTTAAAATAGGTATTTAACAAACATACAAATGTTAACCACAGACTAGAAGCAAAATAACAAAGCAACCACAGCTAAGAGTGCTAATTAATGGACTAACTAAAACTGAGAGGAAAAATCTCTGCTAGCAAAGTATGGGGTTCTCCATTATTGGTTAACACATTATAAGTGGTTTAGATAAGGACCTAGAAGGTTAACTATTTAATTTACATGAAGAAGCCATTAAACATAAAGATTCAGGAACATTATATGAGTTGAAATTCCTACACTTAATGAAAAAGATGGGGGGAATGGCTGGGTGGCTCAGTCATTAAGCATCTGCCTTTGGCGAGGAAGCCTGCTTCTCCCTCTCCCAATCCCACTCCCCCTGCTTGTGTTCCCTCTCTAGTCAAATAAATAATAAAATCTTAAAAAAAAAAAAAAAAAAAAGTGAGGGGTGCCTGGGTGGCTCAGGGGGTTAAGCCTCTGCCTTCAGCTCAGGTCATGGTCTCAGGGTCCTCGGATCAAGCCCCACATCAGGCTCTCTGCTCAGTGGGGGGCCTGCTTCCCTCTTTCTCTCTCTGCCTGCCTCTCTGCCTAGTTGTGATCTCTCTCTCTGTCAAATAAATAAATAAAATCTTTAAAGAAAAAAAAAGATGAGAAAAGCTTGACAGAAAAGCAATACTTATAAAAAAGTTATTCAGATTTTTGTTAAGAATAATCTATGTAAAAGAGACACTGTGACATGGCTGCTAAAAAATGTATGCAATCTTGGGCAGTGTTGGTAGAAAGATAATGGGAGAATTTTTAAAAAGAGAGCCATTTAAGGAGACATTGGCTCAACAATGTTTGGATTCTAGTATTCAAGTGTAGAAGACATATTTATACACTGACATAAACCTAGGAAAAAATAATCAGGATGGTAAAAATATCTACAAGTAAGACAAATGAAAAACAACCAAAGACTACAGATGTAAGATTTCAGGTGAACCATCCAAATGTTTGAAAGGTTGTCTTATTTAGAGGAAAAGGAACAAATGTTTGTCAAATGCCTTCTTTATGCCAAGTGTTTTCCAAGTTATTATTTAACTTTCATTAAATTAGAATCCTGGGAAGTAGTGTTATTATTTTGAATTTAGTAATAAAAGAGAAGAACGAATAAACACTGAACTACTATAAAAAATAGGATAATCAGTATGTGAAAAAAATAATGTAAATGCCTATCAATAACAAAAGGATAAATTCTGGGATATTTATAGAATAAACTATTAGAGAGCAAAGAGAATAAAATGAACTACAACTATATACAAAAACATAGAGGAATCCTGCAAACATAAGGTAAAGCCAAAAAAACCCAGATTCAGGAGTTCATACTATACAATTTCATTTATATATAATTCAAAACAAAACTAATTCATGCAGTAAAATGTCAAGACAGTGTCTGGAGGTGGAAAATGGTGAGGGGAAGGCAGCTAGAATAAAAAAGAAACACAGGTGAGACCTGTAAGTTACTTTGTGAAATTTTCCTTTTGTGGTAAAAGGACTCTCAAAATTCTTTCAACAATGAATTACAACTAAAATTCCATGTCACACTTGCCAATAGAAATGAGAACTTTTTAGTCTCTATACCAATCATTAATAAGCATTATACAATATTAAATGAGGATTATCTGACCCTACTTGAGGCAGTAAGCTACCATCAAAATTTCTAACTTTCTTATATGAACACAAAAAATATACAGTTCAAATTATTCATAAGCTTTATTTATCCAGCTATTTTCTTTGAATGTTACTTTGTAACCTAGGTCAAGTAACAAACTCTTGGGCTTTCTTTGACTTTTATTTAGTCACTTCTTTCTCTCTTCTGAGAGATAACCAGAATCCCAAATAATCAAATATTTAGTCATTCACCTACTTCCTATTCCTATTAATACTTTCATTCTTATTAATCCCCAGATACAGACAAAGCCAGGCCAAACTCACTGACTAGCTACAGCTTTGGCTCAAACTCCCATATGGCCCCAGTTTTCCATTCTGAAATACTCCTGCCATCTCACTTAACATCTAGCAACTAAACTAACAAAGTAGGCCAGATAATCTCCTTGGCCTCTTCCCCCAGGCACACACCCTGATCTAGAACTGTAGAGTTTGCCAATCTAATGGTGAGACAACAGAAGAAATGTAAACTCTAGTTTAAAAAAAATAATTCTTGGGGCGCCTGGGTGGCTCAGTGGGTTAAGCCGCTGCCTTTGGCTCAGGTCATGATCTCAGAGTCCTGGGATCGAGTCCCGCATCCGAGTCCCGCATCGGGCTCTCTGCTCAGCAGAGAGCCTGCTTCCCTCTCTCTCTCTCTGCCTGCCTCTCCATCTACTTGTGATTTCTCTCTGTCAAATAAATAAATAAAATCTTAAAAAAAGAAAAAAAGAAAAGAAAAATAAAAAAAATAATTCTTAAAAGTCAAATGTGCCCACATTGACCATTCCATTCTAGGTCCTCCACTAAAGCTACCCTGATTTCTTCTAGGCCATTGTTATTCTACCAAGTCATGCAGAAAGAGAGAAAACAGCATGAAACTACTCATCATAAGGATTAATAACAAAGCATGGGAATCAGAATGACTTCAATTCCTACCCCATCTCTGATAACTGCTTGATATTGTACAAGTTATCAAGTACCTCCAGGACTGAGCTTCCTCTCATCAAAGCCCTCATCAAATTATGAGGATTACATGAAAAACTGTCTACTAAGAACAAAGCATTGTCTCTGGTATACTCTACTGCTCAATAATTAGTTCTTATATCATATAAATAATAATCTAAAGAAAAAGGAAACCAGAAAGAAATTCCAGAAGTCCAAGAGTGAGTTCTAGAGTTCTTTCACCCTCGTATCATGATTTGCTCATTCTCAAGAGTCAAATTTGTCCTTAATTCAAAAATGTGTATAGTTAAATGTTTAAAACAAGAATACTAGCCTAAGTCATTAGTTTTAGTTTTATTTAAAAATAGTTCCTAGGGCGCCTGGGTGGCTCAGTGGGTTAAGCCGCTGCCTTTGGCTCAGGTCATGATCTCAGAGTCCTGGGATCGAGTCCCGCATCGGGCTCTCTGCTCAGCAGAGAGCCTGCTTCCCTCTCTCTCTCTCTGCCTGCCTCTCCATCTACTTGTGATTTCTCTCTGTCAAATAAATAAATAAAATCTTAAAAAAAAAAAATAGTTCCTAAACTCTTTTTTTCTCAAGAAAATCTTATGATGAAAAACTAAAGATCAAACTGAAGCAAGTCTGGGAGTTGAAAGTTTACATGGTTAATTTCCCACTTGCTCCCCAAGGTCTTCCCTGAAGTCTGAATCTCCTGAAAGATCACTTCCAAATCAAAAATTATTCTAAAATATTAAATACTAAAATATCATTCTTCTTCCTTTCTCAGGTAACTTTAAACATGAGATTTACTTACTTGTTATTCTCTAATATAACATTAAGGAAACAGAATTTTTTTTTTTTTTGGAAACAGAGGACTTAAAAAAAAAAGTAATGATGCTTACCAACTATACATAAACAGATTTCATTTCCCAACATTTTCCGTAATTCTTTGACCCAGTTTTTTACCTGTGTATACAAAAGAGTAAATATCAAATCCTGTTGCAACAACTATCATTACAACTCCCCAAACTCCACATTGTCAAAATACCTCAGAATTTGTCTAACAGCCCATATATTTAGTTACCTGTAGGATCAGTTACTGACAAACTGTACTGACAAACATACAAGCATCTAATGGAACAATTTCTCTATCTATATAGCGGTATAGACAGAAACACCTCTAATTATAATTTTTTTTCTAATTACAAATTTTCATAAATCTTCCACAGATCTAAACAAAACTATTAACTAGAGCAAAACTCCAGCCTCAGATAACAGATGCTTGTAGAGTCACTTTGGACTTAAGAACATCTTAAAACTAAAAGTCTTTTGTATTCCAACTGGTTCCAAATTAGAGGGCACAGAAGCTTCTGTGTCATACACTTAAAGGGGGGGGGGGGAATGTATATGGGCACTAAAAAGAGTACCAAAATAAATTTTCATCCTTTAGTGTCTAACAGGTTTTTTCAGCTTCAGCCCTACTGGTATTTTGGCCCAGATTAATGCTGCTGGGAGGGACTGCCCTGTGTAATGTATGCTATTGAGCAGCATCCCCAGCCTCCTACCCACTAGGTATCAGTACCACCCTCCAGCTGTGATAACCAAAGACGTCTCCGAACACTGCTCCCTTCTGGTGGAGAACCACTGGTATACAATGACTCCAGTAACAAACAGATTCTTCACTATGAAGCACAGCAGTAGGCACAGTTGAGTACATTCAAGTTAAGTAAATTAGTCATTTGAACTCCTGATTTTAAATATGCTGATTACAATAAAATAGGATAAGAACAAACTTGAATACCTCCTTCATTTTTTTGTAATGGAATTTAATTTCCATGTAATCAAGTCACACAGAATCTACACATCTTCCTAAAAAAATGCACACACATCTTTAAATTATAAAAGTTACATTAAATAGGTGGTAAGTAAGCACTTACTGTACATCTGGTCCTACAGTACAAATGTAACCATTCCGCATTCCTGTTCTTTGCAGGAATGCAGAGAAACTGTTTTTAATAAACCCCAAAGCTTTATATAAGGAAAAGTAATCAATATCACCACCTTATCTTTCTCAGAGCACTGAACCATAGTTTTCTCAGTACAGCCCCATCTTTTTGTTTCATTCACATGAATGTACAAAGTTTTTAGAGAAGCACTGAACTTCCATCCCTAGCTGATGTCACATAAGAAAAATATGACAACTTGCTATAAAACATACATTATTATCATTTGAAAGGAAACATGCCAGAATCCAATTACATATTACTGTACTCTCTGTATAGATAGTATCATAACCTACCAAATCTAACCAACTTTTTAAAAAACTGTGTTATTCATCTGCAAATAGATCCCCTTCTGCAGGCATCCTACTCATTACCCCATACATTCTGTGATGAGTTAGAGATGGTTACAGACTTTTTACCAATCCTCTCAACAAGAGTTAGAGTCTGGTGGGGCGGGGTGAGGGGGCGGTTGTCCCCTGCTCAGCAGGGAGCCTGCCTCTCCCTCTCCCGCTCCCCCTGCTGTGCTCTCTACCTCTCTCTCAAATAAATCATTAAAATCTTTAAAAAAAAAAAAAAGAGAGAGAGAGAGAGAGAGTCTATTTCCCTTCCCTCTGAAGCTGGGCTAGCCTTGCAACTTGCTCTGACCAAGAGAATGTGCAGAAGTAATGCTATGCCAGTTCCAGACTTAAGCCTTAAGAAGGCCTGGAAAGTACTCTTAGGATCCAGTCGTCATGTAAACAGCTTAGGCTAGAATATGGAATAATGAGGGAGCATGTGGGGGAGAGCATCAGACGATGAGACACCAAATGGAGTGAGAGGCCATAGGAGGAGAACAGGCCTTCCTAGATGGTCCTGGCCTCGCCAAACTTGAAGTTCAATGCAGTTGCATGAGTGACTCCATGAAACCACATAACCTGCCCTGTCAACCCACAAAACCATGAGAAATAATACATTGTTTTAAGCCACCAAGTTTTGGGGGTTTGTTACAAAGCAAGAGAGAAATGGTCACTTTTCAACCTAAAAGGCTCAACCTTCTCTTAATCAATAAACCACTCAGACCATTTCCATCTAAGTCAAAAGGCAGGAAGAGACAACAAACAGCAGCCCCCAAATAAATTTTGCAAGTATCATTAAACCTGCTAATTACTTCATCATTCCCTTTTTCTACTCCTTGGACTAAATTTTTCCACATGTAGTAACCCGAGGACTAACTTGCATAGTTGCTTCATCAGTTGAATACTGAAAAACAAATGAAAACAAAAACAAAAACAAACAAACAAAAAAAACCACCTAAAACTAAAACTACAAAAGCAAGCAATTTCTATAGAAACAAACCTGTAATTTCAATGCAAGTAAAGTTTCTGCCATAGAATTACCCCTTTTAGTTACATACCCTTGACAAATTTATCCCATAAGGGGCTTTCAGAGGAAGGGTGAAATAAGTAATTAAACACCATCCTGACTGTGATGAGAATTCAAAGGTAAGTTTAATGGTAACTTAGTTTGGTTCTGAACAACTTCAAAAATTCTACATTTGGGGTAGATATTTAAAAGCAGCGTGAAAGGCGCCTGGGTGGCTCAGTCTGCTTAGGCTCAGGTCATGATCCAGGGATCCTGGGATGGAGCCTGCTTCAGGCTCTGTGCTCAGCAGCAAGTTGCTTCTCATTCTGTACCCCCACCTTGCTCATGCTCTAATAAATTAATAAAATCTTAAAAAAAAAGGGGGGGGTGAAAAATAATAAGAAGGTTTAAAATGAATACTAATTAGACTGTCATTTAAAATTTATATTATATCCTTCAGGACATTTAGTGAGAAGAAAAAGCTTAAACATGATTTAGTTCTTCTTTTCCCTCTTTACAATTGGGGAGTCCATGCAGCCATACGCAGTATTCACATGCCTAGTGTATATGAAATCAAGAAATACATGTGATTTTTCTTTATAGGGAGAAAAAAAGCCCCTGGATTTTTATAAAGTGTTATTTCAAAGTATTTCCCTTTCCTAATATCTGAGAAAGCCATGTAATAAACTTATTAATAACTGTTATTTAAAATATAAACATGAATTAAATACTGCATTAACAAATATGAGTGGTAACCATTTATGCACAACTTTATTTTACTTTTAAAACCAAGGCTAGTCACATTAGTAAACAAAGACATGTGAATGGAGACTTGAAAAATTAGTGTTGTTATTCTATTAAAGTCATCTACCCATAAGTAAACAGAATACCTTCTGAAAGGAATCTTCATCTGTTATATCATAAACTAAAATAGCTCCATTTGAATCTCTGTAGTAAATTGGACCCAATGCATGGAATCTCTCTTGACCTGCTGTATCCTAAATAAAGCAACAAACACTTATTAGGTCATAAGAAAAAAATACATTTGCTATTGCAACTACTATAAACTTCTGGTTAACTGGAAAATGGGACATGAAGTTACAGATAAACTCAAAGCACTGTTAAAAGAAAAAAAAAACAAGTTACAAAAATTTTTTTAGAAATTACAAACAATATTTAATGTTTTACTGTTATATGAAAGTTACTTCCCTCCCAAGCAAAATTCCCACCCCCACTAAACAAAAAACAGTTTAAATGCCAGAGGATCAGAATGCCCAAAATGGCATTATAAGCCAGGAATAGGCCTTGCCCTAAATTTAGGTTCTGCATAGAGGGAGAAGACAAGGAAAGAGAGCATACACCAAAACAATTGGCCAAAAGGTCCTCTGATGCACTACCCTTGCCCTACTCAGTACTAGCGATTCTTCTGGGAAGTGGGAACATGGAAACACAGAGGGGAAAAATGCCAGTCAGGCTGTCCATCCACCCTGTTCTTTGTCTGACATGGGATCCCTCTGAGTTTACCCTTCTTCCAGCTCAACGGTTAGGAATAAGCAATATTCATGTATGCAACTGTGTAATTCTTAGCCTGATTTTAGAAAAAAGTGTTTATTTAATAACAGTTTTGGGGGCGCCTGGGTGGCTCAGTGGGTTAAAGCCTCTGCCTTCGGCTCGGGTCATGATTCCAGGGTCCTGGGATCGAGCCCCACATCGGGCTCTCTGCTCAGCAAGGAGCCTGCTTTCTCCTCTCCCTCTCTCTGCTTTCCTTTCTGCCTATTTGTGATCTGTATTTGTCAAATAAATAAATAAATAAAATCCTTAAAAAAAAAGTTTTAGCTAAACTTAAAAAATAATCCAGAAATTTGAACTCCTATTCCTTGAGCCCACTAGTTATTAGAGTATAAAGAATAGCAAGAAGCCTTCACTCACTCAACTGAAAAGGTTAACTTACCCATATAGCAAGGTTTACTCTTTTCCCACCAATATTTAACTTCTTCGTTAAGAATGATGCCTAAGAAAAGAGATATACATTAAACAATATTTCATATAATGTTTCTTATTCTAAGAACTATAGATGAAAGAATAATCTCAATATGAAACTCAAGTTATCTGGGAGAAAAAGTAATCACTGAGTTCTTATTAATAACCAAACATTCACTGAAGACAGAACATTATTTATATTCTAATCTAAAAAAATGGTGTTTTGTTTTATGAACACAAGTTATAAAAAACAGAAAGAAAAACATGGCCCCTGTCTGGCTCAGTTGATAGAGCATGAGACTTTTGATCTTAGGGCCATGAATTTGAGCCCCCTGTTGGGCATGGAGACGACTTAAAATAGAAACAAATAAAAAGATTTTTTTTTAATTGTTATTATTTTCTCAGATTTTCCCCATAAAAATTTTTCTTAGAGCATTTAATTTGATGTCACCCTACACACTCATTATAGAAAGAGCTAAGAGATTTCTAAATGACAGAAAAGATATATTTACTGGTAGTTTACTTAATGGTATGAATACCAGTATTATTTGAAATATTCCTCTAATTATTTTATAACTCAATTACTTAACTTATATCTAATAATTATCCCAGGTACCAATGTTACAGAAATGAAAGGAAATGGTCTAGCCTTGAGGGAGTTTATAGTCTATAGTAGAAATAAACATGTAAATAAACGTACGATATCATGTAACAATTGTTAAAATGGGAGGGTCTTGCCAAGTATACTCTAAAGAGAGTGCTAAGAAAGGAAGTGTAAAGCCGCCCTGGATGAGTCAAAAAAAGTTTCAAAATGAAGGTGATAATCTCCCCTTTAGGAGTAATAGGGGCTTTTCCAACAGATGGGAGAAGGCACTGAAGCCTCAAACATGTAACTCCCTCTCCAGGGAGAACTCCCAACAAGTTAGTAAGGTCAATGCCAGAGACGAGACTACAAAGATAGGCAAATGCTATTCAAATAAAAAAAGTGCTAGGGTTCCATGTCTAGATGTATGGACTTTACTTAGAGGGTTTTAATAAAACCTGTTCCAAGACACATGTATTTTTTTAAATGTATAAACGTATATACTATAGTCAGATTTGGGAAATGCAGCATATTCCTCTGTATTCCCTTTGTACACTCATAATACACAACACAGTAAGATTCTGGCAAAAGAAAAGCTAACTGCATCTACACAACCATTTCCTAAACTTATTTGACCTCTTTTTTACTAGAGAAATGCCCAATTCATCCTAAGAAATAAGTGTTAAGAAGAGTAATACTGTTGGGGCGCCTGGGTGCTTCAGTTGTTAAACTTCAGCTCAGGTCATGATCCCAGGTTCCTCGGATAGAGCCTGTATCAGGCTCCCTGCTCAATGGGAAGTCTGCTTCTACCTCTCCCCCTCCCTAGGCTTGTGTTCCCTCTCTTGCTGTGTCTCTGTCAAATAAACAAATAAAATCTTTAAAAAAAAAAAAAAAGGAGAAGAATACTGTTGATGATGGAGAATCACTGAAGGATTTTAAAGCAGTGGGCAAGTATAAGATCTAAATTTTAAGAGAATGACTCTGGGACAGGAAGGGAAGTTAGACGGGAAAGGACAGGACTAGACCTGGAGACAGAAGGCCATTATAAAATTGGAGAGGGGTGTCTGGGTGGCTCAGTGGGAAGCCGCTGCTTTCAGCTCGGGTCATGATCCCAGGGTCCTGGGATCAAGCCCCGAATCAGGTTCTCTGCTCAGCGGGGAGCCTGCTTCCTCCTCTCTCTCTGCCTGCCTCTCTGCCTATTTGTGATCTCTATCTGCCAAATAAATAAATAAAATCTTTAAAAAAACAAAACAAAACAAAAAAACAAAATTGGAGAGAAAAACAAAAAGGACCTGAACCAAGGCCACAAACATAGATAAAAGAGAATCCAGAGTAACTGAAAATGAAATACAATCAGAATCCAGAGTCATTTGACATAGCTAAAAAAAAGAATAAAGAGCCAAGACCAAAGCTATGCAGAGACAGTCACAGTTAGGTGTATCTATATAAAAGAAAATACAGAGAAGTACAGTAAAACAGATAAAAAGCTAGAATGGTGAATCATTACTGAAGGAGAAGGAGTCTAGATCTCAGGAAAGACTTTCTGCATATAAACACAAGGAAATTTAGAATTAAGAAAAAGCGAATGAATTTAGTACTTAACTAAGTGGCAGAGCTGAGATCAAATCCAGGAATGCTTTCCTTCAAAACCCAAACTACACTAAAGATATTTCATTAAATGAAACAGATTACATAGAAAAGGGTATAAAATAAATAACAAAATAAAAATAAAATAAATTAAAAAAATAAAAAAGCATAATAATAAAAGAAAACTTGGAAAATGAGAAGACCAAATACATGTTTTGACAATAAATGTGAACAAAGGACTTCTCCCACTCATTATAGCACAGGAGCTAAGAAAAGGAACTTTGAGGGGTGCCTGGGTGGCTCACTCTGTTGGGCATCCGATTCCTGATTTCAGCTCAGGTCATGATCTCAGGGTTGTAAAGAGGCTTTGAACTCCACACTAGGTGTGGAGATTGCTTGACTCTTTCTCTCTTGGGGCGCCTGGGTGGATCAGTTGTTAAGCCTCTGCCTTCGGCTCAGGTCATGATCCCAGGGTCTTGGGATCAAGCCTCGCATTGGCTCCCAGTTCGGTGGGAAAGGTGCTTCTCCCTCTCCCACTCCCCCTGCTTGTGTTCTCTCTATCACTATGTCTCTATCAAATAAATAAATAAACTTAAAAAAAAAAAAGAGTATGAACTTTGAACCAGAACTTTGGATTTGAATCTCAGCTTTGCTACTTATTAAATCTGAGTCCTATCCAAATATTTAATAGGTAGGTCAACTTAGATGTCTCTTTTCTCTCAAATATATTTAAAATTAAACTGACCTTCCTTCCAAAATTGGCCTTCCATTCCAACTTTAGTATTTTGATAACATTCTCCAAGTCACCAAGGTTTAGAATCTTACAAATATCATCATTGAATATTCTTCCTCCCCTGACATTCCACATTCCAAAAAAAAAAAAACCTACCAAGGCTTGTCTTCACACTTCCTCTGGAGTTCTCAGATGATCAATCTCATATTATTATACCACCTTTGGTCTCACCTCACACACACTGTAGTCAACATGCCAAATTATCTTTCTAAAGCCTCCATGATTAAGGAAAAAAAATCTTACCATAACTCACTGAAAGATTCTAGTAAAGTATCATTTTTGACAAAAGTGCTTGAACTACATTTCTGCTGGTAGCTAATTTTTATCTAAATAATCTTTTTGTTATGAGATTTGTGGGGAGTTCTCAGTAGAGAGGAATGAACTAGAGCTGATAAAGCTCCATCATATCCTTTTTTACCATCACCTTGGAAACTTACCACCACCTTCCTGTGTGAGTTTAAGAAACGGTGTTAAGTCTCCCCTATTGAACCACAGATACACAATCTTATGGAGAGACGCTCATCAGTGTTGATTATAAAGAAAAAAGAAATAACCTAAGTGTCCCTTAATAGGCAATTTTGAAAAGGTACACAAATATAGCCCATTCATATAATTAAACTCTCTACTTCGATTTCAACTACTGTTACTATACTAGTTAACAGTTACTGAATGCTTACCTTCCATCAAGTACCACGCTGAGCACTTTTTACATCATTCACAAGCTTCTCATTTATAAAAGTTAGGGAACCCTCATCTACAAGCAAAAATCTACCTTTGTATTCAAGGACCTAAACAATTGTCCACAACTCTCTTCCTATGATAGCTTCCAGAATCTCTCCACTTACTCTCCAACTTATATGGTTTATACACATACCTCAAACTCTACTTGTTCATAAAATCTCCCTCTAATTTGGATGTATTCTCTTTTCTCTCTTTGAATCCCATCTATCCAAGTTCAGTTCATGACCCATACTCTTCCTCCTTGAATTTTTAGAAGATTTCTCGTACCACTCATACAACCCACACTGACTTGCTCTATCCTGAAGAATGACAGGGAACCCAATCTTTAACAAACAGCATATAGTGCCTTGCTTACATCCTAAGTTTTCTTTTCATGAATGTAAGTCTTCTGTCAAGTAGATTGCATATTTTTATTTAACATGTTCACCATGCTTACAATGAAATGGGCAGTATTCTAAAAAGCTTTCCAATATTAACTCATTAAATTGTCACAGTACACTAAGAAACAACTGTCCAAATATTAAAGATGTGCAAACCTAGACACAGGAAGGGTATTTTGCCTATAGTCACATAGTAAGTTACACAGTGGGATCTGAAATCCAAGCAGTCTGGCTCCAGACACGACTCATAACTACTACGCTATGGTATCTTCCACACTGAGATCTGAAATAATACTTTTCTCATGGAAAAAGCAGGAGGAGCCAGTGCTGACACACAAATAGTGCTACTGTAGATATAGGTATCTACAATGTGCCTGGGATAATCCGTGCAGGTAAAACTCAATTTATGCAAGGGATGTACTAAAAGTTTCCTTATAAACCAAAATTATTTTAATTCAAATATTTGATATACAAGGATCCCTATCTTTTTTTTTCTCCTTCATAATGAAATACTTAAGTCCCGTGATATGGAAAGATTCCTAGTGTAATATAAACTGTCCCATTTTATATATATTCTATGTCTTTAATATGTTACAGGTATTTTCTTAAAGAACAAATATGTTTTGGGGCACCTGGGTGGCTCAACGGGTTAAGCCTTTGCCTTTAGCTCAAGTCATGATCTCAGGGTCCTGAGATCAAGCCCCACATCAGGCTCTCTGCTCAGCAGGGAGCCTGCTTCCCACTGCCCCCTCGCCTGCTTGTGATCTGTCAAATAAATAAAATCTTAAAAAAAAAAAAAGAACAAATATGTCTTAAAAACAAATACAATTATATGTAAGAATAAAGCTGAAAGATTTTATGTAAAATCAAGATAGGAGTAAATGACCAAAAGGCTGGCATTCATCTTATCTTTTTTTACCACCTCTATGAGGCATACTTAATTTGGATAGACTACCAAGATATCACTTATAGTTATACTAAACCTGAGACAGGGGCTCTTAATTGTTATGTGAGAGTGAGAAGGAGGACACTGACTTCTTTTGAGAATCTAATGAGAGCCATGAACTGATTTACTCGCAAGAAAACTGCTCATATGCACATACCAAAAACAATTCCACACACTTACCCCCGGGATTTATAAATCCCTGGCAACTCTCAGTGAAGAATTCCCAGTCTATATGGACTCTGAAAAACAATCTGAGGGTTTTGAAGGGGCAGGGGGTAGGAGGTCGGGGTACCAGGTGGTGGGTATTATAGAGGGCACGGACTGCATGGAGCACTGGGTGTGGTACAAAAACAATGAATACTGTTATGCTGAAAAAAAAAAAGAAAAAAAAAAGAATTCCCAGTCTAGAAAGGGGAGGGGAAAGCAGCATTACAGTATCAATTTAAAAGGTTCTAGAAATATAGGAAGAAAAAAAATAGTACATCCTGTGTGCCAAACACTGTGCTAGACTTTCTCTTTTAATCTTTTTAACAACCCTGTGAGGTAGCTAACTAGTCCTGTTTTACAATTGTGAACCTGAGATTTAAAGATATACAGAGACTCACTCAAGGTCAGACAACTCAGGTGTTGCAGGGGGTAGAAGACTGTCTGACTCCACAGTGCTTTTTCTACTGCATAAAGCTTTTTGTTCTAGAACACATTCTTAACATGGCATTCGTCCACATGGACACTAGGTGTTCCTGGAAACCAACTCAACTCCCAAAAATATATTCTCAGGGTAGGGCAATGGCAGATCTCCCACCTTATTCCCCTAAACCCTAAGTTACAGGCCAGTACTTATAATTCCAATGACTTCATCTTCCAAACTTTAGAGGTATTAACAAATCAATAATCTCATTAGCTGAGGCCAACATCTGTTATCTGCACAAGATGCGTAGTTACCCAACGTCTTACCTAAAAGCATAGTGGTAACTATTTAAAAATCTCTATTAAGAAAAAGAATATAGGAAATAATAAGAAAAAATATATCTGCCAAATGAAAGTCTTTTCATAACTTGTTTAATCAATTTTGTTGTATTTGTTGTTGCTATTAGCCAGATCCACTTGCTGCACTTGCTAACCACTGGCAAAGCAATATACCTAAAGCAGCAAAGTAAATGAGTTGTAGACAAAGACTTTTCTGTTTTTATCTAGTATCTTTTAAGTTCAACAGACTTTCATTAATAAGTGTCTGGGTGTATACATAAAAACTGAACACTGACATTATTTTTGCTATAATCACTAACATTGTTTCAGACTTAAGTATTTAAAGTATCTATTACTACTTTATTAACACATAAAAGGAATCAGGTAATTTATAAATTAGTCTAAACTAAACTGGATTGCTATAGTGGCAATCATGTCCCAATATACAAATGTAACAAATTTACATATTATATACCTTACATTTACACAATGTTGTATGTCAAATATATTTCAATAAAAAAAGGAAACTGAGTGCTTGAATACTTCAACATTTCTTGTCCTTAGTTTTCATAAAGTACAAGGATTATAATCAGTTTAGAGTTCAATACTTTGAAAATAAGAGCCAAAAAGTTATTTCAGAGAAGTAGCTCAAAACCCAAAGAAGACAATGGCAATCAGACATGGAATACTTATATATAAGAAATTTAAAACAATTCAGAAAACCTCTTTTCTTAAAAAAAAAAAAAATTACCCACCCTTCTATAGCACACATGTATCTAGAAACATACCAAGAAGGGGGGGTGTGGAGATTTTATAAAGATATATATATTTTTTTAATTTTTTATTTTTTTATAAACTATACATTTTTATCCCCTGGGGTACAGGTATGTGAATTGCCAGGTTTACACACTTCACAGCACTCACCATAGCACATATCCTCTAAAGATGTATTTTTATAAAGTGTATTTTATAAAGATGATGTGAATGTATTGACTGTTCAACACTGATATGACTTCCAGAACTATTTGGAAGATATTCCAGACATTCAAAACACTAATCTTACAAATAAGGAAACCAAGATTTCTAGACCAGAGACTAAGATGACAGGTATAAAAAAGCAACTGCTAGACCCTGAATGCCAAGTGCTGCTCAGAAGGTTAAGGTACATTGGGGTGGAGGTGGGGGGCAGTAGACTTAGCTTAAGAAAAGATGGTAAACCATTACTATTTGTGGGACCTTGGAAATTTAACACAAATCTTAATTTCCTCATTTGCCAAACTATCAGGATACTATCTGTCCAGCCAATCTTAAAGCACGGCTTTGCTAATCAAATGACAGCTACCTACCCCAGACTATAGAAGGCCGATAGGTGGAACTCCAGCCAGAATTCAAAAAGGGAAAATGACTGAGGTTCTGATTATAAACATTACTTTTTATATAAGAGACTAGTGGAAAATGATAGAAAGCACTTAAATTAGAGTGCATGATCTTAGAATACTTTCATGTAAGGGGGAAAAATGGCATACAACTAAAGAAAATCAAATGATCACTCAAGAGCACAGACATAAAGAGACATGCCACAGATAAAAAGTGGTTACAATCGAAATGGCAAAAACATTTCAACTGATGGTTAAAGTACCTTACTCATCTTTATATTCCCCAACTATCATAATGTTTGGTGTTTAAGAGGTATGAAATAAACAATCATTGAATTTAATGGCTTAGGTAATCACGTAAGAAAGCATGGGGACTCTATAGAAGATCAAGTTTCCTGCGATAGGTAAAACATCTTGAGTTCTTAGCTCACCTACAAGATAACTTCATAATTATTAGTAACCGAGGAGAAGCTCTGAGAAAAGGGAGCAGTACTAAAACACCAAAGCATGGCCAATGTCACATAATTTCCTGTAATGTCAATCCCAGTCAAAACCCAAAAATGGATAATAAACACATATATATGTATATGTTCAGTAGTAATACATTTATATATACTTGTATACAAATAATACATTTACATATATATGTATAATTATATATAAAATTATAAGCAATTCTAAAATGTAGTGATCCTTTAGAGACAGCATGGGTTCTCAAAATAATTCATGTGAAATTAATCCCATTACCTTTTTGACAGAGTTAACATGAAGGAAACCAATACAGACTAAGCACCATCTATTCCTTCAACAGCAATCATTTGGTAAACAAACGTGCCAGGTACTGTGATAGGAGATTTACCTATGCCGGTTCTCTATTTAACCAATATAAAAATCCAGTAAGTAAAGGGGTACCTCACTGGTTCATTCAATAAGCATGTGATTCTTGATCCCTGGGGTTTTAAGTTTGAGCCTCATGCCAGGTGTACAGATTACTTAAAAATAAAATCTTTAAAAAAAAAATCCTGGGGGCGCCTGGGTGGCTCAGTGGGTTAAAGCCTCTGCCTTCAGCTCAGGTCATGATCCTAGGATCCTGGGATCGAGCCCCATGTCAGGTTCTCTGCTTAGCAGGAAGTCTGCTTCCTCCTCTCTCTCTCTCCACCTGCCTCTCTGCCTGTCAAAGAAATAAAATCCTTAAAAAAAAATCCTGTAAATAAAATCCTCTCATTTTATAGATCAAGAGCCAACTTACAAACATTAGAATAACCTGCCAAGGGGCGCCTGGGTGGCTCAGTGGGTTAAAGCCTCTGCCTTCAGCTCAGGTCATGATCCTAGGATCCTGGGATCAAGCCCCACATCGGGCTCTCTGGTCAGCGGGGAGCCTGCTTCCTCTTCTCTCTCTCTCTCTCTGCCTACTTGTGATCTCTGTCTGTCAAATAAATAAATAAAATCTTTAAAAAAAAAAAAAAAAAAGAATAACCTGCCAAGATCATGATGGCTATGAAGTAGGAGCCAAAATGCAAAACCAAGTCTAACTTCAAAGTCCTGTCTTTTTTTTACCACATCCTATGCCTCCTATTGCAGAAACACAGTTTATCTTGTCTTCTGCAAGCATCTGACAAAACATCTCATGATATCCCCTGTGGGCAAGACTGATGTAGCTAGGGCAAAAAAGCTAGGTTTATAAGGCTGGAATAACCATTTTTATTAAAGGCTTTGTGTCCACTATTTAGTAGCCCATAGCAGTCAATTTTAAGCTGTTTTCTGATTTCATTATCATTAATATGTGTAACACTCCACTGTTTCTTACTCAAGAAGACAGACTATGGCCCGTGCATAGTCTGAAAAAGCCCCATGCTAAGATTCTGCACATCTAAAGAAAAATACACTTCGGGTCATGCATCACTAGACAATAATGAGACCTGCTGCAGAGCTTTGTACTTGGCCCACTGTCTCCCTTTTTCAGTCTTTATTAATGCCTGATGAGAACAATGAAGACATTCTTAGCAAATTTTCAGGTGAAAAGTTAAAATGAGTAGCTCATCTGGATATTAAAGAACATACCTTCTTCTTCTTTGCATGCCCAGAACCCAATCAAGGTCACATTTCTTGAATTACAAGAACAACAGGCTTTAACCACTGGAGGAAATCTATCAAAGCCAATTTTAATGGGTCAAATATATTAGGGACAAAAAAACTTAACCATAAAATCAGAGAAAAAAGAATTTGAGGGATGGAATGCCTTGGGGGGGGGGCGGGGGGAGGAAGCATGACTAAGACAGCAAGCCCAATATTAATCAATGTAACAGCTGTCAATGTTACAATGTAACAAGCCCATAGAAACTTTCCTATTTCAGTGTTGTAAAAGGATTCTCAATAGGGAAGGTGATAGCCTGTCCTTTGCTCAGTTCAAACCACACTTGTCATCATTTCCACAGCTCAAAGAACCCCATTTTAAGGAAAGAGGACAATGATTAAATAATAAGTGTCTAGAAAAGATATCAAAATAGTGAAATGGGGGCACCTGGGTGGCTCAGTGGGTTAAAGCCTCTGCCTTCGGCTCGGGTCATGATCCCAAGAGTCCTGGGATGGAGCCCCACATCAGGCTCTCTGCTCGGCAGGGAGCCTGCTTCCTCCTTTCTCTCTGTCTGCCTGGCTCTCTGCCTACTTGTGATCTGTCAAGTAAATAAATAAAATCTTCAAAAAAAAAAAAAACAGTGAAATGATTTAAAATGATGTCAGAGGAGATTCCTTTAGGAGAACCAGAGCTGTTTCCCAATAGACAAAATCAAGGGGTGTGATAGGGATCTTCAACTACCAGAAGGGATGTCCTGTGTGACCAAGATTCAGAGGACAGAACTCGGAGTGGAAACTAAAAGGGAACAAATTTTGGCTTTATACACAGAAAAATTTACTGGAAATTAAAAATGTCCAAAATGAAGTGGGCCATATCAGGACATTGTGAGTTTTCTACTTTCTAGACCAGTTCACCTACCTCTAAGAGGAGATGAGACAAAAGTGGACAATCACTTGACTGAATTAAACAAAAAAGACTGAAAGAGTGAACCATAAAGTACTTTAGGTTCCTCTCGGTATTATAAATCTTTGAAACAAGATTGCAAGAGAATATACTTTGCAAATCATAAAGTATGTTACAAAGATAGGTAAGAGGTAATTTTGTTGACAAAAAAAGAGGGACTCTTCATGTCTTCTGATCTGATCCATCATCTCCTCTCCATTTGGAAATTAGAAGCATACCAGGTTGTTTTATGGGTCACAGTTCTCTAAAAAAATTGAGATAAACTGATATATAAGAAAAAGTAAATACAATGCTTCCATATAGAGGTATGCAACAAAATCCTCAATTCTGTAATATAAACCAGATAGTTTGTGATGACAATCATGTAAATATTAAAATCAGGACTGCTATGCTTTTGATAACGAAAATCTACAATAACTTCATCCTCTCCAGTGTAGGCTGCAATAGTTTCTAATATTTAAAAATCTTTAGCCTGCTTTTAGCTTCAATGATGTCTTTGAGATGTATAATGAAGGTGTAATTTTCAGGTTGTAGGACTATCTTAAAGAAGGAAGCACAATTACAATGATTTTCTCTTTTATCTTAGATCTCTAGCACAAATGTAACCACTAAAGGGGTGGTTTACCAATATCCAGAGGCAGTGCGGTTTACTTGCTCAAAATATTAAGTCAGATCTGCATTCAAATTTCAGCTTGGGCACCATGCAAGACTTGTGGCAATATGACTGCCAGCAAATTACTCAACTTAACCAAGCCTGTTTCCTTGCCTACAAAATAGGGCTAATAAAACTACTGACCTCATAGGCTGTTATAAAAATTAAATGACAGAAGAAAAAATGTTCAGCACAGTAAGAACTTACTAAATGTTAGCTATACTTTACCTAAATGAATTTCTAAGTTCCAAATAATCATAGGTATTTACCCTACAAATTTCCTTGATTTCACTAGCAACACTCAACAATAACAACTACTAAAATTGTAAGTGTTCTTGTTCAAGGATGTAAAAAAAAAAAAAAAAAAGGAGTTTCCTCATATTCATTTTTTCAGGTATTATGCTTTACATAAGAGAAGTAAAAACAGGAATAAAAATAGAACATGGAATCAGAGCATCTTTGTGAATTCTAGATTCAGTAGTTTAATAATAGCATCAAATATCAAATGTCACAACAATTAAAGGAGATTATGCATTCTATTAAATAGTCCGTAAGATCTATTGTGCAATTTGGACCAGTAATAAAGATGGAGAGCTTCCAATAGACCAGGTCCTAAGTGATTTTATGTATACTTGTCCTGACAAACCTATGAACTAGAAACTATCATTATGGCCATTTCAACAGATAAAAAAAACCTAGGCACAGACAGGTTAATTAGCTTGCCCAAGATCACGCAGCTAGTTAAAAAGATGGAGATGGATAGAAACCTCGACAGTCAGGCTCAAAAGTCCATTCGACTTTACTACCTCTAACTAAATTGATGAAGTCAGATTAGCTGGATATTTTTCTTCTAACACGTGCAAACTGATTTCTTTGGGAGACGGAGGAGACTACCCCTGTCTAAAAGGGCTGCTTTCATTCCCAATCAATGACTACACTTTAACACTCTCCCAGCTAACCATAAGATAACTTCAGAAGAAAGCCGGCCCTACACTACAACCAAAGAAAGCAAGTAGCAGCAGCAACTAAACTGTCAGTTTGGGGACCAACTGTTGGCTAGTAGTCACATGACGTTTCCATGTGCATGTGGATCGACCGACTTCCCATAAGTCAGACTCACGCAGGCAGCAATGAAAATGTGTAACCCATAACCGGCAAGCGGTCATTTCAAAAAATCCTCCACAGATGACTGTTTTGCCAATCAGCATGTTACTTGAAGACAGGACAAAATGGAACTTGCGTAAACACTTAGTCATCAGTAAGCGCTGAAGTTACAAATCACCTAGTTCGCAAAATCAAATCCGCAGCTAAGTTCCTAATTCCGACAGAAAGAAAAAAGGGCTGACAGCCGGTGACGGTAGGGTGAAGGCACCTAGGGCCCAAGCGGAAGTGAATCAAAAGCGAAGATTAGCCAAGCGATATGGGGGATTCCACGATATGCGCAGCCACACGGGGGACTTTTGAGGGACCTTCCACTCCCTTCCCCAAAGCCTGTCCTAATGTCTGTCTACAGGATGCCCGACCCCGCGTTTCCCTAGGGCGAATTCAGAAAGGCAATTCGAAGACGGAGGTGACAGGCCTGAGATCTGTAAGCCGAGATCCAGCGGGCCATGGCAGCGAAGTCCTCACAGCCCCGAAGGGGTAGGGGCCCCAAGGCTCCACCTTCCACTCCCTGGGGCCCGCACCTGCAGAGTGGTGATGTGCTTGTCGTTGAACTTGTTCTCGCAGTAGCGCAGCACCAGCGACGTCTTTCCCACGCAGCCTTCCCCCAGCAGTACCACCTTGAACGAGTAGGCTCTACCCGCCGCCGCCGCCCCGCCGCCGCTGCCGGCCGCAGCCATCCCGTTTCCCGGCCGCCCGAGCCCTAGAGCTGCGCCGAGCACCCCACAGCCGCCGCAGCGTCTTCACAACCGCGGCCGGCGCAGGCCCCTCCGCACCGACCCGCCAACCCCAGCCGCTGTCTCTACTCCCGCCTCGGGGCGAAGCCTGAGAGGGCAGAGGAAAGTCCGAGAATGAAGGGCCCCCGCCACCACGTCAAACACCCGAGGAAAGGCGAAGAGCGCTCCCTCTCCGCCTCCCTCTAATGGCGTCTCCTTCCTCCTACGTCACACTCCGGGTCACGTGACCGCCGCGGTCGCGGGCGGCTCCTGGGACTCGGCCTAGGAGAACGTGCCTGGACGTGGGTGGGGCTTCTGGGGCCTCTTCCCGGGGTGGAGTTGGCAGTGAGTGCAGTTCCTCCGCGCAGTCTCCGGCCGACCCTGGCCGTCTGCGGGTCACCGCCGCTCTGCAGTTGGTGGAAGCCTGCGCGATTAAGAAATGGATAATTTGAGGTAAACCCAGTTCTGCTGGAATGTGGAAGGGCAGAACGTTACGTGCTTGCCCAGGGAGTGTTCACCAGGCTAATGACCTCTCACAGCGCGGGGTCGCTGTAAGGCAAACCTGCCGGGGTACACTTCGGTCTCTGGACGTTTTCTGTGAGATCCCAAATCCTAACTCTTGAACTTCCTTCAGTTCCCCAGACCGCCAGGCTTCCTCCTCATCTTTCAGTTCTCAGCTTGAACCAGAAAGGCTTGCCTGACCACGCGTCCATCTTCTCTGTGTCCCTCCCCTCTCTTCCCCTACCCTCAAGTGAAGTATTTCATGACGCTGGCTTACAGACCTTCCTTAGCAGCACCTCACGGAAGTTACTAGACCGAATACAGTCTCTTAGGACGCTATAGGTTTAAGGTTTAAGGACAAGAACTGTGTAAGACTTGCCCGCCTTTGAATTTCTAAGTCCCAAGTTCCAAGCACGGAATAGGCGTTGAATGAATGAAAGAACAGTACACCTTAAGTCACTACGTCTTAGCTACCCTGTTTTTCTCTCTTCCGTGAAGCTTCTGATGTTCCTTGTTGATTCCACCTTGAGAGACCTGGTTTGTTTGATGATTGTTTAGATTTCTTAAAGAGGATTTTTTTTTTAAGATTTTATTTATTTATTTGACAGAGAGATCACAGGTAGGCAGAGAGGCAGGCAGAGAGAGAGAGAGAGGGAAGCAGAAGCAGGCTCCCCGCTGAGCAGAGAGCCCAATGCGGGACTCGATCCCAGGACCCTGAGATCATGACCTGAGCCGAAGGCAGTGGCTTAACCCACTGAGCCACCCAGGCGCCCCAATGATTGTTTAGATTTCTTGATCTGCCTCTCCTTCTTTTACGAAATGCACTCTTCCCAAAAACCTAGTGGTGTTTCTGAAATTTTACAACTAGAAATCTGGTGTCAGTCAAGCAAACATTATTATTCATCAGGCTCCCTTTCCACTTCAAACCTGGTAGTTCATTCATTCATTCAACTAATGTTTGAAAGTGCCCACCACGTGCCAGGCACGATACTGAACAACCTACAATGTCCCCTTCATCAAGAGTTTACACTTTAGGAGCACCTGGCTGGCTCAGTTGGTAGAGAATGCAAATCTTAATCTTGGGATTGTGGGTTCAAGCCCCATGTTTGGTGTAAAGAGTGCTAAAAAATAAAATCTTAAAAAAAAAAAAAAAAAGCTTACATTTTAGCAGGGGAAGACAGTCATTTACACGATGAATGCTTTTATCTTGATAAAGCAGTTCAGAGTATTTTGCAAAGCTGTATTGGGACCCAACTGGTTTTGCATGCCAGGGAAGCTGTTCCAGAGATTGTTGCCTTTGGTTAGGAGTAACCTAGGCCGGAAGGGAGGACAGGTTTGCAAGAAAAGAGAACAGTATGCCCAACAGTCTTGACATAGGAAGGAGCATTGAAGGTTGAGCAACTCAAACTGTGATAAGAATGCAGAGAGGAAGAGAGCTCTAACTGAGACTGGCAAGGAAGACAGGGACCAATAATGAAAGGGCCTTTCAGCAAATGAAGAGTTTTAATTAAGGGGCGGGCACAATCAGATTTAACTTTTAAAGAAAATTACTCTGCCTATAATTTGAAAAATGGATTGGAGGAGGATAACACTGTAATCTGATATGCTCTTCTTTGGGGGCTAGAACTGTGTCTGTCACTTTTTAAAAATCTAGACCTTGGAATGTAATGCTCAACTAACATTTATTAATTACAACAAGTAAACAAATAAAGCTAAACCTATAAAGTACTGAAGTTTGAGAAATTCTCTTGGACATGTGGGACTTCGTTAAATAGAACTATCAGCATTTTCCATCTACTAAGACTAATTAGCAATAGAAAGAAAATAGTTATCATCTGTGAGCTTGCTACAAACTAAACCCATTTGTGGGTGCTTGGGTGACTCATTTGGTTAAGCATGGAACTCTTGATCTGGGCTCAGATTATGATCTCAGGGTGGTGAGATTGAGCCCGCTGTTGGGCTCCATGCTCATCTTAAAACACACACACATACACACACACTAAACCCATTTGTTCCTTTATTTGCTCATTCAGCAACCTTTGTGGAGTGCCAGGCAAAATGTCTCTCCTTTATGGGGCTTATATTTTAGTGTGAGAGGCAACACAGAAACAATTACAATAATGTGTATTGGCCGTGTTTGATGCCAACTTGGCATCCACACATCCTTCTGCTTTCAACCAGAATCTGGTCCTTGCTAAGGTATCCACTAGTCGCATGCATCCCATGTGCCTCTAGCTTCTAGGGGCCTCTTTCTCCGTGGTTCTTTCCAGCTTTTAGAGGCAACCACGCATCTGAAACAACAATTCAGATGCTTCTGGCTGGTGAACAGTACTAAGCTGTAATTGTAAGCACCGGCCACAAAGGGGCACAAGCAGCTCAATGAAATTTACCAGGTTGGCCACTTTACACTCAACACTAACTCAGAATTGCCTCCACGTGAAAAAAAAAAAAAAAATTGGGAGATTTTCTTCCAAGTTATAGAAAACAAGAATATTCCAAAAGATCTGTGCTCCAACGGAAGGGAGGAAAGGATCATTTTCAAGCTGTTTGTCCCTCAGATGACAATATTAATTAAAAGTATCTCCAAAAATATAGTGTCTCAAGAAACTTTACATGTTTTTGTCAAAGAAGGAATTTAAGGGGACGCCTGGATGGCTCAGTGGGTTAAGCCTCTGCCCTCGGCTCAGGTCATGATCTCAGGGTCCTGGGATCAAGCCCCACATTGGGCTCTCTGCTCAGTAAGGAGCCTGCTTCCCTCTCTCTCTGCCTGCCTCTCTGCCTACTTGTGATCTCTCTCTGTCAAATAAATAAATAAAATCTTAAAAAAAGAAGAAGAAGAAGGAATTTAAGCCAAACTTTGAGATTCTCAGAACTTACCAATTTCTACTAAAAATATATGATCTCAACAGTTAAAAAGTGAGGACAGGAAGCCACTTTGTTTACTTGTGATGTGTATTATATTTATACTTATAAATTGTATTTTGAGATAACCAGAGCATGAGTCAGGCCAGTATGCTTGCTGCTTAAACTAGATGTCAGAAGTTGTACGGAGCTGGAAATTCTAGAGACTTGTCCACTTAAACTAGGCCTGAATGGCTATACTTTTCCATTTTCTTGAGAAATAAATCAGTAGAGTGATGGAAAAGACTCTTAACAGATAAATCGTTTTGTTCTGGTGAAATATTTGGTTTGGTTGAGAACTCTTATGGGACATAAGATTTATGATTTTAGAGAGCTTTTTGAAAGCTGTGGATGTTCCCATGGGAAGTCTGTAAGAACATATATACTGAGGATTATAGCATTTTCAGTATCACTTGCTTAAGTGTTTTCTCCTATTGGTCACTCACTCCTGCTTGGTACGGCGTCATTTTAAATCTTACCATTCCTCTATGCAACATTCTAAGTACTTCCTACATGTATCATTAAATGTTATAATGACATATTTATTTATCAGTATTAAAGCTGTCAGCTGTAAGGTAGTAAAGATCTGTCTGCCTTGCTTACCATTTGTTATATCCTGTGTCCAGAATAATGTCTAGAATATGGTAGATATAAAATAAATGACCAACCCTCCAAATACCAGCTCTCTTTTGCCTTCATTTTCAATAAATCTCTTTTTTCTTTTGTACAAATGTCTAATTCTTTGAACCTTCATACGTGGTCGACTCCCCACTCCATTTGCATAAGTGAACCTCCCTTAAATCATTTAGACTAAATTCCAATCTTGTGTATAAAGGATGAAACTCCATGAGGCTGGTCAAAGAACAGCTGCTGAAAAAAGAATATTTACCCCCATCCTGAGTCCATCTAGCAGCCCTATCTCGGTCTCTCCATTCCCCCTACTTCTAGCTCCCTCATATCCCTACCTTCCAAAACCACCAGTTTTGGACTCTGTATTGAGGATCTAAACTCTTCTTTTACCACCATCCATTATTGTCTTATATCCTTATATTTCCACAGCATCATCACACAACACCAACCTTCAAGTAAACTTCTGGAAAAATTCTCTGAGCCATCTAGATTTTGTGCAAGTTCATAGTAATCAACTTCATTCTCGGGACTACCTATTAGTTCCTTTTCTTTTCTGGCTTCAGCTTCTACCTATACCTTTTTATCACTATTAACAAACTTGACTCAGTCTACTTCTGGTTCTAGTTTGAGTTTTTCATAGTATTTCCTTATTAGTCTTTAATGTGTGTAGGTCTTTACTGATCTTCCTTTTATTCCTCATAATGGTTATTATGTATTCTCTTCTTCCTTGGCCAGTATTCCTAGAGATTTATCGATTTTATTCATTTTTTTCCTAAGAATCAGCTTTGGCTGATTTTTCTCAATTATTTTTTCAGTTCTCAATTTCATCGATTTCTATCTTTATTATTTTCTGCCTTGTACTGGTTTGGGTTTAATTTGTTCTTCAGTTTCTTTCTTTTTTTTTTTTTTAAAGATTTTTATTTATTTATTTGACAGAGATCACAAGTAGGCAGAGAGGCAGACAGAGAGAGAGAGAGAGGAGGAAGCAGGCTCCCTGCTGAGCAGAGAGCCCAATGCAGGACTCGATCCCAGGACCCTGAGATCATGACCTGAGCCGAAGGCAGCGGCTTAACCCACTGAGCCACCCAGGCACCCTGTTCTTCAGTTTCTTTCTTTCTTTTTTTTTTTTTTTAATTTTATTTATTTATTTGACAGAGAGAGATGACAAGCAGGCAGAGAGGCAGTCAGAGAGGCAGGCAGAGAGAGGGGAGGAAGCAGGCTCCCTGACGAGCAGAGAGCCCGATGCGGGGCTCGATCCCAGGACCCTGAGATCATGACCTGAGCCGAAGGCAGAGGCTCAACCCACTGAGCCACCCAGGCGCCCCTGTTCTTCAGTTTCTTAATGTAGAAGTTTAGATTACTGATTTGAGATCTTTATTCTTTGCTATTATAAGTATTTAAATAGCTAATAGCTGCATCCACAAAATTTTAACACAATGTGTTTTCACTATATAGTGAAAATACATTGAAAAACGAAAGTCACATATATATATATGGTTTTCTTTTTCCCCTTGAGACTTCCTCTTCTTTGACCCAGTGATCATTGTGGAAGGCAGGATGATGTCCCTCTTCTTCCCCTCCTGGCCTCTAATTACGGGAAACTGTGAAAGTGTTACATTATATGACAAAAGGGAATTAAGGTTGCAGGTGACATTAAAATTGCTAATCTTCTGACCTTAGAATAGTGAGATTATGCTGGATTATCCAGGTAGGCCCAATGTAATCACAGTGATCCTTAAGTGGGAGCCAGAAGCAGAAAAGATGTGATAACAAAAACAAGGTGAGAGTGATGTGCTCCTGCATTTCCAGATTTAAAGATATAGAAAGGGAATCAGGGACTAAGGTATGCAGGTGACCCCTGGAAGCTGGAAAAGGCAAGTGGGGCCCCATGTTATATGTCTTACCTATGGAATTGTAAGATAATAAATGTATTTTGTTTTAAGCCATTAAAATTGTGGCAATTTGTTATAGTAGCAGTATAAACCTAATAGTTACTTATAAATGTGTCATATGATTTCCAGATATTTGAGGATTTGCCATATGTCTTTCTGGATTTTAATTTGTTATAGTTTAGGGGCGCCTGGGTGGCTCAGTGGGTTAAGCCACTGCCTTCAGCTCAGGTCATGATCCCAGGGTCCTGGGATCGAGCCCCGCATCGGGCTCTCTGCTCAGCAGGGAGCCTGCTTCCTCCTCTCTCTCTGCCTGCCTCTCTGCCTGCTTGTGATCTCTCTCTGTCAAATAAATAAATAAAATCTTTAAAAAATAATAATAATTTGTTATAGTTTATATGATGTTTATTTAAATTTGTTTTAAATTGTCTCCTGGTCAAGAATCTGGTCTTAGTGAACATTCTACGTGTATTTGAAAGGAATGTACATTCTGCTGTTGGGACAAGTTTTGTTTTGTTTTGTTTTTAAATTTTTATTTTTTTCTTCTTTTTTATGTATTTTTTAACATCTTAATTTTATTTTATTTATTTCAGTGTTCCAAAATTCATTGTGTATGCACCATACCCAGTGCTCCATGCAATACGGGCCCTCCTTAATACCCACCATGAGGCTCATCCATCCCCGCATTCTCCTTCCTTCCAAAACCCTCATTTAGTTTTTCAGAGTCCACAGTCTCTCATGCTTTGTCTCCCACTCTGATTTCCCCCAATTCACTTTTCCTTTCCTTCTCCTAATGTCCTCCAGGTTATTCCTTATGCTCCACAACTAAGTGAAACCATATGATAATTGACTTTCTCTGCTTGACTTACTTCACTCAGCATAATCTCCTCCAGTCCCATCCATGTTGATACAAAAGTTAGGTATTCATCCTTTCTGATGGCTTAGTACTATTCCATTGTATATATGGACCACATCTTCTTTATCCATTCATCTGTTGAAGGGCATCTCAGCTCTTTCCATGGTTTGGCAACTGTGGACATTACTGCTATGAACACTGGGGTACAGATGGTCCTTATTTTCACTACATCTGTATCTTTGGAGTAAATATCCACTAGTGCAATTGCCGGGTCATAGGGTAGCTCTATTTTTAATTTTTGAGTAATCTCCACACTATTTTCCAAAGTAGCTGCACCAATTTGCATTCCCACCAGCAGTGTAAGAGGGTTCCCCTTTCTCCACATCCTCTCCAACACGTTGTTTCCTGTACTGTTGATTTTGGCCATTCTAACTGGTATAAGGTAGTATCTCAATGAGGTTTTTATTTGAATTTACCTGATGGTTAGTGATGATCTTTTTTTGATGAACACTTTTTCATGTGTCTGTTAGCCATTGGTAGGTCTTCTTTGGAGAAGGGTCTGTTCATGTCTTCTGCCCATTTTTTGACATGGTTATCTGTTTTTTGGGGGTTGAGTTTGAGGAGTTCTTTATAGATCTTGGATATCAGCCCTTTCTCTGTAGTGTCATTTGCAAATATCTTCTCCTATTCCATGGACTGCCTCTTTATTTTGTTGACTATTTCCTTTGCTGTGCAGAAACTTTTTATCTTGATTAAGTTCCAAAAGTTCATTTTCACTTTTGTTTCCTTTGCCTTTGGAGGCGTGTCTTGAAAGAAGTTGCTGTGGCTGATATCAAAGAGTTTACTGACAAGTTGTTTTTTTTTTTTTTTTAAATAAATGCCAGTTAGGTTAAGTGAATGATAGGGTCATTCAGATCTTCTCTATATTGATTTTCTATCTAACACTTCTGTGATGAAATCTCCAACACCAGTTGTGGATTTATTTCTCTTTTCAAGTTTTTGTTTCCTCTATTTTGAACCTCTGTTGTTAAGTGCATATACACTGACTACTGTTACATCTTCTTGGAGAATTGATCCCTCTATTATTATGTAATACTTGTCATTATTCCTGATATTCTTTGTTTTGAAGTTTACTGTGTCTGATATTAATATAGCTATTGTAGGGGTGCCTGGCTGCCTCAGTTGGAGGAATGTGCAAGTCTTGATCAGGGGTTTTGAGTTCAAGTCCCACATTTGGTGTAGAGAATAATTAAAAATAAAATTTTAAATAAATAAATATGTGTGTGTATACACACACACCCCCACACACGTTTTAACACTTTTTAACACTCTTAATTATCTTTCGCATGGTTTATCTTTTTCTTTCTTCTTCTTTTTTTTTAAAGATTTTATTTATTTATTTGACAGAGAGAGAGAGAGAGAAAACACAAGCAGGGGACTGGCAGGCAGAGGGAGAAGAAGCACCCTCCTCACAGAGCAGAGAGCACGATCCCTGGACCCTGGATCATGACCTGAGCCAAAGGTAGATTCTTAACAGACTGAGCCACCCAGCGCCCTTATCTTTCTACTTTTAATCTGTGTTTATGAGTTTCTTATAAATGACATAAAGTTAAATTTTGTTTTGTTTTAAAGCTGGTCTGACAACCTCTGGCTTTTAATTGGTGTTCCTGGTCTTAAACCCACAACAGTTACTCTCGGTAAATGACTCTGCTGAGATCACTAAAAACTAGATCAGCAGGTATATTCTTGCTCAACTTCCAACTCTCTTGCCTAATAATAAAAGGAATAGCTACAATTATTGAGTCTTTTTCATGTACCACAGTTTTATTTACAAGTATTTAGTAATTTAATTCCAATAACAGTGCTATGTTGTGGGTACTATTGGTTTCATCTCCAGTTTACAGAGAAGAAGAACCACAGTACAGAGAGGTTAAGGTTAAGTAACTTGACTAAATCACATTAGGAAATTTTAAAGGCGGCTTCCAAATGGAAACAGTATGGCTCTAGATATTAATCTTACATTGTATGACCCATCTTCATTTTTTTAAAGGATTTTACTTATTTGACAGAGAGAGAGAAATCACAAGCAGGGGGAGGGGGAAAGGGAGAGGGAGAAGGAGAAGCAGACTCCCCAGTGAGCAGGGAACCCAACACAGAGCTCAATCCCAGGACCCTGAGATCATGAACTGAGCCGAAGGCAGACATTTAAATGACTGAGTCACCCAGGTGCCCCTTGATCTCTATCTTTAAAGGAGTCTTCCATTTCAAATTCATGTTTTAAGTAAGATGTTATATTGCATTATCTCTGCTTTTTCAGTTAAAAAAACCATTCCATTTGTTTCTATAGCATTCTTCAGGTATGATTAAAAATGATGTTTATCTTACAAAATCCAATAGACATGTCTTAATTATCTGTCTCGCTCCTTCTACTGCATTTGACTTTATTAACCACTCCTATCTAAACTGGATTAGGTATCTCTTTTTTGTGCTCCCATAATGCACAATATATATTCTTTTTCTTTGTTTTTAAATTATTGAGAACTTTCTCTTGTTGTTATTGTTAATGTATAGTGTAATATTGGTTTCAGGAATAGAATTTAGTGATTCATCACTTACACATAACACCCAGTGCTCATCATAAGAATTGCTCTCCTTATACCCACCCCCTTTAGTCCACCCCCTACTCACCTCCCTCCATCAACCCTCAGTTTCTTCTCTATCATTAAGAGTCTCTTATGGTTAAAGAGAGAGAGAGAGAGTCTCTTATAGTTTGCCTCCCCCTCTTTCCTCTCTCTCTCTCTTTTTTTTTCCTTTCCCGTATGTACATATGTTCTGTTTCCTGAATCCCAGATATGGGTGAAATCATATGGTATTTGTCATTCTCTGGTTGACTTATTTTGCTTAGCATAATACTCTCTAGATCCATCCACATCATTGCAAATGGCAAGATTTCTTTTCTTTTTTACAGCTGAGTAATATTCCAGTGTGTATATATACCACATCTTCCTTAGCTATCTATCAGTTGATGGACACTTGGGTTCTTTCCATAGTTTGGCTAATGCTAATAATTCACTATAAACATCAGGGGTGCATGTACCCTTTCAGATTTGTATTTTTGTATCCTTTGGGTAAATGCCTCATAGTAATAATCTCTGGATCATGGGGTAGTTCTAGTTATTTTCTTCCTGAGGAACCTCCATACTGTTTTCCAGAGTGGAAAACAGTTTGCATTGCCACGAATAATGTAAGAGGGTTCCTCTTTCGCTGCATTCTCACCAACATCTGTTGTTTCCTGTGTTGTTAATTTTATTCATTCTAACAGATATAAGGTGGTATCTTGTCATAGTTTGATTTGTATTTCCATGATGATGAGTGATGTTGAGCATCTTTCCATGTGTCTGTTAACTATCTGGATGTCTTCTTTGGAAAAATGTCTATCATGTTTTCTGCCCATTTCTTAATCAGATTATTTATTTTTTTGGTATTGAGTTGCATAAGTTCTTTATATATGTGGATACTGACCTTTATTGGATATGTCATTTTCAAATATCTTCTCCCATTCTGCAGGCTGCCTTTTAGTTTTATTGATTGTTCCCTAACTGTGCAGAAGCTTTTTACCTTGATGAAGTCCCAGTAGTTCATTTTTGCTTTTGTTTCCCTTGCCTCCAGTGATGTGTCTGGTAAGAAGTTGCTACAGCTAAGGTCAAAAAGGTTGCTGACTGTGTTTTCTAGGATTTTTATGGTTTCCTGTCTCACATTTAGGTCTTTCAACATTTTGAATTTATTTTTGTGTATGGTATAGAAAAGTGGTCCAGTTTCATTCCTCTGCAAATTGCTGTCCAGTTTTCCCAACATCATTTATTGAAGAGAATATCTTTTCTTCCCATTGGGTATTCTTTCTTGCTTTGTCAAAGATGAGTGGACCACATGGTTGTGGGTCTATTTCTGGTTCCTGTTCTATTCCTTTGATCTATCTGTCTGTTTTTGTGCCAGTACCTTACTGTCTTGATGATTACAGCTTGAAGTCTGGAATTGTGATGCCTCCTGCTTTGCATTTCTTTTTCAGTATTGCTTTGGCTATTCAGGGTCTTTTGTGGTTCCATACAAATTTTAGGATCATTTATTCTAGCTCTCTGAAAAATGCTAGTGGTATTTTGATAGGGATTGCATTAAATGTATAGATTGCTTTGGGTAGTATAGACATTTTAATAATGTTTGTTCTTCCAATCCGTGAGCATGGAATTTTTTCACATTTCTTTGTGTTCTTTTTCAATTTCTTTCATAAGTGTTCTATAGTTTTCAGAGTACAAATCTTTTATTTCTTTGGTTAGATTTATTCCTGGGTATCATATTGTTTTTGGTGCAATTGTAAATGAGATTGATTCCTTAATTTCTTTTTCTGTAGCTTCATTACTGGTTTATAGAAATGCAACAGATTTCTCTACATTGATTTTATATCCTGTGACTTTGCTGAATTCCTGTATTAGTTCTAGCAATTTTTGGTGGAGTCTTTTGGATTTTCTACATAAAGCACAATTGTCTGCAAATAGTGAAACTTTGATTTCTTCCTTGTTGATTTGGGTGCCTTTTATTGCTTTTTGTTGTCCGATTGCTGAGGCTAAGACTTCCAGTACTATGTTAAATAGTAATGGTGAGAGTTGACATCCCTATCTTGTTCCTGATTGTAGAAGAAAAGCTCTCAGTTTTCCCCACTGAGAATATTAGTTGTGGGTCTTTCATATATGGCTTTTATGATGTTGACATATGTTCAATTTATACCTACTTTCTTGAGGATTTTTATCAAGAAAGGATGCTGTATTTTGTCAAATGCTTTTTCTGCATCTATCGAGAGACCATATGGTTCTTATCCTTTCTTTTATTAATATGGTATATTATGTTGCTTAATATCACCTCTGCAGCCCAGGAATAAATCCAATGTGATCATGGTGAATCATTCTTTTTTTTTTTTATTAAAGATTTTTATTTATTTGTTAGAGAGAGAGAGAGATACAGAGCGCAAGCACAGGCAGACAGAGTGGCAGGCTAGAGGCAGAGGGAGAAGCAGACTCCCTGCCGAGCAAGGAGCCCGATGTGGGACTCGATCCCAGGACGCCGGGATCATGACCTGAGCTAAAGGCAGCCGCTCAACCAACTGAGCCACCCAGGCGTCCCGTGAATCATTCTTTTAATGTACTGTTGGATTCATTTTGCTAGTCTCTTGTTGAGAAATTTTTGCATTCATCAGGGGTGTTGTTCATCAGGGATGTTGTTCTGTAACTCTCCTTTTTTTTTTTTTAAAGATTTTATTTATCTAACAGACAGAGATCACAAGTAGGCAGAAAGGCAGGCAGAGAGAGGAGGAAGCAGGCTCCCGGCTGAGCAGAGAGCCCGATGCGGGCTCGATCCCAGGACCCTGGGATCATGACCTGAGCCGAAGGCAGAGGCTTTAACCCACTGAGCCACCTGGGCGCCCCTGTAACTCTCCTTTTTAATGGGATTTTTGCTTTTAGAGTCAAGATAATGTTGGCCTCATAGAATGAGTTTGGAAGTTTTTCTTCCCTTTCTATTTTTTGGAATAGTTTGAGAAGACTAGGTATTAACTCTTCTTTACATGTATGGTAGAATTCCCATGGGATGTCATCTGGCCCTGGACTTTTATTTGTTGGCAGATTTTTGATTACTGATCAATTTCCTTGCTGGTTGTGGGTCTGTTCAAATATTCTGTTTCTTCCTGATTCGTATGTTTCTATGGATTTGTCCATTTCTTCCAGATTTCCCAGTTTGTTGACAAATAATTTTTCATAATATTTTTTGTTTATATTTCTGTGGTGTTGGTTTGACCTCCCCTTTCATTCATGATTTTATTTACTGGGTTCTTTCTCTTTTGTTTTTGATATGTCTGTCTAGGAGTTTATCAATTTTATCAATTCTTTCAAAGAACCAACTCTTAGTTTTGTTGACCTGCTCTACTGGTTTTTTATTTGTCTCTGTCATTTATTTCTGCTCTAAATTTTATTATTTCCCTTCGTTTGCTGGCTTTAGGCATTATTTGCTCTTCCTTTTCTAGCTCCTTTAGGTGTAGGGTTATGTTGTGTATTTGAGAATCTGGCTTCTTGTGGTGTGCCTATTTTGCTATGTATTTCCCTCTTATGATCACTTTTGCTGTGTCCCAAAGGTTTTGGACTGTTGTGTTCTCATTTTCATTTGCTTCCATGTATTTTTTTTATTTCTTCCTTAATTTTCTGGTTAACCCATTCATTCTTAAGTAGAATGAATGCGTTCTTTTTTTTTTTTTAAAGATTTTATTTATTTATTTGAGAGAGAGACAGTGAGAGAGAGCATGAGCGAGAAGAAGGTTAGAGGGAGAAGCAGACTCCCTGTGGAGCTGGGAGCCCAACGCGGGACTCGATCCTGGGACTCCGGGATCATGACCTGAGCTGAAGGCAGTTGTCTAACCAACTGAGCCACCCAGGCATCCCGAATGAATACGTTCTTTAATCTCCATGCATTTGTGGCCTTTTCAATTTTTTTTCTTACAGTTGACTTTGAGTTTCATAGTGTTGTGGCCTGAAAAATATGCATGATATGCTCTCAATCATTTTGTACTTGTTAAGGGCTGACATGTGACCCAGTGTGTGACCTGTTGTGATGTAGAATGTTCCATGTGCACTCAAAAAGAATGTGTATTCTGCTGCTTAAGCAGCAGATAGCAGATATAGTCTGCTTTAGCTGAATATATCTGTTAAGTCCAGTATGGTCCAGTGTGTCATTCAAAGCCCTTTTCTGCTTAGATGATCTTGATTTTCTGCTTAGATGATCTTTCTGTTGCTGTAAGTGGGGTGCTAAAGTCCCCTCCTATTGTATTATTACCAATAAGTTTATTTATATTTGTTATTAATTGATTTATATATTTGGGTGCTCCCGAGTTGGGGGCATAAACATTTACAATTGTTAGATCTTGATGGGTAGACCCCTTAATTATGATATAATGTCATTCTTCATCTCTTGTTATAGTGTTTGCTTTAAAATCTAGTTCATCTGATATAAATATCACTACTCCAGCTTTCTTTTGGCATTCATTAGCATGACAGATGATTCTCCATCCCCACACTTTCAATCTGCAGGTGTCTTTAGGTCTAAAATGAATCTCTTATAGGCAGCATATAGATGGGTCTTGTTTTTGTTTTTTTCATCCATTCTGATACCCTATATCTTTTGACTGGAGTATTTATTTATTTAAAGATTTTATTAATTTATTTAACAGAGAGAAAGACAGCGAAAGAAGGAAAACAAGTAGGAGTGGGAGAGGGAGATGCAGGCTTCCCGCTGAGCAGGGAGCCCTATGCAGGGCTTGATCCCAGGACTCTAGGATCCTGACCTGAGCTGAAAGCAGATGCTTAATGACTGAGCCACTCAGGTGCCCCTTAACTGGAGTATTTATTCCATTTATATTCAGAGTGATTATTAAAAAGTATGAATTTAGTGACACTGTGTTACTGTTAAGTTGGCATTTCTGGTGATGCTCTCTGTTCCTTTCTAGTCTTTATTGCTTTTGGTCTTTCCCTCCCACTCGAAAATCCCCTTTAATATTTCTTGCAGGGCTGGTTTAGTGGTCATGAATTCCTTCAGTTTTTGTCTGGGAAATTCTTTATCTCTCCTTCTATTCTGAATGACAGGCTTGTTGGATAAAGTATTCTTGGCTGCATATTTTTCCCATTCAGCACATTGAATATATCATGCCACTCACTTCTGGCCTTGTGAAGTTTCTATAGAAAAAGTTTCTATAGTTATGTCTATAACTGCTGCAAACATAATCTCTCTTCCCTTGTAGGTTAAGGATTCTTTTTCCCTTGCTGCTTTCAGGATTCTTTCCTTGTCCTTTTATTTATGTTCCTTGTATTTTGTGAATTTCACTATGATATGTCTTGGTGATGGCAGCTTTTGTTGGATTTAATGGGGGTTCTCTCTGCTTCTTGGATTTCAGTGTCTGTTTCTATCTCCAGATTAGGGAAGTTTTCAGCTATAATATAGTCAAATAAACCTGCTTCTTTTTCTTTCTCTTCTTCTGGGAATCTTATGATACAAATGTTCTTACACTTTAAGGAATCACCGAGTCCCTAAGTCCCTTTCTTTCCCTCTTATTTTTTAGCTTCGTTATTTTCCATAATTTTATTTCCTGCATCATTGATTCATTTGTCTAATCCATCTGTTTTCATTGTCATTACATCCATTTGATTTTGCATCTTGGTTATAGCATTTTTCATTTCGGCCTGACTAGTTTTAGGTTCTTTTATTTCTGCAGTAAGGGATTCTCTATTGTCTTCAATGCTTTTTTTTCAAGTATCCTTATGATTATTGTTTTAAATTATGGTTTCAGACATCTTACTTAATTTAATCAATACATCTGTACTGATTAAATCCCTGGCTGTGAATTCTTCTTATTCTTTATGTTGGAGTGAATTCTTCCAGCTTGTCACTATGTCTGAGTCAATGATTTTTGTGTGTACCTATGTGATTGTTATGAAAGCCTGTCGTATTCCTCCTCCTGAGTGTAATGGCTACATTAAGAGGGGGAAAAAAGAAAGAAAGAAAGACAGAAAAAGACAGATAGACAGACAGCTAGATCCTAGGTGTATTTTGGTCTGGTTGTTAAAAGAAGCTAGATCAAAACAAAACACCCTATAAAAACAAGAAAGGAACCTAAATCCTCAGTGTGTATTGGTCTGCTCATTAAAAACTAGATCCAGGGGCACCTTGGGTGGCTCAGTGGGTTAAGCCTCTGCCTTCGGCTCGGGTCGTGATCTCAGGGTCCTGGGATTGAGCCCCGCATCGGGCTCTCTGCTCAGCAGGGAGCCTGCTTCCTCCTCTCTCTCTGCCTGCCTCTCTGCCTACTTGTGATCTCTGTCTGTCAAATAAATAAGTAAAATCTTAAAAAAAAAAAAAAAAACTAGATCCAAATACAGTGCAGCCATCAAAAGACATGAAATCTTGCTATTTGCAATGACATGGATGGAACTAGAGGGTATTATGCTGAGGGAAATAAGTCAGTCAGAGAAAGACAATTGTCCTATGATCTCCCTGATACGAGGAATTTGAGAGGCAGAGTCAGGGGCTTGGTGGGTAGGGAAGGAAAAAATGAAACAAGATGGGATTGGGAGGGAGACAAACCATAAGAGACTCTTTTTTTTTTTTTTAAAGATTTTATTTATTTATTTGACAGAGAGAGATCACAAGTAGGCAGAGAGAGAGAGAGAGAGAGAGAGAAGGAAACAGGCTCCCTGCTGAGCAGAGATCCCGATGTGGGACTCGATCCCAGGACCCTGAGATCATGACCCGAGCCGAAGGCAGCGGCTTAACCCACTGAGCCACCCAGGCGCCCAAGAGACTCTTAATCTTATAAAACAAACTGAGGGTTGCTGGGGGGAGGGGGTTGTGGAGAGGATGGTGGGGTTATGGACATTGGGGAGGATATGTGATATGGTGAGTCCTGTAAAGTGTGTAAGCCTGACGATTCACAAACCTGTACCCCTGGGACAAATAAGACATTATATGTTAATAAAAATAATTATTTTTAAAAAAAACTAGATCTAAAATAAAGTAAGATAAAATAAAATAAAATAAAGCTATATTCTATTTCCCCCAGAGCTGAAGCTTTGTGGCACTCCATGATCAGTAGACTTGGGGTGTGCAAGGGGTTTGTGCTAGTCTTCTGGGGGAGGGCCTGCCCCTATGATTCTCAGGGGGACTTGCCCTAGTGGAGATGTACCTGCAGGGCACAGGGCTGCGGGGCTTGTTGTAAGCAGCTCTGGCCTCCACTGGGTGGCGCTGTTTTGTCCATGAAATCAGTCAGTGCTGATGAGGGGAGAGAGGGAATGGTGTCGCCCCACTCTCTTGTCCCTGGAGTGAGGTGCTCGCTCCCTCCACTTTTCATGAAGCATTCACAGAAGAGCAATCATCTCTCCTGTGTCCCTGGCTTCTGCCAGATCCTCACCTTCACGCTGCCTGCATCCAAGCTGTCCCGCTGTTAGGCACTATAGCACTCCTGTGTTTAATCTCAGGCACACAGCTGGGTTCAAAACTTCAGATTTTAGGGGGTATAGCTCAGGGGTAGAGCATTTGACTGCAAAACTTCAGATTTTAGCCATAGGCTTGATACAGACCAGTGCTGGTCGTCTGGGGGAGGATCTTGCTACTCTGTGGCCAGTACTGGCTTTTTCCAGAAATCGGTTGTGTGACTGTGCAGCAGTTCAGAGTTTATGGTAAAGCAGAGCTAAAAGCTAGCACCAAAGTTTGCTGCCCTCAGCCTGTCCCTTTGTTCCTGTGCTGGGGAGGGCAGGTCAGTGGAACCTGTGGGTCTTTTGTCCCCACACTGCGACTCCCAAATGCACACCAAGCAAGGGAACTGCTTCTCCCAATGCAACCCAGGGGATCATAAGACCATGCTGCCAGCTCCCAGGTCTCTACCTCCTTCCCCACTGGAGCACAGCTAAACCCACCAGGCATGACCCTGGCGATGGTGTAAACCACCGAACTTCAGATTCTGTGCTCCACTGTTTATAAAAACTTGTATTCAATCCCTTTCCCAGTCAATGGTTTTGAGGAGTTTTTCTTGTGCAGTTCCTTGCATACTCTCTCTCTCTCTCTCTCACTCCTCTCTCTGTGATTAGGGCTCCCTCCCATTTGCCCCATCTGCAGCTCTTAGCTCCCCGAAATCAACTTTCTGAAGCTCCTACCTTCCATGATGTGGCAGTTTTTCCAGTCCATAGTTGTGCAGTTTTGCTCTCTCACTTCTCAGATCAATTTCCTGGGTCTTCAAAATGATTTGATATTTATCCAGATGTTTTCAAGGGATGAGGCAAGCCTAGGGTCTCCTTACTCCTCAACCTTCTTAACTCCTCCACTTTATATATATTCTTATTTTTTTTTAAAGATTATTTATTTATTTATTTGACAGACAGAGATTACAAGTAAGCAGAGAGGCAGGCAGAGAGAGAGGAGGAAGCAGGCTCCCTGCTGAGCAGAGAGCCCGATGTGGGGCTCGATCCCAGGTCGCTGGGATCATGACCCGAGCCGAAGGCAGAGGCTTTAACCCACTGAGTCACCCAGGCGCCCTATATATATTCTTATTTATGCACTTATATAATGCATCATAATTAAACGTTCTAGAGCTTGTTTTCTTACTATCTCATAAGCGCCCTGACATTAGAGACTTGTTTCTTGTTTTTGTATGCCCAGTGCCTACTATAGTGCCTGGCACATTATAGGCATTTAAAAATATTTTGTCAAATGAATGAATACTTGAAAGCCATTTACTGATAATGACTATACTATTTGTTGTCACTTCTATACAAGCAAACAGAAAAACCTCTCAAAGTCACAGATTTTATGAGCTACATTATTTATTAAAATTGAATAGAAAGAAGGTAAAGCTTGGCTGAAACTCAACTATTCTTCTCTTTCCCAATGTAAATCCCGTAGGATGCTCTGTGGGAAAAAAAAAAGAAATTAACGAGATTTGTCTCCTTAATGTCCCCATGATACTCCTCTAGTGTGGTTTTCATTAAAAACAAAACAAAACAAAAAACAAACAAAAAAATCTTTCAGTGAACTATGGACTTAGCAGCATTAATAACATTTTACTGCTTCCACCCTCATGTGTTTTCTCTGCATTTAGGAACAAAGACACTTTTATCAACCATTTTTGGATGCTTTATCTGTTAAGTTCGAGAACATCAGGGACTCCTACTAAGAATCAGTTTGATTAAGTTAAGGCTAGATCTTTCTGCTGCTCTGGGATTCCTCTTCCCTAACTATGAACGATTAGAAAAGGAGAGGGGGGGAATGAAACAAATAGACATAGGAAGCACAGAACTGTGATCTTTGAGCAAAGGAGAAACCAACTAGGTAAGCAGTAAAATTGACCCGGCTTTCTGTGGACCATTTTTGGTCACAATGCAGGAAGGTCTCATTAAGATGAGAAGATAATGATTAAAGTGCAGGGGTGCCAAGACAGCTAACATTGGTGGGACACGGAAGAGGAAGGAAAGATGCTAGAAAAAGAACTCTAGAAATTTGCGTAGGTGTCCTTCCTTTGAAGCTTTCGATCTGTGTGATCGATCTGTGTGTGAAGGGTGAAACTCCATGAGGCCAGGCAATGATCAACTGCTGAGGAAGGAACATTTACAGAGGAGCTGTAATGCAGAAAATTCCAGAAGCTCAAACAAGTCTTGAGATTATTCTAGTGCCCACCCGACTGAAAGCAGAGGTCTCATTGAATAAATGGGTCATTCAGTAGAGATCTCAGAGGTTCCACCTTAGTGGTAGAGCTGAACTAGTTCTAGAAAAAAGATCACCTATACACACATGCACCTAAAACACTTCAAATCAAACCTCGAAAAAATGAATTTGATCCAAAAGTAAGTTAACTACCTGCCAGAACACAGTTCAGTACTGTACAACATTTAAAAGGAATATTACCAATAAAGTTCAAAAGGCAGAAATCAGAGTTAAGGCTAGAACTTCTGAGACAGAGAACTGGAGAATAGGGCATTGCTCAGAGAAACTTACAGAGAACTGTAGAGGAGTACTTCAAATATATGATTAAGAATTGATATACATATAAGTGAGAGGAATCTTGGAAATAGCCACTGGAAAGAAGTAAGCAGACAATTCCTGGAGTTCCCACAGGATAGGGAATAGTTTATGTTCTCACCAGTCATGGTAGAGAGACTTCATTCTACACAGGGCATTGGGTACAGTCCTCAGAAGAGCCAGGACTTAGTAGGGATAAAAAGCACAGAGTAAAGTCTTTGCTGGACCTGATCTACTATAATAAATTTTGATAATAAGCCTGAAATGGATCAAGGTGATCCTCAAGTAGATTTAACAAAATCAGTACTCTCTCTCTCTTTTTTTAAAGATGTTATTTTCTTATTTGCCAGAGAGAGAGACAACACAAAGCAGGAGGAGCAGCAAGCAAAGGGAGAAGGCAAATCTGGCTTCTCGCTGAGCTAGGAACCAGATGCGGGGCTCGATTCCAGGACGCTGGGATCATGACCTGAGCTGAAGGCAGATGCTTAACCAACTGAGCCACCCAGGCTCCCCCACAATCAATACTCTTCAAAAAGATAACACTTGTGTACTGTTAGTGGGAATGCAAAATGGTACAACCACTATGGAAAACAGTATGCAGTTTTTTCAAAAAAATAATAAAAAATCATATGATCCAGCAATCCCACTCATAGGTACATATCCAAACTAATTCAAGGCCAGATCTCAGAGATATTTGTACATCTGTGTTCATTGAATATTATTATTCACAAATAGCCAAGAAGTGGAAGTAATTGGAGTATCCATTGACAAATTAATAATTGAAAATGTAGTGTACACACACACACACACACACACACACTGGAATATTATGCAGCTTTAAAGAAAGGATATCCTGTCACATGCTACATGCAGCATGGATGAACCCTGAAGACATTATGCTAAATAAACTAGTCACAAAAGAACAAATACCATATGATTCCACTCATATAAATCTTCTAAAGTAGGGGCGCCTGGGTGGCTCAGTGGGTTAAGCCGCTGCCTTCGGCTCGGGTCATGATCTCAGGGTCCTGGGATTGAGTCCCGCATCAGGCTCTCTGCTCAGCAGGGAGCCTGCTTCCTCCTCTCTCTCTCTGCCTGCCTCTCTGCCTGCTTGTGATCTCTCTCTGTCAAATAAATAAATAGAATCTTTAAAAAAAAAAGCTTCTAAAGTAGTCAAAATCATAGAGACAAAGTAGGAAGGTGGTTGTTAAGGGTTACAGGAAGGGGGTGAAGGGAGGGGAAAAGAGTGTAGTTTCAGTTTTGCAAGGTGAAAGGTTCTAGAGATCTATTACAATATGAATATACTTAACACTACTGAACTGTATACTTAAAAATAGCTAAGATGGTAAATTTAATGTTATATGCCTTTTAACCCACAAAATATATCTTTCCAGTTAATCTGTCACCTCTGTAGTATCATATATTCACATATGTATATGTATAAAAGATTTTTCCCTATTCTAATCCATCAAATATGTCTTTTTATAGTATCATATTGATTTGATAGAATATTTGTATTAAATGCTCAAAATGTAATAAGACAAATCTCAATGCAGTGTACTTACTTCTCTCTCACAATTTTCTTGACTGTTCTGTAGAATTTAACCTTCTACATAAATGTTAGTTATATTCTATCCAATTCTGTAATACACATAATTTGGGTAACAACTAATTAATATATTACTGGAGCTCCTGGCTGCCTCAGTCCATACAACATGTGACTCTTGATCTTGGGATCATGAGTTCAAGCCCCACATTGGGCATAGAGCTTACTTTAAAAAAAATTAGTAATTACTTTTGGGAGAAATTTTTTTTTGTAGTTTTATGGCTTTATTAACACAAATATGACATGCACAACAAGCTGTCTATTCATTTTCTTCGCTGCATAACCTGGCATTGGGATTGGTGACTCTGATTGCCAGCTGGGCTGCTCTTTCCACAATAACTTTGCGGTTCTCAGAGGAGACGTTGTAAGCTATCTCTGCACGGTGGGATTTGTTGCACATCAGCAGCACTTCAAGCTCCTTGACATTGTGGACTAGGAACTTCCTGAAGCCACTGGGCAACATGTGCTTTGTCTTCTTGTTGCTTCTGTAATCAATCTTGGGCATCAAGATCTGGCCCTTGAATCTTCTGCACACCCTATTGTCAGTGCCTCTCGGCTTCTGCCATTTGCGCTTACTTTTGACATATCGGTCTGACTGGTGCCGGGTGAACTCCTTCATCTTCTTTTTAACAATCTTGGGCTTTACCAAAGGTCTGAGGGCAGCCATGATGCCCGGTAACAGATGGCTGCCAGCTCTGCAGGCAGCGCCGAGGGAGAGAGGGGACCAAGAAACATTATTTTTAAGCTAACTTTGCATCTAAGAATCTAGTGTGTCTTCCCATTTCTTCAGGTCTAATGTTTTTTATAGTATTCCTATCAATAAAATTTTAGAGATTTTTCTTCATATATTTAATCTACTTATTCCTAAACATTTTATAGTTTTTCTACTATTATGAATAAAATGTGGAATATTTTTCTCATTTTTTATTCCTAGGTGCTTGCTGTCAGAATATTGAAATCGAGAAACCTAATGAATTTAGTATATTGCTTTGATACATTGACACATTACTAGTCTCTTATTAATTTTGTTAATATTTTATTGAATAACTTAGGTATATAATGTCATCAACAGAAAGAGAATATTTAAACTGCTCTTTTAAAATTTTTATTTTAAATGAATAATAGGGTGATTCTATGCCTAATTTCTGATTTTAATTTAAATTGTTTACCTGGCTTGCCATTTAGAATACTAGCTGTGCTGTTTTTAGAGGGTTGGTTTTTTTTTTTTTAATTTTATTTATTTTTTTTTTTTAAGATTTTATTTGTTTATTTGACAGACAAAAATCACAGTAGACAGAGAGGCAGGCAGAGAGAGGGAAGCAGCTCCCTGCTGAACAGAAAGCCCGATGCAGGACTCGATCCCAGGACCCTGAGATCATGACCTGAGCCGAAGGCAGCGGCTTAACCCACTGAGCCATCCAGGCGCCCTAAGATTTTATTTTTAAGTAATCTTGTAAGAGTGGGTTAGCATAAGTACAGCCATCTTAGCTTGGGCAGCCATCTCAGGCCCAAGGGCTAAACTTTCCCCTACTTTACTTTAGTTCCAGGGACCCCCTCCCTGCTTTAGTTCCAAGAAAGTACCCCACACTGCAACACCCGGGCAGCAGCTAATCAGCTTAAACCTCCAGGGCGGCTAGGCGGATGGGCCACGGACAGATATTGAAGAGTTTATCTTACTAAACCACAGGGGGGTGCAAGCCCAAAGTATGTATGGTCTCTGAAGTGAATGAAAGTTACTGTGAGTTGGATGTTTTAAAAAATGATGTATAAACCCTTGGCTTTGAGTGCTCGGGGTCCTAGTTGAAACCCTCTGCGCTGGGCAGATACTTGGACCCCAGCTAGCTGGAAATAAACCTCTCTGTGTGACTTGCATTATCAAGAGTGTTCTCTGTCTAATTGAGGGGTGGTCAACTCCGTACCCTAACAATCTTCACCTCCAGTGTGGGGGCTTGAACTCACAACTCTGAGATCAAGTGTCATATGCTCTACCAGCTGAGCCAGCAGGTGTCCTTTTCTTAAACAAATGGTCTTTGTTAAATTTAGGTAGTTTCCTTCTATTTTCTATTATACTTTGAGTTTTTATTAAGATGGCTGTTAATTTCATCAAATAACTTTTTGGCATTTACTGATGTCAATGTATGCTCTTAACTCTTTATTGTTACAGTAATAGATTATGTTGATAGATTTCCTGTTATTCAAACACCATTGCATTCCTGAAACAACAAATCCTGCTTGAAACTAATTTTTAGTTTTTCAATATATGTACACATATATATGCATCCTATTTGCTGAATTTTGGATGAGAATTGTGTAACTATATCAGTAAGATAGGACTATAATTTTTGCCTTCATAAAAAATATATTTTGGGGGGCATCTGGGTGGTTCAGTTGGTAAAGTGTCTGCCTTTGGCTCGGGTCATGATCCCAGCGTCCTGGGATTGAGCCCCACATGGGGCTCCCTGTTCAGTAGGGAGTCTGCTTGTCCTCTCCCTTTGCCCCTCCCCCTGCTTGTTCTCTGTCTCTAATAAATAAATAAATAAAATGTTTTTTTTTTTAAAAAGATTTTAAAATACATATTTTTAAAAATTTATTCTGATTTCTTAAAATAAATGAAAAAGCTTTCTTTCTTTTTTTTTTTTTTTTTTAAGATTTTATTTATTTATTTGACAGAGAGAGATTACAAGTAGGCAGAGAGGCAGGCAGAGAGAGAGAGGAGGAAGCAGGCTCCCTGCTGAGCGGAGAGCCCGATGCGGGACTCGATCCCAGTACCCTGAGATCATGACCTGAGCCGAAGGCAGCGGCGTAACCCACTGAGCCACCCAGGTGCCCCTGAAAAAGCTTTCTAATTTAAACAATAACTTTCTTAAAAAAGAACAGAATTATCTGTTCTTTAAAAGTTGTAACTCCCATCTGGTACTGGAACCTTTTTCAAGTAGTAAATTGAAAAAAAAAAAAAAAAGGGCACCTGGGTGGTTCAGTGGGTTAAGCCGCTGCCTTCGGCTCAGGTCATGATCTCGGGGTCCTGGGATCGAGTCCTGCATCGGACTCTCTGCTCAGCAGGGAGCCTGCTTCTCTCTCTCTCTCTCTCTCTCTCTCTCTGCCTGCCTCTCTGTCTACTTGTGATCTCTCTCTGTCAAATAAATAAATAAATAAATCTTTAAAAAAAAAATCATCTTTACTATATCTCTTATAAAGATGGCAATTTTATACAGAGTGCACATATTTGATTATATTTTGCTAGAAAATTATCCATTTCATCAAAGGCTTTCAAATTTGTTATTATAAAATTGCTTAGTTGTATTCTCATAATTTTTGTGAATATCTGCTGAATATGTTTTATGTCTTCTTTCTCATGCCCACTTGTATCTATTTTGGCTTTCTTTTCACTTATCAGACCCATGTGTTTATCTATTTGTTATCCCTTCTTTAATATTTTTCTGGATGAGTCATGTGAATGATCTATTCTCTGAATTACTGCACATTTTCAAAGACTGTTCTTTCACTTGACAGGCTAATGTAAAGAATCTTGCCTTTTCTCATTCTAAAGATGCTATTCTATTGTCTTCAAGCTTCTAGAATTACCAGTAAGTCCAATGCGAATCTGGCTCTTTTTTTCTTTCTCAATGCTTTGTTCTTTCTAAATGATGGTGAATAGTATTTGCTCTTTAGTCTTAGAGTTCAGGAATTTTTATCAGATTGTGTATGTGTGTTTTCTCATCAATTCAATCTACTCTGGATTCTGAGAGCCTTTTTAATATGCAAAATTAGGTCTTTTAGCTCTCATGAATACTTCTTGTCTGTCCAGAGTGCCCATTGTTTATATGTTAGGTCTCTTGCCTTTCTGTTCTGGTTGCTTGTTTTCCCTCTTGATTTCCTTGTCTGCTTTTATTTTGCTCTTTAAAAGGCTCTTAAACTTTACCTTCTAGGCCACTGTAGTGACCAATCTTTTTTCAATTTATCTACTATCTATATTTAGTTGGAGATTTCTATTTTTTGTATTTCTAGTAATTGTACTGCACTTGGATTTCATTAAGTAGTTTTGTAAAACCACGTTGAGTTGTTTTCTTTGGGGTAAGAGATTATTTTCTTTTTCTTTTCTTTTTTTTTTTAATTATTTTGTTTATTTGACAGAGAGAGATCACAAGTAGGCAGAAAGGAAGGCAGAGAGAGAGAAGGGCGGAGGAAGCGGGCTTCCTGCTGAGCAGAGAGCCGGATGCGGGACTCTGAGATCATGACCTGAGTTGAAGACAGAGGCTTAACCCACTGAGTCACCCAGGTGCCCGAGATTATTTTCTATTTATGACTTTTTTCCTGGTCTTACCTATATAGGGTTCTTTTCTTTTCCCTTCCCCTTCCTCTTTACTCTTCCCCTCCTTCCACTTTCCCCTCCCCCTCTTCTCCTCTCCTCTCCTCTCCTCTCCTCTCCTCTCTTCTCCTTTCTTTCATAAGCTCTATGCCCAATGTGGGGCTTGAACTCACAGCCCTGACATCAAGCTTTTGTTTTTCTTTTTTTTTCTTATTAGGGATCGTGTCTGGATTTTTGAAGAATTTGAAGTCTAACAAGCAGTTATTCAAGTTTACTAGCAATGCAGGAAGCAGGCAGGTTATCACCTGTCTTCTGATTCCAAAAATAGAGATCTTAAAGTAGATAAGAATGAAGACTTTAGAGCCAGATTGCCTCATTCTAAATACCAGCTCTGGTGTTTACTAGTGATGTGGCCTTGGGCAAATTATTCAAACGCTATGTCTCGATTTCCTTATTAATACAGTGGGAGAAATAATCAGAGCATTCTTGTGTGGTTATTGTGAGAATTATAAGAGTCTACTTTTGTGAAATACTTAGAACAGTTCCTGGCAAGCATATGGGCTATTTTTAAAAATTCCTTCTGAAAACTGATGCATATGTGGTAGAACAAAAACTTCGAGCTTTCTAGCTTTCCCTCACTATTGTTCCCAATTTTGGCTGGACATTTCAATCACTGAGAAGCCTTTAGAAATTCTCTTGCTGTAACCCAGACTAATTAGGTGAAATTTCTCAAAAGGGGGAACAAAGCAGTGGAAGTTTTTAAAACTTCCCAAGGGATTCCACTCTGTAGCCAACACTGAGAACCATTGCCTTAAACCCTATACCAAAGAAAATTCAGTTTGCCTATTGATCTACTCGTGAATTAGTCATGGTAGATATGAGTTTTTTTCAGACAGGTTCTTTTGCTCTTCAGAATGCAGATTTTAAAGAGAGGTCTATAGAGTGAGGCTAAATCTGATATTCAAGAAACTTCGGAAAAATGCTGCAGTTATTTTCCAACAGACTAAGAAAGAGCCCCAAATCCGACAAGGCAAAGCTCTTTGGGGATCCAGTCCCTGTCTGCTTGCTCCTCCAGTCTCCTCACAGCATTTCCCCCCTGCTCACCGGGCTCCAGCCTAGCCAGCTACTTTTGTGTCAAACTCTTTCTGTCTCGGGGCTTTTCTGTTCCAGGAATGCTCTCTACTTCCTACCCTTTCTTTACCTGGCCATTACTTGATGTCACTCGCTCAGAAAAATACTCCTTGAGCTTCCAATAAAATCAGTCCCTCTAGGGCTCCCTATTCACCAACACTGTAGTTTTCTTCAAAGAACCTACTACAATGTGTAATTATTTGCTTGTGTGATTATTGGCATAATGCCTAACTCCTAGCTAGACTATAAGCTTTATGTTTATTTTATTCTACTTATCTTAATGCCTTATGGCTAACACTGTGCAATATACCCAAGAGCTCATGAATAAATATTTAATAAGTTAATAAATGGAAAGTATTTGTTCTTAATTTTGATCAGTGATTAAAAGATTGAAATTTATGGGCACTTGGGTGGCTCCGTTGGAAGATTGTGTGACTCTTGATCTTGAGGTCATAATTTTGGGCCCGACATTGGGTTAGAGATTACTAAGAGAGAGAGAGAGAGGGAGAAAGATTGAAATTTAGTCCTGGAAGGGGTTTTTAATTGTCTATTTCAAATAGTTTGTGGTTTGAAGAAACTGATACTCAAGGATGTAAATTACTTGCCCCAAATCATTCAGCTAACTGGTGATGGATTGGGACTCTGTCTCATTTCTTCCATTTCTAAATCCAGTGAACTTTCCAGTACTAAGTGATTTGCTACTGTAGATATAAAACAAGAGGATCAAGAAAGTAAATTTTAAAAAAGATTTTATTTTATTTATTTGATGCAGAGAGAGAGAGAGATCACAAGCAGGCAGAGAACAGGCAGAGAGAGAGGGGAAACAGACTCCCTGCTGAGTAGAGAGCCCAATATGGGGCTCAATCCCAGGACACTGAAATCATGACCTGAGCCGAAGGCAGAGGCTTAACCCACTGAGCCACCCAGGTGCCCTGAAAGTTATTTTTATATATGGAATGAATGAAGATTTAATGCACTCATCATTCAGAAAAACAATCTTTACTGAATAATACAAAGTGAGTGTTAGAAGATACTGAAAACTAACTGAGTTTCAGTTTTCAAGTGGAAGCAGAAGTGAATAAAGGCTTTGTTAATCATTGTGAAAGGTTGCTAATCCTTAGTCCAGATTAGATTACTATTTGGAATGTGCCCAGATCCTCAGAAAAGTATGCTATCTACAAATAGTAAAGCAACCATACATTAAATTCCTATACCATGCTAAGTGATTTGCATGCATACAACCCAAATCTCTGCAACTTTGCCAAGTAGGTATTATTATTCACAGATGAGAAAACGAGACTCGTTATCACACAGTTCATAAATGGTTAACATTGAAACCACACCGGTGACTTCTGATTCTCATCAGACACATAAAGAGCTTGGAACTCGTCACTTCCAACCTCACAACAAGAAAAAAGCTGAACAAATTGAATTCAACAATTCTTAGATGTAGCTGAGAAATGAAGTCCCAGGGCAAACTGCTTTCCTGAAAACTGAGAGACAAACAGAATCACAGTTTATAAGAGCAGAAGCCCAGGAGCAAAAGCCAGCAGCTGGAGCCACTAAATAGCAGGAAATCTTTAAACCGTAACTAACAAATTGCTGGAAAACTCACTGCAGACTAGGCTGAGAGTTAAAAGTTCCTAAGGGGCCCAGGATTAGGGGGGACCCTATACTTTCCTGAATATTACCTCTAAGAGCTATACCTAGTTTTTACTGTAAGGACCAAAGAACCTATAAGGACCCTCCAGGGGGAGGGGGAAAGTAATCATTTTTAATTTTTTAAGATTTTAAAATTTATTTGACAGAGAAAGAGAGAGAGCGCACAAGCAGGCAGAGGGAGAGGGAGAAGCAGGTGCTCTGCTGAGCAGGGAGCCCGACCCATAGTTCGATCCCAGGACCTTGGGTTCGTGACCTGAGCTGAAGATAGCCACTCAACCAACTGAGGCACACAGGTGCCCAGAAGTGTTTATTTTTAAAGTGTTAAAGAGCTCTCAGTTATCCTTAACAAAGTTCTCCCTCAAGGAAAACTGCTTTACCAGAGCCTAACTGACTGGCGTTTAGCCAAAGCCTAAACCTACCGGAGGGAAGGGAAATACCCAACTCCAGCCTCCTCTAGCCTTTGACATGGAGGAAAAGGGAATACCTAACTCAGGCTCACTAAAAGACTGAGACTTAATTTCAGGATTATAGAACACTTCTCCTCCCACACTCGGCCACCCCATCAATAGGGCTCCTGTATAATAACAGGAGATTAAAGCTAAAAGAACTACAAACTTCAGACTCTATTCTTACATTCCTCTTCTAGTAACACCCAAAGACAATTGGGGAGACAAAAACAAGGACACTAAAGGAAATCTTAGCGTTTGACACCACAGCAAAGCAAACATTAAACATAGTGCAACTCCTTGCAGGTAATCATAAAACCTCATACTAAGGCCTACACCTGGTATTGCATGTCCAGCTTCCAACAAAAAATTACAAGGCATGCTAACAGGCAAAAACCAGTCTTAAGAGACAAAGCAAGCATCAGAACCAGATTCAGATATGGTAAAGATTTTGGAATTATGAGACAAGTAAGTTAAAATAATTGATATACTAAGGGCTCTAAAGAAAAAAGTGGACAATATGGAAAAACAGATGAGTAATATAAGCAGACAGATGGCTATCCTAAGAAAGAATCAGAAGGCAATGCTAGATAGAAACAGAAATGAAGAATGCTTTTGATGTTCTCATCAGTTGCTGAAGGAAGAATTAGTAAGCTTGAAGGTATGTGAGGCAAAGACTGATAGAACTGCAAGGAGAAACAGCTATATCCACTCTTAGAGACTTCAATACCTATGAGTAATTGACAGATCCAACAAGCAAAAAATCAGTAAGGATAGAGCAGAACTGAAGAGCACCATCAATCAATGGAATATGATTAACATTTATAGAATTCTTCATCCAACGAAAGTTAAATACACATTCTTCTCAAGATCACTTGAAACATTCACCAAGATAGACCACATTCTGGGCCATAAAACACACCTTAGCTAATTTAAAAGAATAAACTTCGTACAAAGTTTGCCCTTAGACCACAAGGGAATTAAACTAGAAGTCGATGACAAAGATAGCTGGAAAATCCCAACGTATTTGGAGGTTAAACTTCTAAATTGTGCATGGGTCAAAAAATAAGTCTCGACAGGAATTAGAAAATATTTTAAGGGGCACCTGGCTGGCTCAGTTGGTAGAACATACAACTCTGGATCTCAGGGTCATGATTTCAAGCCCCACATTGGGAATAGAACTTATTTCATAATAAAAAAAATTTTAGAAGGTATTTTATAATAAGTAAAAATTAAAATACAACCTATCCAACATTGTGCCTTACAGTGAAAGTAGTGGTTAGATGGAAATTTATAGCATTGAAATGCATTTTATCTTACTTACTTACTTACTTACTTACTTATTTATTTATTTTTAAAGATTTTATTTATTTATTTGACAGACAGAGATCACAAGTAGGCAGAGAGGCAGGCAGAGAGAGAGAGAGAGAGAGAGGAGGAAGCAGGCTCCCTGCTGAGCAGAGAGCCCGATGCGGGACTCAATCCCAGGACCCTGAGATCATGACCTGAGCCAAAGGCAGAGGCCTAACCCACCGAGCCACCCAGATGCCCTATCCTATTTATTTTTAAAGATTTTATTTATTTTGACAGAGAGAGAGAGGAAGAGCAGGGGGAGTGAGAGAGGGAGAAGCAGTTTCCCTACTAAACAGGGAGCCGGATGCAGGTTTCCATTCATGTGCGTGCCCTTTTCCTGACCTAATCACCTCCCTAAATCCCCATCTCCTAATGTCATCACATTGGGGATTAGGATTTTAAAATGTGAATTTTAACAACATATCAACTAGTATCAGCAAAAATTCAATTTAACAAGTCTCAATTCAGCACTTAGAATAGCCAAACCTGGATTAAGAAAGCAAAAGCAGGGGCGCCTGGGTGACTTAGTCAAGTATCTGCCTACAGCTCAGGTCGTGATCTCAGGGTCCTGGGATTAAGCCTCATATCGGGCTCCCTGCTCAGTAGGGAGTCGTCTTCTCCCTCTCCCTCTGCCCCTTCTCCTGTTCATGCTCTCTGCATCTCAAATAAATAAATAATTTTTTTAAAACAAAAAATTAACTAATTAATTCAGATTTGACCTAGTCTCCCCACCCACCCTCAGCTTGAACCTGCTTTAGGCTGGAAGCCTGCAGTGGGAAAGAGGAACACGGTTCTCTGTTCTCTCAGTTCATCGACCTACTCTTCCTCTAGTTTCTAAGAACAAGAGAAATGTCAAGGGCTTTTTGGAGTTCTTATATAAGGTTATGGGAAGTTGATTCAAGGGGCAACAGAAGGCAAAAATAAAAATTACAAAAAAAAAAAAAAAAAATCACAGTAGGGGTGCCCTGGATGGCTCAGTGGGCTAAGCATCTGTCTTTGGCTTAGGTCATGAGACCAGGGTCCTAGGATGGAGCCCTGTATCAGGAGAGCCTGCTTCTCCCTCTCCCTCTGTCTGCTGCTCCCCATCTTCCTCTGCTTGTGCGGTCTCCTCTCTCTCTGTCAAATAAATAAAATCTTCATTTAAAAAAAAAATCACAGTAGACACATATTTGTTTGTGGTAGTCACACACATTTCTCTCCCCTACATTTATCAGAAGTGCCCGGTTCTTGTCCTATACATCTTTGATTCACCAATTTCAAAACACAGTACCTAAAGCACAGAAGCACCACACAAATGTTTTTGGGTGACTGGAGGCTGAAACTCAGGTTTCCTTACCTCAAGATTAAACTTTCTCTCTCTCTCTCTCTTTTTTTAAGATTTTATTTATTTATTTGACACAGAGAGAGAAAGAGAGCGATAGCACAAGCAGAGGGAATAGCAGAGGGAGAGAGAGAAGGAGGCTCCCCACTAAGCAAGGAGCCTGAGGTGGGGTTCAATGCCAGGGCCCTGTGATCATGACCTGAGCTGAAGGTAGATGCTTAACCAACTGAGCCACCCGGGTGCCTCTTAAGCCCTCTATCACATGAATTCACTGCTCAGGTGTGAGACGGGACATCATATAGTGAGAATCAAAACAGAATGTTATGCCTGGGACCAGACCCACTTAACAATCATGGTTTCTTCTATACCAGGACACACAAAAGAATTTAGATATTTTCTTTCCTTCCTAAAATATTAAATATACTAAAATAATAATCCTGTCTTTGAGAAGGATTATGAATCTTTTTCCCTTCTACACCTTTTTCTTTTTTTAAATTTTATGTAATGAATATATTACCTTAAAATTGAGGAAAAAACGGTTATTTAAAAATATATTTCGATATATGCCAGGGTACAAGTTGTGTAACTGACAGAGAAGCTGCTTGTTAATCACTGAGGAAACACACTTGAGAATGGTTAGTGTTTGGACACAATTTAGTGCCCTACTTTATGGAAAAAACTGAATTAATCTTGTTGAATAATATATTAGTCCATTATAAAGATCAACTTTAGGATCAAATTTTATTGGAATTATAACTGAGTTGTTATATGCAGCATTACACAGATTATCACAGTAGAAATATGGGGACCTGTATCTACCACATCCAGTTCTAATGAGTTTATTCTCTGGTAATCCTATATGGTAACACCATTTATTGATTTATTTTTTATTTTTATTTTTTTAACACCATTTATTTTTATTTTAAGATGTATTTATTTGGGGGAGAGAGAGAGAGGGCATGCAAGCAGAGGGAGGGGCAGAAGGAGAGGAAGACAAGCAGACTGCTCACTGACACAGGGCTCAATCCCAGGACCCTGAGATCATGACCTGAGCCAAAATCAAGAGTCGGATGCTTAATCAGCTGAGCCACCCAGGTGCTGCTAATCCTTTATGATATTGCTATTTAAGACATTGTAGCCTGATGAGATTAAGAGAAAATAATAGAATCCCTATCATTAGTCTAGCCCCACAAATGGACTTAAAAACTATATTTCGTCCTAAGGAAACGTTTAGTGCCCTTTCTACATGTGCATTTCTAAGAACATGTACATAGTTCTTAGCAATAGGGAGACCAGTAGTTTGAAGAAAAAGGTTAAGTATTAATATGCTGAATTAGTAAATGTTCATTGTGTGGTAACTGCTGTAGTTACAGCGTAGAATGTGTATGGGGATACCTAATTGACCCTGAGAAGATTTTTTTTTTTTTAAGATTTTATTTATTTGACAGAGACACAGCAAGAGAGAAAACACAAGCAGGGGGAGTGGAAGAGGGAGAAGCAGGCTTCCCGCTGAGGAAGGAGCTCCACTCGGGGCTTGATCCCAGGATCCCGGGATTATGACCTGAGCCGAAGGCAGACACCTGGTGACTGAGCCACCCAGGCGTCCCTCCCTGAGAAGATTCTTGGAGGAAGCTCCGTTAAGCCATTAAGCCGTTAAGCTGTGTTTGAAGTGTCATTAAGGGAAGGGAGAGGGTAGGAATTCCAGGAAGGACAGGGTATGCAAAGGTCAGGAGGCATTCATGTTAGAAAACAATACACTCACTCATGTAAAATGGTATTTTTTAGTTTCAAGTCTGGGCAATGAGCTGAGAATATTCCTGAAGGTTCTTTGTTCTAGAATTCTATGACAGTGTGTTGAGAATTTTGCCAAGGTGTTTGTCATGTATAATTTCAAATGCAAACAGTTAAGATCAGAATGATGAAGTCCCAGAACCTAAGTCAGGTTCGGTGGGGTGAGGTTCGGAGCTGATGACTAAAGAAAGAATTCTTAAGACATCTTTGGTGCAAAATGGTGGTTTATTAAAGCATGGGGACAGGACCCGCGGGCAGGAAGAGCTGCTGCCCCGGGTTGGGAGGAGTGGTTGGTTATATACACAGGAGTTGGGTAGGTGAGGAGAAAGGGGTGTCCAGAAGGGCTATTGGGGCAAAGAATACTATCAGGATATTGAAGACCTGGTTACTATCAAGTAAAGACAATTGGAATTCTGGTGGAATGTTACATTCCTGCTATCAAGCATCCTTGTTAATGAGATTTAGGTTTAGAAGAAATTTAACTTTATTTACTTTTCCTTCTACCTCCGCCTCCTTCACCTCCTTCGGTTTTTTATGGAGGGGAGGGTGACATTAGGGCTTGAGGAACTGAGTTCTGTGTCTTTGGAAATTGGGCTATTGATAAGGTAACTTCTTTGTTGTAATCTCAAGGACATTTGCAAACCAAGGGAGACTCCTGTCTTGCAGGATTGTGATCTCAGCAAGTTAACTATTTATCATTTTATGGCAGTCAGGGGTGCCTGAGGAATGCTACACATATGGAGGGGAGCCGGTGAAGGGGGGTGGTGCAAGGCGCCAGCTCTTGCTTTGTCCTCAGCCAGCCTCCTGCTCCCTCATCAAGAATTTGAAAAAAATGGGGGAAAAAAAAAAAACCCACACTCAAAATACACCATTCAGGTAGAGATTTGTGATACTTGTATTAATTTTTGCAACAATCCAAAAGTGCAAAGTATTAAAGTATTGCTTTGAGTATCCACTGTTAATTTTCATTACGTTGTATTCAACATAAGAAGATTCTTTTTTTTTTGTAAGAAGATTTTATTTGAGAGAGAGCATGCAAAGGCAGAAGGAGAAGCAGGCAGAGGGAGAAGGAGAAGCAGGCTCCCCGGTAAGCAGAGAGCCAGATGTGGGGCTTAATCCCAGGACCCTGGGATCATGACCTGGACTGAAAGCAGACGCTTAACCGACTGAGCCAGCCAGGAGCCCCTAAAGTTAAAGCTTTAACACTTGGATTACACTGGTGCTTCAGGCTTCAAGATAGGGAATCTCAAACAGACAAACAAATTTGTGTTTCTTTTTCTTGAAGATTTTATTCATTTACTTAAAAGAGAGTACACAGCAGGGGGAGGGACATACGGAGACGGAGAAGCAGGCTCACCACCAAACAGCAAGCCTGAATGAGAACTCAATCCGAGAACCCTGGGATCATAATCTGAGCTGAAGGCAGACACTTAACCGACTAAGCCACCCAGGCACCCCCATTTTATTCTTGTAATTGATTGCTAATAAGATAGTTTATAAAGAAAAGGAATACCATTTAAAACGATGATGGGGAGGGGAAGATGGGGAAGAGGAGTAATTTCTGGAGATTATTTTGTTTGAATATTTTGATTGGTAGAAGAAACACATTTGACTGTAGAAATTTTAGAACACATTATTATTTTGGTATATACCCTTCTAACCTTTTTTCCTTGGAAGGTAGGCATCAACTTAAAAGCAGCAGAATGATAGTATTAATTATAACAAAATTTCATTAAGAAGAATGTATTAAAACACACCCAAAACAGGGATGCCTAGGTGGCCCAGTGAGTTCAGCATCTGCCTTCGGCTCAGGTCATGATCCCAGGGTCCTGGGATTAAGCCCCACATCTGGCTCCTTGCTCAGTGGGGAGCCTCCTTCTCCCTCTCCCTCTGCTTGCCCCTCCCCTGCTTGTGTACTCTGTCAAATAAATAAAATCTTAATAATTAAAGAGATTTAAAAATAAACCCAAACATGGGCGCCTGGGTGGCTCAGTGGGTTAAGCCGCTACCTTTGGCTCAGGTCATGATCTCAGGGTCGTGGGATCGAGTCCCGCATCGGGCTCTATGCTCAGCAGGGAGCCTGCTTCCCTGTCTCTCTCTCTGCCTGCCTCTCCATCTACTTGTGATTTCTCTCTGTCAAATAAATAAATAAAATCTTTAAAAATAAATAAATAAATAAATAAGAATAGATCCAAACAATTATTTGTAGAAAATATGTCAAATTTCTAACAGTAGTTATTCTGGGGAAGATAGAAAGCTTGGTTTATTGAGGGGGTTGTGGAGGCAAAAGGATATTTTAGCTTTAATATTCTAACATTTTAAAAATAGATTCAGTGTAGGGTACCTGCATGGCTCACTTGGTTAAGTGCCTGATTTTGGCTCAGGTCATGATCTCTGAGTCCTGGGATAGAGCCGTGTCTGGCTCCCCACTGAGAAGGGAGTCTGCTTCTCCCTCTCCCATTCCCTCCGCCCTCCCCGACTTGCGCACTGACGCACTCTCTCTCTCAATCTCTCTCTCAAATAAAAATTTAAAAAATCTTTAAAAAATTAAAAGAATAGATTCAGTGTGTTACATAAGTAATTAAATATCAATTAAAAAAGAAAAGAAAGAGAAAAGAAATAAAGCCAAATAAATTGGCTCAGTCAATGGAGCATGCAACTCTTGATCTTGGGGTCGTGAGTGCAAGCCCAACAATGGGAGTAGAGATGCCTTAAAAAAATAAAAAATGCAAAAAAAAAAAAAAAACCCCAAACATAAAAGGGTTACCACATGTATAAAATTTTGAAGGGGGTGATGAAGAACAGTTAACAAGTCTAGTCTTGGGCGCCTCGGTGGCTCAGTGGGTTAAGCCGCTGCCTTCGGCCGGGGTCATGATCTCAGGGTCCTGGGATCAAGTCCCGCATCTGGCTCTCTGCTCAGCAGAGAGCTTGCTTCCCTTCCTCTCTCTGCCTGCCTCTCTGTCTACTGGTGATCTCTCTCTGTCAAATAAATAAATAAAATCTTTAAAAAAAAAAAAAACAAAAAAAAACAAGTCTAGTCTTGGCAGAGAAAACAATTTTAGGAGCCTTGCCCTTACTATCATTTCCTGACTCATTAGTTCCGGAACCATTAATAGTGTATCACATGATTGAGAAATGTTGGATTCATCACAGTACTCAGAAATTCAAGTAGCCAAACTGGTTTTTTTATTTTTTATTTTCCTCCAGAAAAATGTTCCTGATTATCAACTGTCAGTGACTCTTAAAGAAAACACTGTTTACAGTCAAACAACTTAATTTAACAAACATATATTGGACATCTACATATTTTTAAAATATTCAGGACCATTTGGAAGTACAGCAACAGATACTCCATAAGGAGATTAAATAATTTAGTTGCATGATTTTGTTTTCATCTTTAAAGCATATATAATTCACCTGAAACTTGATGGCTACGACACTTTTTTTTCTCATTGTGATGACATCAGAACAGCAGACGAAACACCAGGGACATCAGATGACTGGGCTCCAGTATACCCGCTGTGCACAACAGGGAGCATCTGTTAATGCTACAGGAATGAGGCAAAGTTTATGATTTTTGCATGATTTTTCTCTATACTAGGTCTTTATCTAATTGGGATGCGGTTGGCTTTTCTGAAGCCAGCACCCTACATAGGTAGGAGTTAGAAACAATAAAGATATATTCAGCTTGGCTGAGGCATACATAACCCAAGTAATGAGAAAAGCTAAGAATGGAATGACCGATTTTATCAATTCATTATTCTCCTGGTTCCTCCACTGATGAGTCCTCAAATGCCACTCCTTTAAATTTTCAGGTCTTCTTCAAAAGCTTCAAAAGCCTTGGGCCACATACACCTTCCTCTCCTCTACTGCATAATAGTGTTTTAAGAAATGGTATGTATACCTTTAAGCTGCTGAGATAGGCAGTACATATTTTTTTATTATACTGTTATATGGAATTCTATTAAAGTGGGTTTTTTTTTTTTTTTTTTTTTTTACAGATTTTATTTATTTGACAGAGAGATCACAAGTAGGCAGAGAGGCAGGCAGAGAGAGAAGAGGAAGCAGGCTCCCTGCTGAGCAGAGAGCCTGATGCGGGGCTTGATCCCAGGACCTTGGGATCATGACCTGGGCCGAAGGCAGAGGCTTTAACCCACTGAGCCACCCAGGCGCCCCTATCTTAGACTCTTGAGAATTTGAGGAAAATATATGTACTCTATTAGTGTTCTAAAATCTGAAAATTTTGATTTCAAAACACAATTAGCCCTAGGTTTTCAAATAAAGGCTTGTCAAGCAGTATTTCCCTAATCTGTTAATGATATGGTGATTCTATCAAACCCAAAGATGGTTACAAAAAATATTTTTATTCCATGGTATGTCATGAGGATGAGTCACCAGGAAAAGAGAAAAGGCATATTGGAACAGCTATGGGAATAAACAGGCTGCATCAAAAACACAGGAATGAGCTGGTAAGTGATGTAGGTATAATTATTAGAAGATATCACTGTATAAAGACAGCATATAGCACTGCTACTAATAGCTGCCTGTATAAAAATGCAAAGTCCCACTCTTTTGAAGCTTCTTTTATGCATAGTGCTTTAGGACATTCTGATTTAGTAGTTCTCAACCTGTTTAAAATTTGAATCTCCTGGAGAGCTTTCTAGAAATAACCTATGTATGAGCCTCACCTTCAGATATTCTGATTTACTTGATCTAGGAAGGGGCCTTGGCAAGTGTTTTTAAAAATGCCCTACCCAGGCTGGCTAAGTCAGTAGAACATGCAACTCTTGATCTTGAGGTGGTAAGTTCAAGCCTCACGCTGAGTGTATAGATTACTTTAAAAAAAAAAAAAATCTTAAAAAACCAAAAGACACCCTAGATGATTCTCATGTGCAGGAACAAGAACTCTTAAAAAGTGCTAATACCCAGGCTCTAACCTGGAAAAGGTAAATTGGAATCCTTCCAAGTGAAGCCCAGGACAAGATACTCAGATGATTCCAAAGTATACCCAAAGGTGAAAACCAACGATTGAGACCCCCTCTGTTGCCTGGATTAAGTGTGTCAACTGCTTTTTTCTTTCTTTCTTTCAGAATCAACTCAGTTCTCAATTATCACTGTAGTAGAGTCACCAGTAAAGAAATCTAAGATTTATCCACTCTTAATAATGGTGGGTTATTCATGGAATCTCTCTTCAGTTTCAATTTCAATGTAAAAAAAGTATGGGGGCGGGTGTATGGAAATCACATGAAAAATATTTTTAAATAGTTTCAGCAAAATAATCCACACCATTTCAAACTCCTTTAGCATACAGTAAATCATAGTGAAGGATAAAACAGAAAAGTAGAATTCATTTTAGTTGAGTCTATTATTGTACAGGAGAGTATAACTTCAGCACAGAATAGGAAATCATAGCATCTTCCAATCAATTCTAGGTAGCAAATAAAAAAATAATTATGATAGTTTTCCAGTGACTGTTCAGGGTGCCAAAGTAAAACAGATTTCTATATAAATTTCAAAAAAAGCTAGAAATACATTAAAAAATATTAAATTCAAGATAATGTCTGCTCAAAAATCAACTAAAATATAAGTAAGGTGCACATTTTATTGACAGAAGATAAATCTCTTTTGCTTTTACTTAAAAATAATTTTTTTCATGCATTCTAATGGTCATATGAAAAAGATACTTTTTTTTCATTACTAACCCTGAGGAAGGAAGAACACATGTGGAATAGCTCCCTAAGAACCATACTCCACACTTCTCACAACTGGAAATGGCAAATAATGGAGGAAGTGAAGAGTATATTTATTCAGGCTTCCACACACATCAATTTAAACCACCCAAAACTAAAATTTGGGCAACTGGCACAAGTGGCATTACACTTTTAGGCCAACATACAGCAATATTTAGGGACATCAGAGCTTCATTGCTCAAGAAGCTCTATTTAGCAGAAGAAAAACACAAGTAAGTTCTATGTACACTTATCTTTCACTACAAAGAGGTTGGCTGTTTCAAGGGAGTTAATGAGAAGAAAAATGTGGAATCTCATCACAATGAATATGGGAAGAGCCAGTATTTTCTCTTTGTCAATTACAATTATTCTTCTTAGGGATTAAACTTGGAATTGCAAATTTAGCTGAATTTACCACAGTTTCAACCTTTGTAAATGAAAAGAAGTTCACTCCCTGGGCCAAAATCCCCACGCAGCAGTTGGGAGTAAGAGGGCAATGAGGACAGAAGAAAACAGATTCACTGCGTTGTTATCAAGAATTGGTTTCCCTGCTATGTACTTCACGTCATTCGCTGGGCTATTGACCACCATGCCAGTGCTTTCATCTAAACCTAGAGTGGAAAAGAAGCAAGTGAGGTGGAAAATCCAAATGACTTGATTTAAAACAAATTAGCTTTTCTCCTCCAAAGAATATAATCTTTGAAAAAGTCTCAACCACTTATAAATTGACTTCAGTGGATAATTATAAGGTGAGAGATATGGAACCCTTGATTACCAAGAACTTTTTTTGAAATGTGAGTTTTAGTACACTTCAATACTGTTTTCTCAACACTGCTGGGATTCCCTCACCGGAAGAAGGAAGAACATTAAAAGCAGAGATAGCATGAAACTAGAAGACTAGGTCTCCAAGACCAACCTGTGAGATCTTTGAGAAAAGGAATCCTGTATTTAGCCTCTGCAATGGAAACCCAGGACCCAGTGTGGTGCCAGCACAAAGTAGGCACACAAAGAATTTACTGAAGGAATTAATCTTTCCCACAGCCCACATTAATTTTTTCAATCCACTCAACATGATCAGAAACGTCCCCAGTTAGGATTCAGTGTAGAATAAAACCTAGGCTCCTAAATAAACAAACAGAAACCCAAAAACAGAGAGGGAGGGAGAGGGAGGGAGGAAGGGTAAGTGTGTGTGTGTGTGTCTGTGTGTGTGTGTGTGTGTGTGTGTGTATGTATGTAGAGTTAGTGACCTTGATCTTGAACTAAAATCAGACTGCTTCCTCCTTGGTATTTAGATAAGAGAAATGAATCTGAAAGAAAAAACATTCTGATAGGTGGGGAGCAAAGCAGAAGGGTAAGAACAGTATCTTGGTAGATGAAGAGAACTGGAAGGATTGTACACAAGGAAACTCCCCAAACTCCCAGCCTCTTACCTGTATGAATCAAAGGAGAAAACATGGTTGGTCAGAATGTGGAGGAAATACACACCTAACAGAATATGTCAGTACACTGAAATGACAATGCCTCAGAAGCAAAGCATAGAAAATTCTGGGGAAAACCAACTCTCCCATATTCCTTGAGTTGGGGCTAAAAATTCAGTGGGGACAGAAAGCATTATGTCACAGTAGAAAAACAGGTCATATGTGTACAGAGTAGTACAATAATTCTCTCTCAAAGAGACTTGGAAGACAAATGGAAGGTGGAGCATTAAAATGATCTGATCCCAAATGTTCTGCTTTCCTTGGGATTAGGTGAAGTCCCCAAAGCAAAAGTATCTGTTTCCTGCACTATTATCTTCCCCAAGCAGCTTCTACTCATTGCTCTGTGGAATTAGTTCTCTTTCAATTAATTTAACAAAAAAAATTTTTTAAAATCAGAATTGTAGAAAAAACTCTGTCTTGTCATTCCCTGGCCTCTTGATTCTTCTGTCTTTGGGACTGTTTCCATTGCCATGTTTTTCTCCCCCATATTTCTTTCCCATTTACTACACCAACAAGTTGCAATAATAAAGTGATATACTTACCAGTAAACTGCATTGTAGCTCCTAAATATGAGTCTACAACTGATCCTAGTAATCCAGCCAGACCCCCAAATGCAATAATTGGCCACTGGGGAGCAGAAATGTCTAAATCATTAACAAAAACCAACTGTGTGAGGAAGTATGTGATGCCCACAAAGGTGCCACCAAGTAGACTGGAAGCAAGGCCCACCATTGTGACCCCTCCATTGGTCCCTGAAGAAAAAAAAAAAAAAAACAACCATAAAATAATCTGGTTAACAATCAACAAACACATAAAATCAAGGAAACAAATAAACAACAAAATTGGTACCTATCTTATCAAGACCAACTGAAGAAAAGGTTCTCTTTCATACAATCCAAAGACCACAGTCTACTTAAAAAGAAGTCTTTTCTCCCCATTAACTCCTGACATAGTAAGCAATGCAAGGGAATGGTTCCATGAAGCCAAACTGCCTGATTTCAATCATAGTTTTGCCATTTCTAAGTTATGTGCCTGTAGTTAAGTTACTTAACTTCTCTTAATATCCTTGTTAGTAAGATGGAAATAATAAAAGAACTAATTCACATGAATATTGAGGGTATTAAAGAGGATGATGATAATGATTAAGAGAAAAAAATGAGGGACGCCTGGGTGGCTCAGTGGGTTAAGCCACTGTCTTTGGCTCAGGTCATGATCCCAGGGTACTGGGATCGAGCCCCAAATCGGGCTCTCTGCTCAGCAGGGAGCCTGCTTCCTCCTCTCTCTCTGCCTGCTTGTCATCTCTCTCTGTCAAATAAATAAATAAAATCTTTAAAAAAAAAAGAGAAAAAAATGAAAAGGATATGAAGAAGAAAAAGAAGAAGAGAAAGTAGGGGAGAAAAAAGCAAGGAGGAGAAGGGAAGAAAAAAGGGAGGGGAGGTGATGACGAAGATAACAATATAGTAGTATTAGTAGTTAACAATAACAGGCAAGATCTGTGTTAAAGCACTAACCACATACCAGGTCCTCATGAAACACTCTAACATTCTCTTCTTTTTCCTCTCCTCCTGATACATCTCTGTGTTTCTGTATTGTTTATCTAGGACTTGCTATCATTTCCTGCAAATATTATTTATCATCAGCTTAATAGCCAACCGCAATTTTCCAGTTTAGAAGACTAAAATTCTTAACAGTCTCTTAAGTCAGAAACATAGTAAGTCAGATTTTTTTTTTTTGTTCATTTCATTATTTAAAGAAACTTAAATACTCACCAACTGGAACTTTTTCCCAGGTTGTTATTAGCCTTGGTGGACTTTTACTCAGAATTGGACCAACTTCTGAAGCCCATGTGTCTCCAGCAGAGCAGGCCAGTGCAGCCAGGAGAGACAAACACATCCAGGAAGCAGTATATTGCTTGGAAAAATCTATTGGGATTTCCCCGGGGCCATTTTCTATCATGTAGAGCAGGGCCAGCTCAGTGGGCACAGCTCCATTACAGAACACCTGAACCCAATTCCTCTGCCCACCTACAAACAAACAAGTGGATAAACAGGACAAGAAATGTTTTCTCTTCAGAAGGAAAATCATGCAGTTACAGGAACTTAAAGTTTAAAGAAAGAAAAATTACTATAATTTTAATAATGACTAAAAATCAAATGGTACCTTTGCTTACATTCTATATGGTTTTAGAATAATGATAGATTTTAATGCTTCTAAAATTCCGCTGTTACTATTGTGCTGAAGTAAGGATAAACTAAATTAGGCCACTACTTAAAGTTATTCTCATGCAAAATTTATCTGTTTCAACAGTCTAAACATGTTCTGATTATAAACTTATAGTATCTTGGGATGAAATAAAGTGATAAATTATAAGTAAAATAAATTATAAGTGATGTCAAACATAATTCATTTTACCTTCTTTGTATTCTGAATCTAGACGCTTCTTTATTTCTCCCTTCCATTTAGTGAGTTTTGAAGAAGAAAGGAAAAACATCAGCAAAGAGGTAAAAAAGCTGAAATTTGCAATGGTAAGGATAAATCCAACCACAAGCCCTGAAAGAAAAACATACATACACAGAATTATACTCATTCCATACATTAATGCAGTGAAAAAAAGAATTGGGACTTTTTTCAGTTATTTTTTACATTATGACCTGAAATGTACATTACGAAAACATTTTTATTTTTACCAATTCAGGTATTACCAAATAGTAAACTAAAAACTGGTTTGATTAAATTGAGATAAATTTTTTTTTTTTTAAGATTATTTATTTATTTATTTGTCATAGAGAGAGAAGCGAGAGCAAGCACAGGCAGACAGAGTGGCAGGCAGAGTCAGAGGGAGAAGCAGGCTCCCTGCCAAGCAAGGCGCCCGATGTGGGACTCGATCCCAGGATGCTGGGATCATGACCTGAGCCGAAGGCAGCTGCTTATCCAACTGAGCCACCCAGGCGTCCCAAATTGAGATAAAATTTTTTAGCATATTTTTACCTCCTTTCAAACAAACTATAAATATATGAATGTATGTTATCATTCTAGACATACTTTTTGTAATCAAATTGTAGAACACAATAAATAGCAGTAATTTATATATAATATTTGGATAGATAGCTAACTTTCCAAATTAGCTGTGGATCTCCCAGGGAGGTTTAGATTGTACAGTCTTTCTAGCTTCTAATTTTTATATTTTCCCTTCAGAGCCTGAATCTTTTTTTTCTTATAGGCTAGCTTTTCATGCTTTTCAAAAAACTTTCACATGCCCTTTTGTTGAGCCTCATAAACTACGTGAGAAGATGGAGGTAGTGGTTCTTAGTTATGTTTTAATATGTAAATCTATCAAAATAATCCTGGATTTTATGTGGAATCAAAAATGGAATACTTTCAGGGCACCTGGGTGGCTCAGTGCGTTAAGCCGCTGCCTTTGGCTCAGGTCATGATCTTGGGGTCCTGGGATCAAGTCCCGCATCGGGCTCTCTGCTCAGCAGGGAGCCTGCTTCCTCCTCTCTCTCTCTCTCTCTCTCTGCCTCTCTGCCTACTTGTGATCTCTCTCTGTCAAATAAATAAAATAAAATCTTTAAAAAAAATGGAATACTTTCTGTAAATGTGATTTCAGATTTTTAGACTTTTTTTTGTTTCTTTTATTTGGACAAAGAAGAAAGGGGACATCCTTCATTTTTCCATGGGTAGACAATTTCAAGGAAGGCTTATAATACCTACAGTCTAATCAGAAGAACAAACAAGATTGTGCACATGCATGATTGCATGTGCAATGGGCGGGGTGGAGGTAGAGGCAGAGGGTGAAGGAGAGAAGCAGACTCCTAGCTGAGTGTGGAGCCTGACACAGGGCTTGATCTCATGACCCTGAGATCATGACCTGAACCAAAATTGAGTTGGATGGTCAACCAACTGAGCCAGCCATGTGTGCCCCTATAGGTTATTATAAAGAGAAGATGCATATCTGAATTAGCTTTTTTTTTTTTAAGATTTTATTTATTTATTTGACAGAATGAGACAAAGTGAGAGGAACATGAGCAGGAGGAGTGGGAGAGGGAGAAGCAGGCTTCCTGCCAAGCAGGAAACCCAATGTGGGACTTGATCCCAGGTCCTGGGATCATGACCTGAGCCGAAAGCAGACGCTTAATGACTGAGCCACCCAGGCACCCTGGAATTAGCTTCTTAAATTACTCAGATTAGGGGCACCTGGGTGGCTTAATTGGTTAAGTGTCAGAGTCTTGATTTGGGTTCAGGTCATGATCTCAGGTGGTTAGGTCGAGCCCTGGATGTCAGGCTCTAGGCATGGAGCCTGCTTGGGATTCTTTCCCTCTCCCTCTGTGCCTCCCAACCCCCCCACTGAAATGACTCAGATAATCTTTAAAGGTCTTTGTTACAAATTTTGAAAATGTTCTTAAAGTAAAATTGGTGGTTAAGCAGCAGAGCACTCGTGTTTCTATTACCACAATAGTTAGTTAATACTACAAAAATGAATGGAACAGAGGATATGGGGAAGACAGAAGAGTAGGAAGCACCAGGAAATCTGTCTTCCCACCTAGACAACAATTGCACTGGAACAATCTAAAAAAACTGTTTTGGAACTCTGGAGTCTACTGAAGGCTTGTAACTTTCAAAGGAAGGCTTGGAGGGGGAAACTGCACCTAACTTTGGTCAAGTTCATTTCTTAACAGTGTAGCCCCCTACCCACTCCCACGGCAGGAAGGGCAGGAACTGCAGGTGCAGTCTGTACACAGCTTGTGGGAGCCAGGTTGGGCAGGAAAGACTTATTGTCCACCTACCAGGATTTGATATTTTTGAAGATTTCATTTACTTATATGACAGAGAAACACAGTGAAAGAGGGAACACAAGCAGTGGGGAGTAGGAGAGGAAGAAGCAGACTTCCCACTGAGCAGGGAGCCCACTGCAGGGCTTGATCCCAGGACTCTGGGATCATTACCTGAGCCAAAGATAGATGCTTAACAACTAAGCCACCCAGGCATGTCTCAGGATTTGTATTCTGATCAATGACTGCTGCTTCTGATTATGGAGGTATAGACATAGAGGCTGGCAGCCGTTATTACACTCCACCCCCCAACTGTTACAAGCCCTTTCTTGTCTGGTTGAAGAGACTTCCAAAGGATTTAAAGGACTGATGCTAACCTTCCTTCATTTTTCTGTTTTTCCTCCTTTGGAAAGCCAGACATTAAAGACTAGGACATTCAAAAGAAACTCCATTTATGGGGAAAATTAGAAGGTGATAGTGCATACCCAGGGAAAGGTATAGGCTCAGAAAAGACTGGGAAGATCTTGGGTTTATACATCAAGGTGATCCCTGGCACAAAGACAGATGCAACAATCAAAAGCAAGACAAAACAAAATGAAAGAAAGCAAACCCTGGGGACAGAGGAAATTCTGATTTCCAGAGCTGCCACACTGTTAGATTTAAATGTCCAGTTTTCAACAAAAATATCTTGAAGCATATGAAGAAACAGACAAGTATGGCCCACTCAAAGGGAAAACAAAATGAATGGAGACTGGAAGGCCAGATGGTGGACCTACTAAGCAAAGACATCAACCGTTTTAAAGATGCTCAGAGAACTAAAAGCAGACATGAAGAAAGTCAAGAGAACAATATGGGACAATATAGAAATACTAATAAAGAGACAGAAATCTAAGAGAAACTGAAAGGGAATACTGGAGTTGAAAACAATTCAGTAGAGATTCAAAGGCACATCAGAGCAGGGAGAAGAAAGAATCCACAAACCTAAAGACAGGCAATGGACATGATTCCATATGAAAAACAGAAAGAAAAAAGAATGAAGAAAGGAGAACAGAGCCTGTGGGACATATAGGACACCATCAAGGAGAACAACACACATGTGGGAAAGCCCAGAAGGAGAAAAGAGAAGGAAAAGGGGGCAGAGAAATTATCTGAAGAAATAATGGCTGAAACCTTACCAAGTTTTTTTTTTTAATTCCAAAGTTTGTTGAAGACATACATATAAACATACAAGAAAGAAGCCTAGCAAACTCCAAGTAGAATGAATTCAAAGAGAGCCACACTGAGACACATTATAACCAAACTGTTCAAAGACAAAGACAATCTTGAAAACAGAAAGAGGTAAGCAACTTATCACATATGAGGGATCCTCAATAAGATTATCAATAGGTTTCTTTTTTTTTTTAATTCATTTTTTTTTTAAAGATTTTATTTATTTATTTGACAGAGAGAGATCACAAGTAGGCAGAGAGGCAGGCAGAGTGAGAGAGAGAGGAGGAAGCAGGCTCCCTGCTGAGCAGAGAGCCCGATGTGGGACTCGATCCCAGGACCCCGAGATCATGACCTGAGCCGAAGGCAGCGGCTTAACCCACTGAGCCACCCAGGCGCCCCATCAACAGGTTTCTTATCAGAAACTCTAGAGGCCAGAATGCCAGAGGCCAGAAGGTACTGGGCTGATATACTCAAAGTGTGAAAAGAAAAGGAAAAAAAATCTGTCAAACAAGAAGCTTATATCCAGCCAAATCATTTTTCAAAAGTAAAGGAGAGGGGTGTCTGGGTGGTGCAGTTAAACATCCAACTCTTGGTTTCAGCTCAGGTCATGATCTCAGGGTCCTGGGATCAAGCCTCACATCGGGCTCTACACTCTGCAAGGAGTTTGCCTGAGATTTGCTCTCTCCAGGACACCTGGGTGTCTCAGTTAAATGCCTGCCTTCGGTTCAGGTCACTATCCCAGGGTCCTGGGGTCAAGCCTGCATCAAGCTCCCCTGCTCACCAGGGCAGTCTGCTTCTTCCTTTCCCTCTGTCCCTTCCCCAACCGACATACACTTGTACTCTCTCTCTCAAATAAATCTTTAAAAAAAAGAGATTCTCTCTCTCCATCTCCTGTTTGTATTGTTTCTCTCTCTTAAAAAATAAATAAAATCTAAAAATAAATAAATAATAAATAAATTTTTTAAATCTTAAAAAAAAAAAACAACATATAATGTATTATTAGCCCCAGGGGTACAGGTCTGTGAATCGCCAGGTTTACATACTTCACAGCACTAACCATAGCACATGCCCTCCCCACTGTCCATAACCCAACCCTACCGACCCCCCCCCCTCCCGGCAACCCTCAGTTTGTTTTGTGAGATTAAGAATCTCTTGGGGCGCCTGGGTGGCTCAGTGGGTTAAAGCCTCTGCCTTCGGCTCAGGTCATGATCCCAGGGTCCTGGGATCGAGCCCTGCATCAGGCTCTCTGCTCAGCAGGGAGGCTTAACCCACTGAGGCAGAGGCTTAACCCACTGAGCCACCCAGGCGCCCCAAGGCAATGTACTTTTTTTTTTTTTTTTAAAGATTTTATTTATTTATTTGACAGAGGGAGATCACAAGTAGGCAGAGAGGCAGGCAGAGAGAGAGAGAGAGAGAGAGAGAGGAGAACAGGCTCCCTGCTGAGCAGAGAGCCCAATGTGGGACTCGATCCCAGGACCCTGAGATCATGACCTGAGCCAAAGGCAGCGGCTTAACCCACTGAGCCATCCAGGTGCCCCAAGGCAATGCACTTCTAAAGAATGATTTCTTTCACGTAGTTTAAAAATACCTTGGTATTTTCTGCAACTCCTAACTATGTCTGAACTCTGACTCATATACCAGTCCCATGAGACAATGAGCAACAGAAACTGGTTTTATTAGGTCTGATCAGCTCTGGCTATCTGACAAAATGACACTTTTATTTCAGAAAGACTGAACACCAGACACAATTTGGTGACTTAAAAAAAGCAAGGCCACTCTTGTGAAATCACATGAAGCACAACCACTGGCCTTTCTAGACAATTCTCCATTTGCGTGCATTTCCACTACACTTACAGCATATAGCTCTGGGGATTAAATGCCTCAAACCCATCTCTTTTATCATCTGTGTCCCCTGACTAAAACAGTAAGCTCTCTGACAATGGGATTTTTATCCATTTTGTTTATTACTAAATCCTAGGTGCCGAGAAAAGTATGTGGCATATAGGAGACCCTAACAATACACTTGTTGAATGAATGACTGGGAAGAAAAAAAGTAAGCCACCAAGCTGAATAGTTCTGGTAAGTGAAATTAAATTTAAACTTGTCGAATACTATTGGCTAGTATTCAAACGATGCCTGTGTGGCTCAGTTGGTTAAGCATCTGCCTTCGGCGCAGGTCACGATCCCAGGGTTCTGGGATCAAGGCCCACATTGGGCTCCCTGCTCAGGAGGGAGTCTGCTTCTCCCTCAGCCTGCTGCTCCCTCTGCTTTTGCTCGATGTCAAATAAGTAAATATATTCTTTAAAAAATAATAAAACCTGTCAAGCCAAAAATCTAATGACAGACTATCCATACTGAAGGAACCAAAGGAACACAGTGAACAATTGGACTATATAATACCTCCTTCGAACAAATCATCTACTCAGTGCTTTACAGTTTATAGTCATATTCCCATATGTCCCCTCATGTGATCCTCCTTATTCTCAAAATAATCTCTCAATGAGATCAGAGGCAGCAGAGTGTGTTTACAGTGCTAAATTAGGACTAATGACCACTAGTATTTTGAAGGTTGGGTAGATATCTGGCTTCAACGTGAAGGCGCGCTTCTAGGAGAGGCACCTGGATGGCTCAGTTAGTTAAGTAACTGACTCTTGATTTCCACTCAGGTCAAGATCTCAGGGTCATGAGATGGATCCCTGTGTTGGGCTCTGTGCACTCAGCACAAAGTCTGGTTAAGATTCTCCTTCCCCCCTCCCTCTGTCCCTCTGTTCCCCAAGCGCATGCTCTCTCTAAATAAATAAATAAAATCTAAAAAAAAAAAAAAAAAAAAAGACCTCCCAGTTCTAAATAATCGTCATTCTGGGGGCACCTTTGGCTCAGGTCATGATCCTGGGATCCTGGGATCAAACCGCGAGTCGGGCTCCCTGCTTGGTGGGAGACCTGCTTCTCCCACTCCCACTCCCCTCTCACTGTGTCTCTGTCAAATGGGTAAAATCTTTAAAAATAAACAAACAAACAAATAAATAAATGTCATTCTGTAGTGATCTCATCCTGCCTGTAGTATTTGAGGGGGAATCCTCATGGTTTGGGGCTTATAACACTAGCAGTATATCAAAGTCCTGATGTCACATCAGATCATGTCACCCCCTTGATTTGAGGCAGGGGAGATTCCACCTAGTTTGGAATAAAATCTTTACTATGGAGCGCCTGAGTAGCTCAGTTGGTTAAGCATCAGTTTCAGTTCAGGTCATCACCTCAGTGGGGACTCTGCTTGGGACTCTCTCTCTCCCTCTGCCCCTCCCTTGTATGAGCTCTTACTCATACACACACGCTCTCTTTGCTAAAATGAATAAATCTTAAAAAAAAAAAACTTTACTGTGTCCAAGACTCCTTATTACCTGGTCCTTGCCTATTTCTTTAATTTTCTATACCCCCCCCCTTTTTTAAAGTATTTTCCAGTCAAATGAGTCTATTCTCATACCTAAATAAGCCAGTGTATATGTCAGGGTCTTTACACATGTTATTCTGTCAGCTTGGAACAAGCTTGTCACTGCTAGCTTCTTCAAGTTTTGGTTCAAAACTACGTCCTTAGAGTAAAGGGTTATGCTTGACCCTATATACAAAAGAACGCCCACATTCCCTAACATACACACTTTATTATTTTAATTTTTCTGGTAAAATTTATCATTATATAAAAAGTTGTATGTATTTTGTTACCTAACTGTTAATAAAGAATAAAAGTTCCACCAGAACTTGAAACTTTGGCCTTGTTCACAGCCATATCCCCAGTTTCCAAAAGAGGGGCATATAGTAAGTACTCGAAAAATATGTCCTAAAAGAACAAAAATCTGGCCTATCCCTAACTCAGTTATGAAAAATAAATCTAGGATACTTAGTTTGGACTGCTTTGTTTGAGGCTACTAATAGCAATTTCCTAGAATGATTCTTTCCAACAGCTCCTCTACTGTCCACCTCCCAGGAGTGCTCCAATGTTTCTGACAGCAGGTAATTTACTACAACTGAAAGAGCAGAATAATCAAGGAACTAAAAAATCTATCCCATGGGGCGCCTGGGTGGCTCAGTGGGTTAAGGCCTCTGCTTACGGCTCAGGTCATGATCCCAGGGTCCTGGGATCGAGCCCCACATCGGGTTCTCTGCTCAGCAGGGAGCCTGCTTCCTCCTCTCTCTCTGTCTCTCTGGCTACTTGTGATCTCTGTCTGTCAAATAAATAAATCTTTAAAAAAAAAATCTATCCCACTAATCTACTTGATATCAATTAAAAGTTAAATTTGTACATTGCACTGAGTATGTCAGTATCTGAAATTTTGACAGAATAGGAATGCTGAATAACAACTTTATCATTGTCTAAAATGCATAATGGGATTTATAGTCTCATAAGTTCAGAATTTAGAAAACATGAGTTTAAATTATATAAGCAAGCACTTATTACATAAACAGTTAAAAGAAAAACATACCTCCTAAAGCCCCACTGTGGTCTAGACTTTTCTTTTTAAAGCCATTAGAGACGATCAAAACAGGAACAACAACAGAAAACAGCCAACGCCAAGGAGAAACAGGCTGTAAATTACCTAAAAAATTAAATTTACAGGTAAGTCTTGATTATAAGCTTTGATAACTGCATTCTGGATTAAAATACTATCATAAGTAGAGAAACCGAGATGAAGTCACCAAAGTAAAATAACTATGTTAAGATTTGTGTATTTCCAGAGAGACAGTCCTTTTGGGAAATGACCAAGTAAGTACTGTCTAAGTTTTGGTACTTCATATGTATTTGGAGATTTGAGATATATATCTAGTTCCCCACTGTTTTGAAAAGGAGGCATGTATTAAATCTCAAGGATTGTAGAGAGCATGGGGCACCTGGGTGGCTCAGTTGTTAAGTGTCTACCTTTGGGGTTGTGATCCCAGGGTCCTAGGATTGAGCCCTACATCAGGCTCCCTGCCTCCACTTCCCCTGCGTGTGTTCCCCCTCTCACTAGGTCTTTGTCAAATAAATAAAATCTTAAAAAATAATAATAATTGTACAGAACAAACTTTCTTAGCAGGATTCAATTATTCCTCTTTCTGCTTTTTAGAGAGATTTATTTTTTAAAGTAACATTCTTACAGGCTACACACCTCTATTCAACAATTAGCAACTGATTTTTCCAAAGGTTGCATTCACCTCACAGATGTTTTTGTTTGTTTCTTTGTTTGGCTAGCATAATGTTTTCAAAGAGTTGGGAGTCAATATTTAAAGATTTCATATAAAAACCCAGAACCTTGGCTTCTGTTTTAAAAACTGGATGCTCAGGCCCACATGGCAGAACTGACCACAGTGGAGAGAAACCACCCTCTTTAGACAGGTCAGAGCTTTCTCGTTTAAAATCCCCACAGTGGGGGACGCCTGGGTGGCTCAGTTGGTTAAGCAGCTGCCTTCGGCTCAGGTCATGATCCCGGCGTCCTGGGATCGAGTCTCACATCGGGCTCCTTGCTCCGCAGGGAGCCTGCTTCTCCCCTCTGCCTCTGCCTGCCATTCTGTCCGCCTGTGCTCGCTCTCTCTCCCTCTCTCTCTCTGATAAATAAATAAATTAATTTAAAAAAAAATCCCCACAGTGGGGGACGCCTGGGTGGCTCAGTTGGTTAAGCAGCTGCCTTCGGCTCAGGTCATGATCCCAGCATCCTGGGATGGAGCCCCACATCGAGCTCCTTGCTCCACAGGGAGCCTGCTTCTCCCTCTGACTCTGCCTGCCACTCTGCCTGTGCTCGCTCTTGCTCTCTCTCTCACTGACAATAAAATCTTTTTTAAAAAAATAAATAAATAAAATAAAATCCTCACAGTTCCTGACAGACTCCTACACAACAAGACTAAGTTAAATACGAAAAATGTGAACGAAATGTTCACATTTTGTTAAATACGAAATGTGTTAAATGACGAAAAATGTGAACTATTACTATGGCCCACATTTCTATCAAAAATGGGAAAATAGAAGGCAAAGCAGGCCAAATGTTCAAAAACAAAAATTCTACTTCTGAAAATGAACACAATTCTTGTGTGTTTAAGATGCAAAAATCAGGGGCCTGGTTCCAGAGGGACACTTTGGTTTACAAATCCAGGTTTATTCCATGGAGTTCAAGTCAGACTTAATAATAGCACAAACAAAAAAAATAATAATAGCACAAACAAGAATCTCCTCTCATGCTCTACTGTGATTCATTATGAATGAGTAATTCTGAAAGCTTCTGAACCTGAACACTACTCATTCGATTATTCACATGTCTCTGAAAAAGGCTAAGGTCTGAAATGGCAATCCCTTTCTTGCTCTCACTTTTTCCTTTCAGCTGAACAGAACTCTATTTTTATAGAGTACCAAGGAAATTTCTGTAAAGGCATACTTAAACTCTAGAGTATTCAAAACTGTCTAGGCTTGAGTCCAGAATATCTTATAAAGTGGGGCTTCAGATTTTAAAAAAGATGTCTGTTCTTTTGAAGTGACCAAAGACCAGACAAATCCTCCAAAAACTCCAAATGTAAACATTATACCACCTTTTATTTTTATTGCTATTTTTACAGGATACATAAAACTGATAAACTACTTACAGACATTCTTACTAAACGCATCGCTGCAATTGGTTTACAAAACTGTATTTCATTTCACTTATTTCTCATGTAGATGTAATAACTACACACAACGCAGAAATGTATTTTGAAATGTTTCACCAGTATTATCAGAGGCAGCGTTTATTAAAGGTTTTTAAATCTTCAAAGCAGTGTTTATATTTTAATGTTGGTAAATTAAATTCAGGCTGTGGAAGTTAGGAAAACATAATTTATAACCACTCATAAGATACAAGTTGTAGATTTCATTAATGATACAATCTTCAATTCCACCAATTAGATTAGAAGAAAATAACTCAGAACATTCATACTTACCATAATAGGTGCTTGCAGTCATAGATATAATCCAGAAAGCTAAAGAAATGCAAATGATCAGGCTCAATATAACTATATTGGTTATCATCTTTATATACTTTTTGCAAATATTGTCGTCAGGACCTGTCATGGAAAATAACAATATGAGCCCCTGAGGGACAGAATAGTGTTTCTAGGGAAAAATAAGTCGTTTAAGTTGCCAGTAAAAAACTCCCGGAGGCAAACATAAATGCCAACATCTTCCACCGACCGCAAAAATAACATAAATCCTAACTATTTCTGGAACCTGCGGCTGACGGATAGCTCAAACTCCTGTGGGCGATGTTAAGACCTCACTGGAAAAGCAAAGCTCATTCCTTCCGAGCGAGGGGTCCTACACTGGCGGTCACTTCACACCTGAGCCCCGCAGCCAGGAAGGCGAAAGGAAAGCGGAATCAGCCAATCGCCGGTCCTGGGACAGCGGGCTCCGCCTCCACCACACGCCCACGCAGTGACGCGGGGTCGAGGGTGGGGGGGCCGTCGGTCGCACAGAGACAAGGCGCGCAGCCAGAACCAGGGTGGGTTCCGAGGGTGAGCCCTGGGCGGTGGGGCGCAGTCCCGTCGCAACAGCCGCGGGAACCGCCCAAAGTTCAGGTCCAGACCCCCAGGCCGCGGACCCTGAAGCTCACCCGCACGCCGAATCGCGTCTCCGCTTCCTGCGCGCATGCGCTGCCGCCATCTAAGGGCGTGGCTTCACTCACGTAAGCATTTAAAAGGCGGCTCCAGTGCCGGCGGCTTGGCAGAAGCACCCAGGGGCTCCAGGGTTTGGAATTCTCCTCTGAATAATGATCTGGAGGCTTAGAATCTTGCATTTGAGAACATACTCAGGGGAAGATTGAAACTACCACTAGGGTAGGAATAGAAAACAGAAGTGTAAGTGAATTTAAACCTAGCCAAGTCCATTTCAACCGTGATTGAATGCTTTTTCATCTATAAAAAGTTCATGCCATATAATAATACGGGTTTTTAAAAAGATTTATTGATTTGTTTTAGAGAGAGAGCACAGTGGAGGGAGGGACAGAGAGAACCTCAGGCAGACTCCCTGATGAGCCCGGAGCTTGCTCTATGGATCCTGAGATCATGACCTGAGCTGAAACCAAGTCAGAGGCTTAACCCACTGAGCCACCCAGGGGCGCCTAATATTACGGTTTTTTGTTGTTGTTGTTGTTGTTGTTGTTTTTAAGGGGAAAGGGGATATATTGTTTTGGAGGAGCAATTTCATGACTGAGAACATTATTTAAAATGACACTGTTTAGCACCTATAATGTGAGGGACATTGCTGGTTGCTGGAGATGTAAAGATAAAGTGGGGCATAGTTCCTGCTATTGAGCTCAAATTTATTGTTGTGACACCACTTACATTGTGGAACTCTGTTCCTACACCTCTCATTTTAAGTGTGTGCCTTCAGTCAATTCATTTAGAAAACAGAATCTCTTGTTAACACCAAGTTTGAACCTTGTGGCTTAAGTCACATTTGAAATTAACTTGTGTGCCTGGGTTAAAATTAAGTGATAATTATGACATATCTGAACTTTTTCAGTCGATTGCTGACAATGTAAGAAGAGGAGGCAAATGAGTTTCAGGTGTAGTACCCAAATGTTTTTTAACCCAGAGTACTTTTTCTTTGAAAAGTAGTGTTTGTTTTTTAACTACTAAGTACTTTTAAAAAACACACAATTCTAAATTTAAGTAACATGCCAAGACAACATCCTTTTCTTTGGTAAGAAATCTAATTAACTGTGAAGTGGGATTAAATAGTAGTGTCCATCTTATTTGACTAAATTTATATATGGTTTTCCTACAGAAATTATGTGCTCACTTTATTTTTGTCTTATTCTGTTTGGTACAGATAAATAATTGAATTACCTCAGCAAGTTGACTGGCCAATATCAGTCACACCAGATAATTGGGTAGGGTTAATGTCACTTCAGTATGCTAAGCGAAGTGTTATAGAAAGAGGGATTGTCAGGGCGAAGACGAAAGATTACAAAGTTAAGTGACCAAGCTGAGGGAAGGGCACTCATAGTTGGTTAAGGAGAGCATGAAAATAGGAAGTCCAAGAGAATGGAGAAGAGTTAGAGATAAGGTTTGAAATATTGTATCTAAACAAGCTGAAAGTTCACCTAAGAGATAGGCACATACCTGCTTTCTTTTCTTTTTTTTTTTTTTTTAAAGGATTTTATCCATTCATTTATGACTTCAACGAGTTGGGAGTAGCGGCAGGAGAGAGAAGCAGACTCTCTACTGAGCAGGAAATCCAACTCAGGGCTCAATCTCAGGACCTTAAGATCATGACCAGACCTGAAGGCAGTTGCTTAACTAACAGAGCCATCCAGGCATCCTACATACTTTTCTTGATATTAAACTCAAAAGTTTTTCTTTTTCAACCTTTGGAGCACAAGTTTTAAAAGCCTAGGCAGCAATCTGAAGACTGATTTCTTATATTAGATTCGACTCATTGTAAAGGACATTAGGAAGAGTGTAGGGAGCAGGAGTAAACAAATGGAATATTTCCTTCCAATAGTCTTGAGGACAGGGACCTTGTTTGGTTCATCCTAGTTTGCTCAGTGTCTTTTAGTGAATATTAATATACTTTTTTTTGGATTAAAGTATCAAATTAAAAAATGAATTAAAAAAAATCACATCTTATGGGGCACCTGGGTAGCTCAGTTGTTAAGGGTCTGCCTTTGGCTCAGGTCATGATCCGAGTCCTAGGATTGAGCCCTGCGTCGAGCTCCCTGCTTAGCCAGGAGCCTGCTTCTCCCTCTCCCTCTACTGCTCCCCCTGCTTTTGCTCTCTCTGTCAAATAAAGTCTTAAAGAAAAATAAAACTAAAAATTCACATCTTATTTCCTATTTTGTCATTAAAATCATGCTTTGGTAATTGTATTTACAAATAAATCTTCGTGTAAGCCTCTGAATTATTGTTGGGAGAGACAGAATTTTTATAGCCCTGTATATCTGGTTTAGATTGCATAACCAGTATGAAACAGTGCAGTGGCACAGGGTGGCTCAGTCAGTTAGTTGTCCAACTCTTGATTTCGGTTCAGGTCATGATTTCCAGGTCCTCTGCACTCATCGTGTTGGGCTCTGTGCTCCGCACTTGGCCTTCTCCCTCTGCTCTTCACACTCCCACCCTGGCTCGTGCTCTTGTGCTCTCTCTCTCAAATAAATAAATAAAATCTTAAAAAAGAACAGCAAAAGCAACAAAAAAAAAAAACCCCGAAAAAAACCACTGCAAATAAACTATAATGCATGCTTAGATATAACTTGAGCTATGAAAATAAAAATGGTAATTCCTCTTCTAGTCTTTACATAATCCCTATTCTGTTTACAGTTTGCTTCAATTTAAGGTAAAGGATTTCTACAGAAATATTTTAGTGGGTCCATGTAAGGAAAAGACTTCCACAGAGCTAGTCAGGTGTCTTTTGTTTAAAAAAAAAAAAAAAAAAGTCAGACGGTAATTTCCTTGTAAAACAATTTTTAATAACATTCTCAGAATACAATAGTAATTGTTTAATATACATTATAAAATGATTAATTTTAGGAAGTTTTCAACTGTCTAAATACCTACAGAATCCCATATTCTGGCATAAAGATGAACTATTTTCTCTATTATACCAACATTAAAATTTACCCGTATTCTAACATTGAGAACTGAGATAATTTACCAACATTATAAAATCTACCTAGAAAAGATCTACAGTGATTTCATAGATGATCTTAACTACATATGTAAAATTTTTTATTTTAATTTTTTGAGACACACGACTTGTCCTACTTTAGTAACATGATTCATATGTTGGATGGGAGTTATAATGTGGAGGGCAAAGCAAAGGATTTGAAGGCTGAAGACCATTGCTCAATCTAGGGATTGCACTTCCTAGATTGCTGGCACTTCTATCCTTTGTGCCTCTTGGCACATTTTAAACATCTAAATAAATAAATAACATTAACAAGGATTTCTTCACTTGTAAATTGGGAGATAATGCTACGTAATTACGGCACAGAATATTTGTAAACAATAAGAGATCAAATGGATGCCATAGTGATTTGTTAACCTTCAGACGCTGAACTAAATTATCTGTAAAAATCTTTTAGCAAAGTTTGTTATTTTATAAAAATATCAAATGTCAAATAAACTTGAGTACTTGGCTGATACAGTATTTAGTTGTATTTTCCTGTTAAAATGATACCATTAACAACTAATTTGTTCAGTGTTCATTTTCAAGTTGAAGTTGAAAAATGTCTTATAACTCATTAAAAGAACACTGTATATAATTCAGGTCAATTCTGATATTCTTCTGTCTCCTTTGGTTAAGTCATAAGAAGAAATCAGTTTTGTTTCAGGGGAATATTTTTTTGGAAAAAGGTCTAAAGTTTATATCTTTTAAAATTCCAATTCAACAGCATTTACCAAAGCACTTCACGTAGATTTCTTTAATAGCATTTATCATATTGTATTACAAATATATATTTTTTTCTCAGAAGACTTTTGAGGAACTTAAGGGCAGATAATCATGTCTTCTTTGAGTCAAGTCATTAGCCCTTGTCTGGTTCTTCATAGAGGTTAGTGCCTAGCAGGCATAGAATGAGTAGCACATAAAATGAACAGAGGATATGTGTTGGGTCCAGCAGAAGAAAAAGAGCTGCTTTATTTTTATGGTAGGTGGTCAAACTGATAAGTTTATCAACAACAGAAAACAGGATTTAAAAAGATTCAGGTTTTTCTCTATGAATGAGACTAGTTTGAAGGTAGACAGATGTATGTTTGTTAATGAAATAATTTGATTCAGGGAGAATTTGGAGCATGTTATCAGGACAGTAACGTGAAAATGACAAGGAGAAAACACCAAAAAAATGTACTTTAATATTACTTAGTGGTAGTTTATTCAGTAGTCTCAAATAATAATGAAGTCTAGTTAACTTTGCTAAAAGCTTGTATTTTATGTCTTATTTTTGTGATTTTTAAAATGTTATATTAAGATATCAAGATACTATTGTAGATGGGAATGAGCCTGCATTAATTAGTATTTTGTTTTATATAGGGTAGGGGTGATGAACCACATGAGAGTTTATACTTGGAAAACACAGTTTAGGTTTAGATGATTATTTGCTCAGCTTATTTTGAGGTATAAAAGCTATGGTCAGTAAGTGAAGAGATATTTGAAACCATATTAGAAAAAAAAGATGGAATGACAATTTCAAGGAGCTATGTCCAATATTTGGGAAAAAATGACTAAGAAGGTTTATAATACTCACAAGAGGATTTTCAAAAATATTTGTTTAAAGTGCCCCAGGATAACCACACAGACTTTTCTTACCTTTGCCTTTGTGAATCTAGTTGCTTGGGAGGCATTTGTTATGAAAAGAAAGGGTGCTGGGGCACCTGGGTGGCTCAGTAGGTTGAGCCTCAGCCTTTGGCTCAGGTCATGAATTCAGGGTCCTGGGATTGAGCCCCACATGGGGCTCTCTGCTCAGCGGGGAGCCTGCTTCCCACCCTCTCTCTGCCTACTTGTGATCTCTCTCTCTCTCTCTGTGTCAAATAAATAGGTGAAATCTTAAAAAAAGAAAAAGAAAGAAAGGTTGCTAATATCGTAAAAAGACTACCGATAGGATCCAAGCAAATGTCACCAAAAACAAAACAAAACAAAACAAAACAAACACAACCCAATCCTCCCTCCCCAAAATTCTTTATAATATAAAACAACCATTACCTTAAAGGAAAAATTTCTAACAATTTTGGTTCAGCATATACATGCTGCTTTCATATGGTAGTGTCAGAAGCTTGAACTAAAACTGAGTAACTTGATTATTACGCATTAATAATTTTAATGTGATTTGCCCAAAGCTATTTAAAGGAAAGGATTCTTACTAAAATTAAAAATTTATCTGGTGAAATAAGGTGAACTCTTTAATTAGTTCAAGTGGCAACTATCATAGTTCTCATATTCTTTTTTTTTTTTTTTTAAAGATTTTTTTCATTTGACAGAGAGAGAGAAATCACAAGTAGGCAGAGAGGCAGGCAGAGAGAGAGAGAGAGAGGAGGAAGCAGGCTCAAGATGGATGACTCAAGAGCATTTCAAATTCAAAATATTATAGAATCTGTTTTAAAAGCTAATATTTTCATGAAGGAGGCCATGACTTTTATCACTTTTGTTAGTGAGCAGACACAGAAAGTTTAAATAACAGAATTTTCCTTGTACCTCAGACTTTTTCCTTATAAAATTTCCCAATCACAGTGCCAGTAATAGTTCAATTAATACAAAACCCAGCAGTTTTAAAGTCATATTTAATGTTGGCTAATTCTTACTTACCATCCTATTTAGAATGTAATATCCGAACATTGGTACAGGAAAAAAAAATTTCTATTAGAAATTAAACATATTGTCATAGACAGTTCTTTAAAAGTAGTTTTAAAAGACAAAAACACAAAACACCTTGTAAACATACAATTTCCTAGCAAAATTTTTAAGTACATAATTTTCATGTAAGGCACTTCCATTCTTTTTCAAATATAAGTTTCATAGAAAGTTTCATTTTTTTAATAATCAAGTCTTCATAAATTATACAGTAATAATGGTACTTCAAGTAAAACTTTATTAAATACCCAATTTTGGCATAATTTCCTTAAATATTTTTACCTTTGAATAGAATGAAGGATGGGCATCAAGTTCTTTGTGGGCTACTCTTAAAGGAATGTTTTATAGAATTGGTAATGTTTTATCTTGTTGATCAGGTTCAAGAATCTTGAAATCTTCCAAAGGAAGACTGCTTAAGGCAGTTGGTAAAATGTGTTCTGATGTGCCCTTAGGTAATATGTTATTTGCTTCCAGATTCTTCACCAAGCATGTGGCTTTGATCCATCTTCGTGTTGCTCTGCGTTCTTTTTGTAAGCAAGTTTTCATTTTCTTTCTTAAACTTGCTATTTCTTTTTCCAGTTTAATTATCCTCTTTTTTGCCTCCATAGGATTCCTAAAAGCATAACTGTGTTCAAGTAGTACTTGCTGGCTACTAATGTTTGATTTTAAATTAGATGGTCCTGTTGGGGTACAACTGTTGTTTTTCTTCAAAAGATTCCTTGACTTGAGTTTCTAAGCCAAATAAAATTAGAGAGTCGAACATAAATTATGGAATATCACAAATAAGTAAAGTTTGTTCAGTTTTTTATAAAAGTAATTAAACTGCTCTTTTAAAAACTGATTTTAAAAGTTTGATAGGAAACATCAGCTGCCCATCTCATGTAGTCATGGATTCAAGTTCCTCAACTTGTTGCATTAGCTCCTGCCACCTTATTTCATTTTATCATTTCTCTTCAGAGGAATACAAACATTGTTTGTATTTTAGGGAGATTTTAAAAATCTTTTGCAATTTTCTCACTAAGGCCAATGTAATGTATTTAGACATTTGGTTGATCTCTGATACTGATTTAATCTCTTTTTTAGGTAAACACTATTCTTTCAATTTGATATTTCAAACCTGGGGTTCTATTTAATAAAAAATTATCCCCAAGTTATCAAGCTCCTGAATAGATTTACCTATTAAATGTTCACAATTAAATCTTCCATTCTAAGATTTAAAATCTGGCCAGGAACTTTATACCCAACTCTGAGGACCCTGAGGACTTTCCTCCCTTTATCTCTTTTACTCAATTGTCCTCAAGTCCCATTAATTCTACCTCCTAAATATCTCTATCATGAATCCTTTCTTCTCCGTCACTCTTTTTTTTTTTCTTTTTGGTTAAAGTGTGTTTTTCTTTTTTTTTAAACTAACATATGATATATTATTTGTTTCTGTGATTCATCACTCTTACACAATTCACAGTGCTCACCATCACGTCCATTATGCTTAATGCTACTGCCCACATCAGGCCTGTATCATACCTGGCTTGAATATATTAAAAAATTCTTTAATGATGTCCACCTCATTCTGATCCTAATTCATATTCTGCCACCAAAATAATTTTTCTAACAGATCTGATGTTTCTGTAACTGGCTAACTTTCTCTTTGCTTCATTATCTAAAGACAAAAAAATCTTTACATAGCAAATAAATACAGGATCTCACCCCATTCTGCCATTCACCATCTTGATTCATACTCCCATATTAAATCACCTTCCGTTCCCAGATTATGTTTTAACTTCCTAAATGTGCTTCTTTTATTGATTCAACAAATAGTATTAAAAAAAACACAGGAATTCATTTTTTGACAAATTTTCCTCTCTGATCAGATTTTTATCTAGATTCCCAACTGGATAAAATATTGTTTTAATACATTCATTATCTACCTTAATTCTCTCCTTCCTTTTGTATCACTTGCTAACATTTGATTATTTTCCACTTAACCCTCAACCCATTGACTTCTGTTCTCCTCATGTTGTTGTAATTGTCCTATGCAAGGTTAAGAACCCTCTCCTAGGTTCTAAACTCCAAGCTCAACTCCAGCACAAAATCTAAGCTTAATTTCTTAGCTTGATGAAGTTTTCTGTAATGCCCTCCTCTGAACTTATATTCTTTGTTGTAACTCTGGTATTCTCTGTGCTGTTCTTAAAGCTCATCACACACATTTTGAATATTATCTTAAAATCAAGAACAGAATGATGCTAGAGATATCATTGCTCATGATTTCTCAGTTTTACCATTGGTTCAGTTACTAATAACTGGATAATAACTGGAAGTAATGTAAAATTCCAATATAGTAAAATCAGTTTGGATTGCGGAAAGAATACCGAAGTCAGGAGACCTGAGCTCTAATTGTAGTATGTACCTTTCCTGCACAAGAGAAGTTTTGTGACTTTCTTGAGGCCCAGTATTATATATGAATTTTGATATATTCTGAATTGTTCTAATTTGTAAACAAAAAAGAATGGGTACCAAAAATGGTAAAAATGGATAAAAGAAAAGTAATGTTACCTACCATAGACTTTAAATGGGTACAAAAATCAAAAATGGTTGGAACAGCATCCATTTTAAGTCGTCGAGTTTGTCCTGTTAAGTCAAAACAGGAGGCTTCAAAATGCTTTGAACAAAGAAAAGTGTGTTTTCCTGGCACAAAATTTTTGCGCCTAAGCAGGCGAATCCATTCTTTTCTTCTTTTAGGATCCAAAGGAAACCTTTAAAAAAAAGAAAGAAAAGGCAACTCATATTCCAACAATTACACTCTGGTTGCACCTTAATAGTTAAAAGAAATTTTAAAAGATGATGATTTAAAGTGTCTTCCATCTACATAAAAAATTACAATATCCAGACACTGGAACAAAAAGCAAGTCATGCTATTTTTTATAAGTTGCAAAAAAATTAATGAAAAACTGACTTGAGTGTTTTTATTTTTCAGGGTTTTAAAGAGATCTTTCTTCTCAACCTGGTTCTTAACATGGGCAGTAAAAATAAACAAGACTATACTGATCTAGATCAAGGTTACATAGAACCATTACGCGCACACGTAATTCCCAGTGCTATGATCTGCTGATGTATGTACATGGTCAAGAAAAATCAAATATCTGCAGATTAAATTTTATCAAGGAAAGCCTAGACACAGTCTTGTATTCCTTCCTCTGTGTTCCTTCACTGTGACACTTACCACATTCTTTTATAATTTTTCCATTTTAATAAATTTCCAGTGAAATAAAAGTACAGTGTAAGTTTCTTGAGGACAGAGATCATTGTATCATCTGTTTATCTTTAACACTTAGCACAGTGCCTTTCAAACAGTAGGGGCTCAACAAATATTTGCTTAATTGATATAAAAATATATAAATTAACAATTCACTGTATTCATTCCATGTAAACTGCATATATTTTTAAAAAATGAACTCAAGGGGCGCCTGGGTTGCTCAGTGGGTTAAGGCCTCTGCCTTCAGCTCAGGTCATGATCCCAGGGTCCTGGGATCCAGCCCCACATCGGGATCTCTGCTCAGCGGGGAGCCTGCTTCCTCCTGTCTCTCTGCCTGCCTCTCTGCCTACTGTGATCTCTGTCTGTCAAATAAAAAAAATAAAATCTTAAAAAAAAAAAAAATGAGGGGCGCCTGGGTGGCTCAGTGGGTTAAGCCGCTGCCTTCGGCTCAGGTCATGATCTCAGGGTCCTGGGATCGAGCCCCACATCGGGCTCTCTGCTCGGCAGAGAGCCTGCTTCTTCCTCTCTCTCTCTGCCTGCCTCTCTGCTTACTTGTAATCTCTGCCTGTCCAAAAAAAAAAAAAAAAAAAAAAAATGAACTCAAGCTATGTAGTACACTAGAAAGCATAATTATTTCAAAAAGTAAAATGCTGCTGACAAGGAAAGCAGGAATGTTATTTCTTTCATATTTATTTTAAATACAAAATATACTGGTATGTACAAGTGTATACCTGCTAAGGAAGAGAAAAATATAAGGGACTGCCCCAAAATTCTAGTGGTAAGTATGCTGACTTGAAAACACAAGAAATCAACATTCATAGTTATTAGAGTTGAGCTCTTCTTTAGTTTGATGACTTTATCCTTCACATACTATGAACTAACTCGGATTTAAAAAGAACTATTCAAATCATGTTAAAAGATAATGTGACTCTGAAACCCAAGTGAAGCTTTACCAGGTAAAGCTTTTGCTAGACTACATATAGTAGGTTTGCTCAAATTACCAGTAGTGATGGGCACAAATGAAAAACCAGATTAACTGGTAAGTAACCCCATTTCCTGTCCCTATTACCCTACCTAAACAAACCCTAATCTGAAAATAGTAACATCTGTATGTCACTCTACAGTTCATGTTTTCATATATATGTTTTTTTCTATTTCACTAGAAACTTCTGATGGAGGATTTATCTACTCTGCCTAGCCCTTACTTGTTAATAATAATGTATTCTCATTTCAAAGATCTCTGTTCCAATGTTTAAGGGTTTGGAAATGTTTCCTGTGGCCTCAGCTAAAAGTCAAGCTTTTTACAAGCACATTTCTCTTTTGGGCCTCAATAAAGATGCAGAACAAATAAGTATCATTGCCATTATCATTGTTATAAGAACCTTCAAATATATGACAACTGTCAGATACTGTTTTTCAACTTTTTTTTTTTAAGATATTATTTATTTATTTGACAGAGATCACAAGTAGGCAGAGAGGCAGGCAGAGAAACAGGAGGAAGCAGGCTCCCCGCTGAGCAGAGTAGAGGAGAGAGCCCCATGCGGGGCTCAATCCCAGGACCCTGAGATCATGACCTGAGAGGAAGGCAGAGGCTTTAACCCACTGAGCCACCCAGGCGCCTGTTTTTCAACTTTATTTTAGCTCTTTGTAGAAAACTTGTTTTCTTCCTTTGCAGAAACTGTTATTTTTTGGATTTATTATTAATTTTTTATTTAATTAACAAAAATGTACTATTTGTTTCAGGGGTATAGGCCTCTGATTCTTCAGTCTTACACAGAATACCCAGCACTCACCACAACATATACCCTCCCCAATGTCTATTAAAATTTTTTTTTTAAAACAGCATTTTTTTTAAGATTTTATTTATTAATTTGACAGACAGAGATCACAAGTAGGCAGAGAAGCAGGCAGAGAGAGAGGGAGAAGCAGGCTCCCCGCTGAGCAGAGAGCCCGACGCGGGGCTCGATCCCAGGACCCTGAGCCGAAGGCAGAGGCTTTAACCCACCGAGCCACCCAGGCGCCCCCCCAAAATTTTTTTTTTAAAGTAGGTTCCACGCTCAGTGTGGGGCTTGAGCTCGACCCCAAAATCAAGAGTGGCATGTTCTTCCAATTGAGCCAGCCAGATATCCCTAGCTCTTTTTTTTTTTTTAATTTTATTTATTTATATGACAGAGATCTTAAGTAGGCAGAGAGGCAGGCAGAGAGAGGGAAGCAGGCTCCCTGCTGAGCAGAGAGCCCGATGCGGGGCCCAATCCCAGCATGACGTGAGCTGAAGGTAGAGGCTTAACCCACTGAGCCACCCAGGCGCACCCCTAGCTCTTTTTAAAACTCATTATGAAACCATTGCCTAATTGAACCTTAACCTGAGCCAATTTTCCTTGCTTATTTTAAGATTCAATTTAGGAACCCCATATTCCTAAGGAAATTCCATGGATTAGACTAGATGTTCCTATATCATATAGAATACCATTGTATTCTAATTGTTTACTTTTCTATTTCCACCCCTAGATCGTAAGTTTCTCCTGTGTAGGAGCTATGGTTTTCACTACTTTATCCTGTGAAGTAAGCACTCAATGAACTTTCTCAGTGAATCAACGAATGAACAAACTAATGAGATTAGTTTGGCATTACTAATGTTTACCTGTGTTGAAATAGAATAAAAATAATCATTTTAATTTGAAGCAATGCTTTTATACAGCCTTTACCTTATATTTTGTTTTTCATGAGTTTGGATTTTTCTCAGCATATTCAACAGGTGAGAGATGTAGCCCATAAGCTGAATTTAAGTAATAATAAATCCTCCTATAAATATTAAAAAATTAACATGGTGGTTAACTGATGGATTTGTCTACCAATAATAGAACCAAGCTTTCAGAAACATTAGATGCTTTGGAAAATAATGCTACTTTGCTTGAGTCTTTATTAATAGTTGAATGCCTTTTCTATTCCAAGACTGTCCTAGGTGCAGAAGACATAGTGGTGAACAAAACTAACCTACCTTTATGCTTTAGGGTATCTACTTTTTACATGAGGATATATTGTAATGGGAAGGACAGAGAATCAAATGGCTTGATGCAGTTAGAAAGGATGGCTGAGAACATGGTCTTTGGAGTCAAACCAAGGTGCCAGTCCTGGTTCCCTCAGTGTAATACCTGAGTGACATTAGGCAAACTGTTTAGCTTTTTTAGGGTTCAGTTTTATCAGTTATACAGTGGAGTAATATTTGTACCTAGTAGGATTCCAGGGATTCAATGAGATAATGTAAGTAAATAATTCACCCAGTGCACAGTACACAGTAAATACTAAATAAAGGCTATTTATTAATATAAAAGTAATTACAGATGCCATGAGTGTTATCAAAAGGTAAGTATAGGGTGGCAGGGAATCATAAAATAGGAAGAGCTAATCTAGTCAGGAGGTTTTAAGAGAGTAGGCATTAGCTAGAGAAGGTAGGATGGGGGTGGCAAGAGTGTTAACTATCATGGGGACAGTGAAGAGTGTTATGACATGAAATGATGCTGGAGGGGCTTCTAAGTTTTTTAAAGAGTAATTTTGAACTCATCCAAAATGGTTTAAGAAGTCCATTAAAAGGCCTAATTTAAAGAACTGATTAACATAAAATTTTTTAACAAGCTGTTAAGCACAGCCATTATTAAAAATGTACATTTGAAATGAAATGAAGACCAAAGATAATAAATACTGAAACCCATCATTTCATAATTACTTTACTATTATCTATAATAGTAAATAGTATCTGAAAATTATTTGTCTGTTTTGTGTGTGGTACTGCACATTTCTTCCTGATTGTATGATTAGTGATGTCATACTGATAACTTGAAACTAGCCATGGTAGAGAATTGATATTGTGGAAATTGGGCAATTGCTACAGATCAGTGCTTTCCCCTTTCCCTGGAGATCCTGCTGTTAAACCTGTTAAGAACATACCATTGATTATCACTGAGCCACCCAGGCGCCCCCATACCATTGATTATAGAAGAGAAGCTAGGAGTGCCATCAATAGAAGCAGTGAATCCGTTCAGAGGCTGTTGTAATAATCCAATTAAGAGGAAATATGGGAGGGGCACCTGGGTGGCTCAGTGGGTTAAGCCTTTGCCTTCTGCTCAGGTCAAGATCTCAGGGTCCTGTTATCCAGCTCACATCTGGGCGTCTGCTCAACAGGGAGCCCACTTTCCCCGCTCCCTCTGCCTGCCTCTCTGCCTACTTGTGATCTCTCTGTCAAATAATTTTATATTAATAAATAGCCTTTATTTAGTATTTACTGTGTACTGAGGCACTGGGGAGTCAAGGGAGGATGACCTCCCACTTTTGGGGTGGATGATGTTTTCATTTACTGAAAAAGGGAATACAGGGGTTGAGGTGGTGGCAAGAGCAAATTTATTACTATAAAATTTTGATACATTGAGCCTGAGCAACTGAAGAGAGACTAGGGAAATACTGAGACACCAACAAGTTAAACTGAGACCACAGGAACAGTTGAAATCATTTTGGCAAGAATAGTAAGACCTAAGTCAGAGAGGACTGAGAAGGGAAGAGGCTGGCAGAGAAAACTGAAGACAGGTCAAAGAAGATGAAAATCACAAAATTAGTGTCAAATAATTCAAAAGTAGAGAGTATTTCAAGGAGGAAATGAAGACATGCCATGAAAAGAAATACAAGAGTGATAACTCATAGCAACAGCAGTTTCAGAAAATTATTGGGGGATTTAGACTGGAGTGGGCTAAGAGATAAGAAAAATGGATAGTGAGTTTAGAGAACATAAATTGTACACAGGGATAAAGAAGTCTATCAACATCCTAGGAAAGAATTAGTCAAACATTGTATTTATGAAATAGGAATGTAATTTATTATAATGTTAAGATCTAAGTTTCCATAAAAAGGTTACTTTCATAGGAGGCAAAAGGTCAAGTATGCATGTTACTGTATCACTGTGTATCTCTTTTTTTTTTTTTTTTTAAAGATTTTATTTATTTATTTGACAGAGAGAAATCACAAGTAGATGGAGAGGCAGGCAGAGAGAGAGAGGGAAGCAGGCTCTCTGCTGAGGAGAGAGCCCGATGCGGGACTCGATCCCAGGACTCTGAGATCATGACCTGAGCCGAAGGCAGCGGCTTAACCCACTGAGCCACCCAGGCGCCCCATCACTGTGTATCTCTTAAACATTCAAGATTATTGGTGCCTTCGACTCTTCCCTCTCCCTCATCTTCCATATCAAATGACCATACAGTAGTTTCTAATCAAACATTTCTTAAATCTGTTCACGTCTTTCTATCTCTGTCAGTATCACTCTATTCCAGGTTACTGGTAGATGCTCCCTTCTTTTATTCTAACTTCCAGTTTTTTCCCTACTAACTCTCACCTCTTTCAATCTAGTGCTGGTTGTGCCAGCAATGAAGTACATAATTTAGCTTAGTTGACACTGTAGGAGAATTTCTCTGTGAAAGAAGTGGTAGATAAATTAATATTGTGTATTAAGCTCATTTTGAACACTTTAAGTAACACCATAATTCTCCACACTGCTGCCAGAGGGCTTCTTAATATGCAAATCTAATCATGCTGTTCTTTTAAAAACTTTTGTGTCTTCTCAAATACTCACTGGATAAAAGATAAAATCAGTACAGTAGCATACAGGACTAAATCTATGTCATCCTTTAGTATCATCTGAAATTTCACATCCTTTTGAGAAATATTGACTTTACAAGGCTACAGGCTAGGTATTGAGGTGTCTCTTCTGTGGCACTTAACCATAATTATCCTTCTTTCTCACTACCTACTAAATTCAAGAAGTATAAGAATCTTCAGGGGTTAGGGGGTGGGAGGGCCCCTGTGTGGCTCAGTCGGTTAGGCCCCCAACTCTTGATTTTGACTCAGGTCATGATCTCAGGGAAGCGAGTTCTAACAGCCAGGGGCGCTCCCCACTTGTTGGGATAGGCTCAGTCGTCTTCTCCCTCTGCCCCTGCCCCTGCTCCAGCTCTCTCAAGTAAATCTTAAAAAAAAAAAAAAAAGAAAAGAAAAAGAAAAGAAAATTTTCTGGATCGCTGGCACAACGTCAGGCAAATTAGAACCCTGTACACATTTGATGGATGAATGAATGAAGCACTACATTTCCATGAAATACCTGAAAAACAAACATCACAAGGATTTTTTTTTAAAGTAGCGGTTTTTAATAAGGGATCATTTAGTCATAATTAGGCAAGGAAATAGTTAAGGATATAATTTTTTCCCCACATTCTAACATCGTACTAAGTTGCTAGATATAGAAAATCAGAACTATTTGCACATAGCTTTTTTTTTTTTTCAATGCTTCTTTTCTTCAGGCACAGGGCAGGCACTTGCACAGAAGGTAAACATTTACCGAGTACTTACTATATTTCATGCAGTGTTCACAATGTTTTCAAAAGTTCTGATTTGACAGGACTAAAGACTTTTGACTGCTCTTCCAACAAACGGAGGAAAAACGAAACCTAAGTTCTTTTCATTCCTCTATTCTGGGAAGAACAGAAGGCTCATCTTTTGCACTTTCATTACCATCTCTTCATTCCATGGATACCAATGATGACTCAACTCCTCCGCAATAACTGTATGTGACTATTAGAAATCTAAATGCTTCCCATGTCAATTTAGCTAGTGAGAATTTCCTAACATTGATGGGAGCACAGCAGGCTTTTAAGGCGACTGCTGACTTGAACAGGAAGGTTTCGCTTCCTTTTAAGGCATCACTCAGGTCAAGACCCAGCCTAACACAAAAGAATAGAAAATTAAGATGTTCTTTTACTTTTTCTCTAAGGCGTAACCACCATACAGCACTTGGATTTCTTTGACAAAGTGAGTTAACTCTCCCCGAAGAAAAAAATTGGACAGATTTGAGAAATACACACAAAGGGCAGAACTGATGCTTCCTTGCTACTACCTAGGTAGTGAAGTCATTAGAATTCATAGGATCCTCTTATTCCTTCCACACAAGCGACACCCAATCTAGGAACTCCCGTTTCCGTCACCCCCACTCCCTGCCCAGGTTACCTGTGGAAGCTGATGTTAATGTGCTTGTTGTAGGTAGTAGCACAGCCCGCCGCGGCGCAATTGGTCGGCATTTCCCTTTCCCCCTCATTCGGCGCTGCCTTAAGCCTGTTCTGAGGCGCCGGCGGCTACGCTTCCTTCGGGCAAACGCTAGGCAAGCGAGGCAGGGGACGGGCCCACCGAGAGGAGTCGTGAAAGCCGAGTGGGATAAACGGGTTTGTCAATGGGGGGGATGGGGGGGTGTCAGTCCTCCCTGTCTCTTTATTAATATGGCGGACTTCAGCCAGCAAAGCAGACAGTCCTGGAACTCCGGTCGCCTACGTTTACCTTCACCAACATGGCGGACACAAGCCGCCCTCTCCCGGCTGCTTCCAAAAAGGGAGTGGGACTACTGCGTCTCTTTGGCAGCGGTCCTCGGAGCAATGAAAAAAGTGTCTCTCCCCCACCCCTCTGTCACTATGAAACTCTCGCGGCCAAGACTAAAAATGGGACCGCCCACCCCGCCACGCACCCAGATATCCCAATCTGGAGTCGGGGGTGGGTGTGAGATAGAGGTTGGAACGACAAACCCGGAGACAGAGGGGGAAAAAAGACTACAAGTTCCACTAAGCATCGCGTTGTCCTAATTATTATCGCGTGAACTGGACGCTTGTTTCCTGCGTGCCGCAGGAAGTGACGTCACGGGCCGAGCCACTTCCAGAGGCCCTTTCTCGCGAGGCGGAAGAGCCCCGATCGCGGAGGAGCAAGGGGGCGCTAGGGAAGGGAACTGGGTTGCGACGGTCCGGCGAGAAAGAGCTGGGGTGCGGGGAAGTTGGGGAGCAAAGCCCGCTAGGTGTCCGAGTAGGGTAAGGCCGCACCGACCGGGTCCGTTAGAAAAGAAGGGAACCGGGGAGGAGAGCAATTGTCGGGCGGATCCCCGGACGGAGGACTAAGGTTGTGTGGAAGGCGCTGCTCCCGGGATGGCGACCGCAGATATTTCGGCCCCGGCCTCCAGCGGCCTCTCGCCCAAGGAAGAAGGGGAGCTAGAAGATGGGGAAATCAGCGACGACGATAACAACAGCCAGATACGGAGCCGGAGCAGCAGCAGCAGCAGTGGCGGCGGGCTGTTGCCGTATCCGCGGCGAAGGCCTCCTCACCCGGCCCGGGGCGGTGGATCTGGCGGAGGCGGTGGCTCCTCCTCGTCGTCGTCCTCTTCTCAGCAGCAGTTGAGGAATTTCTCACGCTCGCGGCACGCGTCGGAGCGGGGCCACCTCAGGGGACACAGCAGCTACCGACCCAAAGAGCCGTTCCGGTCTCACCCGCCCTCCGTACGGATGCCTTCCAGCTCACTGTCCGAAAGCAGCCCCCGGCCGTCCTTTTGGGAACGGAGCCACATCGCCTTGGACCGTTTCCGCTTTCGAGGCAGGCCTTACCGGGGTGGAAGTCGCTGGAGTCGGGGGCGAGGAGGGGGTGAGCGAGGAGGCAAGCCGGGGGGCAGACCTCCTCTGGGAGGAGCAGGATCCGGATTCAGCAGCAGTCAGAGCTGGCGAGAGCCCTCTCCACCTCGGAAGAGTTGTATCCTTAACGTGGCGGTCCGCCCTGGGTGTGTCACTTACTAAAGTTCCCTTTAGCGTCATTATTAGGTCTATGAGATGAGTAACTTTTCTGAACCATCAGAACCGCTTATTTGTCACTGTGTCAGTATACTTTTAAGTTGTTCTTTGGTAGTCACGTCCGTGTGTCACACTATATAGACCTGTTTCTTAAGGTGTTTTTTGTGTGTGTGTGTATATTGCTTTTTAACATTAAGGTATTACGGATTGGGGACAGGTTAGTGAGATCAGATTTGCAATAGTACATCGGAAAGCCAGGTTTCAATAGTATTTACTTTCACCGGTACAAGAACTTTGTTTTTAATGTAAGGTTGACTTAGACTTAGATTGTTAGAAGGAGAAAAAGAAATCATAAACGATTTGGGGAATACTGTTGCTTATACAGTATTGAACTTTGACATTGAAAATTGTGAAGTTCCATTCTACGTAATACTATAGTTTTTATTCGTGATTCTGCTTTTACCTTTCCTGATTAATTTTTACACATGCTGCCTTTTAAAGTGGGGGAGCGGAGAAAGATCTGTATCTTTACCAACTCTCTTGAATTCATACAACCTTCTGCAAAACTTTAGCTCCTTCTTTATTTCTTATGTTCAGTTTTTGAACATTTTATAACTCAAATGTAGGTTAGAGAAAGATAAACACTTTTAATTTCAATACATTGAAAGCCATGGAGTGTATGAAAGGGTGAGATTATGGGGAGGTTGAAAGGAAAATAGCAAAAATATCTGATTTTTGTTGTCTCTAATCCCATTATCTGTAATTCTTAAGTTTACTTAAAATTTATACTGGGGAATCAGTCATCTGAAGGTTTGCTAGGTTATGATGGGTTTTGTAGACCTAGGTTTTATTTCATGATAACTGCATAAAAATCATAAGTACAGTTATTATTGGTTGTAATTTCTATGGTATATTGATTTTTTAACATGTATGAAACTTACATGTAATGACATTTGTTTGGGAGACATTCAACATTATTTTTATAGAATACTTAGGATCAAATGGTCTTTTCCAGATGACAGAATAACAAATGGGCAAGAAATGTAAGTTTAGGTACAAAGTGGCAGTTTCTGGTGCTAGTGCCCCGAAAAAACTTAATTTTGCAACCAAAAGTTGGATTAGGAGCACCTAGTATTGTTTCAAAGAAAATCAAGTAGGGATTTAACTTTTAAAAAGATAAATGATGTTCTTTCAAAAAAAGAAGAACTCTGCCCAAGATATATTTTTTTTTTTTTAAGATTTATTTATTTGTCAGAGAGAGAGCGAGCGAGAGCGAGCACAGGCAGACACAGTGGAAGGCAGAGTCAGAGGGAGAAGCAGCCTCCCTGCGGAGCAAGGAGCCCGATGTGGGACTTGATTCCAGGACGCTGGGATCATGACCTGAGCCGAAGGCAGCTGCTTAACCAACTGAGCCACCCAGGCGTCCCAACCAAGATATTTTTTTAATGAAGGATTTGTTAGTTGTTGATTCTGATTCTAAAAAGAGGCTGCTTCAGCACATATATATTTTTTAAGAACATAAAAGAGGAAGCTTAGAATTTGTGTTGGAGAGACAGATGTGAGTAAATATAGTTTAATAAATATATAGTTTAATGTAAAAACTTCAAAATGAGATACGTATAAAGTACTCTGGGAGCAGAGTTTTTTCTTCATTTAATCTGTATTAGAGAAGGTGGTGATGAGGGAATTTGCTTAGCTCCTGCCTTTGCCTTCTTTCTGTCCATTCATTCAATACCATTTCGGTCTTTGCCATATGTATACTTGTTAATTGTTAAGCTTATATGTTTCTTTTAATAAACAGGCGTATGATGTGAAAAAAGTACAGGGATATATCCAATCCGATTTCTGTAGTAACTTAGCAGAAATGAGCTCTCTTGCTCTTTCTTTTCTATAGATGCTGCACTTGAGAAAAGGATGGTTGTTTTGATCCTCTGCTCATTGTTTTCCTTATGAAGTATCATTAATCCATCCTAGAGGTGGTATTCTTTGTAAGAATTTGTGAAGGAAAACATAGTTTTCAGCTACTCTTATATAATGTGAGCAAACAAAATTTGTAATACAAAATTTTATTAATTTAAATTCCTTAATACCAAGACTGTATTCAGGCTTATTCGTATATCCACTGTGCACTTACAATAATGACAGTTTTATTTTATAAATAATGATTTTAAGAAAGAATAAGAGTTGTGGGGCACCTGGCTAGGCCAGTCAGTAGAGGATGTTACTCTTGATCTTGGGGTTGTGAGTTCAAGCCTCATATAGGGGGTGGAGTTTCCAAAAAAAAAAAAAAAAAGAAAGAAAGAAAGAAAGAACAAGGGATATACTGTGGCTCATTTCCATAATCTAGAAGTGAAGTAACATGGGTAGTAGTATTTGTTTCTTTGTTTTTTTGTTTTTGACTTATTTTTCTGTAATGATTAAGGTAAGCTAGGTGCAGCTTTAAAGAAATAAAATGAACCACTCAGGACACCTGGGTGGCTCAGTCGGTTAAGCTGCTGCCTTCTGCTCCGGCCGGCCATGATCCCAAGATCCTGGGATCCAGGCCCACATGGAGCCTTCTTGCTCAGTGGGGAGCCGGCTTCTCTCTCTGCCTCTGCCTGCCACTCTGCCTCCTCGTGCTCTCTCTCTCTCTGACAAATAAATAAAATCTTTAAAAAAAACAAACAAACCAGATTCCGATGTGGCACTTATTTCCATTATCATTCATTTAAAATTTTTCTTAGTGATAGACACTTTGTCAACCCCTCTTAGCATATGTTTCCTTTGGTTGATTACTGTTTTAAACATTCTAATATGAGAGGTAACATAATTAGGCCAGTGTCTCTCATCAGTAGAAAGTCATTTTCACCTGCAGTTGGAAAGCGTTTTTTTTTTTTTTTAAAACCAGATTTCACTTAGAAATTACATCTTAACTAGTTTAAAATTAAATCTTCTCTAAGTGTTGGTTTCATCCTAGTTGTCCTGTGTTAGACAGAAATAGGAGATCTTATTTAGCCTTGACAGAGATTAGTTACAGTTGTAACTCCGTTGCTTTTCCTCATTTATCTGTCTTTTCTGTTAGTGTATTGAATCTTTTCTCTCTACAAATCTTGTCAAAGTCTTCAGTTTTATTTTTTTTAAATCACTGGTTCTGCCTTTCGATGGCTCCATTGAAAAGTGATGTGTAGATGAGGATAATTGCAGAATTTATGTACAAAGTATATAATGGTGAGGGGAGCAAGTAATGCTCTGGCTTCAGATAGGAGGTTCATTTGAATTTTAGATTGGGGTCAGTTTGAAGAACAGAAAAACCTAAATATAAAGCTTTGCATAAATTGTGCATAAATTGAACAGGGGAAATGTGAGATTGGAAAGGAAGTACAGGTCAAAGGAAGGCATTGTATGCCATTATAAGTATTTTGGATTCTGTTCTTAATGAGATTTAAACAAGGGGACAGATCTGATCAGATTTGTCTTCTAGATACATTAGTTCAGCAGCAGAGTAGGGGATGGCTTGTGGAAGATAAGACCCAGAATATCTATGATGAGGCCAAACTTCTTGTATTACGTAAAATACAGGAGTGCACTAGAATGCTCAAAAGGAAAAGTGAAAGAGGCTAAATAGTGAGAACACCATTATTATAGGAGTTGGAAAGGAGTCATGTCTTAAAGGAAGATAGAATGTAGGGAAAAAAGAGTGGAGTTAGAAAAGCCAAGAGAGAAGTTGTTTGCAGTGTCCAAAGCTGCGGAGAAGTCAGGTAAAATAGTTTGAAAACGTGGTGGATAAACAAACTCAGCTGGCAGAAGCCAGATTCTGTTTGGTTGAAGAATTAAGACAGGTTATGAGAGACTGACTAATACTGTTTGAAGAAACTTGCCTCTGAAGAGCTTAGGTCACAGAATCAGAGGTTTACTAAAACAGCTTTGTTGCAGAACTGGTTTTTTTTTTTTTTAAAGATTTTTCATTTGTTTATTTGACAGTCAGAGATCACAAGTAGACAGAGAGGCAGGGAGAGAGAGGGAAGCAGGCTCCCCGCTGAGCAGGGAGCCCGATTCGGGACTCGATCCCAGGACCCTGAGATCATGACCTGAGCCGAAGGAAGAGGATTAACCCACTGAGCCACCCAGGTGCCCCATTGTTGCAGAACTGTTAAGATTTTCAGTTGTAATGCTAGTTTAGTTTCTGGAGTTAATGGTGGTGAAAAAAAATTTGGTGGTGATTCCCATTCTTTATATTAGTCATCAGGGAAATTTTAAAATATCTGAAGGTTGATTGGTACTGTAGGTTGTTAAACAGAGGAACCATCTTTAGGGAACTGTAATGATATCCTAGCCAGTTTCCATAAATGACATATTGTCACATAAAGTACTTGTCTTTAAATCTTGTTAATTTGTAGGCTGGAGAAGTGAGGTGTAACAATTTTTGCCAGTGTGAATTATTTTGAGTAAAGATTATAGTTTGGAATTTTGTAGCCATTTATTTCTAAGGAAAAAGTTATGTTCCATGTATCACTGTGTTAGAGGAGGAAAACATTTTTTGGTAGCATTATTCCCTATCTTCAGAGACAAATTAGTTTATAAGATATACATTTTGAATACTATGGAAGTTACTTTTTTAAAAATAATGTAATTCCCTCGTTTTTTGTTGTGCATATGTTGCATATTAGTATACTTGAGCTTCAGGATTCTTAGGTATTTGGTTTTTAAGAAAATGCTTCCTATTTATAAACTAGTTTTAACTATTAGTTGTCAGTGTTTTTACCTTCTTTTTTTAAATTTGAGACTTGAGAAGAAATGAATTAAGAGGAAATGTTTCCTCCTCATTATCTGAAATGTAAATTACCCATATCTGACAAACCATTCTATTTCTCCTCTCTTCCTTTAGAAAGGAATCTTTAAGATACAGCTTATATAGGCTTTTCTGATAACAATGGAAGGAATGCTGCCCTAACCTAATTAGGTGGAATACCTGTAGGTACTGCCGATAATAACTGATACCAGTGATTTTCTAAGTGGATTGTTCTGTATGGTTACTTGTTAAATTTGAAATACAGGCACATGTTACTTGTTAAATTTGAAATACAGGCACATTAAGAAATTGGGCATACAGTAAATGTAATTTAGTAATTAAAAATACTAACTCGTCTTTTTTGAAATACATGCTAAAAGGGAGATAAGTCATCTATAACCTAATGAGTTTTTATTAAATTTACTGAAAAATTTGCAGAAGCTGGTTTCCTTAATATGCTTTTCAGCCAAAAGTTTTGGAAGATCTCCATCAAGAAAACAAAATTATTCATCAAAAAGTGAAAACTGTGGAGAAGAAACTTTTGAAGACTTACTTTTGAAGTATAAGCAAATACAGTTGGAACTAGAATGCATCAATAAAGATGAAAAACTAGCTTTGAGTAGCAAAGAAGAGAACTTGCAGGAAGATGCTAAAACATTGAACTTTGAGGACCAAACAAGCACTGATAATGTCAGTATTACAAAAGACCCAAGTAAAGAAGTAGCTCCTGAGGAGAAAACACAGGTCAAAACTTTTCAGGCATTTGAATTAAAACCACTCAGGCAAAAATTGACTTTACCAGGGGATAAGAACCGGTTGAAAAAAGTTAAAGATGGAACAAAACAGCTTTCCCTGAAATCTGACACTACTGAACCTAGTCAAGGTAATGGAATTAAAATTTTCAGTTAGTACTAAGATGCTTCTTTCTCGATGAGGTAACTAGTTATTTTGGTAGTGTGCTTCATTGAAATGATTTTAATACTTTATCTGTGAATTCTTTTTGCACTTTCTACATTGACATATTCAGTAATGATAGATTTAATTTCAATCTGATCTTTCTTTTTGTCCTTCTAATACAATTTTTAACATAAGTGTATCAGTGGACCTTCATTTCTTAACTTACAAAATGCTTTGGATATTTGCATTTAACATGATGTTAGATTTTTTGGAGGTATCCTTTGTTGGGTAGAAAGCTTTTATCCCCCCTTTTCCTTGTTTGAGATCTTCAGGATGAATGGGATCATGACCTGAGCCGAAGGCAGAGATTTTAACCCACTGAACCACCCAGGTGCCCCTATAAAAAAAATTCTTAAGAATCTCACTTTTTGGGGTGTCTGGGTGGCTCAATTGGTTAAGTGCTTTTGGCTCAGGTCATGATCTCAGGGTCCTGGGTCCCTGCTCAGCAGGGTGTGTTTCTCCCTCTCCCTGTATCCCCGCTTCTCTCTCTCTCAAATAAATAAAATCTTAAAAAAAAAAAAAAAGTATCTCACTTTTCTATTATTTGCAGCATTTATAAATTATATCCCCCAGTTTTTAGTTTCCCTAGAAATAAGTACATAGCTTTTAAAACTGGTGGTGCCTGGATGGCTCAGCCCTTAAGCATAATAAGCCTTTGGCTCAGGTCATGATCCTAGGGTCCTGGGATTGACCCCCCACATTGGGCTGGCTCCCTATTCAGCAGGAGACCTGCTTCTCTATCTCCCCCCCACCCCCCGCTTGTATTCTCATTCTCTCTCTCTCTCAGTTAAATAAATACATAAAACCTTAAAAAAAAAACAAAAAACAAAAAAACTTGTTAGTTTTCAGTCTCTCTCCTATTAATATTGGTTTGGGTTTTGAAGTTTTTACTTTAGCTGTTTGTGATATATAATTTTTTCCCACACATTTCTAAATATTTCTTGATTTTTGTTTTTCTTTGACCTGTAGACTATTTGGAAGTATGTTTCTTAACTTCCAAACATGAAGCTTCTTTTAGTTTTTGTTACTGGTTTCTAAGTCAACCATACTGTCAGAGAAGGAGCTATTAGAGAAAGAATGAGAATATAGATATTGTCATATTTATTTGAGACTTGCTTTATTGTATGGTTGATTTTTTATAAGTGTTCTGTGTGTGTTTGAAAGGAATACATGGATTGTTAGATCAAACTTTTTATGTTCACATCTTTATTTATTTTTTGATCTGATTGATTTATTTCTGAAAGGTTTGTTAACATCAGCCACTATGGTGGTGGATTTATGGTTTTCAGTTTTTGTTTTAAATACTTTCAGGCTGAGGATTGACTCATTATTCTCGTTGTTGTGTGGTGGCCTTCTTCATCTCTAGTTATGTTTCTGACTGAAAGACTTACCTTATGCCAATAGTTAACACCATCTTTCTTTCAATAAGTATAAATGCCTTGAATATTATTTTCCATTCTTTCAGTCTTTCCATATTCTCAAGTCTCAAATGTCAATTGTATATAGTTAGTATAGAACTAGATTTCTTTTGTAACTTAGTCTGACAGTCTTTGTCCTTTATTATAATATAGCTCATTTGCATTTATCATTATTACTGATAGTTGGATTTTTTTTGTTTCCTTTTTCTTTCATGCCTCCTTTGTGTTCCCCCCTCCCCAATTACAATTTTTTTTTCCTTTTACTGGTTTGGAAGTTAGATATTAAGTTTCTTGTCTCATATTGTTTCCTTTCAGAATTGTAACATGAATTTTTCTTATCAGTGCTTAAAATTAATCAAGGTCTTTATCCTCTCCTGTACAAAGGCCAGTAATTTGCCGATCTTTGCTCATAATTTAACACTTTCTTCGCTCACTTTTCTATGGCTAGAATTTTTATCCTTAAAAGACATCTTTTAGAATTTAGATGTGTCTGCTGGGTAGAAAACTTATCTGTTTGCCCTTTCTTTAAAGATAATTTTCTAGGGTTGGAATTCTACACTTGATCTTAGCCAAAAGGCTGAGAGGCGATCTAGGTTTGGAATTCTGGATTGGCTAATTATATTCTCAACATATTAAAGATATTTTCTGGCTTCCATTATTGATTTTGGTAAAAAGTCAGCTGTCAGGCTTAATAGTTTCTAATTTGAAGTTAATTTATCTTCTTTCTCTGCTTGCTTTAAAAATCTAATTTTTGTTTCTGATATTCTGTAGTTTATGATGTGTTGATTGTGATTTCTTTTTATTCAGAATAGCTTGCAGTTTGTTGTGCTTCTTATTTTCATTGATTCTGAAAGATTGTCATCTTTTAAATGTTTTCTCATTCTCTTTTTTAGAATTATGTATGTATGTATATCAAATCATTTTACTTTATCTTCCATTTCTCTTAATTTCCTTTAAGTTTATATCTCTCTGTAAATCTGCTCCATTCTAAATAATTTCTTCTGATGCATCTCTCAGTTCATGGATTCTCTTTTTAGCTGTGTCTGATTTGTCTTGATTTCACCTATTGAATTTTAAATTCAGTTACAGTTTTTATTTTAGCTTTTTTTTTTCAAATTACTTTGGTCAATTTTAGATTTTTCTGCTTATTTTTTCAAATTTATCTTTATTTCTTTAAGCATGTTAACCATAGGTTTGCTTTAGTTGTTTCTTTCCCTTGTTTGCTAATTTTCAGTAACTCAGTTTTTTATGGGTCTCATTTCTGGTTTCCATTTTTTTTTTTTTTTTAAAGATTTTATTTATTTGACAGAGAGAAATCACAAGTAGGTAGAGAGGCAGGCAGAGAGAGAGAGAGGAGGAAGCAGGCTCCCTGCTGAGCAGAGAGCCCAATGTGGGACTCGATCCCAGGACCCTGAGATCATGACCTGAGCCGAAGGCAGCGGTTTAACCACTGAGCCACCCAGGCGCCCCTGGTTTCCATTTTTGATACTTTTTCTTGAATGCTTAGTGATTTTTTTTTCTTTTCTTTTTCTCTTCCTTCTTTTTTGTTTCTTAAGGTGCTTATTTTAGTTTCAGGTTTTTTTGTGGGAATTTTTTGAGGCCTGGTACAAAGATGAATTTCCAAGAGAGGGGTTGCTTTTGCCACTGCCAGGCTTTATATTTTTGCTCTGGGACCGCTTTATATTTGAAGTTTTCAAGGCCTTCCATGTGTACATTGTATTGCAAACCTGAGTGGTGACTGGTTTTGGTTACATACTCTCAGGAACATGTTTTTTCTTCTTCAGTTTAGCACCATGATTCCAGGTAGGAAATTTCAAAAAGTATAACTCAGTGGGATAGAAAAAAAACACAAATAACTATTATAGAGTATAAGAGTTATGTATGAAAGCCTGCAGTAATACAGGGAAAGGATCAAATATGTCTCCCTGGGTTTAGAAAGTTTTCATAGTGATGGAAATGTTTGATTTGTGGCTCAAAAAATTAGTCTTTTCAACTTGGGAAGTACGAAGGAAACAAATGAGCAGATAAAAAGCACAGAGAACTTTTAAAGGCTAATTGAGATTGATCTGAAATGGGGGCAGTGTGGGATATATGGTATGTTTCTTGGAGGAGTTGGATATAAATTTATAAAAGGGTAGATTGAAATCACATTGCAGAGGGCCTTGAATGTCTTGGCTAGGGAATATAGATTTTCTTAAATGTCAGGTGGGCCATCAGATATTTTTAAATAGGAAAATTATGTTATCAGGTATCTGTTTTAGAAATGTAACTGACAGCAGTAAGGAAGAGGAGTTGGAAGAAAACCGAAAAAGCTAAAATTTTATCTGAATAAATTATATTGGTTAGTTTTTTCATATGCATCCTCTCCACCCCCTACTATATGCTTTCCTCAGTCCTCAGCAAGACTCTCAGCTCTGCCATCAAGCATTTAAACTTTTAAGCATTTTTAGGAAATGCTTTTCCATTTCTTTCAACAACTCTTCTAAACCTTATTATTTTTTTCAGGCTTTTACTCCTATTCCTATTATTCCTATTGTTCAGCCTATGGGTGTACCTCCTATTTCAGGTGATCTGACTCAGCTTTCAGTTTCTCACTTTCTTACTGTAAACTTATAACTGTATCTATTTTCACTTCATTTCATTTTTGTTTATGGCCACTTCGTATTAACCTGTATTCCTGGCTCTGACCTCTACCTTCTCTGAAACCTTGCTCCGTCTGTTGTTTATTTTGATTCATCTTTAACCACTTTCTCTTAAGGGGTTCTTAGTATAAACATATTTGCATTTTCCTTCCCAAAATGTAATCACTTTCTTGGATTTCTCCCAGTCTGTAGTCTCCCTTAACCTCTGTCTTTTCAACCAGACTCCTTGAAAAGCTGGTCCAGGCTGACTTTCCACTTTACCTCTCAATCCAACGCCATCTGCTTTTCTGCTCTTCACTGAAACTAGTCAGGGCAGAGTTACTTTGAAGTAATTACAAAATTAATTTTAACTTTCCTTCATTTTTTTATTTCATTTCTTCAGAAATTGAGCACCTTATTTCAGGCTTTGGGAAATCTATCCATGAACAGATTAGTAATTTATGCCTTCATGGGTTTGTGTTTCAGAAAGGGGGGAGAATAAATATGATTAGTAAAAAACAGTTATGAAAAAAAGTATAGCAGGGTAAGTAGAGGGATGGCAGATATAGATTGCAGTATTAATTAGTAATAAGGAGAGGCCTGAATTTGAAGGTGGGATTTTTAAAAAGGCTTTGAAGACCATGAGGGAATAGCCAAATGGATATGCGAGGGAAGAGCTTTCTAGGCAGATAATAAATAGCTAGAGTAATGATTTTTTTTTTAAGATTTTATTTATTTATTTGACAGAGAGAGAGAGTGGGAGAGGGAACACAAGCAGGGGGAGAGGGAGAAGCAGGCTTCTTACTGAGCAGGGAGCCCGATGCAGCCCTCAGTCCAAGGACTCTGGGATCATGACCTGAGCCAAGGCAGATGCCTAACAACTGAGCCACCCAGGTACCCCTAGAGTATTGATTTTCTCACTTTGGCCCTTGGACCAGCATTACCTGGAAACTTGATACAAATTCAAATGCTGGGGTGCCTGGGTGGCTCAGTTGGTTAAGCAGTCCGTTAAGGCTGCCTTGGGCTCATGTCCTGATCCCCGAGTCCAGGGATTAGCCTGTCATCCTTTGTCTACTCAGCCGGAAGTCTGTTTCTCCCTCTGCCCCTGACCCCACTTGTGCTAGCTCGCTCTCATGTGTGCGATCTCTCTTTCTAGCACATGTGCGATCTCTCTCAAATAAATAAAAATTGTTAAAATTAAAAAAAAAAATGAAAAGAGAAAAATGCAAATGCTCAGGCCCTATCCTAGATCTACTGAATTGAAAACCCTGGAAGTGGGGCCCAAGAATCTGTATTTAACAAGCCTTCTTGTTGATTCTAATACCTGGTAAAGTTTGAGAATCAACAAACTAGAATAACTACTGTTAAGGCAGAAGAGTACCTGCCATATTTGAGGAATAACAGGCCTTGTCCCTAAAGAAAAGAGAGTGGGGGTGCTGAGTAGTGGAAGACAAGAAGTCAGAGATGATGGGTTGGGTAGATCACGTAGAGCTTCATAAGAACTTGGTTTTTTATTCCAAATGAAATGTGAACTACTGCAGGATCTTGAGCAAAAGAACTGGTATAAATAATTTATATTCTCAAAGGACCATTCAGGCCACAATGTTGAGAATATTCTCTAGGGAGTAGACATATCTACTATATTTAGTGATGCTCTTGATAAATATGAAATTTGGGGGTTTCGATAATACCATACACATCTAGAATTTCTTACAACCTTCTGATTTTCCCTTTTTTTTTTTTTTTTGAAGTTTTCCTTTGTATTTGCTCAACTGTCGAATGCCCTCTGTTCCATTCTCCAAGGGTGTTCTTAATTACATGGTTTTTAACTACCACCTGTGTCCTGATGATTGTCTTTAGCTCAGTTTAGAATTCTGGATAATAATTTTAAAAATACAGCATGACTGCAAAAGACCAATTTTGATCTTGGAAGTATTGAGTCAGAATTGAAATAACTATATTGTAGAGACCCATAACAGTGGTAGGACAGTGTCTAACTACAAGTTTGGTGAATTAAACAATTACCTGCTTTTATAGACTTTGTGTAAAGTTAGATTTTATAGTCTGAAATTTATGGTTTATACTTGTTTTTTAAGGTAGATTTGTGCTCATAAGGTGCTGCCAACTTAATGTAAATTTTGTTATTGAAATAATTACTTTTTATTCTTAGTCCTTTTATCAAAGTACAGTTTTAACTTTTTAATATTTTGAATCATTTTGCCTGATAACTTTAGAAATGAGGCTGATATGAAAAGTCAGATTGGTTAGATTTTCATTCTAATAGAATTCTTTCCTTCTTAGTGATTCTGAAAACGAGAGACTTCTTAAAATAATTACTACTAAATATCATGCAGCATTTTATTTTAAATTGATGATAGCTGTTTTTTGGAGTATTGAAAGTATGCTGTTTTATTTTAAAGGATTAGAAGATAAAGAACAAAATATAACAAGAAGAATTAGTGCCTCAGACATTCTATCTGAAAAGGTAAGATTCTGCTTTCTGGAATTGGGTGTCTCTGTAAGACTGATTCTTATATTGCTTTACTCTGTTCTTTTGAAAGAAGGTTCTGTCTTGCTTTCTACTCATTTATTTTATGTCATTTCTTTCATCATTACCTCCATTTGGACATAAATTTTTTTTTTTTTTTAAGATTTTATTTATTTATTTGACAGAGAGAAATCACAAGTAGTCGGAGAGGCAGGCAGAGAGAGAGAGAGAGGAGGAAGCAGAGCAGAGAGCCCGATGCGGGACTCGATTCCAGGACCCTGAGATCATGACCTGAGCCGAAGGCAGCGGCTTAACCCACTGAGCCACCCAGGCGCCCTGGACATAAATCTTAAAGATAAAATCTGGAGAGATGTCCTTCAGTATCTTTGTGCTGGGTTCAGTTAAATTGAATTTAATTGAAGTGTTTTTTATATATATCCATAGATGATCTTTTTTGTTAGTTTTTTGAAACTTTTAATTTTCACCCAGAGAGTTTGTTTTCCTGCTTTGGGGGGATTATCCTGTATGGGAAATCTTTGGAGTTAGACCTTCACCTGCTCTTCGGTTCTAGCTCCTCTTAATAGCTGAGTGTTCTTTGCCACTTTGCCAGCTCTTTGCCTTTGCTTGCCTTGATTTCCTTTTCTACAGAATGAGTGTGGTATCATCTGTTCTCTGGATTGTGGCCAGGTTGAGCAGAATAAAGTACAGAGGCACCTGGCACTGTGTTTGACATGTAGTAGGTCTCGTCTCAATAGCCCAAGCCTTTTCTTTGTTGAATTAGAGATCTGAAATACCTTCAGTTCCTTCTTTTAAGATTTCAGTTAGTTTTTAATGAGTAAATTAAAATGAAGCCAAAGAGCCTAGAAGCTTTAGAAAAGAGATGATCCTGAATTTAAGATTGATAATACAACATATACCCATGTACACACAAACACACACACACATGCATATGTGTCTGCATGTATATATATATATATATATTTTTTTTTTTTTTTTTTTAAAGATTTTATTTATTTACTTGACAGAGAGAGATCACAAGTAGGCAGAGAGGCAGGCAGAGAGAGAGGAGGAAGCAGGCTCCCCGCTGAGCAGAGAGCCCGATGCGGGACTCGATCCCAGGACCCTGAGATCATGACCTGAGCCGAAGGCAGCGGCTTAACCCACTGAGCCACCCAGGCGCCCTATATATATTTTTTAATGTCCTTAAAATAACTTCATAAATTAGGGAGACATTATTTGGTTTACAAATGAGGGAAGATTTATATGGATAGGTTAAGTGAGTTACCTGAAGTTATGTAGGACTTAAATGTTAGAGCCAGGAGTTAAATGGGGTTCAGTAATCTTGCTGATCAGGTAGCAGCTTTAAGTAGGATATAGTTGTATGACTGAACGAGTAACTTCTTTCTTTTATTCCAAAAGGAGTGGTTGCAAAAAGTAATCAAAGACTTTTAAGTCTCCATGGAACAGTGATGATCTAGCTTTATTTTAAATGCTTTCGATCAGCACTATCCTATAGAATTTTCTACAATAATGGAAATATTCTTTATATGCACTTTTCAATATGGTAGCTATTAACCACATGTGGCTTTTAAGCACTTGAAATGTGATTAGTGTGGCTGAGGAACTAAATTTCTTATTCAATTTTAGTTAATTTAAATTTAAATAGCCACATGGGGCTCATTGCCACCATACTGGATAGCACAGTTCTAGAACTACAGGACCAAGTAGTAGAATTTGGTATGTTTAAGTCACTTAGAGTTAAAAAAAGATAATTTTTTTCAACTCCTTTGTTACATATATTTCCCAACAGTGGAAAGGGTACCTATAGCCTGGTTTGGATAAACTGAAATACTGAAATATGTGGTGGCAATTCAGTTAGGCATTTATAATAGTTCATAGTAGAGTGAAACCAGTAGGAAGTACCCACTGTTTTCTTTATGGTTAAGGTATCTTAAGAAGTTAAATAATTTAATTGGATATTAGACAAATGTGATTATAATTCATGTGTAAGCAAAGATTATTAGGTAAGTGAGCCTTGATCTTTTTGAGTCTTAGTTTCTTAGTCTCTTCTGATTCCCTCCTTTTTTATACATATGCATAAAAGAAAAACAGTTTTGCATTTAATTTCAAAGGATGGGGAAGCCAGAGGACTCCCAAATATGTCTGTCCCCACTATATCCATGTACTTCAATTAAAAATCTGTGCTTAGGGGCTCCTGGGTGGCTCAGTGTGTTAAGCGTGTGCCTTCAGCTTCAGCTCAGGTCAAGGTCTCAGGGTCCTAGGAACGAGTCTCACATCCCCGCCTCAGGCTCTCTGCTCTGCAGGGAGCCTGCTTCCCCCTCTCCCTCTCCTTGTCTCTCTGCCTACTTGTGAGGTGTCTCTCTGCCTACTTCTGAGGTGTCTCTCTCTCTCTCTCTCTGTCAGATAAATAAAATCTTCAAAAAAATTATCTGTGCTTAGTTTACCTGACATTTTCAATTATATTTTAGCTAAAATGTAGAGAATAGATTTTAAAAATTTCCTTAAAAAAAGGTAGGGTGAAAAAAATTTAAGATATTTTAGTTGGAAAAAAGCTTCCAAACATTTGTCCTTAACCTGTTTTCCTGTTTTAGCTTCCCTGTAGGAAAGTCTTGGGAGTTCAAAATAGTTTTAGAACATATATTGTTTAAAAGTAAGTAAATCTAAAGAATTATAAAATACATATTTTGTTAAAAAGTTGGCAAATTTCAATCTTGACATTCAGTGTACCTATTCTCTGTATTACTTGTAAAACTAGTAAATCACATGTTTATGGAACTACTTCATTCTTCATTCTTGACCTCTTCTGGGTGGATTTCTTTTTGCATGTGCTGTAATCAGATTTTTACTTTCTTGCTTGGGAGGCTCAGTTAAATGCTGATCTCTGACACTTAACTTCCCTTTTGCATCATACTATTCCATCAGTTGTATTCATCCCCTCTAACTCTTTTACATATACACACACCCTCCACAGGTTGATCTGTCTGTATTATAGGGATTGGAGGTGTACTCCACAGGTTGATCTGTCTGTATTATAGGGATTGGAGGTGTAGGGCTGTGGTAAATAGTGCAGTTTCCTTATTTTACTTATATTGCTGTTAAGTATTTGCTTTACAACTAAATTCTGATCCTTGGAAAGGTTTGACTTGGTGAGATGTTTAAAGTCAAATAATAAAACTAAACTAAAAAGTTACAACTGTTTCTTTTTTCAAAGAAACTTGGTGAAGATGAAGAGGAACTGTCAGAACTACAACTTCGTCTTTTGGCTCTTCAGTCAGCCAGTAAAAAATGGCAACAAAAAGAACAGCAGGTGATGAAGGAAAGCAAAGAAAAGTTGACTAAGACGAAAACTGTACAGCAAAAAGTTAAAACCAGTACGAAAACACATTCAGCCAAAAAAGTTAGCACTACAGGTGATCATTTCTGTCAAATTCTTTTGATTTCATATATCAATACAGTTTTGATTTTAATTCAGAAAGTTTGGAGTTTGGGAACTCTAGGGCCCCGAATGGGGGACAGTCCTATATAAACAGAACTTGGATGAGCATTTGTATATTTGATTTAATGACAATGAAAATAAATTATAAAGCTCTTCTTTTCTTTTATCTAGAAAGTTCTAATAGATACCAATGTTTCTGTATTTTTATTTAAAGCTAAACAAGCATTAAGGAAGCAGCAAACAAAAGCATGGAAGAAACTACAACAACAAAAAGAACAGGAAAGACAGAAAGAAGAGGATCAGCGGAAACAAGCTGAAGAAGAAGAGAGAAGGAAAAGAGAAGAAGAAATCAGAAAAATTCGAGATCTCTCAAATCAGGAAGAGCAGTACAATCGATTCATGAAATTGGTTGGTGGGAAGAGGAGATCAAGAAGTAAGGTAAAGAGTGTAAAAATAAAAAGTCAAAACATTATTCAAATTTTAGTGTCCTTATTATCTTCATAAATACAGTCAACTAAGAAAAAGTGTAGAGTTTTTGTGTTCAATAGAACTTGTTAACAACTTTTGGGGGAAAGAGGGAGGTTTGTTTATAATTAAGAATGAGTTTTCTATTGTTGTAGATACAAGAAATAGAAGAAATGAAAAATAAAAAGTATGGTTAGCGAAGTCTGCTTATGGCTTTTTCATCTTTCTCTATTTAGATGAAAGTAGGATTACTGGGGCGCCTGGGTGGCTCAGTCATTAAGTGGCTGCCTTTGGCATGGGTTGTGATCTCAGGGTTCTGGGATCGAGCCCTGCATCAGGATCCCGGCTTAGCCTGCTTCTCCCTGCTTGGCCCTGCTTCTCCCTCTCCTACTCCCCTGGCTTGTGTTTCCTCTCTTGCTGTGTCTCTCTGTCAAATAAATAAATAAAATCTTTAAAAAAAATAGGATTACTAAATTGTAGTGAGGACTTATCTGGAAAATGGCCATACCCTAAGTATAGGGGCAGAATTTCTTTTTTTTTCTTTTTTTTCTTTTTTTTTTTAGCATTTATTTAGTATTGTAGAATTAAAAGTGTGTCACGACTAATTGGTATGGACTATTTTAAAGAAAGTTAAGTCATCATAGCATTAGTGCTTGTGCTTATTTTAGTTACTTATTTAGCATTTGTAAACTTTTACTAAGTAGTGTCATTGATAATGATTGTCATTGTTTATTATGGATGGTGTCAGGCAGTAAACTGGAGATTTAATAATTAATCTTGTGATATATTATCAGTGACAAATTTCAGGATTTTGAGATTTGAAATTATGCTTGTGAATGAACTGTTGAAGGAGAGAGGGATATTAAAGAATAAGAGCTCTTTAATTTTAAGGAGTTAGAAATTAGGTTTGCTTAAGCAAGCAATTTATAATACTTGGAACTTCTAAAGAGTACTTTGTTAGAATCTTTTTAAAGAGAAAAGTATGTATTTGCACATTACTCTTACCAATCTGGATAAGTTTTGTTAGCTATAAACTGTCTCTGAATGAAATGTAAGAAATACAAAAAGAAAACTACACACAGACACATCACCTAAGAGTTTCTAGTTTTCAGCTGTTATCAGTGTATTCATAACTAAGATGTTAATGTATTTTTTTCAAAATACTTTAAAATACAGGGTTTTTTAAAAAGATTTTTATTCATTAGAGAGAGAGAGAGAGAAAGTAAGGGAAAGGGACAGAGAATCTGAAGCAGACTCTGCACTGAGTACAGAGCCCAGTGCAGCGCTTGATCCCACAATCATGAGATCATGACCTGAAACCAAGAGTCACATGCTCAATCAACGGAGCTACCACGGAGCCTCTAAAATATAGTCTTGAAGGCAGAAAACTTGAATTTATTCATCCAGTTTCTCATACAGAGAGGCTCTAAGTGTTCAGGAACTTGGTGTCATCTTATTTTATAGAGGAATATGATTTTTGATGCTGTTACCTAGAGGATAACTGTCCATTGTTTTGTAATTTCTAGCCTAAGAATAGACTAAGACAGAAAATGATTTGAAACTGAAAAATATCTTGTGTTATTAGTCTTCAGATCCTGACCTAAGACGATCCTTAGATAAGCAACCTACTGATAGTGGAGGTGGCATTTATCAGTACGATAACTATGAAGAAGTTGCTATGGATACAGACAGTGAAACCAATTCTCCAGGTATGAGCCCAAATTGGAAACATTCATGTATTCACAAGTTTTCATAAATGGACAATGATCATAAAGCTACCCAAAAGCTTGAAAGAAATGTGTAATGAAAGTGATGTTAGCTGGTGAATTGGGTAACCGTAGACATTTAGTGGAGATACTTTGAAAGCAAACCTCAAATATATAATATTAACCTTTCTTTCAGGTGTTTCTTTCTAGATAGCATTTAAATAAAAAGGCAATGTTTAAAGTCTGCTATTAACTGTTTGTTCTTAAAAATGAAGATTGTGGGAAAGATGAGAACACTGCTTTTAAATAAAAAAAAAATTTTTTTCGTCTCAAGTTATCTTTATATCATAGACAATTTCTGCTTTAGTGGAAAAAAAATCTTCCGTGTTCTTGGGTTCCTTTCTCCTTCCAGTGATGTTACTTTGTAGGAATTTGGAAATGGTAAGTGGTACTACTAGTGGCATCTCGGTAGGGGCTGGTTAGAACTGCTCAGGGCAATGTTCAGTTAGATTGCATATTGTAGGATGTGATTCTTCTTGAGGGCTGGAGACTTGCTTTAGTTGCTATTCAGGGGTGATTCTGTGGGAGACCTATTTTCTCACTAATTAAAACATGTAAAACAAGCAGATAACTGAATGCAGTTGGCATTCTAGGAACTGGAACACTTACTTGAAAGATCATATCATCAGTGTTTTGCTCCCTGTGGTCATATTGTTAGAACAAAACAAAATGAGAATCTTACTTTAGTGTGTCTAGACAGAAACAGAAAAATCTATATGATTTGGGTTATGTTTACCAAAAGTATTTATTTTTTGGTTACTCTTTAGGCTTATGTTTGTTTCATATTATGTTTTGTTTCAGAATATTATGTTTCGATTTCAGAATTTAACTCTCTTTGGTCAGTATTAAGTTTTCTTGCTTCCAGGTTCTTCAAGATATTTCATTGTATTCCCAAGTATTAACAATATTATTAATACTTTGTTTCTATAAAATAATTTTACATACTATGCTTTCAAAAACTTTTGTAAAAAATTAGTAGAGAATGTACTCTTTACTCACCTTTGTCAAATTATAGCTTTTTGCTATATTCACTACCGGTATTTATTTTTAAGAAGTAAAATGTTCTAAAGGCCAATTGAATTTTCAACTAGTATCATACAGGCACAAGTTAACCATATAAATCATGTAGGTAATGACCATATTGACTTGTGAGACAGCTAGGATAAAGAAGCATTAGTTTTTTTACCTGAGGATTATAGTTACTGGGTAGCAAGAGTAGTTTCCAGTCTGTCGTATTTCACTGACTTAAGAAACCACTGAAGGTAAAATGCATGATTATTTTTATCTGCTACCAGGGAAGAGAAAAATGCTAACAGTTTCATTGAGAGGCATTGATTCTAACTATTTCAGAATTATTAAATGTGACAGAGTGTACATTTAATTGATAAATACAGCAGGAAGCAGTTCTTTTCATTCCTGCAATTTTCTTTCTATACAACTTAAGTAGTTCATTTTTTCATTCCACATAAAGGGAGGAATGGAATTACCACATTAGTGGTTTGTTTTTTGTTTGTCCTTTGGTTAGAACACTTCAGCAAATTCAGGAATTTTTTGTTTTATTATTCCTTTAAAAATAGTTTGTAAAAAAGAAAAAAAAAGTATTTTTCTTGTGTTTCTTGTTCTCTTTCCTGTAGATGAGTGGAAGTGGAACAAAATGTTTTAAGGCACTAATTGTCAACTTAAGTTGGAAGGCTGGCTTTCTGATGACAAGGGACACTATTGAATGGGTAGGGAGGTCTCATGGAGGTTAAAGATACTAATTTGCACTCTGTTTAGATAGATGTATTTGTATTTCTTCAGGCATATCATAATCTTAATTTATTCCTTTCAAAGTATATTTGTTTGTAAACTCTTAACATTTTTTACAGCCCCTTCACCGGTGCAGCCACCATTCTTCTCTGAATGTTCACTGGGGTATTTTTCTCCAGCACCGTCTATTTCTTTGCCTCCACCACCTCAGGTTTCTGTAAGTGTGAATTGATGTGATTTTTAAGAAAATTATTCTGTTGTTTTGTGTCTTTTCTAACTTGTTTTGAAAAACTGGTATGTAACTAAAAGTAGTTAATATTTAAAGAGAGCTTAAAGTAGAATTGTTTACCAAAATTTAGTAGCTCTGAAACCTATAGAATAAATAGTTAATTAAATATTGGCAGGCTGTCCATTTGGAGATTTTTTTCATAGCTAATTTTTAAATCTTATGTGTACTTCCTTTCAGTACTTAGCATGTTTCCATTTTACTTCTCAGCTGGTAGCTATTCCAAAAACTTACTCTAAAGCAGAATAAGATTATCTGCTGTTTTGCATTATCTTCTTTGGCAGTTGGGCTTAAGTGCATTAGGATACTTTCAGAAATAAATTCTTTTCCTTTTTCCTCTTTTGATGAGTACAGTTATTTTTAATTTAAAATTTCATCTAAAGAATGTTATGTTGTATGTAGAAGTTAGTTTCTTTTTCCCCCAGCTTCTTTTTAAGAGTACAGCAGGCCCTCATTTAAAAAAAAAAAAAAAAGAAAAGAAAAAAGTAAGTGGGAGAATCATAAAGTAAAAGTTTTGAGGTTATTTCTAGTTGGAAAGAACCTACAGATCAAGTCGGATCTCTCAGTAGGTTAATGGGTTCTTTGTCATTTCACAGTTCCTAGGTGGACATCTGGTGTCCTCCTTGGAAGCTTAAGGTGAGGGGAATCTGAGAGCACAGAATGAAAAAAACTTTTTTTTCCCCTTCTTGCTTGAAATGTTTCCTTTTGGGAAATGGAAAATAGATGAACTAAATGCCGAGAGAAATTCTGGCAGTTCTTTGGAACAAAAATATATCTGAACTCCGATATTTGTATAAATTTAGTTTTCTTCATAAGTACTTTCTAAGAAACCATTACTCAAACATCTAAGAGATTCTTTTGGATAGTTCTTGAGATACTCTGGACTCTTTCCAGAATTCCTTTGGTGCCTAATTTTTTTTTTTTTTAACTTAAATATCTATCATATGTTTTGGTTTTTAGTATCCTCACTTGTTTTCAGGTAATTATCTAGAGAAGAGACCCTGTAAACTTTGATTTCTGTCTTTTGGAAAGCTGAGTGAAAATAAGAAGGGGTATGGAGAAGTTTGTATAATTACCCTGAAGTTCATAAATTAGATGTTTCAAAAAAAAATTTTTTTTTTTACTTGCAAAAATTACACTTTTTATGGTTGAATATTGAATTTGGTTTAGTTTTAAGATCTACTAAGTGACACTTAGTTCACTTATGCTTACAATTAAAGTAGTAACCTAAAGTTTATCTTTTTTAAATTTAATGTTGCTCCAGAGATAAATATTTGAAATTTATAAAATTTGGCTGTAATTACTATTTTTTTCTCTTTTAAAAAATCTAGTCTATGCCACCTTTGAGCCAGCCTTATGTGGAAGGCTTGTGTGTTTCTCTTGAACCTCTACCTCCTCTACCACCTTTACCACCTCTCCCACCTGAAGATCCAGAACAGCCTCCAAAACCACCTTTTGCAGATGAGGAAGAGGAGGAAGAAATGCTGCTTAGAGAAGAGCTCCTTAAGTCTCTTGCAAATAAAAGAGCTTTTAAGCCAGAGGTAATTTAGGTGCCTGAACCTCTAGGTGGTGCCCTTGAACCTAGTTTTAGCTTTGCTTTTCTCTGGGTTTCATTGGGTCTTTCAGAGTAATGATAAGTCTGAAGCTGATTTACTCAGGACATTTCAAGATGACAGAAATTTCTTTATGTAGTAATGTTTCATATTTCTTTTTTCCTCATTTAGGAAACATCCAGTAACAGTGACCCACCTTCACCTCCAGTTCTGAACAATTCACAGCCTGTGCCAAGAAGCAATCTATCAATAGTCAGTATTAATACAGTATCTCAGCCTAGGATACAGAATCCAAAGTTTCACAGAGGACCTCGTCTTCCACGAACTGTGATCTCGGTAAAAAAAAGCAACATAATTAATTCTGTTAAACAGTTTGTGAGAAATTTTTATGAAATTTTGCTGCTGTCTTATACCCTAACTCCTAGTTCATTTGAATATGTTACATATATTCATATATAAGTAAAAACAATTTTTATTTATTAATAGTGAAATGGGAGCAGTTTCTTTGCTTCAAAACTAGTAGAGTTGGCGATAATGTTTTGGAGAAGCATTTTCTTTTTGCCTTTTTTTTTTTTCATTTTTTTCTATATAAATTAATCCACTCAGATTTTCTTTGTTCTAGAGTTACTTTTAGTTTTTATTTCTTTCACCTTCGTTTATGTTTGCTAGTATTTTTTTCAATTATTGATTATATTGTAATGGCAGGATTTATTTACTATGTTTACTGATGTCCATTAAAGAAATTGAAATGACAGTTTCTTTTTACCTTGTTTTTCAATGGTTTTGAAATAAAATAATTGGAGCCAAAGCCAAGTTGAAATCTTGCCTCAGTTAGGTAAACCAGTTTTGGCCACTTACTCTCTCTATATAACCACAAAAGCCCCAAAAAAGTTTTGTCAGTAACTATATAGAATTATTAATTTTTTGTTTGGTTGGTAAGATAGCTAATTTAGGTGGCATTATGGTTCTTTATAGAAAGTTGGAGAAAATAGGGTGCCTGGATGGCTAGTTGGTTAGGCATCCGACTCTTAGTTTCAGCTCAAGTTGTAATCTCAAGGTTGTGGGGTAGAGCGCCTGCTTAAGATTCTTTCTCTGTCTCCCTCTGCCCTCCCTCCCCTGCCCCAGAGTAATTAAAGAAAAAAAAAGAAAGTTGGGGAAAATAAAACTTAATGGAAAGGTGATCATAGGAATTTCTAGAAATATAGAAAATATAAAGTATTTTATGTGGTGGGTAAATAACTTGTATTGGTGAAGTGTGACAAAGTTAGATATTCAGCATAACCATAAGAAACCATAGACTGTCTCTACTTGGAGTCCATTATTTTTAGGAATTGAAATTCAAGAGATTAAATGACTTGTCCAATGCAACACATCTAGTTGGGGGTAGAACCAAGAAAAAATAGTTACTTTTGTCATCAGAAGAAACAAATATATTATTTTTGCAGCTTCCAAAGCATAAGTCAGTAGTTGTAACACTGAATGATTCAGATGACAGTGAGTCTGATGGAGAGGCTTCCAAGTCAACAAATAGTGTTTTTGGTGGATTGGAGTCCATGATTAAAGAAGCAAGACGAACTGCTGAGGTCAGTGCAATAATGAAAGATTAAAAGGTGATTTATTGATAGTCATTAAAGGTTTCTTTTTTTTCCTCCCCCAAAAATTAGACCTTAGAGGTCTAGATTTTTAATATATTGAATTGTGGAAATATTTTAAGTATTTGTGTTATTTAGGACTTTACAGAGTGAAGAATATGCAAATTTAATTAGATTTAACTATCAAAAATCCGTTTTTTTTTTTCCAACTGACTAGTCCCTTTTTCAAACTAGTAAAAATTGAGTGGATAATTGTCCTCTGTACTAAAGAAATGTATTGCTTTGAAAATTGTATCACATTACCAGAAAACAGTTTTTATTAAACATAAAATCTAAATATAACTTTTACCCCTATTTTTACTATATGTATGTAGGTTACATATGATTTAGTTCGATTATTTTAAAACTGTAAATTTAGTGGATCATACAGTTAAGTTGTTGCTAACAGGCTGCTTTGTTTTAAGAAAAGAAATAGAAAATAATTATGAAGTTATTCAGTTATTTCTAACTACATAAATGTGCACCGGGTTGTATTGTGAAGTATAAATCTCAGTGGTTTTTTGGGAAGCTGTTGATCTGGTTGACTTTAACTATTTTCTAGCAAGCTTCAAAACCGAAAGTACCTCCAAAATCTGAAAAAGAAAATGATCCCATGCGAACACCTGAAGCTTTGCCTGAAGAAAAGAAGATTGAATATAGATTGTTAAAGGAAGAGATTGCCAAGTGAGTAGCATTTTTTGTAATTAGCTTTAAAGGTATGTGCTATTTCAGTACTTAACTTAGTCTTTATACAGTTTATTGACATTGGGAGATGAGTGGTGCTGGTTTTATCCAAGATCCAGACTTAATGTTTTTATAACTCACAGAAGGGGGAGCCAGATAATCATTTATAGACTTGAATACAGTGGTGCACTGAGATATAAACAGCTTAGAGAAGAGATGAAAGCTGTTATAAAAGAGAACTACACTAAGTCATTTTTACACTTTAAATATATCACTTTGTCAGTTATACCTCAGTAAAGCTGAAAAAATACTTAGTAGAATCAGCAGTATTCTTTTTTTAAATTAAAGTGTAGTTGACACATAATGTTGCACTAGTTTTAGGTGTACAACATAGTGATTTGACAACTCTATACTCAGGCTACGCAGACTTTCAACTTTGAATGCCAGCTTGGTCATGCATATTGGTCATCATTATTAGTCAATATGATTAATATTTTATTTTATGAAATAGAATAGAGCTTTGAAGATAAATAATTTTAATTTATTTCTTGGTATAATTCTTCTACCTTTATTGGTTATTTTAGTAGAGAGAAACAGCGTTTGATTAAATCAGATCAGCTGAAGACAAGTTCATCATCCCCAGGAAACTCTGATGTGGAAATTGATGGGATTGGCAGAATAGCAATGGTTACTAAGCAGGTTACAGATGCAGAAGCAAAACTTAAAAAACATAGGTGAGCCTCTTTATCTGATTAAATATTGGTATGTATTTAAATGTTCCTGTATTAGAATGATGTATTTTTGTGGCTGTATGTCATAAAAAGTATACTATATGATTACAGATTCTTTCATACTTGGTAAAACCATAGAAGACTATCATTTTATTGAATTGTATATTTATATAAAGTAATAGTATTAATATTTAAATGAAAATTTCAAGACTTCAAAGGAGATTTGTTTCCCTTCAGATATACACATGGCTTATTCATTGCTAAAAACATGTATGAAACTCTTTGTTTTGGAATTTTCTTTAAAACTTTGACATCTTTTTGAAATACCTTCATTGGAACCGTATTGTTGTTATTAAAGGTGGGCTGCTTTGTTGGAGAGAGTCATTACCCAGTCTGTTCAATAATACACATCGTCAAATATGGTGTTATGAATGTGTGAATATTAAGTTACAATCCTAAACTTAACACGTTTTGTGAAATCACTGTGTTTTGAGTGGTGTTTCAAAACTTTGAAAACATACAACCTCGGGGCGCCTGGGTGGCTCAGTGGGTTAAAAGCCTCTGTCTTCAGCTCAGGTCATGATCCCAGGGTTCTGGGATCGAACCCCATGTCTGGCTCTCTGCTCCACCTCCTTCCCCTCCTCTTTCTCTGCCTTCCTCTTTGCCTACTTGTGATCTCTATCAAATAAATAAAATCTTAAAAAAAAAAATAGAACCTCACAAGATGAACATAATGAATCCTAGAATTCATTCACATATTTGGGGAAGTTATTTATTCTGTTGAGGTATAATTGACATATATTATTATATTAGTTTCAGGTGTACAACATAATGATACGGTATTTATGTACTGTATGAAATGATCACCACAGTATAGTAACATCTGTCCCCATATATAGTTAAAGATTTTTTTCTTGTGATAAGGACCATTAGCATATATTTGATAGAAATGATTATATTTGATTATGGCTATACATCTTTTTCACTCCACCCACCTTGAAATCATGGTTGGTGAAGAACAAAGTGTTAACATCAATACTTGTGAGTTTTCCGCTAGTCCCCCTATAGGTTTACATATGTAAGGTGGGGAGTTTCTGTTCAAGTAAGACGTTCCTTATTCTGTTGTTACTAACTAACTGACTTGTTCTTAAACTTCAAAGTTTGATTGTAAAAGTTGATCACAGTGATGAATTAGCAATGTATAAATAATTTAATGATTTTTAAAATAAGCTTCAAAAGTTCATCTACCCACAGTTAATGGAAAAAGGTAGAAATTTATAACCATCTTGGTACTCTTTATTTTTTTAAATCATGAAAAACAATGTAATTTGAAATGTTTTGGTAAGGCACCGTAGATAGCTCAAGGACTTAGTGACTGGAAATTTTTTATAAGTAAACAGAAATATGTTCTGTTTTTCATTTCATTACAAGACATTGGAGATTAAGTATTCTGAACAAAATAAAATACATTTAAAAATAGTCTTTATAAATGTTTTCAGCATTTTATACATCTAAAGTATGCCATTATTTTATGCACTAAGAAAACCTGCTGCTAGCCAAACTATGATACACAGTGATGCTAAGACATTACTGATACTGAAGATCTGAAAAATGTGCTTCATAAATGAAATGCTGTGGTGACTGTAAATCTCCAGTGTTATCAGTATGAAATGATATTGTGTGTGTTTTAAAGGAGATTAAAATAAATTCACTTAAGTTCCATTTATTTAGTAGGTTCAATAAAAAGTGAAATAAGGTAGGGGCGCCTGGGTGGCTCAGTGGGTTAAGCCTCTGCCTTTGGCTCAGGTCATGATCCCAGGATCCTGGGATCGAGCCTCACATCGGGCTCTCTGCTTGGCAGGGAGCCTGATTCCCTATCTCTCGCTCTCTGCCTGCCTCTCTGCCTACTTGTGATCTCTCTCTCCCTCTCTGTCAAATAAATAAAATCTTTAAAAAAAAAAAAGTTTAAAAAAAAGTGAAAAGGTTTTCAAAAATTCTTTGTCTTTCTGTTCCCCATTCCATCACATATTCTCTGTCTTTATGATTCCTTCTAGATATCAGCTATTGTGATTGTTGAAATATATCTTCAGGGAAAGAGCCATCATTTTTTTAACTATAATATTTAGTAGTTGAGAAAATGAAAATCTGTATCTATAAATTTATTTTTTGTCCTGTTTTTATTCTCATTTCCAAACTTTACATCTGTATATTGTTTAAAAATTTAGACTTCCTTTTCCCCTTGCTTGCCTTGCTTTAGATAAAATGAGTTAGAGATTTGAAGTGTGCTTGATTATGCTAATCAGATGTTTATTTGTGTGTATATTAAGAGCATTATAAATGATGTTAAACATCGCAGTTTTCTGTCCAAAGTCCTCCTCTTTTAGGAGTCTTGTATGGTCAGATTCAGTCATATCTAATAGTGGTTTTTCAACTGTAATTCACATTACTCAGACTTAAATGATTTTTTTTTTTTTAAGAAAAAAGATCAGACTCCTTGTTGTTTTCATAAAATGGAATAATGTTTATTTGAATATCTGTGTGATTAGTGCATATGAAAATAGCCATCCTTTTAATATCAGTATATATGTTTTTAAGATTATCTGAGAGAATGTATGTACACATGCAGTGAGTAGGGGCAGAGGGAGAGGAAGAGAGTCTTAAACAGACTTCTTGCTGAGCACAGAGTCCATCGTGGGCCTCCTATCTTACCACCCAGAGATTATGACCTCATGAGAAACCAAGAGTTGGATGCCTAACCTACTGTTCCACCCAGGTGCCCTGTCAGTATATTTTGTAAAACAAGCTATTGCTTTGTAAATTTTTTATTCTGATGATGTTAGCCTACTAGTTTAGAAAGACATTAATAAGAGTTTTGTTATTTCTCAATTAGGATTCTCTTGATGAAAGATGAATCTGTTTTAAAGAATCTCGTACAGCAAGAAGCTAAGAAGAAAGAATCTGTTCGAAATGCTGAAACAAAGATTACAAAACTTACAGAACAGCTTCAGGCAACAGAGAAAATTCTCAGTGTCAACAGAATGTTTTTAAAGAAGCTTCAGGAACAAGTAATGTTCTTTTTTTACATTAAGATATTGTTTTTTTTGTTTTTTTTTTACGTTAAGATATTGTAGTCTCATGTTTACTCTACATTTTTATGGTCCAGATTTTTTTTAAAACAAAACCTTAAATCAAAGACCTCAAAATGTATAACCTTTCTACTGTTTTCCATTGTGACATAATATTGGCATATTTTTATTTTCAGGTGCATACCCTAAAGCTGCTCTGTGTTTAAGAAGGTATTTCCTCTCTCCTAAGGTTTACATTTACATTTCCAGAAATATCCTGTATTTTCAGATTCACAAAGTTCAGCAACGTGTTACCATTAAGAAAGCTTTGACTCTAAAGTATGGGGAAGAGCTTGCGCGGGCAAAGGCAGTGGCTAGTAAAGAAATAGGAAAACGTAAACTGGAACAGGATCGCCTTGGAGTAAGTTGTTTGTAGGAATATTTTATTTTTGCAAAGGAAAAAGTTTTCATGATACTTCCGAGGGTAAGAGATGTATAAAATAACTCGGGTTTTTTCCTGCATATTCACACAGACTAAAGCTTTGTTTTTAAATGATGTCCACATTTTTGGAAGCTTTATTTTATAGTTCTTGTTTTGGCTTTGTCTTTTGTTTTTCATAGATTATAGATTAACTGGCATAACTATTGGGGAGTTTTGTCAGACTATTATATTCTTGTCAATGATTTAGTTTTTTAATATTGGCACTGTATTGTAGGGGTAACACATTTATCTTAACCAAAAAATTCTTATGAAATCATAGTGATGTAAAATATGTATATCATTTTTTTCTCCAGCCAAACAAAATGATGAGACTGGACAATTCTCCAATATCAAGTCCCAGAAAACATTCAGCAGAACTGATTGCTATGGAAAAAAGACGATTACAAAAGCTAGAATATGAATATGCCCTGAAAATTCAGAAACTAAAAGAAGCCCGGGCCCTTAAAGCAAAGGAACAACTAAATATTGCTCCAGTTGTGGAAGAGGAACCTGAATTTTCTTTACCTCAACCGTCACTTCACGATTTGACTCAAGATAAATTAAGTCTGGACACTGAGGAAAATGATGTTGATGATGAGATTTTGTCAGGTTCAAACAGGGAACGAAGAAGATCATTTTTAGAGTCAAATTCTTTTACTAAACCTAACCTTAAGCACACTGATACGCCTAACAAAGAATGCATCAACAAACCTACTAAGAATACAGTAGAAAAACCAGAACTTTTTCTAGGGTTAAAAATCGGTGAATTACAAAAATTATATTCAAAAGCTGATAGCTTAAAACAGTTGATTTTAAAGACCACTACAGGCATTACGGAAAAGACTTTGCATGGTCAGGTAACTGAACATTTCATACGTTTTATAAAGTCTAGGATTTACCCTAGCTGTCTTTGCTTTATGCAATTACTGATTTCTTTTGCAGGAGATTTCTGTGGATGTGGATTTTGTGACAGCACAGAGTAAAACAACAGAAGTGAAGCCGTGTCCTTTTAGACCCTACCATAGTCCTCTTCTAGTTTTTAAGTCCTACAGGTATGAAAGAAAGACTCGACAAGCTTGAATTTCAGGACTGCTCCTTGATCTTAATGACAGTATAACCTTGGCTAGTTCATGATAATGAAAAAAATAATTGGCGTCATGGTGACTGAAAAATGAATTGTCCTTTTAGGGAAAATGAAATTGTCTTATTGTCAGATTTGAACCTTATCAGGAAGTAAGGTTTAGCTCATACTAGGTTTATTCTTACCAAGTTCTAATTTCTGGTTATTGGGGGAATTGTGGAGAGCTCTGAATTATCTCTGGTAGGGATTTTAGGAAAAATAATTAGAGTCAAATAAGAATTTTTTTTTTTTAAAGATTTTATTTATTTATTTGACAGAGAGAAATCACAAGTAGATGGAGAGGCAGGCAGAGAGAGAGAGAGGGAAGCAGGCTCCCTGCTGAGCAGAGAGCCCGATGCGGGACTCGATCCCAGGACCCTGAGATCATGACCCGAGCTGAAGGCAGCGGCTTAACCCACTGAGCCACCCAGGTGCCCCCAAATAAGAATTTTTAAGTTTAAAAATAATTTTACCATTATTCTAAGTAATGCTTTGGCCAGCTTCCATAAAATTGATTTTATGGTTGATATGGTTGAATTGATTGATAAAGATGGTAACTTTATTGAGGTTGTCTTTTTAAAAAGACTTCTACTTCCAGAAGGAAGTTGTGAGACTGTAAGTGGGTGGGATTTAATCATAAAATTGTAAAACACATATCAGGTACTATAGGCTTTTCCCTTAGTTTTTTTGTTGGCTGGTAACGTGCAAGAAATACCAGTGTTGGGGCACCTGAGTGGCTCAGTGTTTTGAGCGTCTGCTTTTAGCTCAGGTTGTGATTCTCAGGGTCCTGGGATCCAGCCCCACATTGGGCTCCCTGCTCAGTGGGGAGCCTGCTTCTCCCTCTCCCTCTGCCTGCAGCTGCTCCCCTGCTTGTATGCTTACTCTTTCTCTCTCTCTGTCAAATAAATAAAATCTTAAAACAAAAAACAAAAAAGCATGGGACCCCATGGGTGGGTGGCTCAGTTGGTTGGACGACTGCCTTCGGCTCTGGTCATGATCCTGGAGTCCCGGGATCGAGTCCTGCATCGGGCTCCCAGCTCCACGGGGAGTCTGCTTCTCTCTCTGACCTTCTCGCTCATACTCTCTCTCACTGTCTCTCTCTCAAATAAATAAATAAAATCTTAAAAAAAAAAAAACAAAAAAAAAAACCAGAGTGACACCAATATCCCTAAAAATGTAAAAAAATCATTTAAAAAAAAAACCAAAAAAACCCCAGTGTTATATACCATTTTATTATGTGATACAAAACATTATTTTTAAGGATTTTATTAGGGAGTGAGACAGAGAAAGAGAACACGAGAGAGCACAAGCACAGGGAGGGGCCAAGAGAGAGAGTGAGAATCTCAAGCAGAGGGAGCCTGCAGCAGGGCTCAGTCCCACAACCCTGAGATCATGACCTGAGCTGAAACCAAGAGTCAAACACTTAACCAACTGAGCTTTTGAAATACAGGGTTTTTTGTTGTTGTTTTCTGTTTTGGATATTCTGTGTTCTAGATATAAAAAAGTTGTCCCTGTCATTGATATTCTGGTTATTTAGAGTTCATTTTGATATTGTTAGATAAATAGTAAACCTAAAGCTTAGAAATTTTAATTAAGAAAAATGAAAAATTTCCCAATTTTCTAGGGAATGTTTGTCGAGTATAATGTCCTTGTCTACCTTTCTTCTCCTTAGATTTAGTCCATATTATCGAACCAAGGAAAAACTTCCCTTAAGCTCAGTATCATACAGTAATATGATTGAACCGGATCAGTGTTTATGCCGTTTTGATTTAACAGGAACATGTAATGATGATGATTGTCAGTGGTGAGTAGCTTTTATTTGTGAATATTTTATAATTTAAAAGACAGTTTGGTTTCATATTACACGATGATCTTTTGTGTGTTGTCGTTTTGTTTTAGGCAGCATACACAAGACTATACACTTAGCCGAAAACAGCTATTCCAGGACATTTTGTCATATAATCTATCTCTGATTGGTTGTTCGGAGACGAGCACTGATGACGAAATTGCTGCTGCAGCAGGTATTGAAAGAGTCTTACTGTTCTCCAAGAGAAAATTTAAATGTAGGCAATTAGATTTGTTTAGTTGTTGAGTCTTTAAGGAGTTGTAATAATAATTCAATACATTCACCTATGGCATTTTATCCAGATTTGCTGTAATATAGTAGTCACTAGCCATATCTTGCTTTTCAAATATAAATTAATTAAAATTTCTTCCTTAGTTGCTGTAGCCACATTTTAGGTGCTTGATAGCTGCTTTTGAGCTCAGTAGCTCATTAGTGGTTAAGTCCTTACCAGTAGGATAGTGCGGATAGAAGATATTCCATTGTTGTGTGAAGTTCTTTGGACAGAACTCATCTTAATAGTTCAGTTTATTTAGAGGAATATAGTAACATACTTGTTAACTATTATTTTTAATATTAATATTAATATTTAATTAATTTTAACTATTTTCTTATTTTAATAACTATTATTAAGTAACAATTTTATTAATGCTTTTCAAGTAGAGCCCTATTTTTATTCATTATTGTTTTAATAAATAGAGAAGGATTGGAAATTGTGGTTTCAAATTCTACAAAGAAATAAAAAAGACTTTATACACCTTGATATTATAAAAAGCATAGATTTTTATGGCATTGTAAGTAAATACTGATAAGGTTTTTTTTTAGATTTGTTACAAATATTCAACCTTAAACTGCAAGTATTTTTGAAGTTAAAGGAATTGGTTTTTATTAAATTTAGTGTTAACCACAACCCAGAGTGATCATGAAGTCACTGAATCTATATAGTCCTTCTCAATTTGGGACTTTAATTTTCACTTGTTTGGTTTGTTTCAGTAAATACTCTTTTTTTTTTTTGAGCCCAGCTTGGGTGCATGATGTGGTAAGATTTGCCATAGTAGTTAAGGTAATGGAAGCCTTGCCTTTTAGGAGGCATATATGTTTTTGACTGGTAACATATACTTTATTTTAATTTTTAAATTACTCTTCTCTTTATATTTTTTAATTGGCTTTGTCTTTGTAATCCATGTTTTTTATGCTTTTTATAAATAAAAATAATATTCTTCTAATTTCAGAAAAATATGTTGAGAAACTTTTTGGAGTAAATAAAGATCGTATGTCAATGGACCAGATGGCTGTTCTCCTTGTTAGCAATATCAACGAGAGTAAAGGCCATAGTGAGTCTCTCTCTCTCTCTCTGGCGCGCGCGCATACACGCACACACAGACACACACAAGGACCGTGTAGTTTCTTTATGATAGCAAATTTTCTGATGTTATGTTTTCCAAAATAAATACACATGTGTATATATGTATGTAACATGCTCAAAGAATAGAATAATCATCTCTTTCTGTAGGGCAGAAAATACATCTGTATGTCATTTCTGACTAACAATAATTTTAGCTCGTTTTGAGTATTGTTTGGGTACCCTTTTAAGGTATAAAATCTAGTTATATCAGGTAATAATCTTCTCCTATCTACTTTAGCACCTCCATTTACAACCTACAAAGATAAAAGAAAGTGGAAGCCAAAGTTTTGGAGGAAACCTGTTTCAGAGAATAGCTTCAGTAGTGATGAGGAACAGTCTACAGGACCAATTAAGTATGGTAAGAAGTAATTTAAGGCCTTGAATCATTACATTGTGGTGTTCTATCTTTGTCTAACACAGTACTAATTTTTTGGTGTATCTGCTAGCTTGGGCTTTTTGTTTTGTTTTGTTTTGTTTTTTGTTCTGTTTTGTTTTCTTTTTTTTTTTTTCTTAGAACAGTGACGCCATTTGGCATTTAATGCTGTTCCTCATTGTGCAGGATTGCCCATTGCCTGGCCTGTGTCCTTGAGGGCAGGTGTAGTATTTTATTTTGTTTTTGAGTCTGTGCTTTCTAACATGCAATGGGATCACAGAATGAATAAATAATGAACAAAGTGAATATGAATGAGTTCTGTATTGTCAAGCACATCTTACATTATTGTAAATTTGTGTTACTTATTAAAGTTTGCAAAATTTGTTCACTATTTGTGGATTTGATATCTAATAGATACATGATCCCATGAGCTTTTTTATAGTAATATAGTACTTTTTCCTTAAGTATAGAGGAATAAATTATCTTCATAAATGATAATTTTGTTTATTTTACTGTTTAGTGAATGTGAATTATTAGGTGAAGCCACTTACCTTCGAAGTAGGGAGACCATATTTCTGGTTTGCCCAGCAGAATCCTGGTTTATATTTGTTATCCTGGTGTAGTTTTTAATAACACCCCCTTCACTTTTCGAAGTGTCTGTTTGTAAATTATATTACAGTCTACTTTAAAACTATGAGCTGATGTGTTTATTTTGATTCTTTAGATTTTTAGATTATTTTAAAGATGAAGCCAGTTATTTTTTTCCTTGGTCTGTGGATAAGAGAAAGTATAAAGCTAATGATACTTTTCCTTCCAGCCTTCCAGCCAGAGAACCGAATAAATGTTCCAGCTTTAGATACGGTTGTCACTCCAGACGATGTTAGATACTTTACAAATGAGACTGATGACATTGCTAATTTAGAAGCAAGCGTGCTTGAAAATCCTTCTCATGTACAACTTTGGCTCAAGCTTGCGTACAAGTACTTGAATCAAAATGAGGGGTAAGTCTATTTCTAAACTTTGTGTCATCTGTTGCACAATTATATTTTTATGTTTGAAGTTTGTTTCATCTATGGTAATCACGTTTCCATCATGGTATCAATGAAGTCTTTGTTTTTGACAAAGCCAGTAGCACTTTATTGTTTAAAAGCTAGTAGAAAAACTCTAAATCTTGACTGGTTTGCGTGGTTCAGTGTGTGAGTAATAAATTATCCCCAGTTTTTAACTCTAGTAGGTTCTTATTTCAAAGTAGGATTAGTTAAAACAGTAAATTCTGATGGTATAAAGATTGATTATTGGTTTTTCTTTTTAAAAGGCAGGTTTTGTTAGTAGCATTTTTTTTTTTAAGATTTATTTATTCTTGGAGAGAGAGAGGACACATGTGTGCAAGCACACCTGAGGAAGGAGCAGAGGGAGAGGGAGAGAGAGTCCTAAGCAGACTCCAAGCTAAGCACAGAGCCCTACACAAGGCTTGATCTCATGACACCAAGCTCATGACCTGAGCTGAAACCAAGAGTCAGCTACTCAACTGGCTGTGCCACGCAAGTGCCCCAGTAGTGATAGTCTCTTAAAATTATGATAAAATCACAATAGAACAACTTAAATAATATGTTAGTTTTTTTATTTAGAGATTTAAAGCTTGTATAGGAACATTAAATTCTGATGAATTGACTTTTTTTCTGTGGGTGGTATTATATGCCTTCAAATAAGGTAAATAGTAATTTTTCTCACTAACCTATTGCATTTTCTGACTCCTACTTTTTGATAGTATTAGCAGGAATAATCTTTTATTACTAGGAATAACCTTTTATTACTATGATTTAAAATTATAATTTAATCTTTGAAAAAAGGCCTTCTGAATGTCTGTCTGAAAACTTGGTATAAAAGCTTCTTCCGTAAGGCAGCATATAGAATGGTAATATATCACACATACCTGAGTATGGTGCTCCTTTAACTTGCCTTGTGTGTCATTTCCATGTGGGATAAGTTACACTGTTTTCTTTTCTGACTCACTTACTGAGTGAAGGCCAAAAGAACTGTATTATTTTATGAATAGGATCATGAGAAACAATTATCTTCTTCAAGAGATAGCAAGCTTTTGACCGTTGAAAAAACTGTTACATTGAAAGCTTTGATATTTTGTGCTGGCAGTAGCTGGCCTTGAGGGGGAATTGTTTAACTTTTCCCATTCCCAGACAAGTGTAACTCATAAAAGGTATTGCTGAACATGGACATAAAGTGCATTTGAAGTTGATAATCTAGGGTTTTATAACATTGTGTTTTTATCTGGTAAATGCTCACTGAATATCAACTTAAAAAGGAATTGTTAGGTCTGTGGGAAATTAGAACCCTTTATGGACTGATGTGATTTTAAAATCCTAATCTATTTTTGTCATAGGCGATTCTAGCTCCTCAGTAGGTTCCAGTAGAAACAGAACTTTAAAATGGACTCATTACATAATATCAGCCTGATTTAAGAGTATTTTAAAACATTAAAAAAAATGTTCTTGTTTCTTCTTTTATACATATAGGCTTTGTTCAGAGTCCTTGGATTCTGCTTTAAATGTTCTGGCTCGAGCTTTGGAAAACAACAAAGACAATCCAGAGATTTGGTGCCATTACCTCAGATTATTTTCAAAAAGAGGAACCAAGGAAGAGGTGCAGGAAATGTGTGAAACAGCTGTTGAATATGCTCCCGATTATCAGAGTTTTTGGACTGTGAGTAGAAAAGATAACATAGTTCTGTGTGTGTGTATGTGTGTGTTTATAATTCTTTGGATCATCTTAAGTATTGTTATGTAACTTAAGTCATATGCTTAATCTGTACATAGATACAAGAATTTTTCATTGTCGCATAACCTCAAAACCACTCCTGGGTCAGGATTAAATTCAGAATAAACAAGAAGAAAATATTTAGTGAAGAAGTAATTTTTCTTGTTAACTTTAGAACATTTTAAAACATTCTATACTTACTACTCAGAGGCAGTTTTAAAGTTTGGGCGAAAGTTAAGTGAATTGTTTCTTGTAAAGCACATGAAAAGAATTTTTTTTTAAAGTTTCTTATGTTTATATAACATTTTCATGAATGTTGAGAAACATTTTGTTTTTATTATCTGTTCTCATTACTTATGAAAATAATCTATAATCCATACTAATAATGAACTTGCCAAGATACAAAGATTTTGTGAAAAAAATCGTTTTCTTCCTTATTTATTTATTTATTTATTTATTTGAAGATTTTATTTATTTATTTGACAGACAGAGATCACAAGCAGACAGAGAGGCAGGCAGAGAGAGAGGGGAGGAAGCAGGCTCCCCGCTGAGCAGAGAGCCCGACGTGGGGCTCGATCCCAGGACTCTGGGATCATGACCTGAGCCGAAGGCAGCGGCTTAACCCACTGAGCCACCCAGGCACCCCTCTTCTTTATTTTCTGAGATAATGGGGTGTTTCCTACCCATGCTTAAACATAAAATTATACTTGTAAAACAAGTATTCATTAATATCTGAATTTTTGCCAGCCAAACTCAACAACCGTAAGATTTAGCTAATCTGTTACTGTCAGATCCATCATTTACTTGCTAACTGAAATTCAGAACCAATAGATTTGGATAACATGGTATTCCTTACTGAATGAACTTGCCACTCTCTTACTCTCCTAACTCAGGTATGGAAGTGAAAGGTGCTTGATTTTTTACCTGGAGCCTTGTGCTATAGTTAATGCCAGTGATCCTCGTAAGATTTTATAGGGTATAATGTTTTTCCTCAAAGTTGTTTGGTCTATAAAGGACCTCTTAATTTTTTAGGCTCTTTTGTTTTGCCACATATATTTAATTTGTATATGTTCGTACACCTAAGCAATATAAATTGTATGTAATCATAAACCTGAACTTTAGAAAATCTGTCGTGGTCTTACTGCCATTTATTTGATGATTCAAGGAAAGGAGAGAATGAAATTGCTTCAGGGTTATTCTAAGAATACATCTGTATTTGTTTCAATGGAGTCTATTTTCCAACTTGTAGAAAGGGAAATACGGGTTATAGTACTGGAAGATGTGTGTTGTTTTAAGTGGAGCTCTGTGCCCAGCATGGGGTTTGAACTCATGACCCCAAAATCAAGAGTCTCATGCTCTACGGACTGAGGCACCAGACAGATGCCCCAGGAAGATGGGTTTATACATATTTATAATTATCCTTCTTGCAGAAATTGAAGATTTAATAAAACATTTAATGAAATGTGGAAAATCTGTAGCTTTACAGTTTATTTTTATGAAATATAATTATATAAAACCTCTTTGGGCAGTTTCTCCACCTAGAAAGCACCTTTGAAGAAAAGGATTACGTATGTGAAAGAATGGTGGAGTTTCTGATGGGAGCAGCCAAGCGGGAAGCATCAGATATTCTGTCCTTTCAGCTCTTAGAGGCCCTCTTGTTTAGAGTTCAGCTCCACATATTTACTGGAAGATGCCAGAGTGCACTTGCAGTTTTACAGGTAAACATTTGTTACAGCGTTTAGTTACACTTTAAGAGTTTTGTAGAGGTCTAAAACATTATAGGTTAGCATTGTTTAATAAGAACCCAGACTTCAGATTTGAATCCTTGTTTTGCCATTTACTAGTAAGTTGGGTCAGTTTATGACTGTTTTTCATTTGCTTAGTGGAGATAATGAGGTTTAAATGAAAGTAACATATGAAAAGTACCCACCAGAATAAACTTCTATATTTAGACATATGGAAAAATAATTAATCTATACTGAAAATCTCCTCTGAGGGTATTTGGGGCCTTTTTTGGTTTGTTCGTTTCACTCTTTTCTTTTTATGTTACTAGATTTTGAATGTCAAGACACTTAAAATGTACAAATAAGTTGAATTTTTTTCACAAATTTTATTATAAATCTTAGCACAGTAAAAATCTGGTATTGACATGTCAAGTTTTTTTTTATTAAAAAAATTGTTGACTGTCACTATTTTGACTTAGGTATTTAAGAAGCACTCCAAAGAAGTAGGAAGTTTGTATTCTTCTTTGCCTTCACATTTGAATCTTAGGAGAAATAGGAGTCCTTATTTTTTAAAAGACAGATTATTTTTTCATTTTACCTAGAATGCTTTGAAATCAGCTAATAGTGGAATAGTAGCTGAATACCTTAAAACAAGTGATCGATGTTTGGCATGGCTGGCCTACGTACATCTTATTGAATTCAACGTTCTCCCTTCAAAATTTTATGATCCATCTAATGCCAATCCTTCAAGAATCGTTAACACAGAATCATTCGTAATGCCATGGCAAGCAGTTCAAGATGTCAAGACTAATCCTGACATGTTGTTAGCAGTTTTTGAAGGTAAGTGTAAATGTTTAGAAGTTATTTAGAACATAAGCTTATCCCTTACTGTGAGTCTTCATAATTAAATGAAACAGATCTGTATGTATATATTGCAAGTTGTAGTTTGACACATTATTATGTAAGTGCTTGGAAGATTAAGGATCAAAAAAGAAGATGATTAGGAATTGAGCCATATAAGTTATTAGACATTTGGCATATATGAAAGCCAGGAACTGTGCTACATTACATAATTTTTCTGATTATGGTAAAAGATACTTGCTAAATATGTAGGTAATAGAGATTCTATATAGGTTTAATGAGTTGATTAAATTAGAGAATGAGGTAGTTTTTTTAAAGCAGTGTATCAAGCTGAACATTAAAAGATTATATCTTTTTTTTTTTTTTTTTTTTGTCAGATAGAGCGAGCACAGGCAGACAGAGTGGCAGGCAGAGTCAGAGGGAGAAGCAGGCTCCCTGCGAAGCAAGGAGCCCGATGTGGGACTCGATCCCAGGACGCTGGGATCATGACCTGAGCCGAAGGCAGCTGCCTAACCAACTGAGCCACTCAGGCGTCCCTATATCTTATCTTTTCTAATAACTAGAAAACAGGAAGGTGTAAAGCCTATTTTCTCTTTGTAGGAAGTATATAGCCTATTCAGAAGATAAAATCTATACATTTGATATAATTATTAAATTATGAGATCATGTAACTGTATTGGTATATAGTTTAAATTCTGTGCTTACAGAAGAAGCCAAGATCTGTTATTTATAGAATTATATTGTACAGGTCATAAACTCAAAGGAAAGAGATTATTGTAGGTTGACATGATGAAGGAATTCTTCATAGAAGAATTAGGACTTGGAGCTGGACTTTGAAGCTTGACTCTAATGTGACATATATGCCTTGCTTAAAGATGGAATCCTTGTCTTACTTACATCTGTATGTCCCAAGGACCTATAATGTCTGGCAGCATACTAAGTGCTTAGTAAATACGTATTGAATAAACCAGTGAAGAAAGGAAGGAAAAGAAGGATATTCCTGGTAGAGGAGCTAAGTAAACAAAAAGCAACATAGAAATTGGTATAGTGGACTTGAAGGGAGATTAGGAGAAGGGAGAGTCCTTACCAAAGTCAGAGTTTATGCTGGAGAATAGTAGGAATTAAGCTTGTTAAGTAGAATGATACCAGATTTTCAAGAACTTTGTAAGTGTGGTAGACTTGTTGATGGTGGTTCTTGAAGAAAGGAAGAATGTGCCGAAGAGGAATGATTGCAAAGGTATGAAAACAGCCAGAAGCTGATGGCCAAAAGTGAAGCACAAAAAAAGTAACCAGGAAAGAGGGACTATTTATTGGAGCTATTTGGAGTTTATCACATAGAGATGTGGGGACTGATTAAATGTCAGGGAAGAAGAGAAGAAATAGTCAAAGATGATTTCAGGGTTTTGAGACTTGGAGAAAGAAAGTGTATGGATAGAACACAAGTAAATTTGGGAAGATTGATTTTGGTAGTAGGAGTAGTATTTGTGGTAATTGGTCATCCAAGTGGAAATGCTTGTTTGCAGAGGAGATAAGTAGACCTTGGACCTTAAGTGGGTGATTATGGATAGAGAAATGATTTGAAAATTACTAACATAGGGAGTTATTGTATTAAAAAATGCTTTACCGTTTTTAATATGCTTTTGCAAGAAATCATTCCATAGTTGAAGCAGTGAGATATTTTCTCTGAGGTGTAACAGGCATTTAAGAATATAGCAGTAAGAAGTTGAAAGAGAGGAGTCAATGAATGAGACCAAGAGGACATGAAGAAGAAGAACATTATCAAATGCTAGTCAAATAAATGGAGAGCTGGGCCTTTAGGTTTATTTAGATGATTTTTATAAGTAAACGTCAGAAGTGCAGTTTCAGAATGACATTCACTTTTAAACTCTAAATCTGGGCAATCTTGATACCACTGAGCAAGGAGAATATGGTGGCAGTTGTTTGGTGAAACAGTGGCCCACTTTCTGAGATGCAGAGTGGGGATTTTACAAGGGGAAAAGAGTGTTTTGTTTTGTTTTTTTAAAAGATTATTTATTTATTTATTTATTTGACAGAGAGAGGTCACAGGTAGACAGAGAGGCAGGCAGAGAGAGAGAGGGAAGCAGGCTCCCTGCTGAGCAGAGAGCCCGATGCGGGACTCGATCCCAGGACCCCGAGATCATGACCTGAGCCGAAGGCAGCGGCTTAACCCACTGAGCCACCCAGCTGCCCGGAAAAGAGTGTTTTGAAGGAGTATTGAAAGATCAAGTTTAAGGGGAGACATTTAAATGGCTGTAGAACAGAAAGCAGGGCCTCTTGAATTGGGTGAAAGAAAGATGAAGAGAAATCATTGATTTTCTTTTTTGGGATCATTTTTTAGGCATTTAGGTAAATGCAGAGACACTTTTTAAGTGAAAATGTTGATCCATGCGAGAGCTTACATAGCGTGGTTTTATTACTGGGAATGTGAAGGTAAGAGATGAATTTTAGGGAGTTTGGAGATACCTGAAAATACCTCCTTCAGGTAATAAGTAAGTTCAGTAAAGATAGAGTTCAGTAAAGATAGTAAGATGATAGTCAGGCAAAAGGAAAGGGTAGGCCACCATATTTCATTGGTCTCTTAGAATTGAAATAACATAGTCCCATAATTCGTTTTATGTTTGATTTCTGTTATTGTGATGTTTTTCGATAGATGCCGTGAAATCTTGCACAGATGAGAGCCTTACTGTTGAGGAGAGAGTAGAGGTCTGTGTTCCACTTTACACAAACATGATTGCTCTGCACCAGCTTCTAGAGAGGTAAAACTTAATCGGCAAGCAGTTAACCTTGTGTTAAAAATGATTTTTACTCATGTGTTTAGACCTGCTTTTTTCTTACTAAGGTACGAGGCTGCAGTGGAGCTTTGTAAATGTTTATTGGAAACCTGTCCCATGAACTGCCAATTGTTGGAAGCCCTTGTTGCTTTATATTTGCAAACAAATCAGCATGATAAAGCCAGGGCAGTGTGGCTTACTGCATTTGAAAAAAATCCTCAGAATGCAGAGGTTTTTTATCATATGTGCAAATTCTTCATCTTACAGGTAAAAAGGCTCATAATTCTTAAATATTTTTTTTGTGTTTCACATTTTCTTATTCATTCTTCACGATGTTTCAGACATCAGCCTCTCTAGGAAGCTTTTCCTAGTCTTTTTCCCTTTGGAGACTGTTAGGTATTATTCCTTCTGTCTTTGCTAGAAATTCTCTGTGCATAGTTCTACCATTGTACTTATTCTGTGGCTTTGTAGTTTTATTTGTAGCTGCTTTATATACTGTAATAACGACTTTGTGAGGGCTAGGACCATGTCTTAATCAGATTGAGAGCCCCCAACAAACCTAGCACCAGCGCTAAACATGTAATAGAAGCTTATTAGACAGTTGTTAGATGTGGCATATTGGGTGCTAAACTGTTTAATGGTTGATTGGATTTAATTGGAGATCAGAATATAGAAGTTATCTCTACCCCCATCTATTAGGGAAACTTAATTTAATCAGTAGGGGGCAGTTAAGGGCTTTTTCCTCCCTTGAAAGATTTAATTAAACATTGTAAGTCACATTAATGTGTATCCTTCATTTCTCTTTTTGAAATAGAATCAAGGAGATAATCTTCTTCCATTTTTGCGGAAATTTATTGCATCCTTCTTTAAACCTGGGTTTGAGAAGTATAGTAACTTGGATCTGTTTCGGTAAGTTTGTTGAACTCTTGACTTTTTTTTAAAAAGATTTTGTTTATTTATTTGAGAGAGAGAGACACAGCGAGAAAGGGAACACAGCAGGGGGAGTGGGAGAGGGAGAAGCAGGCTTCCTGCCAAGAGGGAGCTTGATGTGGGGCTCGATCCTAAGACCCTGGGATCATGACCTGAGCTGAGGGCAGACGCCCAATGACTGAGCCACCCAGGCACCCCTGAACTCTTGACTTTATAGAAGAAAGGGACAGTATAGTTTAGTGGAAAGATTATAGATTTTTTTTTTTTTTTGTGGGAGGATTACATTTTAGACTAATGTAAAAAAAAATACTTGAAAACTCTTACAGAACTGTTATGAGGGCAGTAGAACTGAATAAAAACAGAGAAAAGATGTAATATGCTTTGCATTCTTTGGATTAAAGGCACTGACAAAGGAAGAAGGCTTGTATTAACATCATGGTGACTCATTCTGCTTTTAATTCATTTGTTATTGTTAATTTTAGCACTTAATACTATAGCAATGAATTATCTGAGACAATCTCAAGTAAGTTTTGAAAAAAATTAATTTTAATTTGATTGTTGACCTCAAAGGGATGTAAATAATACACGTTTTACCTTTTTTAAGTCTGAAGAGAACCACTCTAGCCTCTGAAATACAGAGTGAGAAGTTTTCAAGCAGTCTTTTCTGGGATCATTTTCTCAGTAACTTATGTAAAGCTCTGTGTTTACTGCCTTTGTTTGGTTGTGAGTTCTTACTCTAACCAGAGAACAACAATAAGAGGCCACAGAAAGTCGTAAAGAATTATTTGGGGGTGGGAGGGAGGGTTCTCTTTCCTTCTTCCCATCTTCCTGTAGGCATCAGCAAACTTTTTCTCTTAAGGGCCAGATAGTAAATCTTTTTTTTTTTTTTTTTTTTTTTTTTAAGATTTTATTTATTTATTTGACAGAGAGAGATCACAAGTAGGCAGAGAGGCAGGCAGAGAGAGAGAGAGGAGGAAGCAGGCTCCCTGCTGAGCAGAGAGCCCGATGCGGGACTCGATCCCAGGACCCTGAGATCATGACCTGAGCCGAAGGCAGCGGCTTAACCCACTGAGCCACCCAGGCGCCCCCAGATAGTAAATCTTTCAGGCTTGCAAGCCATATGGTCTATCACTGACCATCACCTATGCTGTTTCAGGAAGAAAGTAGCCAGAGACAACATATAAATGAATGAGCATGGCTGTATTCTAATAAAACCTTATTTATTCAAAACAAAACAAAAAAAAACCCCACAAACCTTATTTATAAAAATAGGCATAGTCTGCTGATTCCAGGTAAAACAGCATCAAAAGGAAAATACTTTATCATTACATACTTTACTTTTTTATGTTAGGAAGAACTAGGAGAAGGAAGGCCCTGGGGCACCTGGGTGACTGTGGCTCAAGTCATGACCCTGGAGGGGATTGAGCCCCGCCTCAGGTTCCCTAAGGTTCCCTGCTCTGTGGGCATTCTGCCTCTCCCTCTGTTCCTCCCCCTGCTGATGCTCTTTCTTGGTGGTTGATTCTTTCTCAAATAAGTAAATAAAATCTTTTTTTAAAAATTAAAGAAAAAAAAAAAAAAGAATGGCCTAGGCTGAATATCTCCCAAAAATTTTTACTGTAGAAAATAGTACAGATAACATTTTGGTTTTATATATGCAAGTCTAATATTTAGAAATCGTTTTCTTAATTTATGTGCTCACTCAGCCTACCCCACAGTGTAGCAGTATTACATAAAAACAGAAGTAATTCACATTTTGTTAATTTGGTAATCCATCTACCCTAGAATATTTTACGAACATTCCAGTTTTAGTTTAGATTCGGCAAAAGTTGGACTCACTGTTTTTTCCTAGACTTGAGTCTTTATGTCTGTCCTTAATGATGACCAGTTTATTGACATAGTGATTTTAGTACTGTTTCTGAAATTCTTTCTGCTCTCTAACATCTTGGTTAAACCTTAAAGTTAATTACAAAAGAACAATTTAAAATACAGATTAATGGAGAAGAATTAAACTGTTCTATACGAAACTTAGAGATTGTTCAGCTTCCCCATGCTGACTTTGTCCATGTTTAAATTAGAGTGCTTTAATGTCCCAAACTTAGGCACAGGACAGATCCAAAGCTGACCTTTTTACAGACTTTGCTGGTTCTGATCATCCCTTGGGCATGGAGGTAATTGGTTTAGCTTAAAAGATGCTGCCAGTGTCTACTGTGGTAGCTAATCAAAGATCTTCAGATCTTCTGGATGTCAGCTTAATGAAGCAGACTAAATAACTGTCATTCAGAATTTGGAAATGGGGTGCTTCCATATAATCTTCTCATTGTTTACTAAGTCACTGCTTTATTCAGATTTTCATGGGAATAGTCATAATTCACAGTGTACTAAGAGCTGACAAAAAGAGTCTCTTGTGCTTAGTTTATTTAGACAATACTGAAGACCTTATTCATACAGAGTGTGCTTTTTCTGTTAATTTAGGAAATATTTTTTGAGTCAATTATTGGAAAATGAGAATGGCGATAGGTGAGAGAGTTTTTAGCATTGTCATATTTCTTACTGATACATATTTTAAAAAAAAATTATAAATACAGCCAAGGTTTATTAATGGTGCTGGTCAGTGCTCTTACTAGGGTTAAAAAAAATTTTTTTTTAACTTCATAAGTAGAAACTGTAAAGCAAGATGCTTAGAACCTTGTATGTATTGTAATATTTACCTAGAGTTGGATTCTGTCATTTCCCGTGTAACATTTACTGTAAGGACAGAGAGGAGGAGAGGTGTATGGGTGTGTCAGTGGTTAAACCGTCTGACTCTGGGTTGTGAGACGGAGTCCTGTGATAAGCTCTACATGTAGGGTAGAGTCTGCTTCTCTCCCTCCCTCTACGGTTCCTCCTTGCCACCTTGCATTCTCTCTCTGTCAAATAAATAAATATATCTTTAAAAAAAAGAAAAACTAGATAAGGTAATTTTCATGCATCTCAAGTCATTTCGAATTTTAGTAGATAGCTACAGAAGTTAACTTTGGGATTTTTTTCATTTTACTGAAGTTAGCCTAGGGATGGAGTCCTTCATTGATTAGATTTGAAGTCATCTCTTACATCATTTTGCAGGTGACAAATCTAGTATCTTTAGAAGTTAAGTGATTAGCTCATGATTCCTGCAGATGTTAGTAAATGCTCTACACACAAAATCAGATACATTAGGGAGAAATCTTAATTAGTAAGAGTCAAATAGATTTCTTTACTGATTGACTTCATAGAGCCTTTAATATTCTATTAAATATCCTACTGTGGCTTTTTAAGAGAGGGCTGTAATTTTCAGTATTTCTCAATATTATTTGATCATGGACCTCTTCTGACAAGTGCCTATGGACCAGTATGTTACAGAATATACTTCGATATCATATCTAAAATGAAAGCTATCATGGTATGTATGTGTATGTATGTATTTGAGAAAGATTGTTTTCAGATGTCAAGTTTCATCAAGCTCTTAAAGAACATTTTTTTTTTTTTTTTGGTGAGAAAGTATAGATGTTGTGGGGAAGTTTTAGAGACATGGTAATCCCATTTGGTGTTCTCTGTTTTTAATTAGATTTAATTAGATAATTATGGAGTTTGTTTAATTTGGGGGATAGAATAAATTCATTTTTGAAAAGGAGTTACTTATGTAGGTATAAAATAATAGATTGTGTGATGCTAGAGATGTGACCAAAGCAGTATGGTATACATGTGAACACAAAGTCTCAAGACTCAAAATATTAAAAAAAAACATTTAAGTTGAAGCAGAGGTGTTTTTGTTTTGTTTTGTTTTTGTTTTTCTTAAGTATTAGTAATCCATGTGTGCATAGACATAATTTCAAACAGAGGGGGTTTCTTGTTTTGTTTTGTTTTCAGGTATCTTTTAAATATACCAGGACCACTTGACATTCCAGCCCGTTTATGTAAAGGGAATTTTGATGATGAGATGTTCAACTACCAAGTTCCTTATTTGTGGCTGATTTACTGGTGAGACATTATCTGCTGTGGAGAGAAATACTGCATATTAGACTTGTACTTATTATTTATTACTGAGTTACACTATATTAAAACTAATTTGATCTTAAAGTCATTGAAGCAAAATTGAAGGGATGCTAAGGTTTATACATTATTAAAGAAGAAACCTCAAAAGAAGGATTCCATTGTAGTAATACCTGTAATGTTTAAAATAATACTTTGTCATTCCTTTACCTAATTGAATTGAGCTGTAGACATACAATGTTTTCCTTCATTTTTTAAACAGCCTTTGTCATCCTCTTCAATCAAGTATTAAAGAGACAGTGGAGGCATATGAGGCAGCATTAGGGGTGGCCATGAGATCTGATATAGTGCAGAAGATTTGGATGGAGTAAGTTTAGTTCCTCTTAATAAGAATGGGATTTGGGAATAAAGGGATATGGTGGGGAAAGGGGTGATCAGCTTTCAGAGAAAAACACTGCCTTAATTATTCTAAATTACAATATTTTTCTTTTGGCAGTTATCTTGTCTTTGCCAATAATAGAGCTGCTGGATCCAGAAACAAAGTCCAAGAATTCAAATTTTTTACTGATTTAGTGAATAGATGTTTGGTTACAGTCCCTGCCCGATACCCCATTCCTTTTAGCAGTGCTGATTACTGGTCCAACTATGAATTTCATAATAGGGTAAGAACTTAAACTTTTTTTCTTTTTATATTTGCAAAAGAAAGGGACTTCAAAAATGACAGCAAAACTATTTTTTATATCAAGAGAGCTTTTCTTAGGACCACTTTTGTAGCATCTAATGTTATTCTTGACTAAGTTTCCTACTTAGGACTTAAATCTAGGAACAGAACCCTTTAAGTTAAGATAAAATGTGCATATTGATTATTATATTTAAGAACATTTAACGTTAAGTAGAATTGAAGAGATGTTAAGGTTTCAGACATATTAAAGAAGAAAGATCAAAAGAAGTAATTATAGTATCAGTAATGTTTTTCTTGATTAGTTGGAAATTTTACTCAATGAAAAATTCCATAATGTACAGTGTAGCTACTTCTTTTGGTTACTGTTTTGTCAGGTGAATATTAGCTATACACTGAAATTACACAGTATAGATTTTTAATAGTAGAATATGACTAATGTATTTATAAGGTTATTTTCTTACAGGAAGGGAAGTACAGGTTTGGTTTTGTTTATTTTCAGAGACACTTTTCATTCAGTGCGGTGCAGGCTAAGAGCTCCAATTAAATTTCAAAAGCTCCATGTAGACTAAAACATAAATGTGTTTTATTTTCTTTTTTGGTGGGATGGTTTTGTTGCATTTGGGATAACCAATTATGCTTTGTACTTCTATGCCATTCTTTATCCCAGGATCTCAAACCACATTATGGACATTAAGTCATTTACACACGGGCATTCCATGAGCAAGATGTGGCAGGTATTATTAGTCTTATGACTTGCCCAGCTATACAGCAAGTAAAGGTAGACTCAGGAATGTAAACCCGGACTCCTGGCTTCTTGCCAGTGTTCTCAGTCCATGGCTGTCATCACTAGATCATATTACCTAATTCATATTTGGAAAGTCACTAATATAATTAATGGTAGGAACTGTAACTCACAGCATCATACATTGTTATAATTTATACATTCATGTCTTAAAGACCATTTTGGTTTTCTCATTAAAACACATAGGTAATTGGATTTCACATTTTGTTGCATTCATTCCCCCCCCCAACCTTTACAGGTTATTTTCTTTTATTTGAGCTGTGTTCCAAAGACTCAGCATTCCAAAACCTTGGAACGGTTTTGCTCAATTATGCCAACTAATTCTGGACTTGCACTGAGGTAAGAAAAAATAAAATTATTTTTGGTCTCAGCCTACTAGTATATAGCTCCTCATATAAAATTATTCTTAAACTTGATAAGATTTGTCTGTTCTTTAGCCTTTTCTCATTGATACATACTACTTCAGTTTCAGAGTTGTTGAGCAATATATACAGCTCTTCATGTAAGAGTATAAATATCTGGTCACTTTAGAAAACTGCAGGTTACGGGCAATTCACAGACCTGTACCCCTGGGGATAAAAATATATTATATGTTTATAAAAATTAAAAAATTAAAAAAAAAAGAAAAGAAAACTGCAGGTTATAAGGGGCATGTAATTCAAGTAAAGTTCATCTGCATTCACTAAGCACACACTATCTGTCCTTGGCACATGCATTATAAGCAATGATCATGTTTTATATAGCAAAGGAGTGTTACTTAAAAGGTTTATGCAGTGTTCATGGAGATAGCAGCTAACTATTTATATTTTGGTTACTATGACTTGTTTTCATGTAGATCAGTCACGCTCGAGTATTATTATGCATCAGAGTCTCCTGGGATACCCATTTAAAATACAGATACCTGGGGGGCACCTGGCTGGCTCAATTGGTAGAGTGTGTGACTCTTGATCCTCAGAGATAAGAGTTTAAGCCCTATGTTGGGCATTGACCCTACTTTAAATGTCAGTTTATTAATTAAATAAAATACAGATTCCTGAGCTTGAACCCTCAAATATATTTGAGAAACACTTATTTAGGGATTTCATACATTGAATTAGAGGGAGATTTCTGAGCATTTCTTTGCTCTGACAGAGTAAACTTACTCTCACCTTCAAGAATTGAGCATTTTAATTCAAAACAGTACCCTCCATGCTAATGCTTTGGCTTCTAATTGTGCAGTCACTACCACTGCATCAGTTGTGTCTTATGTTTCTAAGTTTGTTTTGTGGATCATAAGGTACCTAAAATACAAGTATTTCCTTGTGTTCTATTTACATTCTGCTTAGCATGTATGTGGGAAAATGGTATGAGATTGAAAAAATGGAAAGGCTTAAGGCTATGGCAAGAATAGTGTTTCATAATAAAAATTCTTAGTAAGCATTCCAGTCTGCAGAAGCTAATGTGGAAATTTCTATTACAGAGCATCACCTTTGGGGCCCCTGGGTGGTGGCTTAGTTAAACATCTACCTTTGGTTCAGGTCATGATCTCAGGGTCCTGGGATTGAGCCCTGTGAGCAAGGAGTCTACTTCTTCCTCTCCCTCTGCCCTTCCCCTGGCTCATGCCCTAGCATGCTCTCTCCCTGTCAAGTAAATAAATAAAAGCTTTTTTTTTTTTAAGATTTTATTTATTTATTTGACAAACAGAGATTACAAGTAGGCAGAGAGGCAGGCAGAGAGAGAGGAGGAAGCAGGCTCCCTGCTGAGCAGAGAACCCAATGTGGGGCTCCATCCCAGAACTCTGAAATCATGACCTGAGCCGAAGGCGGAGGCTTTAACCCACTAAGCCACCCAGGCGCCCCAATAAATAAAATCTTTAAAAATAAATAAATAAAGCATCACTTTTGGTAAAACATGAAAACCTGAAAATGTCGTATTTTGACTATTATGACTAGGATGGGCATTTAGGAATACAAGTTGTTTAATTGTTGGTTTTGATGGTATAGCTCTCCTTCTGTGTTCTGATAGTTATTTCCTTGTGGTCATTCTTCTCTTTTTCTCCCCCCCCTCCCCAGAATAGAGAACTTAATAATTAGTGTGCTTACATTTTAACCCAAGAAACATTTCATATTTACTCTGTTTAGTAAAGAAAAATACAAGGAAATTGTATTAACATATCAAGTCATTATTTTCAAAAATTTGTGCGGTGGGAAGCACATGGAGTGAATGCTTTAATGGGAATATACGGACCTATTTTAGTTTGTTGAATGTGGCATGGGCCTTGACTGGGCATCTTGATAGTTTGCCTATTCCTGTCCCAGGGCACTTTTTGTAAGAGGCATTCTACAGTCTCTTTCTGAATGACCTTGAGGGAATTAAACTGTTCAAAACTTAAACCTCAGCAGACATTCTGCTCATAGAGCACATTTGGGGTTCCCTACACTTGCAATGCTTTGTTCATTTTCCTGAATGTACTTTGCAGGCTACTTCAACATGAATGGGAAGAAAGCAATGTTCAGATTCTGAAACTTCAAGCCAAGATGTTTACATATAATATTCCAACATGCCTGGCCACCTGGAAAATGTAATGCAGCAATCATGTACATGTTTTTATAGCTTTTGCTTTTATTTGTAAGGTTTGCTCCAGACAGGTAAATCTGAAATGACATCTGTTTTTTTTTCCTGGACAGATCTCTACTCTAATTTAGATTTATTTTTGGCACTTGCTGAGCTTTTCTCCTGAGAGTAAGGGCATGCTCATTAACAGTTGCTTCTAAAAGCAGAGTGGATGAAGTTTTAATTTTTTTGAAGCAGAACATTTTAGATAACAGTATTGTTATCAAACAAATCATTATGCACATTTTAAGACCATCTTTTTTCTTAAATGCGGGGGTTTTCCCCCTCTTATAGTCTGATGTACTCTTTCTTTTAAAGGTATTATTAGTGTCAGGTGTTTTTACTAGTAATTATGAGTATTTTTCATGAACGTTATCTATGTTCAAAACACTGGTCTGCTTAATTCTTGTAAAGTTGATAAAAATTGTTGAATTTTTCTTTTCACTATAGGTTACCCTCCTTGGAAGTTTAGCCTGTTACTTTCAGGAAGTTTTGTACTCAGATTCCCACAGTCAGTATTCTGCCAGTGGTAGTATCTCATTTCATTCAAAGATATATAAATTTTTCTTTTCCCTTTTCTATATTCCTTTTTTCTTCTTAGAGCCATTGCTGCTGAGATTGTTCTAAAGGGACAAAGAGAGGTAAGCTATGATTGATTTATCAGATGGGTCATTTTATTTTTAAGCTTTTCGGCCCCTTTTGTTGACTTCTCAGTTTGAAAGGATTAAAACAAAAACATTTACATGCTAAGAACCTAAATGTTTGGAAACTTGAAAACCTGTTTTGTATATTATGAGGTCCCAGTTAAATAATTAGGATTATAAAGGTGTTTTTCATCATGTTTCCTGATGGAATTGTGTATATATCTATCTTATAGGTCCACCGTTTATATCAGAGAGCCTTACAGAAGTTACCTCTTTGTGCATCACTGTGGAAAGATGTAATGATTTTTATCTTTTATTTCATCTTGAAGTTTTCCTATAAATTTTCTGCATGTGCCATATCCATTGATGTGGTGATGCTCAAAATCTAGCTAAGTCTTACTTCTGTGCTTCCCTGTCTTTTACAGCAACTCTTGTTTGAAGCATCAGAAGGAGGTAAAACTGATAACCTGAGAAAACTAGTTTCCAAGTGCCAAGAGATTGGAGTCAGCCTAAATGAGCTCTTAAATTTAAACAGTTACAAAACAGAAAGCAAGAATCACTGAACACTGGGTGCAGTCAGTTCTAAGTCCTTATAATAATTGCCAAAATTATTTGAATGATCCTTCAAGATTAGGCTGATCCCTGGCTAAGGTCTGCGTAAGGCAGACAAGCATTACTGATCATATCAAGTCCCCTACAATATACTATTCTCAAAACCGGAAGCAATGAACATGACCCTCTTCGGTTGGATAAATGAACTTCCTGTTTGGCCTACTTCTGGGCCCTGCCAGATTCTCATAACATCATGTACGTAAGTATAGTTCCTCAAAGTGACTGACATTTATTTTAATTTTGCTTTGTTTTTGTTTTTATTTTTTACTTTTCCCCTTTCTTTACGTTGTGCTATTCCTGATTCACTTGACACTCTCTGATGCCTGAGAGATTCTTGTTTGGGATTTAATTTCCAGGGCTGTGTTTACAGTAAAATGCAGGCAGTCCCTTTTAGTTCTTCTTTAAACCTTTTGAGATTCTTCATTTCAGGATTTAAAACTTAAGCAGTCCATCTTAAGGAAAGTGTAACTGCCATGGCCACAAGTCTGCTAGTTGCACTTGAATGCTCTAACAGGGTTGTTAATTGCCCTTTCTACGTTCTGGACTCCTTGCCGAGACTGTTTAACTTGAAGATTAAAGAAACTATTGCAAATGCCAGTGCATCAGAACCTAAGAGTGGTCAAATATTATGTGCAATTTTTTTGTAAAGAAATTTTAATTTATAATAAAGTTTAACAGTTTAAAGAACAGTTAATATTTGAACTGCTTTGTATTGAAATACTACTTTGTAGTATTAAAATTGTTTATAAACAAAATATTTTTAATATAAGTTAACTTTCTAAAAAATGTTGCTGTCTTTATTCACTTTTCACACTGTGTGGGAAAGGGTTGAAGTAGGAAATCTGGATTTTCACTGTAACTATATCCTAACCTGCTTTCCTATAAAAACAGTCTTGTGACTTTTTCATTCATGACAAGATAGGTTCTGTTCTGTTCTAAGGACAGTGAACACATAGATTTGCATTACTATTTCCTCATTCTCAAGACCCAGTGTTTAGAAAGTATTTCCCAATTGTAGTTTGAATGATTTGTTTAGTGACAGGCTTTCTTATATTCACTATCAGTGTGACCAAATACAAAGAAGACCTTGCACTTTTTTTTTTTTCTCGTCTCTAGTCCATGGTTTGCACTTGGTAGAAAATTGGTTAATCACACACACACACACACACACACACACACACACACACACACACTCTCTCTTCCACAAATCTGTTGTTATAGCCACAATTCAGTCTAACTGTTTGAGGCAGAGCAGCAACCCCCTTGAAATAGCAGGCAAATTTGTACATCTTGTACATTTGTATAATGCTTAGTCAAAATAAAACCATGTTTTGAGGCCCCACTGTGTGCCAACCAGATGGTGCATATTTGGCGAGTTAGTGCTGTTGGGTGCAGTCAGGAACGAAACCCACTTGTCTAGTGTTTTTCATTAAATCAAAAAGAGGCTGATTGATTTTTCTCTAAAACCAAAGAAAGTTGGGTAGAAGGTTATATTCTTCCATTTTATGCGTTTAACTATTTAACCTTGAAAGCTTTTCCTGCTCTATTATTTGAAAGCCATTGTTAGGTGATTAGAAAAATTTTTCCAGTCTGTTCCCACATAGGGTAACAGCTTTGATGTTAGTAGCTGAAGTATCTCAATAGTTTTTTGTGTTTTTTTTTTAATTGAGACAGTGCTGATTTTTGAACTTTTGTATATTCTTAAACTATCATTTGTTGCATTAACAACTCATCAGCAATAACTTACATCTTTTTTAAAAAGAATACTTTACGGGTACCTGGGTGACTCAGTTGGTTAAGCATCTTCCTTCAGCTCAGGTCATGATCTCCAGGTTCTGGGATTGAGCCCTGTGTTGGGCTCCCTGCTCAGTGGGGAGTCTGCTTCTCCCTCTCCCTCTTTTCTTCCCCCCTGCTCATACTTAGTCTCTTTCTCTGTCTCTCTCTGTCTAAAAAAGAAAAAGAAAAGTATACTTTGGGGGCACCTGGGTAGCTCAGTCAGTTGAGTGACCAACTCTTGATTTTGGCGCAGGTCATGATCTCAGGATCATTGTATCAAGCCCTGTGTCAGGCTCTGCCGTGGGCCAATAGCCTGCTTATTATTCTCTTTATCCCTCTCCTTTTGCCCCTCTCTCTCTAACTTTCTCTCCCTGGGGGGCGGGAGTGGTGGTGAAGAACGCTTTGGTGCATCACATCTAAGCTCCCCCCATGCAGGCTATACACTATAACAACTCCAGGGGTCACCATCACATACTGTGCTTAATCATGCAGGCAGAGGACCTAGCATATGTTAGTTGTTATACTTAAAATCAAGAAGGTTGGGGTGCCTGGCTGGCTCAGTCAATAGAGCATGCTTGATCTCAGGGTTGTGAGTTTAATCCCCACTTTGGGGGTGGAATTTACTTTAAAAAATAAAAGTATTTTACATAAATAAATCAAGAAGCTGTTATATAGAAATTCTGTTCCTTTTAAGATACCCTGTTATGTCACCCAACCTGTCATCTTACAAATCCACTTCAACCTCAAAAAAAAAAAAGGTAAGCACTGCTTATAGGTGAGGTATATGTATATGTTTTGGTCATCCTTCCATATTCATTTTTATCTGTTTAAGTGCTTTCAACATAAAATAATTAGAATATTAAAACTTGGGGTTAAAGTTGATGAAGGTTCTGTGGTAGGATAAATATATTTAAGATGCTGTATGACTTAAAGTCTTTGGGCAGAGAAGTGGCATACAGTGAGGAAAAGTTAGTCATTGAGGACTGCAGTTCTTTGCACTTCCTTACTCCCACCGGGGGTGGGAGTGGGAGCAAAATACAAAAGAGGGATTTTAGACTTTGGGGTTTTATCTCTGGTAAAGAAAGTGGGGGGCATATTGCGGTGTATTTTTATGTGTTTTCCTTCATTTTAGAGAACAGCTTAATATTTCTATTTGCCTTTTAACGGAAAGTGGACCTTGTAACATTGTTGTCACTGGATTATCTAAGGCGGTTTGCTTTCAATTAAAGGGCATATAAACCTACATCATAAAGCAAGCAAGAATCTCCAGGTGCAACATCTAAGAGCTAAAGGCACTAAGCAGACAAGCAAAAGGTGATTAAGACTGACAACAAATGTAGGGAGACTTTATTGAAGATTGTAGTTCAAATATTTATTTTTCAAGGTTGTTGAAAATGTAGGAACATGTGGCTATAATACAAAGCAGGGCCACTCTTCTTGCTTAAAGTTGTCTTGTGTTCACAGATAAATCACAATTTCCTTAGTCCGCATCCATATCTGTGTGTTCACATCAGTGTGAGGGAAAAATGGGGAAATGCAATTTTAGTAACCTTTTAGATTTGGGTATTATGCCTGCAAATGTATCCTGGCCCCTCAGTACAAATTAACAGTAATTATACAGAGCATTTTGGAATAACAACTGTTAAGAAGGCAGACTTCCAAGGAGCACTTTTGACATCATTTCTTTTTTGTCCAACGTCACAGTTCACAGTTGGATCTCTTACCTTTGTCTTCCCAAGCTGTGGTTCCTAATGTAGGTGGTAGACCTGAGCTGGAAAACAGTTTTTCTTTTATTTATTTTTTTAGGCTGTATTCCATTTACCACCAAGAAGTCTTCCTCACTTTCTGCAGGTATTCTTCAGTTGTGCGTTTATTATTTTGGGGGACAGTGGACAGCCATGTAAGGACATTGCTGCCCTGCCTTCATTCCCATGCCCCGCCACCACTCACTCAGCCTTCTCAGTAACAGTTATGCTGCACTTTGTGAGCGACATGACTGAGGTGTCTGCAGTCAGTGTGAAAAGAGTTTCTTTTTTATTTCTCTGGCATCTTTGAGGTAGATGGTAGCTGTGTCTGTCTTTCATGATAGTAAAATGGTTGTAGAATTTGTCTCCACTCTTCATTTCATTCGATCTTCACATGAGGGACCATACAAGTTTTCAGAGACCTCACAGAACAGAATCACATTTTTTTCATTTCAGAATCAATTTGAGGGGCACCTGGGTGGCTCGGTTGTCTGCCTTCTGCTCAAGTCATGGTCCCTGGGTCCTGGGATTGAGCCCTGTACTGGGCTCCGTGTTCCGCAAGGAGCCTACTTCTCCCTCCCTCTCTGCTCCTCCCTGCCTCTGCCTCGTGCTCTCTCTCAAATAAAATGTAAAAAAAAAAAAAAAAAAAGTGCCTGGATGGTGCAGTCCATTTAAGCGTCTGCCTTCAGCTCAGGTCATGATCTCAGTGTCCTGGGATTGAGCCCCGCATCAGGCTCCCTGCTCAGCGGGCAGTTTGCTTCTCCCTCTCCCTCTCTCTCTCTGCTCTCCCTGCCCCCCCCAAATCAATTTGAACTTTGTGCTAGATATACAAAGATGAAAAAAGAGGCCACTAAATCTAACAAGAGTATGTGCTAAGGAAGCATCTTTTTAAAAAAAGATTTGACTTATTTGTGTAAGAGCATGGTGGAAGAGGTGGGGAAGAGGGGGAGGGAGAAGCAGACTCCCCTCTGAGCAAGGAGCCCAATGCTGGGCTCTAGTCCAGGATGAGCTGAAGGCAGATGCTTAACCGCTGAACCACCCAGGTGCCCCAAAACCTGTATGTACCATTTTTTAAAAAACTTTCTAAAAAGCTGCTTCAACTTTGTACTAATTTATTCACAACTGTTTGTTAGACATGACAACAGGTAGGACATGTAAAACTCCATACTAACCACATCTGTCCATTTTGGGGCATGTTGTGCTTCCAAATTTGCATGAACATGCTTATCAGGCCCAATTTAAACAGCCTCGATGTGGGGAGTCTGGAATCAAAACTGCTGCTACTGGTTTCCTTTTTTCTTTTTCTCCTTAACTCCTTCAGTAATGTATGAATGAAATGTTACTCTGAACAAAGACTAGTATCTGCGAATACTGCAGAGCCCTGTTTCCAATCCCAGTCAAGGCTACAAAGCTCTGCCATGACTGTCTTTAAGACTCACTGCTGTTTTTCTATCTATAAAAGAACTACCTGGAGATAACCCAGCTTTTAATGGTTTAAACTGATTTTTCCAAATGAGACATTTTAGCCCAACACAGGAACTGTTTCAGTCAGCGTGAAACTCAGTAATGCCAGGAATGAAATAGTTCAGCTGGGGAGCAAAAAATTTTACATGAGCTTGGAAGAAATATGTGCTCCCTGGTTTTCTTCAAGAAAGCAGGAGATCTGTACTACTGGAAGCAAATTTAATTGGTCTTAAGTGTTGTGACTTCGATATGAGTGCTGGTGGGTCGGAATTTTTTTCCCTCCCGTTTAAATGTACAACTTACTGCATAGAAGACAGTGGAGAGGAGCACCTGGGTGGCTCTGGGTTAAAGCCTCTGCCTTCGGCTCAGGTCATGATCCCGGGGTCCTGGGATAGAGCCCTGCATTGGGCTCTCTGCTCTGCGGGAGCCTGCTTTTTCCTCTCTCTGCCTGCCTCTCAGCCTACTTATGATCTCTGTCAAATAAATAAATAGAGTCTTTAAAAAAAAAAAAAGTGGAGAGAATATTAAGAATGTGTGTCAGCTGTTTCACAAACACCATAGAATAACAAATACTTTACTTTTATGGAAGATGTTAATAAATTTGAGGGGCCACCCAAAATATAGATGAATGCGACTCTTCAAAGGGCCATCTTCTATGAATTAAGTAAAGGCCTAACTCCCCATAAGAAAACTTCGCACAGCTCCTCTAAAAGAAAATGCTGCATTTGCCCTTGGTAATTTAAAAACTTCAGGATTATCAACTGCAGCCAAAATCAAAAGTAGGTTCACAATATTGTTTGGTCAGTCAAGCAAATTAAATCTTGCAGATGTTCTTCTTACCTAGTGATGTAAGCATTATGAAAGAGAATGGTAGCCAGTTGCCTGAGGGAGCTGCACCAATTAGGAAGAGTGAGAGGACTGGGAGCTGTTTCCATTAATGGAGGTAATCAGGACATCTGTTGCCAAGGCCAAAACAAACACTAAACTTAGAACATCATACACTCAAAATTATGACTGCCTGTGGATAGATTTGGCATTTCATATTGGTCAAAATGGAGCTACAAAGAAATAGTTTCGAGAGTATTAACCAATGTGAGTAATGAAAAAAAAAAAGCACGTATCGAAAAGATCTGGATGTGATTTAGCTCTACCATTAACTAGCTGCGTCATCATTGACAGGTCATTTCATTTCTTCTTGTCTGTCTCCACATGTACAGAATATGGAAGTATGTGCATTTACTTCAGGGGTGTCGAGAGATTATATAGTAGAAATTATCTTTTTAAAAACAAGTAATATTTTGAGTTTGGGATCATTATCCAAAATTTTGAGGGCACAGATGCTACAAAATAAGTTTGCCTTTTTGGACGTAATTTCGTTACTGTCCGTTGGAGCATGTGACCATACAAATACTCAAGTATGAGTTAGTTGTCTCTAAGCAACACAATAGAAAGCACTACCATTTAAATTCAGTGGTGTTACTGCCCAAAATAACAGGTTAAAAAAACTATCCATTAGCAAATGGTCTTTACTTCAGGTTAAGTCAGAAGAGATCAATGTGAAGATCCTGTCCTTTTCGGTTTTGAGGTTTCTCAGCATGCTAGCGGGCTTTTTTGGTGGTGTAATGGGGGATAAAGACTACTTAATTCAAGACCCTGTTTTCACTTCTTGATCGGTGTAGAACGAGCATTCACTGCTAATTTAAGTATAGTTAGCTAATCTAGCCACCTTCCACTTTTTATTGGAGTTGCCTATGAAGGCCGTGGAACTAGTGACCAGTTTCAGCTTACTTATTCTTGCAGGCTAGGAGTAATAAAGTGACCTAATCAGGCGAGAGTCTGCATGATCCCCAAGCTGGAAGACAGCCCTCCAGGAACATCCTTTAAAGAGAAGGGAATGGTCTTTTTTCTTTGACCATAATTTTACCCTCTACTGTAATGAACCCAATCCTGGTGGAAGCTCTGGTCCCAGTAGTGGAAAGAGGAAAAAAAAAGAGAATGTGTAACAGAGAGTAATTGGTAGCATTCACTTTAGGCCATTGATAAATGCACTACCAAATAAAAGCAATGTGATGTAGTGGGGTAATAAAAAGTATGAATCAAAGTAGCCAAGAACAAAATCCAGGACTTTCAATATGTTGCAAATGAGCCTTCTGCGTCAGGACTGACAAAAATGAAAATAACAGCGACTTAAGTAGAAATTTCTTCGGTAAAAATCCAAGGAGATAGGCTGACAGGTGTGGCACTCTATGGTGATAGAATCTTAGACACCTTCCTTCTTGCTGCTTTGTCCTGTGTGATCTCCATTCTCAAGAGGGCTGCCACATGTAATTCTGCTGGTCATTTCCTGCACATGGCCAAAAGGCTGAAATAATAGGGGTTGGGATTAAGCCATGGTCAGCTTACCAAGCATCCTAGGGCACTGACAGAGTCAGCCTGGAGAAAGGAGGACCTTTTTCTAATTCACACAAAGGGATCAGCTGGACCCCAAGTTCTGTGGGAAGTTGGGCCTTTTTCTAAACTGGGTAGCAGCGCTCCAGGTGGTGGTCTTAATTCAAGATGGCTTTTCCAGTCACAGACCTTTTGTTCACATTACGTGTAGCAGGAAAGAAAAACAAGAACACACTTCCTATCTTCAGGGTACTTCCCAGAAGTTGAACATAACCACATCTGCTTCTATCTCATTGTTTAGAACATAGACGCTTGGCCACGTCAAGGGAGGCTGAGATATTCAAGCATAAAGAACAGAATACATATTTGGGGACAGCTAAGCATCTCTGCCACACCACAATGAAAGAGTAAACAGACTATAGGATGAGGTTAGTGACTTTCTAATGGCAAAAACTGTCTAGTGGCAGACCACTAAAATCCCTTCCGGTTCTACAGTCCTACTCTAAAAATCTTCAGTTTGGTATAGAAAAGCAGAAAGTATGTTTCCCAGACTTAGCTGGTCAATGTACGTTCAGGGCATTCAATAAGAACTAATGGTTAACTGAGACCTTACTTTGTTAAGGGCTTGAGGTTTATGAACTTTTTAAAATTCTCACAACCCTATGAAATACTGTTACAATCCCCATTTTATAGATGATAAATAAAGTCAAGAGAGGTTAAATGACTAAGTCACCAACACAGTAAATGACGAGTCCAGGAAGGTAGCTCCTGAGTACGTGCCCTTAACTTGCAATTGAAAGCGATAATGTGAATTTAGTAGGTCCCCTGAGAAGCAGTCTTGGTTGGAGCCTTTGAGGGAATTATTGAGCAGAGATCTTTCTTCTTGCTACTAAGCTAGTAGAAAGTAAGCCTGGAGTGTGATAGCTACCTCAGCACAGCACTGTGAGGGCCCACGGGGAGTGAGGACCCAGAGGAAGTCTGAGCTGAGGGTGGAAAGAGAGCTATTCGATGTGCCAACAGGATTCACTGTGCCTGAAACTGGATACCCCTGGATTTTTCAGGTATTTAAAACTTCTCATTCTCATTTCCTCCCCCACTCCCCACACCTTTTTAAAATGAACTTCTGAAATTCAGTAGAGGTTCCGGTCCTCTGACAACACAGCAGGTTAACAAAATTCAGCTAAGCGCTTGTGAACCTGTTCCTGGAAAACCTAAGTAGCATCACTGATTAAAAACACTGAGGACAGAAAATAGAGTAGGTTCACAGCCACATGAATGAAGCAACTTAAGCAGTAACTTTATGTTGAAGTTGAGGGCTCCGGAAGAATGGAGAGCCGGAGATTTGCATATTTGGAGATGGAGGGACTGAGGGTGAGAAGACAGACTCTTCAGAGAGAAAATTATGTCTTAGTGTGTAAGATCTCGGTACTCCGAATTCAACACCCAGCGACATGATCTTGGGAAAATTCACCTAACTCCTCTAGGCCAACATTTCTTCATTTGTGAGATGAGATTGATACTAGTAGTGATCTTACTTGGCTCATAAAGATAAGATCATACAGGTTAAGAGCTTAGAACAGTGCCTAGAACACAAAATAATAGCATTAGCTAGCCAGAGCAGATGTGATTTTAGAGTCAGTTTGAAGAGGAAGCCTCAGCAATGTGGGGTAGGGCAGCAGTGCAGCATAACAAGAAGGCAACTTGTGTGTATGTGTGTGTTTGTGTGTGTTGGGGGTGGTCTAATTACTTGATAAAACTTCCTGAGAGTAAGGAAGATGTGAAGAGCATATTGGGACAAAGAAAGTGGAATAATGAAGTAAATTACTATTATCTATATTATTATTGTTAGGTTAATTTGGACCTATTTATTTGGCAAAATAAAGTTCTAATGAAGGCTTGGAAACAAAATGGTGCTGACGGATGGGGCTGGGACTTGCAAAGAGATGAAAAGAAAGCACGGCTTTTTCAGTTGGAGATTCCCCAGCATGGGAAAGGTACTAAAGAGATCGCAGTGATCCTCAGTGTGGTTCTAGATCTAGACCATCAGGAACATCTCCTAATTAAATGAGGTATTATACTTAAAAGTACCAAATGCTGCCTGGCGTAGTCGGGTCTCCAAAAATAGTTAACTATTGTTACAAGCCGGCTTTTCCAGATGTACTCACCCTTAAAACACATTTAATACTAAAATAATAGTTGTTAGCAATTTAAAAAATAAGTATTTCTTGATGATTCTCAGTAGGGAAGTTTTTTTCTTCTGTCATGATCCTGGCCTCTCAGCCTACTTCTCTCAGGAGAGTAGGAGAGATAAATCTTACTGGAAAGTCCAGGAGAGGCATCTGGCCAGCTTGTGTAATCCCTTTCCTCTCTTTTTAAAAAATTTGGAACTAGTCTGTCCAGAGGAACCATCAGTTCTGCTGCTCCCTGAAGTAATAGAAAACCTGTTCTCCATGTGGGGAGGCTGTGGTCACCCAGCGCTGCCCGTATCTGGGAAAAAAATATGGCTAATTCTAGAAAGCTCACTTGCTGAGATTCTTAAGACACACCTGCAATATTAAGTTTATTTTTTAAAACTGTGACAGATTGATCCATATCTGCTTTATTTTTTCTTATTTCTCACTTCCTTAGAACTCAAGCTGAGAGAAAGGGTGCCCTCCTTGGAACTCTTCAAATGCAGTATGAAGGCTGGGCCTTTAGCTACGTAGTGTTTTGGCCATGGCCCCATTACCAAGGTTCATCGAGACTGTGTCTATAGACAAGTAAATGTTTTTATGCAGGCTGCACTGATGTTAAGCAAGATGGGGTGTTTGAAGGCTGAGGAAAGCCTGGACTTTTGGAATCATGGCATCACAGAGCCTTCTGGTTTCTGCTTCTGTTCCTGTTGGTCCTGGGACTATTTCCAGAAGCTGTGCTTGCCATAGGGGAACAGCTTTGCAAAGGTGGATAAAACTGCCCAGATACACATAACTGATACCCTCTCCTGAGGGGACAGCCACACACGGTGTTTTTGGTCACAACCCTGCTGGTGAAGCCAAAAGGACTGAGTTAAAAGAAATGGTGAAGGCTGGGTTGGGGCTGGTGGGGGATCATATCCTAAGCCCCCTCCTGCCCTTTCCTTCCACATGCAGGGAGTGAGTGGCACGAACAGAACATACTCCTGGCAGCCTTCCATCCTCTCACTGCCTTGTCCTGGAGGGAGGGTAAATGACTTAGCTAGTAGAACTTATGAGATCTCAGTCTTTTCTTCCCTCAGCTAGTGCCCTCAAGAAGGTTCTGCTCTTCCATGCTTTTATTTCACACCCTCACGTGAGGAGATCGGTGTCGGGCCAGTATGGCCTGTGACTCCGTGGACAAGTCTGAACTAGGCGGGTATTAGGAAGTATTAGGAAGCCTTAGGTATTAGGAAGCCTCCTTGTCTGCAGATGAAAGCCCTGCTGTCTTTCCTCAGCTTTATCAGCAATAAAGGTGATGTTTGACCTTCAGCTGCCTTACTCCTTGTCCTGGTTTTCAACAGGTTCCAAACAAAGGCCAGGAAAAAGGTTTCTATTTATTGAAACTTCCCAAACACCAAACAATAGTTAAGCATTTATGGAGACCTTATGAAGTACCAAACACTTCGTGCAACAGCAATTCCTCAGAGTAAGCTGTGAGGTAGATGCTATTATTATCTCTATTTTAGAGATGAAGAAATGGCTGCTTAGAAGAACTAAGGAATATGCTCATGATTAATTAAAGAATATGCCCATCCAGGATGAAGTAATATGCTCCTTTGGCTGGTAAAATGGCAGCACTGGCACTCAGGGGTGGGACAGTCTGGCCAGGGGCCCTGCCATTCCCTTTGTCCAGACTTCCTATTTGAGAACAGAAAGGCAGTTTAAAAAATACGGTTTAGAGTGTTAGGCAAAAAACAAACAAAAAAACCCCCTCTATGTAATATATATATATGTTTTATGTAAATGCAGGCTTCATTTTGGAAGTTATATAAACATAACCAATAAACCACTGAGTAACCAAATGAAGCGGAAAATAAGGATCTGTGAAAGGGTTGGTGGTTCACTGCTGTATTTCCCCCTGTGTCAGTGGAACCTGGGGGAGGTGGTGGAAGATCTTTGCTAGGAACTTAGGAAAGACAATTCAGCTGTATTTAAAAACATTTTGGATAGCGAAGGTAGTCATTTTAGTTGGGGAGGGCTTGTGTGTGAGAGATGGGAAACTAGCTCAAGTGAAAAAGGAGGTTAATTGAGAGGACTACCATTTCGTGGACATCTAAAAGCAGGAGAAAAGGCACAATCAGGCCACCCAGGGAATGGAACTTTCCAGAAAGTCAATCATTTTTTTTTAAATTTAATTAATTATTGATCTCAAGGTATAAAATCTAATAGAGTTTTTTTAATCTTTTTTTAAAAAAGATTATTTATTTATTTGACAAGACAGGGAGAGAGGGAACACAAGCAGGTGGAGTGGGAGAGGGTGAAGCAGGCTTTCTGCTGAGCAGAGAACCCGATATGGGGCTTGATCCCAGGACGCTGGGATCATGACCTGAGCCGAAGGCAGATGCTTAATGACTGAGCCACTTCTATTCCTTTCTGCTTACTATACCAGTCTTTTGTTTTTCTCTGCAAAGTGCCTTTTTCTTCTTTCCAAAACTTAACCTTACATATGGTTTTGACTTCTTGGGATGCCAGTGCTAGCCAAAATTCTGTTTGAGCTTTCAGTTCAAGCACCCATCCCATCATCATCTGACTTAGACTGTCTTAATGTCCTAATTCTAAATTCTTTGGAAAGAGCATCTGATTGATCTGTCTTGAGTCAAGGAGAATGTGATAGGGGTGGTGGCTGGGAAGCAATTGCAAACATGGTGCATGGGCTGGACAAGTACCTCCAATCTCTTTCCCTTTGGAAGGAAAATAAAAATTTGTCACATCTATAGAACAGGCCAATCAGGAGCCCCCCAGACTCTCCTAAAAGACCCATCTGCCCATGGCTACCCAAGAGGGAGGTGACTCTGGCTTGTTCCTTAAGTACTGATGGTCAGGGTTTTGAACATGTGACCCTGGCTTTTCCTTATCACTACCATGATTAATTGGGTCAGAAAGGGTTACATGACCCAGAGGCATCATTTCCTTCATCTGGGTAGTGATCTCTGAGATTGCCTAGCCCTCAGAGCTCTGCTCCACAGGGACAACAGTGATCAATCTTTACCTTGTAGAGTAGGAATGGAAGACACAGAATGAGCCAAGGCAAGGAGAGCAAGTGAGAGTCCTGAAATGAGACCTAGGGGATGGTGGGGTCTTCTTGGGAGATACTAGGCTGAAGTCACGAATGATCCCAAGTTATAAATAACCAAATTAAAGAGAACTTACAGACTAGAGATGGTCAGTTGGTAACAATAGAAGTAGTTGAAGCACAAAGACTGGGTCACTTTGAAGGTGAGAGATCCAAAAATTTAAAGAGTAACAAGAATTTCCATTCCTAGAGCTGAGTTGAAGGTTTCTAGTTCTCCAACACCACACTAAGGTTTTAAAGCCCATTTTTATTGTCCCTGTGCTCCTATGAGATTCCGTTTTTTAAAAAATATATATTTATATATTTGAGACAGAGAGAGAGAGAGAAATAGTGTGGGTGCACGGAGGGATCAGGGACTGAAGGGGAGGGGAAGAGAAAATCTCAAGCAGACTCCCTGCTGAGTGTGGAGCCCAATGCGAGACTCACATGCTGAAATCAAGAGTTGAACACTCAACTGACTGAGTCACTCAGGCGCCCCAAGACTCCTGCTTTCCTTAGAGTCACAGGTGTCCTCCCAACTACTCTCTATTCTCCCTCATTACGTCCCCCTATGATCGAAAGAGCCTAATTTACCACTATCGCTGACTCTGTCACCTCAGTATTTTCATATGTACAGCTTAGGGCGAAAATATAGGGCAGGAAGAAGAAAGACAAAAAGGGAAGTATAAGGACTTGAACTAACTACAGAGAGAATTTGATATGTGATGGTTCAACTTGGTGACCCATGATCTTCAGGCTGGTACATTCTGGGACTTTGTGCTGTGGCTCTCTGGCTTATTTGGCCTTTACCGGCCCCTCTCACAGGCTTCAAACCTACTTTAACCTTGGGGAGTTGATACTGTTTCATTAGTAGTTTGAGGAAGAATGAGAGACAGTGAAGGGCTGGAGAAATTAAGAGATTTGCCCAGGATTCCATAGCAGGTTTCTAAGAAGGCACTTTAAATCCCATGTCTTTACTCTTCATCGTCACTAAATGAACGGTCTGAATGTCCATCACTCATGACATAGAGCTATGTACTCTAGGTTACAGGATGTTGATTTAGGATCTCACTGCCTTCCCCCAACAAATTCCTAAGTCTCCAAAATATCCTCTACAGTCCTGACACCAATTCCCATGTGTGGGTTTCTTTCCAACAACCACAATTCAACCCTCCCCCACCTGCTGCCCCCTTGGTTCAGATGCCAGTTGCAAATCCCAGGTGGTTACCTTCTGACAAACTTTCTACAAATGGGATGTTTCAAAGCCACCTCCTAGAGTTCAATTAATTTGCTAGAGCAGTTCATGGGACATAGAGGAACATTTTACCTAGGTTACCAGTTTATTATAAAAGGATATAACTCGGTAGCAGCCAGATGGAAGAGATACATACAGCAAAATATGGGGAAAGGCACTTCTTCCATGCCTTCTCCATGGGAGCCACTCTCCCCAAATCTCCATGTGTTCACCAACCTGGAAGCTCTCTGAATCCCATCCTTTTGGATTTTCATGGAAGCTTCATTACATAGACACGATTGATTAAATCATTGGCCATTGGTGGTTGAACTCAAACTCTAGTCCCCTCCCCTCCCAGGAGATCAAGGGCAGGGTCAGGGCTTGGGGTAGGGGATAGAAGGGGGTGGGAGGGTGGGGGGAGTACACAGAAAGTTCCAACCCTCTAATCACAGGGTTGGCTCCCCTGGCAATCAGCTTCCATCCTTAGGTGACCTAGGGATCTCCCCAAAGTCATTCATTAACATAAAAACTCACACCTACATGGTTTTCATCACTTGGGAAATTCCAAGGGTTTCAAGAACTCTGTCGGGAATGGGGAACAAGAACAAATACATATTTCTTATTATAAATCATAATACCACACTTTCCAAGAATGCATCTAAAACATTGAGAATTGGTTAGTTAACCATTATTTAATCTAGCTTCTCATTTAATGTAATAGACTTTCTTTGGTACCCAAGACATCTGATGAAGTGAATCTTCCTTAGGTTAAGCCCAATTCTGTCTCCCTGAATAATCTGCCAATTGGTCTTTCTTCTCTAAAAAAGTAATTTGGTTCATCCTGTGACGGCCTTTCAATTGCTATTAAATGAAACCCAAGTTTTAATCATAGCTCCTCATTTTTGATCTTAGGGATTCGCTTCTCACTCTGACTCTCAGTTTATCTACAGAATAGCAAGTCCTGCTTTGTTTATGTCATAGGGCCGTTAGGAAAGGGGGAAAAGACAGCAATCATTTATTAAACATCTGCTCCATTCCAGGTGCTGCGATGAGAGATTTAATACACTGAGCTATTAATACTTCCAGTCATATGAGGCTGATGATATTTTCTCATTTGAGTGAGAACAAAGTAGAGGCTAAGAAAAATTAAATATTTTGCCCAATTATAATACAGGTAGTAATAGAAGTAGGATTTGAATGCAGGTTTGACTAGTGGCAAATCCCTGGGCTTAACCATTCTATTTGGACTGCTATGACTTGGTACTTAAGAAAGCACTTAATAAATTTCAATTATTCAGAGTTTTCAAGTGTTCTTCTTGAGCTTTCTTTTCTCTGGGGGAAACATTCTCAGGCTTTTCTTTTTAAAGATTTTATTTTTAAGTTCTCTCTACACAGTACAATGTGGGGCTCAAACTTACAAGCCCAACCAAGGTCAAAAGTTGCATGCTCTACCTATGGAACTGGCCGGGCACCCCTGTTCTTAATTTGATGAGCTATCATTTCCCTATCCCATATCATTAGATTCCCTGTCCTCATGGATTAGGATGGTTTTTTGTTTTGTTTCCTTTCTTTCTTTTTTGTGAAAACAAGAGGTAGTACTGACTGCAGGTTTTTAACATTCTACTTAAAATGTAGTAAGAAAGGGAAGTCATGTCTTAATGTGGCTAGAGTTGGAAAACCCAGGTTGCACAATGCTTCTCCAGCGTATCACATTCATTTTCTTCTAGTTTCTTCATGCAGACAAGCTAAAGCTTTGTTATCAACCTCCCCAACAAGCTTCGAGGATCAGACATGCTGGAACTTGGGTTTGAGATGAATGAGTCAGTGTCGAATCTGAGTCCAGCATCTTTAGAAATGTTCATAAAGGGGGTCACTAAAGTGGGTACAGAGCCTGACTTGCAAAGAAATGCCACCCAAACCTAACTATATTTTCGGGCCTCTGAGACCTAAGAACGAAAATTGTCAGTGTTTAGTGGCTTGGAGGGGAATGGTCTCTTTCATCTACATAGAACTGTAAAATACAATTTCCAAATACTGAAGAGCGTGAATGAAGCCAGCGGGATCACAGGGAGCCCCGTCTATTTCTTGGGGACTTATTCTTTTGTTGGCGAATGGGCCCCTGAGCTACATGTAGTGATAAGATAAAGAAAAAGAGCAAGACACTTATTTTTTTCAGTTGTTGAAGCTTTTCAGGTTCTAAATAAGCAGGCTGTTGCTAATTTTATTACTTTTTACTACCTTGTTTTTCCACTTTTGGCCAAAACAAAAAGATGCTTTCTGTTTTGTATGAGAATGATTCTCTCTAGTAACCATTCTAAGAAAAAATTATGTGCAGTAACAGACACCTAATATATTTTTATATTAAAATGTCATCTAACATGATTTGTTGTGGGTGACATAAGAAGAGGAAAACTAAAGATGATGAGTTTTTCTGATGGAACTAGTTGAATGCTAAAGCAAGGGTAACTCCTTTTTGAATAGTATTTTAGTTTAAAGGTGCCTTTCCAGAGAGAACCTTTCTTAAGCTCTGCGTTGCAAATAACATGCTAATCACTCCTGCCATGCTCTTCAAGCTTCCTTTCCTCCATTCATGTTTCTGTCATGTATTTCCTTGTGTAGATTTGCTTATTGTCTCTCTCTCCTTCACTAGAGTGCAAATTCCAGACCATGTTTTGCATAGAACCCCCCAAGTATAGAACAATGCCTGTATACGAGGCACATAGTATTTGTTGAATGAATGAATCCATTTTGAAAACGTAAAGTTAACCACTTACTCTAGGCTAGCCCACCAGTTTACAGTCTTTTGGTTTTTGCTTTTGTTGTTCCGTCTGTTGAGCTTATTGTAGCCTTTCTTCTTCTCACTGTAGGTTTGTTTATTTGTGGATGTAATTCCAGCCGTTCTGACTTACTGTAATACAGTGCAGAGCATTGATCAGACACTTAACAAAGCAGTGTTTGCTGTGAGGTGTATTATAACCAGGTTTTGCTAATAAAGGAATAGAGTTTGTGGATTTTTAAAGAAATGCATTAGAGTGGATTTTTTTCCCCCTTTAAAAAAGTTACATCACTGACTTGTGCTTTCTTGAGTGGGATAGAAAGAGGTGGGCTGTCAGGACTCGTTCCTAACTTTAGGTACCCAAAAGCAAGTATGTTGAGAAGGAGGACTGAGATCCATTGTTCTAGAAGCAACTTTTGTATCCACTATCTGGGGTCAGAGGAAGGAGATCGTGTTAGAGCCCTTGTTTCAGCTGAAGACAAACCAAGGGCGGGCAGCACAGTAGACATCCTGGGATGCCTGTTAACTCGGTTAGGTTGAAGCATATGGTTCTAGCTGATGAGTGGGTGATGATCTCAGTACCAGCTACCCTGAGGGTGCTCAGTAAGTATGGGTCCTCTTAACAATAATGCTGAGCCTCCAACCAGACTTGACAGTTTCATTTTGTGACCTGTATGGGGACAGCAGGAATCACTGCTGAAGCTGCGAGGGTTTGGCACAAGATGTTAGGAAAATCATTTCTTTTCTTATGTTTTGGGGGATGGGAACTGAAGGGGAACAGTGCATTTCTTTGTGCCCTGAGAATTGCATGTCCTTAGAAAACGTTTTGGCCTTGACATGGTCATGAAATATGGTTTTGTTAAAGGAAGAATTTATAGAAAACTCATGTTCATGTTGAATAATTTTAAGATTGATTTGTTATTTATATATTTCTTTCTAGTTGCAGAGTTTTTTTTCTTTTTATGTTGCAAAAGAAATAGGTTCTGGCTATGAAATCCAAACCCTCACTGGGGACAATAAACTTTACCAAGTCATTTGCATTGACAAAATGGCTTATTAGTCCTACTTAACACAATCCAGGAGTTGGTAAAGATATTTTGGTTTGTTCTTGTGACGTGTTTACTTCTTATGGTAAGTCCAAAGTACCTAAAATATTGAGGTGAAAATACTTCAACAGCAAAGGTACTTATACATTAGAAATAAAATCACTTAGGAGACCATATATTTGCCTGTGGGCTCAAAAAGAGCTGAAGATACTTTGTTTTATAGTCACACATTTTATTACAAATTTCTTTTATTTTGTACCCAATAGAAAAGCAAGTTTGGAATCTATTTACAAGTACTATACATTTACACATATTATATACAGTTAATGAATTTAAAGAAAATGGGCGGAGAAACACAATATATACGGAAGAATATGCCACTGTACATGGTTTATTATCATGGTCCTTAGTGTTACTGAATCTTTATTGTAGTAATAAATACAGTTCTATATTTACACATCTTATAAAACATCTCATAAATGTATTTTTTTCAATTCCAAGTTAAAACATCTGATCAAAATAAACATGCTTATATAAAAATAAATCTACCTAACAGTCTTTTGATTTGGATGTACTGAAGCTAATGTAGTATAATAGAAGATACAAATTAATCCTTTGACCTTTAGTATTTAATAATTTTGCTTCTTAAAATACTTAACACATGTATTACATATGGAATAAGCACAGAAGTCATGTTCCTGACATCACGTGGGTTGGTCCAGAGACAACACAGCTAAAACCAAGCTAAATAAACAGGATATGTTACCAAATCCCTGTTGAGTCCAAAGTGGTTTCAGACACTGTTGCTAGAACTACTAGAGATACACATGTGTGAAGTGATTATGCCTGTGCATTTAATTTATGTCGGTCTGCATTTGATCATTTCCTAAAGATGCACATTAGTTTGAATCGACTGAAAAGACCTCCTGCAAGAAGTGTGCACTCACCTGAAAACAACACAACAACAACAACAACAACAACAAAACAAACAAACAAAAAAACCCCAAAACCTCCCAGGTTGCTCGCCATCTTTTCTAGGTATATCCATTGCCAGCAACGGACTTTTCTTCTGAGTGCTGGACAGCAAGGAGTTAACAATGAATTAGACAAAGCAAACTTCACTTCTACATGATTGCCTTCATGCCAATTTAAGAGTTTAAGTTTATTTTCCTTTCAAAATACTTGTAGGCAGTTTTACTTCACTGAAGTGGAACCATCTCATGCTGGTACATAAAAATCTGGCATGTCTAGAAAGGATGTGAATCTAACTAGGAATGCCCTACATTATCCATTCAGGAGGGGACTGGTGACTGGAAGGATCCTTTGTGAGGAAAGGTGAACGAAGGCTAAAACATCCACATGGTCATTAAAATGAAATCCTACTGGTCACAGCCTCGACTTCGTCATGTAGGCCATTTAGAACCCTATTTTCCAAACATCTCACCATTTTTTTAAGGGGTTTTCAGGTTTAAAACCTCTTTTGTAAGTGAGTAGTTCTGCCTCTCTCCCCAAATAATTAGATTGGTGAGTTGAAAAAGAATCCGGTTGAAATCATGGAGAATCTTTTTTTGAACATTTCAAATCTGTTTTTTAAAAATCTGAGCATACCTAAATAGTGTGACTGATCTTTTATATCTGAATGAGTTATACAAGCAGCAGTTAGACTTACTTTTCACTCTCCAGTATCAACAGGTTTTCAGCTTTTTCCACACTGAGAGATACCAAAAACAAAGTTTCCACCAGTCATTCTTAGTTATTGCTCTGATGTTCCCACTCTCATGTTTTTGGGTTTTCAATGTTTAAAAACTTTTTCTCCCACAGGTGATTTAGAGACATGGGACAAATGCCACAGATGAAAGGTGACAGCTTTCGGTCACCGGGTAAGCTGGTGGTGACACGGAATTGGAAGGCAGGTCGTAGGCGATGCTGGCGCTGGTGAAGGTTACCAAGGCTTGGGTTGAGTCACAGGACTGCTTCTCGACATCATCAGAGTTAACAGACATCAGGCTTGGGTTTCTCGATCTGGTCCAGAAGTGGGATTGTTTTCCCAGGCTCCCCAGATCTTCCTTAAAATGGGGATTGAAGAGGATGTAGAGAAGGGGATTGAGGCAGGCAGGAAGCGGGACAATCACCAGGAGGATAAACTTAATTACTTCAGGGCTGATAAAGGTGAGGTTTAGTAAGGAGGAGAAGGACAGGAAGGCCACGGGACAGTAAAGGATACAGTTGGTGAAGAGCAAGAGAGCAATGTGCTTTACCATAGAACAGTCCCACATGTTCTCTAGGTCTCCCTTTTCCAAATTGCAGTAGAGCTTGGTGTAGGCAATGGTCATCACCAGGAAGCAAAGAGAGTTGAGCAAGACAAGCGCAACCATGTAGCCCGTGGTGCTGGGATCGCCAAAGGGCAGGGGGAGGCAGAGCGGGGAGGCGCTGAACTCACTGCCCCCTAGCAGCGGAACTGTGGCGATGGTCAAGGCCAGCACCGCGCAGAGCAGAATGACTGCTTTCAGACAGGAGAAAGGAGTTTTCCTTTCAAATTTTGTAGAGCATCTCACAGAGAAGCCACGCTCCAGGGCCGCCAGAGTGAGCAGGAAAACAGATGATTCCGAAGCAAAAATGGACAAAAACCCGACGACTTGACAACCGACCCCCTGTTCCCACCACGCCCCATGCTGGGCAAAGCTGCCAAAAGTGAACGCGTCCACACCCGCCAGCACAGCGCTGGAGACCCCCATGAGCATGTTCACAGCTGCTATTAACCCAATTAACAGTTTTATGGAGGAAATGTACAGAGGGGCTCTGAACACAGTCGAGGTCACCAAGGCATTGCAAGTAAGCGCCAAAATGGCGATGGTCCACACTCCAATTCTGATCAGCCAACTGCCAAACAGGTACTCACAGAGTTTGAAGGGGCCTAGAAGTCCAAGGAAGAAAAAGACTGGGTATCAAATCAGGGTTCACAACTTCTGCCACATTACCTTTTTGTTTCTCTTCTTAGGACGCTGAGAGAAAGGCCAGTCACAGCCAGAGTAGCACACAGTTCCCCTGTGGAGTGTTCTACTTTCTTTAACTACTGTGAAAACATGAACAGCAGGTGCTCATGTTTTGAACCTAAACACACAGAAATGGAGATGGGGAATTTCAATCACTTGATTATGTTCCCCCAAATACAGTGGAGTTGGGGCCAGGTGAAAAGCCAGATCTCCTGGGCTTTTCATTATGTAGTTTTTCAGAATGCTTCAAAAATGTTCTGGAAGCAGAAAAAGAAAATGCCAGGGAAATACTCCATAATATTAGAAGGGGAAGTATGGGTATGATGAGAGTGTATTTCATGGAAATTTCATCTTAGGTTTGATGTTTGAGAGTAACAGAATCCTATTGCTGAAAATAAAGTATCAACCCTTCTCCGCTGCCTTCCACCCTGCACCCAACTCCCATGCCCCGAGCTGGCCCATCCTGTTCCTGGGAATGGGACAATTACATGAAGTCAGTCTACACCTTTTTACTTGTCTGTATAAACAATTATTTGCTTTAATCAAATAGCTATTTAGGAAAGAGGAAATTTTATTTTATTTTAAGATTTTATTTATTTGACAGACAGAGATCACAAGTAGGCAGAGAGGCAGGCAGAGAGGGAGAGAAGAGGAAGCCGGCTCGCGGCTGAGCAGAGAGCCCGATGTGGGGCTTGATCCCAGGACCCTGAGATCATGACCTGAGCTGAAGGCAGAGGCCTTAACCCACTGAGCCACCCAGGTGCCCTGGAAATTTTAAAAAATAAATGATTACATGAAGCAAGACTTCTATGTACTAGTTAAGGCTAGATTGCTGATATCATTTAAAAATTGCCTATATAGGGGCTCCTGGGTGGCTCAGTGGGTTAAAGCTTCTGCCTTCAGCTCAGGTCATGATCCTGGGGTCCTGGGATCAAGCCCTGCATCAGGCTCTCTGCTCAGCGGGGAGCCTGCTTCCCCCTCTCTCTCTGCCTGCCTCTCTGCCTGCTTGTGATCTCTGTCTGTCAAATAGAGGAATAAAATCTTTTAAAAAAATTTCCTATATAAGGCATCTGGGTGGCCCCATTGGTTAACTGGACTCATGGTTTTGGCTCAAGTCATGACCTCAAGGTCATGGGATAGAGCCCTGAGTCATCAACGTCGCTCAGCAGGGAGTCTGCTCCAGAATCTTTCCCTCCCCATCTGTTCCTCAAGAACTCCCCATCCCCCCACCCACAGCCTGTGCACGCTCCCCCACTCAGGTAAATAAAAAATTAAAAATAAATACATAAACACATAAATAAAATCTTTTAAAAAACTGCATGTGCTTGATTGGTTCTTCAGTTTTCATTAATCTTAATCGAGTCTTTCACAGAAACCCTGTCTATGAGGGGGGGACCAACTCTAGAGAATGGACATTTCTATTTTAAAGGTCCCCACAGGGAGGGATATAAGAGCCTCAAAGGCAGCACAGATTTTGCTTTGAAGGGTGACCAGTATGTCACTGATGGCCTCAGAGTCAGCGTGCGTCCGGACAGCCCAATTGTGCACCCTTCTCACCTGGGGAAGGTGAACACTGCACCGAATGAAGGACTTTCAGGTCTTCCTCAAAGTCCAGCAGGAAATCTTCAAGATCCCGCTCATCTGCAGGAATGAGAGGCCCTGGAATGAGGTTCTGTCTCTCCTTCCTGGGATCACATCCCAGGACCACATCCTCAAGACATGAAAGGTCACAAAGGGAACTGAAGCCCAGACGCGCCACTTTTTCTTGAGCTCCGGCTTTCTGGCAATGTATTATAAAGTTGCTTTTGGATGTTCTACTTGAGCCACTATGTGACATAGTATTCCAGATGAAGTGGGGGTGAGGAAGGGTAACCCCAGGCTCCGGGCCATAACACTTTAGCTCTCTTATTCTGTCCTTGTTCCCTGCAGCTCAGGATGGTCCCAAATTGCACTGACCTAAGCTGGAGAGAGGCTGTGGGCCTCTCTTTATCCAATTTTCTAGCTTAGATAGCTAGAGAGCCCAGATTCTGGGCTGTGTTCTCTGAGCACAAGAAGAAGAATCAGGTAGAGTAAGTTTCTATCTTTCCTGGAGATTCTGCTTAACAAAGCACAAATCAAGTTACCGCTTAGTGCTCAGTGTAGCACCTATTTATGAAACAGGAGTTTAGTGACCTAACATACAGAATTACTGCCCGTAAAAAACATGAATTCCCCGAAGAACTTTGTCTTTCTTGTCCATTATGTTCCTCCTGGTCCATAGTAGGCACTAATTTTTTTTTTTCCCTGAGTGAATGAGTATAGTAGAAATTAACATGGATAAAGCAGCGAGAGCAAAAACTAAGGGAAAAACAAGAGCCAGATACATGCTGTGACCTCAAACAAAAAAGCCAAAGCTAACATATCAGCTCTTGAAACTCATGTGTGTACATACAGAGATGGTAAGTTAACAGTCAGACAGAATCACACTTGCCTGGGAATCAACAAATCATTAGGGCCCAAAGGAAAAGAAGCCAGTCTGCTTAGACTTTGTGCAAACTTGCAGGGTTGGCAGGGAAAGGCAACTGGGGGCTGCCATGGCGTCTCCTCATTACCACAGGTGTGGTTTCAGGGGCATTGCTGTCGGTTTAAGTAAGGTCTTACTTCAAGGAAAGCCAAGTGCTTTACAGACATTATCTCATTTCACCTTCCTGACAGATACCTCTATGGAGGGCGGGGTGGGAGGAGTGAATGTTTTAGAATTAGTTGGATGAGAATTGGGATTCTTCAGCCCTTCTGCAGACATACGGAAGCATCTAAATGCCTGTACTGGCTACTCCTCTCAGGTCCTAAGACTAAAAGAGGATTTTGTCTTCTGGAGAAAACCACTCAGAAACACGTTTTTTTTTTTTAAAAAGATATCCATAAGGATGAGGCCCTTTTTAAAAGCTTATGGAAATATTAACATCAATATTAAGAATTACCCCCGAGGACAATCTATGCCACGGGGGATTGAATTGTAAATAAAAGTATGAAGGAATCACTTACGGAAAAGATGAACTTTTAGAACGAATCCTAAGGGATATTTCTCTTTCTCTGGGAGTCTTTAAGTAGTGAGATTGATGGCCATCTTGCTGGGGCTGGTTACATAGGGACTTGTCTGGAGTTCAGATGACTTGTTTGATGACTTTTCAAGACCCTTCTAGATACAATTTCATCACTGTGACATAGCAAGTCTTACCTTGAACTTGAAACATTCCAGCATCTTTCTTATGCAGGTCATCGGTACTGCTGTTGTCCTCTTTATTCCATTGATTAGATATTTTATAGACATTCTCACACACTCCAAATGCACAACACTGGTAAGCATAAGGCATTTCTATAACCCTTTAAATGAACGAAATCAAACAAAAAACACATACTTAAAGACACAGGTTGTTGAAGGTAGTGTTCATGTTTTTTCACTCAATAATTCTGTCTTTGGATCTTAGCCTTAATTAAGAAACTAAAGTATTAACTGTGCACAAAGGTGTTCATTACTGTACTATTTATAGTAACAATGGAGTTGCCATAAAATGCTGATAATTGCTGAGGTTGAGTGATGCATATATTATATTATTTTCTCTACTTTTGTGCTTGAAAATTTCCATAATAGGGAAGTTAAAAAAATGACTGCTAGGAAAATTGTAGCACCATTAAAAAGTGCTTATGGTATGACATAATGTAAAGTAATGAAAACATGATGTAAGTTCGTATATGTACTATAGTTCTAATGATTAAAAATACACTGGAAACAAAGTCTAAAAGGAAATAAAATAAAAAGTTGTTTAGGGGGTATTTTTAGATTTTTACTCTCTTTTACTTTCCAAACTCTCTTTTGGGGTTATGGTTTTAAAAGTATATGGAATGTCCTGTGGTTTAAAAAATACGTACACATATGTATATACCCATACACATACCTACATGCATATATATATATACACACACACACATATATATACATATATATGTATATATATATACACATATATTTTTAACAATAATAAGCATAACAGATTTTAAAGAGCATTACTTCCTCAAAGAAATATGAATTTAGTACATTTTATTAGAACATATAACAAGCTAGATAAAATTAAAAACATAAGCAGTTTTTAACTATAATAATATTATCACGTTATTTAATTACATGTCCTAGTTTATCTCATGGATCAATGGTTTTCAAACTCTTCCCGTGAACACTAGGATTCTGGAGGAATCTTTGAGGAAGAAAGGAAATGTGATCAGGAAGACAAAGTCTCCCCCTTCAGGGTTTGTCCTAACAATGCCCTAGGGGTGGGGGACTTGAGGGCATGAAATGCAATTCAAGAGTCCCATGACCTCATAAATTTTGAAAACTACTATAACACGTCTATTATTTCGCATGACCACAAATGTATCTTATTAGTTTTAATGACAAACTCACTTGAGTTCTGGAAAGTTTTCAGATGATATCAAGCTCTGTAAGGCATGATTTCCTGTTAATTTTAAGTGAGTTAAACCATGTAACCCCGTTACAGGAAAAGAAGACAGGCGGTTGGAGGATAGGTCCCTGTAAAACATCAAACAACAATTGGCTTTTGGTCTGTGTTTGCAGAAAGCATCGATGTTTAAAAAAAAAAAGGCAACCTTTTAGGTTTAGCTTCTGATCATTTTACGACTTAAAATCAGAATTGCAGGGGAGACTTGTTTCAATCACATCCAAATTGTAATTTCTACATTCAGCTTCATTTTGCCAGGTGGGGACATCAAATATCAGTGGAAGGAGGTGCTGAAGCTAATTTGAAAAGTGATATTGAATGGATTAAGTTGGGCAGGAGGGGGAAGACGCTGTCGGGTTTATTCTCTTTCCTCCCCTTAACTCTGTCTGACCAGCAAATTCTCCTTTGACAAGGGAGAGGGAGAGGAAGGTGTAAGATGCAGAGGGGAGGTGGCATGGGATGGGGGACAGGGCAGCAAAGTTTTCTCTCAGGATGGCAAATATGAAATGAAAACGCTTGGAACTGAAATGACATCTTATTCTACCCCACCTGATTGCTCAGCTAAAATGGAAAATTTCACCTCAATAACCAGAACCAGCTGTCACCCAGATCTTCAATTACACTTGTCAGCCCCCGCGCCACACCCTGTGGCCATGGAAGGGCGGGGTATGGGGGTGCTCCTCTCTGGTCTGACTCAGCTCCAATGTCCAGAGCACTAACGGCCGGGCAATTCATGCACACGGCAATTCATGCACTTCAGCAAAACCAACATTTTAAAAAATTTTTTTATAAACATATAATATATTTTTATCTCCAGGGGTACAGGTCTGTGAATCTCCAGGTTTACACACTTCACAGCACTCACCAAAGCACATACCCTCCCCAGTGTCCATAACCCCCCCCCTCTCCCACCCCCCCCCCGCCCCCGGCAACCCTCAGTTTGTTTTGTGAGATTAAGAATCACTTATGAAAACCAACATTTTTGATAAATTTAGGTGGCCCCCCAATTATTTAAAATATGCCATAAACAAGTCACGAAAATACTCACAGCTTTCTTAGAGATGGCAAAGTGGAAAACGCATTGGGATGAATGATGGCAATTTTGTTCCAGGCTAAATTCCTATTAAAAAAATAATAATGAGGCAAGTGAGAAGATTATATATTAAAAAAGAAAAAAATTGTGTGAAGTTTTACCACATATATTCCTTAAAACTTAACTTCCATTCAGGACATAGCAATAAACTTATCAAATTAGCTTTCAGATAAAGGTATTAGTATTATCTGAAAGGTATTTTTCAGATAAAGGTATTGTTTTAAAACAAGTTTGATTTAAAGAGGGAACTTTAAATCAAACTTGTTTTAAATCAAGGAAAAATCATGCAAGTGGATATTTTAGATTTTATTCTCTGCTAAAATGTTGACTAAAACATGACCGTGAAATTTTATAGGGGCACTTCTGAGATGAGCAGAGGTGGAGGAGGAGTTAAGACGCAGGACTTCCGAGGGTCCTCCTCTGACGAACTGGAAGTGGGTAAAATGTCCTGCATATGTAATGAAACTCAAAAATGCTTTCTGTACATTGTCGGGTAGGTCAGGCCGCAAGAGAAACACTGAGAAGTATTAAAGAAAAAATCCCCAGTAAAGGAGATGCACACTTAAATTCTTAACTGCAAAATAAATAAAAAAGTGGCTAATATGTCGAAAATAAAATCCTTTAATAACAAAGAAAACCTACAATCTACGGAGAAATAAGATTAACTCAACACACACACACACACACACACACACACACTGAAATGTAGATGATTCAGCAAGAATAGGACGTCCACATCTCACAAAAGGTGCAATGAACTTAAAATTTGTCCTTTCAGAATACCTGACTAATAAATGTAATGGAAGTATAGACAACTGAGGAAACTGAAAGGAATTCGGGTCACCTTTTCTCTAGCACAGAGGAGTGATTTATTTAGGATACTGGGCCTCCTGAGTTACCTTGGATAAATGGTTTTCACAGAATATTTATATTCTCATTTGAAAGGCTCCCTACACTGGATGAAACTGGAAGCTTTTTATTTTGATCCCTCACAGATCCCAGGACAGAAAACAGTTTTGGCTAACAAGGGGAGGAAATGGCAGGGAAGGAGTGGGGAAGCTCCCAACGGGGATTCAGTAAATTGAGTGAGGAGGGGCGCCTGGGTGGCTCAGTGGGTTAAGCCGCTGCCTTCTGCTCAGGTCATGATCTCAGGGTCCTGGGATCGAGTCCCGCATCGGGCTCTCTGCTCAGCAGGGGGCCTGCTTCCCTCTCTCTCTCTCTGCCTGCCTCTCTGTCTACTTGTGATTTCTCTCTGTCAAATAAATAAATAAAATCTTAAAAAAAAAAAAAAATTGAGTGAGGAGGCTGTCTCCTCCTGAGCTGCTCCTAACGTCTCTGTCCCTCGAGGGGAGCAGGTCCTACCACCTGTCCAAGTCTCTGGTGCCTTCAGCTGGAACATGGGTGTCCCCCAGTGAGCCTCACAGAGCAAAATATCAGGAATGCAGGCTGAGTCCGGTCATGGGTCCCTATAGCACTTTGGCGAGTTTTCGAGTAAATATGGGAGAATTTGTATGTTCAAAGGACTGTAATTCCTCTCCTGCTTGTACACCTGTGTGCTGGAGTCCTCCCAGCAGCCCCTGAGGAGCCATTTCTGCTCTCCAGCTCTGTTCTGTGCCTGGGGCTGACCCTGCAGGTGGCTCCCTACTGGTCGCAGCTGGATTCCCAGTGGAAGCCCAGGAGAGAGAACTTAGGCACTGGTCCTCCTTCTCTCCTTGGGAATCTTGTCTCTGGTGGCAGCTACACACTTTTTCAACCGCGGCCTCCCTTCTCTGTGTCTCTGTAGCCTCAGCCTTGGCCACATGGTTGGTTTCTGCCTACCCATGCCTCACTTGCTCTCATAACCGTCAGCACAACTCTAAGAGGTGGGTGTTGTCATTAGCCCCATTTTACTGGTGAGGAGTGACGCACAGAGCAGTAAGGGACTTGCTCCAAATCACAGAATCATCTCAGGAGCTGGGATTCGAACTCGAGCTGACTGACATCAGAGTCCCTATCTTTTGCTCAGAACATGTTCGAAATTCTTAAGTAAATAATGAGAGAGCCACTGCACTAGACCCTCAGGGCGGGGGGGATGATAAAAATGTTCTTGTCATTTTTGGGTAGGGCAGTGCCGAAGGTTGAGTCCTGCGGCAGGGAGTGTGCAAAATGCATCAGAGTGGCATGGGCTCATGGCAGGAGATCTTGTTCTTATAAGCGCCCAGGCAGGGGGACGTCGAGAGTGGGGAGGAACCCAATGGGCAGTGAGAACACGGGAGCTAGCCACCATATGTCAGAGGCCTAGGAACGCGTGTGTGAGAGTCAGGAGGTTGTACTATGAGGTTGGTGTCAGATTTGTTTTTTTTTTTTTAAAGATTTTATTTATTTATTTGACGCAGAGAGAGATCACAAGTAGGCAGAGAGGTAGGCAGAGAGAGAGGAAGGGAAGCAGGCTCCCCGCTGAGCAGACAGCCCGATGCGGGACTCTATCCCAGGACCCTGGGATCATGACCTGAGCTGAAGGCAGAGGCCCTAACCCACTGAGCCACCCAGGCACCCCTGGAGTCAGATTGTGAAGTTCGGTGCTGGGAAGTCTAGTCTCAAACTTGAAGACAATAGGAGACTAACGAGATTCTTGAAGCAGGGAAGCACCATGATTAGATTTCTGTTTGAGAAAGATTCTCTTCAGAGAATGGGATGAGTGAGTGGAGACGGATGGTGGAAAGGTTGGTTAGGACGATGCTGGTGGCAATCCACAGGAGTCATTCCGTGGGCCTGTGGCAGAAGAGTGGATGAACTGGAGGTGGCCAGAGTTTGGTGGGTGACAGATGTGAAGTCTAACGGGTAGGAGAAATTCAGGGAGACTCAGACATGGAGCCTTCTGGGTCTGTGTCTCATTCTTCTGGTGTCGTTAGAGGTCAGTCTTTCATTTTGTGTGTATATGAAAAAAAATATATAGATATTTCTGGTGAGAACATTTAAGTTCTACTCTCTTAGCAAATTTCAATGACATAATAGAGTATTATCAACTATATCAGCCTTTTACAGGGAAACTGACTTTTGGAAACAGCCAGAACTCCAACTGGGTGAAAAAGTCAGGTAATGAAGTTAGGTAATATATTTTTGTTTTACATTTACTAAAAAAAAGTAGAAGAACTTCATAAGCCGATACCAAAAATAAGGAAAGGGCAATATATTTAAATTCAGAACAAGGTAGTTTTCAAGGTAAGTTTTTAGGAGGAGATGCTTCTTAAGGGTAAATTTAAAATGTTTTGAAGAGTGGTATTATTTTACTATGATATAGTCTCTTAAGTATTAAGAAAAACTTTAGGGAGTGCCTGTGTGGCTCAGTCACTTAAGCACCAATGCTTGATTCTGGCTCAGGTCATGATCTCAGGGTCGAGGCACTGAGCCCTGCCTCGGGCTCTACGCTCAGTGGGAAGTCTGCTTGAGATTCTTTCTCCCTCTCCCTCTGCCCCTCCCACCCCTCTGTCTCTCAAATAAATAAATAAATCTTAAAAGAAAAGAAAAGAAAAGAAAAGAAAAACTTTAGGAAAAGAGTAGTATTGAACAACATATACCAGAGTTTAAGTATTACATACTGTCATCATTCATCAAAATTACATTGAAATTTGGTTTCAAGATGAAAAAGATCTGTCACAGAAAACAATCTGTTATCAAGTTTTTTTTTTTTTTAATTTATGGCTGGTATATGGTGTTTTCACTCATAAAATGGAACTAGATACCATATTTACAATTCTTAGTCATCTGATCGACAGAAGCCTTTTTCAGGGCGTCTGTGCTCAAACTTTAGTGTATTTGTTAAAATGGCGATCGTTAGGATCCAACTCAGAGATTCTAACTCATGAAGCCTCTGCAGTGGCCCCCAGAGGATTCGTAAGCTCTCTGAGACACAGACTGAGAACCGCTGACCCAGGAAAAACGAACGGGCAGGAAGTATTGTGCAGTCGTCCCATTTCTGTGTGGAAAACGATCCCTACCTATTCCAGGCTGCTGACAGAAACATGTTTCATACGCAAGTCAACAGCTTGGCCTCCTTCTTTATCCAAATTCCGTGTCAGAGAGCAGATGGCAAATTTACTACTTTTGAATATATTTCCAAAAATCACCATGAGCGAGAGATTTGCCTTTTCACAGCAAAAACAGGCACACAGGTTCAACAGTACCCGTATACAGCAGAAAGAAAATACCAGGGAAGAGAGTGCTCTGTGCAGGGGAAGGCGCTGGGAGGCAGTACTCACAGAGTTCGGAGGCTAAGCAACTGCTGGAAAGTGTCAACTTTAATTTCATAGATTTCATTATGTCGCAGGTCTCTGAAATGACAGAGTTCCAAAGATTGGTTTCAAAGATTAGTCTTCAGAGATCTTGTACAGAGGGATTACCTGCCCTCAATCAAAGGAACACATGAAGTGTGACTACCAAGTGACTGATGAAAAATTTTTTGTTTTGCTTAAAGAAGAACATTCCAATTTATATACTGGAGTGTTGCCTCTCTTTTGAAGCAACAAGTTCCTCTGGGTGGGCATAAGACTGTATTCCGAATGTCAGCCTCGTTCAGTCACCTGGCTCTGCCTTCCGGGCCCTTCTAGAATTCTCTGAGGGTGTTCAAGACTGTCAAATCCTTACCTTTTAAAAACAGATTTGCCTTTCTTTTTCTCTCTTAATCGCCCAAAGGCATTCAAAGAAAAACGAAGTGGGAAAAGATAGATGGTTAATATCGTTTTGATCAAAACCAAAGTATGACTTTAAAGCAGTAAGACTCGTGTTTTGTGGAGGCAATTTTAAGAAAGGAATGTTCAAATGTTTCCTGCCTAAGTGTAATCAACGACATCTCGAATATGAAGAACACGGTACCCCCTCTAAGGATGGCTGCTGTGAAACAAACAAACCCCTCCCATATTTACAAGTAACACTCCTCATTGGATATGTAAGTTTAGAAAAATCCCCAAAGCTCCAGTAACACTGAAGTTCTATTAGAACACCAAGTTTGGGGTGGAAAAAGCACAACAAATGCTTCAGTGACAGTACAGTGCATAGTAAAATAATATTATCTATGTTTCCCAGCTCAATAGCCATCGTACACAGTCACACTTTGTGTGTATGAGAAGGGAAAGCACCAAATGTCTCCCCAGTGAACCACGGGGGCAAGCAAACCAGTGACCCCTGGAAATGTGAGTTTTGGCTCTTGTTTTTTGTTAAGTGACTTAGAGACTCTGATAGACATACATTTTCTGAAGCTTTTGGCAGACTGAAAAACTGGGTAAATCTTCCAGCAGGTTGTAAGATAGATCTCTGGAAAACAGAAGGTACAAAAGGGAAAATCTGTTACATATTAATCCTAAGGAAACATGCTTTGCTCTCCTTTCCCCTCCAAGATGATATATCTCCCAAAGGCAGACTCTGAATGTTTCCCCAGCCCCGACATGGAGCAGGTATTCGCAGGCATTATTGGATTAAGCATAGATCCAAACATTTACTGAAATGTAGCTGTTGTGCTTCTTTAATTGATTTAAATAATTTACTTAGTGAATTTATTTATATTTTGTTAGTGATGATCTCCAATGTCCTAGCTATTATCTCACTGAAATGAGTACAAATTAAATTAAATAATTGTGCCTCTCTAAGAGCTGCTATATCTCTACAGCTAAGAGAATCATTGTTGGTTCTTTTCTAATCAACTAAAAAAAAAAAAAAAACACCAACAACAATTCAAAACATAGCACTAACTTTGAAATCAATCACGGCAAGGGGGAAAAAAAAATCTAAGAAAGTCTTTAGCCAAAACTCAACAAATTACAGAATAACAAAAACATCTGGACATATTTATAGTATAATATAACTAATCTAAAACAAGCCATGGTAATTTGCAGAAAGCTTAAAAAAAGAAAGCTGGTAGATAAAGTAACATAGATACTTTAAAAAAAATCTTGTCTCATGTTTAAAAAGTTATCAGCTAATCAACTAACAACACACTTTCATGCCTGATTCTAATTCTTAAAACCAGATCACTACTATGCGACTGGAAAATCCATACTGCTTTCTAAGAGGCTTTTAAATTATTTTGTTCTTGTCATTGAGCACTCCATTCTACATTTTTTGAATGAATGGAATTTATATAGAAAGACAGTTCATTTACTACACATATATAATGTAGATGAAGCTGTTTGCAAACACAAATTTGTAGTTTATACTAGAGGCTTGAAAGACTAAACCAAACCAAACCAAACCAAAAACAAAAAACCCCCAAACCATACCCCACACCTGGGCACAAATATACCTGGTCAACAAAATGGTGTGAGTTTTTTAAAAAAGAGTGTATGTGAGAAAATGGACATACATATCGTCACAGCTGGTAATAATTTGGTTCACTTGTTCTCACAGACTGCAAGGAGACAAATCCTTCTGTGTACCTCTTAGTAGAAGATACAGAACACCTTCGACACAAAGACAGAGGGGCACTTGTGCCTACTTTCTACCTAGTGATTATTTATTTATTTATTTTATTTATAAGATTTTTTTTTTTTTTTTTATCAGAGAGAGAGAGGGAAAGAGAGCGAGCACAGGCAGACAGAATGGCAGGCAGAGGCAGAGGAAGAAGCAGGCTCCCTGCTGAGCAAGGAGCCCGATGTGGGACTCAAATCCCAGGACGCTGGGATCATGACCTGAGCTGAAGGCAGCTGCTTAACCAACTAAGCCACCCAGGCGTCCCTCTACCTAGTGATTTTCATTGCTACTTTCTACCTAGTGATTTTCATTTCATTTCATTCATCAAGCTCTTCTTAAATATAGATACCATGTTTACAGCTTTCCCTAAATTATTTCATTGAATGCTTGTGGTCACCTTATGAGGAAGACACTGATTATCATCATACGATGTGAAATAATTTTCTTCAGATCACCAGCTACTTAGTGGGGATATTGGATTCCCAATATCATTCCCATGAAAGTGAAGAACCTGGGGCACAATTTCAACAGTGAAGTTTCCCCATGTAACAGGCACTCCGTGGATGATTCAGTCAAAGGGGGGGGGGGGAGCTCACAGATCTGTGCATCCAGAACATAAATTAGATTGTAGTAGAGCTTGGCACTCCGAGTTCTACTCTCAACTTCAACTGATTCTTCATCTTGGTTGATACACTGGCCAAACATTATGCCTTTTTTCAGTTCTCTCCTTAAAGGAGAAGATACTCGTTCTGCTGAACTGGCATGGTGTCGTGAAGAACAAATCGAAGTTAGAGGTTGAAGGGCTTTGAAACTGACAAGCTCCTGTGGTTAATGTATCTGTGTTCTTTCAGACCTTTCAAGTTTCAAATGGAGAAAAGAAGAGCTTGAAGAGAGAGTAATGGTCCAAGGGAAGTGAGAAAGAAGTTGATAAGAGCTAACGCTGCCTGAGAGTTTACAATGTTCCAGGTGTGTGTATAAGCGTTTGACATGTAGTAACTCACTTAATCCTCATGATGATCCTCTGGAGGAAGTGGCTGTATCTCTATTTTATAGATTGGGAGATGGAGCCCCAGAGGGGATAAATAACTTGCTCAAGGTATCTTGCTGGTATATAGGGAGACTAGATTTGAACCAGGAACACAGACCCCCAGAGCCTTTGCTCTTAACCAATTTGCCAGTCAGCCTCCATTTATGCAGTTCTAGCTCTGGCTGGTTTACCATTTTCCATGTCACATATTGGAGACAGATGCAGTTTAAATACTGGCTTCTTATGTACTGGTCACAGCATGTGAAATCCTAGTCATGTCATCAAGCCAGTTTCCTCGAAGAATGAAGATAATTATACCTGGACGTGGTAGGTGGAATTCTAAGATGGTGCCCAAGATTTCTCCCACCTGGTATACATCCACTTTCTTCTGGTTATCCAATCAAACTGCCTGTATTTGAATTTGGACTCTGCTACTTTCTTGCAGCATGACTTCTAAAAATGTACTTCACTTCTGTAATTCTCAGTTTTCCCATCTGTATCCACACCTCAGAGGGCAATGTAGAGTGAAGAAGAGACTTACTCCATATTCCCCCCCCCGCCTCTATGCATGAATGACTGACCCCGAGGCTCTCATAGGGTGTCCGTACAACCCCATATACTGAACAACTGAAGTCTGAAGTGGCCAGGGTGCTGGGGATGGAAGGAAGCAGAATTATTGTGGCAGACATTCCCATCCTTCCACTTAACATTCGTAGTGCTGCTTGTAGTTCTGCCATGAGGTGAAGCCTGTCGTGAAAGTACAGGCATTCAACTGACACAGATGTCTCCCATGAGAGAACGGAGCCATGGCCGGAGACTAAGGGTTCATTCATTAAGTTGCCACAATGCATGAGAGGACGATAATACGGTTGGGAGTTGAGGGAGAAGGCTGCAAATGGAAGGTCAAAACAAGGCTCTGCTCTTCAAATCCCTATAAGCTACTTTTCAGAAAGGAAAAGGCAGAGGGAAAAAAAAAAGCTTGAAGTCACTAGAATTCACATATGCAAGCATTTGAACCACTAGTTGGAAACATTACAACATGGCACCTACCAACTATACCAGAAGAAGGGTCACCTTTGTCAAGATCTGTATGGGTCTGATAACTTAATTTTTTTTTTGGCAACCATATTGGGTTTTTGATTCATTACATAATTTTTTTCTGCTCTGGAAAGCCTTAAGGGGGGAAACGAAGCTATCTAGGCTTGTTCATATCCTTTTTCTGACAGGAAACGTGTGCCATTTGAAACTCTAACGGGAGACTGGACCTTGGGAACAAAGGGAGCGCTGCCACCATTACCAGGGTCACATCAGAGAGCCACTTCCCCGGCCCACGGGGGCTAGGGAGCACCGACCTTTTGTAGCCCTACAAGGAAAAAAACTTTCTCCCCTTTTCAAGGATTATTGAAAGAACGCCTGCCATTTCGCTCCTAAATGGAAGTTGCCTGTTTACACAACGTCACTGCCTTCCTGATACGCACAGCACTTGCAGATTAGGTAACTGATCACAGGCGGTTTGAGGAAGAGATGAGATCTGGGCTCCAGTTAAAGTCCTGTTGAAATACAAACCAGACATAATTCTTTTATTCAGGCATCATACAGTACATATTTTTATTCACTGGCTTTAAGATTGGTCAGGCTTCTAGGGCAGTGCGTGTTCTGGGCAAAGTCAAGAGCCTATTCAAGTACTTACAGACTCTCCAGGCTCGCAGTTCCAGTTAAATCAGGAAATACAGTTATTTGTGAGGCACCATTCAGAGTCCTAGAAGGAGGGGTACATGAGTACTATTGGAAGAAGATTCCAGAAAGGGGTCATTTTCGTGCCATTTTCAAAGCACTTTAACTTAAAATATTCATTTGGTTTATACAGGACCCCTGCAAGGGGAAATGGATCTGTAAGAGAAAAACCTACAGTGTCCTTAGTTCAGGTAAATGTTGAAAAGCAGATCTTCCAACAAGCTGGATGGGGTTGTCATAGAAATGTCTGAAAAAAATCCAAACACCACTGTCTTAGTATAAAAGCTCAAGGACAAATGAACACCTGTTCAAAATTCCAACAAATACATTAAATGTATGTAATCTTGATTATACTATATTGTATAATATTCCTGGTTACTTGGTAAAACACGAAAGAAATGTTTTGACTCCCGAGGAGACTTTAAAAAAAAAAAAGATTTTATTTATTTTTTTGTCAGAGAGAGAGATGGGGGCAGGGTGCAGGGATAGCAGGCAGAGGGAAAAGCAGGCTCCTCGTTGAGCAAGGAGCCCAACACAGCACTTCATCCCAGGACTGTGGGATCCTGACCTGAGCCAAAGGCAGATGCCTAACCAACTGAGCCACCCAGGTGCCCCAGGAGGAGACTTCCGGTAAGAAATCCATACTATATAAAAATGAAAATTTTTTTGACAGCAAGGCAGATATAAGATATAAGATATAAGAACAGATATAAGAACAGATACTAAGGAGAAAAGCAAGTGAACAGATTGTAGGTATATCTAAAAAGCTTCCTCTGCCTTCAACATCTGTGGCATATCCATCAAGTGGCAAAAAGGTAATTCAAGGTCCTGGCAATTGCATCATTAAATAAATAAAGAAAGATGAAGTTCTACAGGTACACATGAAGGTTAGATCCTTGAGTCAAATCTTATCATAACATACATGAAGGACTCTTCCAATTAGTTGAGAGGAAATTTGCTATTTTGCTTTTTTGGTAACATTAGATTTCTAAAAAAGTTAAATACTGCTTTAAATGGTGAGGCATTATTAGAACTTAAATATTTTGTTTTACAGATGTTTTCAATGGAATGGTATTTGAACTGTCTAGTCAATGAAGCCCTTCAAATAGTTCTTAGTGGAGAAGACATTCTAGTTCACTGAAATTCAACAAATACTTATTGGTGTTACTGCACTCAAAGTATGAGACTAGGGACTGTGGGGGTTCATAGACTGAGTCATTAGGGAAGCCATCATTACTATCTCTTACATGCCTGACATTATGCTAGATTCTGGGAGTTTGAAGAAGATGGACACAATGTCCCCGCCCTAAAGAAGCTTGGAATCAGTTGGGATAGAACAAGTGAGTGACAGCCTAACACTTTCTGGCTGATAAAGCTCTTTCACGTATGCAGCTCAATAGACCCACTCAACAGCTTGAAAAGCTCCACAGCTTTTAAATTTTAAATTATCCACAGCACAGATACTTAGATACATTTATCTCATTTTTGGGGGAGGTAAGTAAGACTCTAATACTTTGGTAAATTCAGTAACTCCCAGAGCTTCACTTTTCTAATTTGTTAAACTGGGATAATAAATCTGAGTTGTAGGTTTCATGTACAAATTAAAAGAGCTCATGCTTGTGTAACATCTGGCTGGGATCTGGATTAAATCCATCATCCATAAAAACCCAAGTCCCCTTCTGTCCTCCTGCCCTCTTCCCTTGGATTAGAACACTGATAAGAGAAAGAGCTAGAGCTAGAATATAGGTCTTATGATTAAAAAATGGAGAGTTTTTCCATAATATCACACTGTCCCTTATCTATGTCATATGCCTGTGTGTGTGTGTGTGTGTGTGTGTATATATAAAATTATGTTCACATACATATATGTATACGTAAGTACACTGGGCAGATAGGAATTCCTATGCTTGTGTATGTAAGTTTCACAAATAAAGAGTTATAGGGTTCTCAGGAAATTTTCTTGTGAGGTCAAGAAAAACTTCATGTAATGTCATTGGAAAGGGGCTCTGGGACACAGAATTTCAATAAGCATCGTGAGAGATGGACTTGTAGGAGCAAAGGCAATACAAAGTTTTGTTCTATGAATACAGGTTAGTCAATCTGGGTTATGGCATCGGGTGACCGAGGAGAGCTGTGGAGAACTGGTCAGAAGATGAGGCGAGAGGCAACCCTGCATCTCCATATGATCCACAGCAAGATGTTGACCAGTTGGATGTTCTGCCTCCACCCTCCCGTGACGGAGGCAGGGGATGAGCCTTCCATCGGCAGGAATGCTGAGGCAGTGGCTAGCAGAGGCGGGTGGCAGTGGGCTTGAGAAGCAGTTACAAGGACGACGACGGGGACCACAGAGGGAGAAATGGAGGCTGGGTGGCCAGTGGGACAGGGGAAGCATTCACAGAAGCTGGGAACTGGGGATCTGCCAGGGGGTGGCAGGGACTGATGAGAGAGAAACAGGCAGAAGCAAGAGGAGGAGAGTTTCAGGGAGAAAATAGCGAATAGCAATAAAATACTGGACAGAAGCACTTATAAATTTGGGGGGCTGTTAGTCCTTTCTCAAGTGGTATTAGCATATCAAAAGAGTGATTAAAAAAAAAAAGAGAGAAAACAAAACCAACCCCAGTCTTGTGGCTCTAAGGAAAAAGAAGCAAAGGCAAAGCAATTTGCCAACTTTTAGTATGTAAATACTCTCTAATGAGGCCTAATGTTTGTTGGCAATAAACTTTAAAACCCTTAGTTTGCCAACATACTGTCAATCTATTTCAGAAACGATGAATGGTATTTTTTTTTTTTTTCAGTTGTCAGGGCTGATTGGGATTCCAGCTCATTTGTGACACTACTACACGGTTCCAGAAAGCCTCTTAATCAAGTTGGCACAGGATGAATATCTGCCAAGAAATGCTCCGACGGTCAAGTTCAACAGTTATCCTTACTCTCCTGCAGATTTGAGACCCCTCCTGCAAGACTTCAGGCCAGTACTGTTCTCCCAGTCTGCCAGGTCTTTTATCGAAGAACATCCTAACACCTGTTTTCATCTTCCGGTGCATCTACATGGGATTGGTTTTCTGTTTGTGCTAAATGTGAGACACATAACTCATTAGTTATATGCCTTAGCTGTAACTCTATTGTGCACTTATAGGGTATATAAACCCTCACATAATCTTTTTAGAATATAAGCATGTTTCTAGAATTACAACTGCGCTTGTAATTATGTAAATGTGACTCAATGCTTGGACTTGATAACAAACATATACAGAAACCTCACATAAAATGGTAACCCCCCCAAACGCCCACCATCAATGGAGTCGATTGCTGTAAAGGACTCCTATTTGATTACAGTAATTTATAGGGGCACCCGGGTGGCGCAGTCAGTTCAGCGTCTGACTCTTAGAATCAGCTCAGGTCTTGATCTCAGGGATTTGAGATCAAGCCTTGCATCAGGCTCTGCACTCAGCGCAGAGTTTGCCTGAGTTCCCTTTTCTCTCTTCCTTTGCCCATCCACCCCTGCGTGCGCGCGCTCTCTCTCTCTCCCACTGAAATAAATAAATCTTTTAAAAAAAAATTTATATTTCTAGTATACCTAGGTTCAAGTTCTGAGTGACTGTGACTTTAACAATGATTCTCTAAAAAATCAGTTTTATTCCTTAGAAAATAGAGATAGGCAAAAGTATGTCACAAGAATACTGTGAAGTGAGACAAGGTCTCTGAAGATATGAAGCATGAGGCAATGCACACTTGTAGGTTCTAGAAAAAAAGAATCTTTTATGTCATTTCAGCAGTCAGCTGAAAGCTGGCAAAACATCTCCATATATGGTTCTCTGTAAAGAATCTTAAATTGACAAAGACAAAACTTGGGAATCTATAGGACATTCATTTTATTATATTTAAAAGTGCAATACATATTATATCTCAGGATGGAAAAATCAAAAAGAACTATGGCCACTTACATTGTAATAAGGGAAGGATTGCCTACAAATGCTTTCTCAGGTATTGACTTGATATTGTTGCTGTGAAATCCTCTAGAAAGAGAGGAAAACATTTTTAAAGGAAAATAACCTGTAGGGTAACATTATATAATAGTACTCCCCTCCCATGGCAGTGATCAACATCTTTGATAGCTAGAGGGTAAGATTAAATTCCTCCATGCGTTTTGAAGCTTACGTGCTCTTTAGGAGAAAAAGAAATCACAACCTGGCCTCTTGAAAGAGGAGTAAAAAAATTGAAAAATAACAGTTGTGCTTTACAGAGGCTTACAAATCTGATGTTATAAAAAGAAAAGCCATCTGTTAATATCCAATAGAACACCACTGTATAACAACTTGACACAGAGGAAACCATCTTTGGAGAGAGGATTATGGTCACTCCTCCTGACCCCATTTGAAGCGAGGAGAAGAGAAAATTGACTTAAGCTGCTGTAAAGGAGAGATTTACGTAATCTCTTTAGGAGGACAAGATTGCCTTAGCTGAAGGAAGGTACTCAGTGAGTCTGTAATAACAAACTGATTCCCCTCTGTCAGTGCTAACGTTGTCTGAGTGGCGGAATGGGTCCCATGTGGGTCGGCGGCTGGATGAGGTGCCTTAGGTCTGCCTGACCATAGACTGTGAGGATTTCCCAGCTGAGCCACAGGTGGGGCCTCCTGAGGGAGACCCCTCCTCGGGTCTTTTGCTTCCAAACGAGCCCTCCTTTAGCTGTGTGTCTCATTTCTCCTGGCTCTATGTTTATTTCCCTTTCCGATTCTTGGAACATTTCTTACATACGTTATTCATATTTTTAGGTACAAAGAAAAGCTAATTGAATTACAGTATATAAAAGACAATGGATGCAACCTACAAGCTGAAAGTCAGCTTTACTTTAGTACAATTGTGGGTTTTAAAAAATTAAATATGATTCACAAGGTACATAAAGAATATGAAATGATGTGCATGAAAACATCTAGCACGGTACTAGGCACATGCATTTTATTTCTCTAGTCCTAGACTTACACGACCTAGGAAAGTTTGTTCTTCAAAATGCTCAGCAAATAAAGGAATTCTGTGACAATTCTCTATAAATGTATGAAGTGTGTAGATGTTGGGGGGAATGTAGCTTAGGAAAGGAGTATGATTTAGAGAACTATGTAAATTTTTTCAAATATACATATTTTAGAGAAATCCATTCTAAATTTAAAAAAGATTATCTAATGTCTGTTGGTGATGGAATAAATTAAAATATATTTCAAGTGTACTTAGCTATTATTTATACAAACTTTTGAAATTTTCCAGTCGGTCATGCTATGTACAATAGTCAAACATATTTTAAAGTGACTTCACGAAGAAGAGAGTTCTTCTATTAAATTTGCTCTAAATACTTACAGTTCTTTAAGGTTAGAGAGGGTCCTGATGGCAGTGGGGAATTCATCAAGATTATTATAATTTAAATCTCTGAAAAGAAGTAAATGGTATTTTCAGTTTTTCATTTAAAAATTCCTATATATTACATTTACAGAGAAAGTTAACATCCTATTCCAATGGACCAGGATCACTGATCGAAATTCTTCTTCCTTCTTTTCATGGAGAGAGATTTCTAGGTTTGCTGACCACCATTATTCTGCCAGTATCTACGTTAACGTGGTCATTAGACTGCTCATGGGAAATGTAAGAGTCAAGTCTCAATGGCACTGAGGTATTTAAAAACAGGGAGGGGGACACAGAGCTGTGTTAATGTCCAAGTAGGAGAGACACTTGGCTAGGTTATTGGTGGCTTGACCATGTAACTCTTCACTTGAACCTGGCTCACCACCGGGAGAGCTGGCGTGTGGGCGTTCCTCCTGGCTCCTGAATCACATCCCCTTTCTTGTCCCCACCTTCACACTCTGAGGTCTCCCCCTGATCTTCAGAGCCTCACCTGAGAGGGCGTCTTGGAGAGTTGCTTTATCCCTGACTCCCGAAGTGTGCCTGCGATTCTCCTAGCCTGAGCTCCAGGATGATGACCTGCTTCTGGAGAGGCGTGTGTGGTACAGGGTTCCCTCAGGAAGGGCCTCGGGTCTAGAATTTCTTCAGGGTCACAAATAATGATTCAGACCAAGAGTATGCTTACCTCGGTCTGTGAGGCAAAGCTCTACATTATCCTTCATGCCCAGAGATGGCATGGCCGAACCATTTCAACTCATTAATTTCTCTATCTGTTATGACACAAATGGCTTTTCAATTCCATTACTCAGACTAACTCCACCTTAGAGCTACAACTTTGCATGAAAAAGTAATCGCCTCCTAGTCTCAGGGAATGGTAGATGTCCCAGATGACGCAGAAAAACCTTTTGGTCAGGCAATCCGTTGTGGTTAGATCTTCCTCTATGGAGAAGAATTGCTTTTTAATTTTAAGAGAGATAATTTGACCGAGTTAAACATGAATCAAGATTCCTACTTATCTGGCACAGACCATCCTTAAGCTATACTGCAGGCAGGAAACTCGTGTCTTTTGTGGACATAAATTTTCTTCCTGTTTGTAAATCTCTCCAGATGCTCTGTTTTGATTAAACAGAGGATTGGGTCCTTATAAATTACTTGGGTTTCTAGTGAGGGAAAGGAAGAGGTTGGGAGTAACCAATTTACTGATCCTCTGTAGCCCTGGGCAAAGCGAGGGAAGGATGGAGGACAATGAGACTCACATGAATTTGCCCTGAAATGTTGGACTCGATGGTATTTACATGAAATCCTGGGTTCTCATCTCAGACATGGGAAAAAAAGAAAGGAAGAAAGACTGTTTGCGGAAATACCCTTCAAAGCCAATACTGTTCTTTGTTCCTTTTGTGTTGGAAAGGACTGGAAGGTGCTTTCCGTTACTAAGATCTCAAGCCCAGCCCTGTGTAGATAAGGGAGAAGTTCTAATTCTTCCAAGCACCTCATAAGAATGCTTTGCCTCTGCCATTAAGTTGACTTCAAAGTTCTGCCTGGAGAAATTCGTCTTTGGCATCTCCTCGTAAGTATGATGCCTCCCTTCTCTGAGGAAACCCAGAGTGACTTAAGTAATCCAGGAAGGAGAGCTGGGAGCGCTCACTGACCTGAGCCACCAGTCACAGACAGCAGGTCAGGAAATCCTCACACCCAGACCTGATTAGAAGCTAAACAGTACAAATGCTAAGCTCCAGATGCAAAGGCGTAATGGAGCTCCAAGGCCATAGGAGAGGTGGTCTTTGGTCTCTTCTTCTGTAGAGCCACCCCTGCAGATTCAGTGGCCCTGCGTGGCTTATTGTACTTGAGTATTAAAAATATGGGGGTGAGGGGGGCCCAGCAGGAGCCAGCACCTCTCCTCCAGAACACTCAGGACCCCCACTGCCTGTCACCTCACCCTCAGTCTACCCCTCTCTCTCATCAGGGGCAATGAAGAGTGGCTCCTCCCCTGAAAGGGCTGGGGCCTGGTCAGGGGGCGGGTGGGGAGGGGGATGGTGGTGGTGGTGGTGCCTGGTGCTGAGAATGTGAGAACTCTTCTCTTCGTGGCTCTGGGAAAGGCTCTAGGCAGTCAGCTGGCTGGACTCGATTTTTATTATAGGTACCAGTTCAGACCTGAGCTTTTGACCTATTTTTTTGGAAGTCACGTGCGCTGGTAAACACGGATTTCAGAGTCAAACTAGAGAAGAAGCAAATCTCAGGTATGGTTCTCATGTTGGTAAAAATAACTTCAACCCGACTAGGGCTTACAGCGGGATGGTGATGGTTGCCCTCATAGAATGGGTGTAGGAGTAACTGAAACCACGTACGCCGAATGGACCAGTATTTAGATAAACATGTACCCAGTAAATGGTAACTATTAATACTTCTTAGTTTTTGGAATCACTTTGTTGTTTGCTAATGGGATGCCTGTTCATCTCAGACTGGAGAGTGTAGCATTTGCCTGGTCCGTATCCTCTCAATGGGCAGGGCAGGGGGTGGGGGGGCAGCAGACTAGACTCATGAATAGTGAGCCTGAGTGACAGATTAGAATTGATCCCTGACACAGAGTACACATTCCTAAGCAAACAGTTGCTGCTCAGTAGAGAACATCTCATTTAGCTTATAATGATTCTAATTTACCACTCTTGTTAGATTAAAATAAAATCTCAGCTTTATTAGCTTGCATGTGTGTGTGTGTGTGTGTTTAAGATAAAGCCCCTATAAATATCTGTTTAAAGCTCAGGCAATTAACCAAACCAAACAGCAAGTTTGACTTTAAGGCTATTTTGATTCCTTCAGAATACTCATGAAAACACTGAAAAAAGGGAAACAAATAAAAGGTCAACTCACAAAGTCTCTAGGCTGTGGAGCCCATCAAAGCATTTCTTTCCCAGGGAGTGAATTCTATTGTTATGGAGATGCCTGCAGGAGAACATTAGGGACACAGTCAGAAGGCACGCTGCTCCTGGAAACTTAGGCCCAGCATTCTAATTGCTTAAATCCAAAGAAACTTAGAGAAAAGAATGCACTAATTGTATATAAGAAATGTTTTGTTTAACCCCCCCCCCCCCAGTGCTAACTGATCCATCCGCTCTTACCATAGATGGTCCTATACTATAGAACTGAATAGGCAGAGACGGTTTTACTTTTAGGGTTTGAGATATCCAGGAGTGTATCATAATACAGGCAATGTGACTGATAAAAGTAAATTCAGGTTGTTAACCTGGCTTTCGGATGTAGGGGGTTAAGCAGAGATTCTGGTCATCAGTGACCAATGAAGGATGGAGGGAAGGTCCTAGTGAACTACATATTTTCTATTAAAGCTGCTGCCTTACAATGGCTCCGTTCCCAGGGCGGGACCACAGGTTTACAGGCAACCACAATTTTAGCCACAGAGAAGAGTGATTAGATTTTTTTGGCTGCCCCAGGAGATTCGTTATCTTGACGTAGTATTAACGAGTATAATTATCCTCTGTGGCTGAATGGTAGGTCAGTTAAGTCCAGGCCCATGGGAACAGCTGTGCACATAACTGAACACTGGACCAAGTCCCAAGGGATTTTTGGAAAAGGGCCGTAAGGGGAAGACGGTGAAGACAAACAGGTGGCTCTCCGTCAATCCGTTCCCTCAGGTGGAGGAAAAATTAATGCACACACCAGCTTCCGGTGGGTCAGTGGCACCCTCTTTGTACCTGTGAGTCAGTACAGTAATTTGTCAATATCACCCGAAACTTCTTATTCTTTAGACTAAGTTTTGTGGGTCTCTTCAAAGATTTTAATTAATTAATTAATTAATTAATTAATTATATTTGAGAGAGCGTGAGAGTGAGTGATGGGGGAGAAGAGGGGCAAGGAGAAGAGGGGTGGGGGGAAACAATCTCAAGCAGACTCTGTACAGAGCACTGAGTGCCGAGCCGGGCCTGGGGCTTGATCCCACAACCCTGAGATCATGACCTGAGCTGAAACCAAGAGGTGGCCGCCCCACCAGTGGAGCCACCCCGGCACTGCAATGAAGGTGTTTATTCTAATGAATCTACGTTGGTTTCATGGGAGATCTTGGTGACATTTATTGATGATCTTGTACATGCTGCCCATGAGGGGAAGAAGCCTTCCTCAGAGTTCCTCTGCAAACCGACCTTTCAGCCTTTCAAGCAGGGTTTCTCTTCCTTTATCTGCCTTGGTTGACCGTTATACACGTGGGGCACAGAACTACAGCCTTAAAGGAGACTGATTATGTTTCAAATTATTACTTGAGAATCATTTTGGTTTACTTCAAATAATGAAATCTCGACCCATTGGGGCAAAAAGCCACACGAATGCACAGGTCCCGCCTGGTCAATGGTTTGTCCTTATTTCTCCTCCCTCGGTAGGGGTTCAAAAAAAATTTATTCAATAGTAAGAAGGGCATATTTCAATTTGACCTGAATTATCAATTATTACCAGAAATAAGGAATTTTTATTCTCTGGACTTCGTCCAAATTTATTTATTTGAGTTACTGGACTAACTTTATACAGCCTGGCGATTGCCTAAAAAATAACATGCGGGCGTCCCTGAGACAGAGGCCATAGTTTATCTTGGAGTGCCTCTCAGTGCTTGGCACTTAGCAGGTGCTTGCTGAACGTGGCTGAATTCTACATTCGTGAGTCATTTGGGGGAGAAGTCCAGGGGGTTTTCCTCTCTGAAAATGTCCCCATTCAAGGCTTGAAGAGCCAGCCCTTGTAGCAAGTATAAAAAGAGAAAGAGAAAGAAAATCAATAAAACTTACAGAACTACCAAGCTGGAGAGGTTTCCAAAGGCATAGTCTGGTATGTGGTGTATTTTGTTCAGGGCCAGGGTCATGGCCTGCAGCGCCGATAAGCTTCTGAAGGCCTGGACAGGGATTTCTGTCAAGGCATTGTCGTCCAGCCACAAGTGCCTCAGGGAGTGCAGGCCGCTGAAACAGCTCGGGGGAACGTAGCTGATGTGGTTGGCATCCAGACGCCTGGGGAAGCAAACAAGCAAGGATGGTAAAGGAGGCAAAGCCCCAGTAGAAGATCGGCCTTGCAGGAAAACTCTCAGTGTATTGATGAGCAGGAGGGAAACAGGGCTCAGGGCCCTCAGGATGCCCAAGGCATCTGGAACATTCTGTTCTCCTGAGAGGTTTTCCTCACTTGTGAGTTGAACCATGGCTTCTTAGGTCCAGTTAGCCATTAAAATTCCACGGAGCTATGATTCCCTTCCAGGCTTGTGGGTAACACGCCTCCATGCACAGAAGTGGCCTTCCCGGAGGTCTGAAGCCTCAGCGTGATGATATTCAGTTTTCCTGACACCCTTTCTCTTCCCCCTCACCCACCCCAAGCCAAATACATGCTTTTGCTTTCTTTTTCTTTTCTTTTTTTTTTAAAAAGATTTTATTTATTTATTTATTTGAGAGAGGGGTGGAAAGAGAAAGCACAAGCAGGGGGAGGGGCAGAGGGAGAGGGACAAGCAGTCATCCTCCGCAAAGCCCCCATCGCCCACCGAGGTCTGAATCAGTCACGGGGCTCCAATCCAGGACCCTGAGATCATGACCCGAAGGCAGACGCTTAGCTGACTGAGCCACCCAGGTGCCCCCCACTGCCCCATGCTTTCTCTGGACTGTTCTGAACCTAAAAAACCTACTATTCTACTAATTGGCTCCCTGAGCTCTAGGAAAAGATCTTCTTGGTGTTTGAAAGGAACTGAGTCATTTTTAAAGGCTGTTGGAGATCTGCCTCAGGGAGAGGAGAGGCAGTCCCTCCCCTTTTCTCAGTCCAGTGCAGATAGAAAGCCTAAAAACTGCCAGCTTTCTTGCTCATCCAACCATTTGCATTAGGCAGATAATTTGTTTTCCCTAACATTTTAAACAAATAATAGAATCAGCAGTGTTCCCAGCCTTTGCTCCATATATGTATGTATGTGTGTGTGTGTATGTATATGTACATACATATTTTTTTCTTTTTTTTTTTAAAGTGTGGTAATACATCTAAATGTAGGTGTAGGTAATGAGCTGTTGCAATTTCAGAGCCAGCAGAGGGAGTGCAGTGCATTTATGTCGCCCCTGTCCAACAGAAGCAGCAGCTGCAGTGAGGATGCTTGAACTTTTCTTAGTGGAAACTGCAATTTTCTGTAAGGTGCGTAAATGACCAGAACCACCAGCAGCCAGCTATACTTCCAATGGCCCTCGCTCACTTTTTCAGTCAGTTCTCAAGGCTCGGGCATTTGTTTGTGTTTTCAAAGCTAGGATTAAAAAAAGAAAGAAGAGTTGCATTTTAAGCGTCCACGTATTAGGAAGGATTAGAAAATCACGAGTGATTTTGAAAAATGTTTTAGGAAGCACTGAAGACTAAACAGATCCAGGAAATACACCAGGGTCATGCAATAATCCCTTTCCAAGCAAATTTAAACAATTTAGAAATAGACTTCTCTGTGGCAGGGAGCTGATCTCTTTGGAAAGCAGCTTCCTCACTTTTGGTCACAATATGTCACTTCACCTGTTCCTTGGCTCCTGTTTCTATCGACCGAATGGGGACAAGTGACACCTTCAAGGCCCCAGACCAGACCAGGTTTTGATAATAACTGAGATAAAGTCACCTGGAATGAATTTTAAGAGTTCGGTGTCAGAGCCCACTCACAACTAAATTTTTATGTTGGGGCGCCTGGGTGGCTCAGTGAGTTAAGTGTCTGCCTTCTGCTCAGGTCATGATCTCAGAGTCCTGGGATCGAGTCCACACTGGTTCCTTGCTCAGGGGGAGCCTGCCTCGCCCTCTCTTTCTGCCCTTCCCCCTGCTTGTGGGCTCTCTCTCTCTCTGACAAATAAATAAAATATTAAAAAAACAAAAACAGTTTTCTGGTTAAGATAAAGAAAATGTAAAAAAAAATTCCAGTAAGGCGATGATGATTGTAGGCAGTAGAAACACAGATTCCAAATATCTCAAGGTTTCATCAATAAAAAGAACTGGAAATGTTTAAGAAAACTCAGGACTACCTCTTCCCCCTTGTTCTGGTGACAAAATGCTTGGCCCAGGTGTCAATAAGGTATAACTTCATCAGGGGTGAGGAAGTGATGGTTTTCCTCTGACTGGAAGTGAAGTATGTATGTAAACTCTCCTTAATGACAGCACTGATTAAAGAATGAAGATTTTATTTAAATAATACAAACTTCCCCATTTTCGGTGACATATTATCTGATTATTGCCAGTTGCTTACGTAATAACAAGTGGCTTCTAAGAGTCCTGAAGGTGACTCATCTTAAGTTGGGTACACGTGTTGGGGTAGATTTACAATAAAGGCTCTCTCAGCCCTGAGTGGGAGGCTTGTCGTCTTCTCTACTTAAGTTCCTGCTGATGTCACTGCTGGGTGTTGAAGTGACCTTGGTCTCAGTTTTCAATGTTGATAAACCCATTTCTCAGGATAAATGAATGTATGAAAAAAGTAATTTATGATTTATGATTTTGGAATCACTTTTTTTTTCCCTAGGAAAGAAGAATGTAATCCACACTGTAATCTTAGGGCAAGTCACTGTCTGAAATGAAATGAGTAAGACAGGGCAATTCAGCCCAGTTCTATCACTTCCTGTCCTGATACACCCAGACCCCCCAGTCGGGTATCCTGAGCGCAGCACTAAAATGTGTCTTTGCTTCAATAGTTCCTTTATCTAAGAAGCTCCCAATAAACTGTACTTCTTCTTAAATGCAGTATTCTTCAGTCCATGTCCACCTGCCTCAGTGGTCCAAACCTAATTCAGAGAGCGGTATATTGTTCACACTCAGAGGCATTATCTGATTTATTCCTAACAGAAGATCGGAAGGCAACACCGGAGTATGGAGTTAATTACCCAGCCACTCATACAGGTGGTTCCCACAGAACAAGGTTAAGACTGTGGACAAAGCAGCTGGCAGGGGACAAGTTGTCCCTATTCAGTGGGTAAACAAAGAGCTCATATTATGTCAACCCGGTCCTTTGGGGCAGCTGGGCATTTTCTATTCATATGCTTGGAAAATGCAATGTTTAAGTAGGGGTGTGTAAGAGAAACATCACTACAGAGTACACCAAAGACAAAGAAAAGTGCGGGTCTAGAATATTATCAGGAACAACAAAAAAAACTTGGTTATAGGGCTCCACTTTTTAAGGGTTTCTTTGTTATCATTTCTTTTCCATGCCAAGTCACAAAGGGTGTAAGGGTATGTGTGTGTGTGTGTGTGTGTGTGTGTGTGTGTGTATGTAGGCAGTTTAGAATCTGAATCAGTGGGCACCTGGGTGGCTCAGTGGGTTAAGCCACTGCCTTTGGCTCAGGTCATGATCTCAGGGTCCTCGGATCGAGCCCCACATCGGGCTCTCTGCTCTGCGGGGAGCCTGCTTCCTCCTCTCTGCCTGCCTCTCTGCCTACTTGTGATCTCTGTCTGTCAAATAAATAAATAAAATCTTTAAAAAAAAAAAAAAAAAAAAGAATCTGAATCAGTGCAGACATCTGGGATGAGAAATCTCAGGTCCAAAGCTCAGTATACAGTAGCTGTGTGACTATAACCAAGTCAACAGACGTCAGACTTCCCACCTGTAAAATGGGAGTAACACCTCTCTATTTTATAAGCTTGCTTTACAACTAAAGGAATGAATACAACCAATTATAAATCACGTTCATGATTTTACATTATTATTACTTGAGGCTGGTTAACAGTTTGTATTCTTTTTTTGACCAGGGAAACCATTCGGGGTGGGGGGAGAGGTAACCTCAAACTGCCTGAGTCAAAACTTGGTTAAAAGGAGTACCGTGTTGTCAGTCAATTTCGGTTCTGAAAAATGCTACTTCTTTCATCCCTCACAACAGAAATAACTAAGAGGTGTCTGCAGTTAGACTGACTAGAAGTCACCCTTTCAGCCTCCAGCATCACAACTACATGTGTGTGCGGGTATGCGTGTCTGTAATCCAAAGGCAAAAGAGAAGCAGTGACATGGAATAGACAGCACATTCTTAGAGACAATTCTTACCGGTAATCTTGGCATTTAAGTATCTAACCTTAATATCACAGACGTAGCACAAAGCCTACGCTCTGTTAGCGGCAGCAAAATAAAGCACTAACAATAGGAGAGGCCCCCTCATCTTTTAGACAAATAAAACCTCTTAATTATGATCTTGAAGAGTTCTGAAAAGTAATTACTATATGGGACATGGCACCCATCTTTATTTTTTTAATTTAAAAATTTTTTTTTCTTAATTTTTATAATCATATAATATATCTTTATCCCCAGGGGTACAGGTCTGTGAATCGCCAGGTTTACACACTTCACAGCACTCACCAAAGCACATACCCTCCCCAATGTCCATAACCCCACCCCCCTTCTTCCAACCCCCCTCCCCCCAGGAACCCTCAGTTTGTTTTGTGAGATTAAGAGTCACTTATGGTTTGTCTCCCTCCCAATCCCATCTTGTTTCATTTATTCTTCTCCTACCCCCTTAACCGTCCATGTTGCATCTCCACTTCCTCATATCAGGGAGATCATATGAGAGTTGTCTTTCTCCGATTGACTTATTTCACTAAGCATGATACCTCTAGTTCCATGCATGTCGTTGCAAATGGCAAGATTTCATTTCTTTTGATGGCTGCATAGTATTCCATTGTGTATATATACCACATCTTCTTGATCCATTCATCTGTTGATGGACATCTAGGTTCTTTCCATAGTTTGGCTATTGTGGACATTGCTGCTATAAACACTTGGGTGCACATGCCCCTTTGGATCACTACGTTTGTATCTTTAGGGTAAATACCCAGTAGTGCAATTGCTGGGTCATAGGGCAGTTCTATTATGAGGAACCTCCATGCTCATGGCACCCATATTATATTCCTTCTGTTACTTGTAATTTATAGCAAACTGATAGATACAGACTTTACCCTACTTTCTAAGTCTTACAACCACTTACGTCATGAGCATAGGGTAACTGGAAAGTGCAGTGAATTAGAAAAATCAAGACACATTCTGAGATTTAGAGGCACACGGATTAATTTCTCTGAGGGTCTATTTTCATATCTGTAAAGCAGAATCGTAACAGGTCACAGAATTACTATGGGAATTAAATAAGAAAACATATATGCAAGTGTTTTGTAAACAGTAAAGCACTCTATAAGTGATAGCTGTTATTACTTGAGAAAAACTCTCACATTTAGGAAGTGATATCACTCCCCCTCCCCAACAAAAGTTTCTTTCATTTTCTCTGAAGTTTATTAACTCTTGGCAATTTCAAACCTCTCTAATGGAGATTGACATTTTTTGAGGGGGACATAGGGGCTGACAGGACTGCTGATTTTCTGCGCACTGAAACCCTTTGTATGGAAGTTCAGTAGCTACCCTACATGTTTTGATTAGAGTCCTGGGAAGCCTCCCATCACAGAGAAAAGAAACAGCCACATATTTTGGGTGTTAGGCCAACAAAGGTCCAAAAAGGCCCCAAAGGCTAACATGGTTGAGGAAAACTGTGACATCACTTGGTGCAAGAAGAGAATTCTCATCAAGTAGGAGTCTGGGCAGTGTTACCTAGAGGACTACCAATGATGAGAAATGGTGCTGTCATGACTTTGGGGCATATGCTGGCATAATTCCCTCTCTGGAGGGAGGGCTTGAGGTTGGAGAACTCCATAATGACCAAAGGGATTCTATGGCACAAACTGCTTGGCCAATGGGACCATCCCTCATGGACCTGGGGATGTCTCTCCTCACCACTGGGAACTTGTCAGGGCCATCCAGGTCACCCTGACAGGCTTTAGGACTTTTGAGTCCAAGATAAGCATCTAGAGTCTGGATAATTGCGCTCAGATCTCTGGGTTATCTCCCTATGAGTCATGTCCCATTCTCCTCCAAATCATCTTCAAAATCTGCATCCAATTGTTTCTCTGGGGTGGGGGGTTGTACAACCTCCTGACTGGGTATCCTGATAATCTAATGGATAATCTAATTAGATAATCTAATATAATCTAGCTGTGCTCTAGAAAGATCTCTCTGAGAGCAACACTCCGGAGGACTGGTGGGAAAGTAAGTGACCGGGGCAGTCACAGTCAGCAGGGTGAGAAAAAACGAGAGCCTGAGAGAAGCGTGGAGATGGACAGGAAGGCTCGACACAAGGATCACTAAATAAGTGGGTCCAACAGACTGTGGTGACTTGTCAGCTGTGGCCACAGGGGGAGGCAAGGAACCTACGGTGGTGACTCCATTTTCCATCCTGGGCAAATGGGGACTGGGTTGAATGTTACCTGACATTCTGTAAACTAAAAACAAAATAAAACTGCATGTTCACTGTGACTGCAGTTCTACGATATCATTGTGTCCCATGTGACGAAGACTGAGAAGGTAACGGACAAAAAAATAAATAAATAAATAATCAATCTTTTATGTCAGGCAATGGTGAAACAAAATACACAAAAAGCAAACTTAGAAAGCTCACTTTCTTATCTCTAAGGATCCTTCCATAATGTCTTCATCTATAAAAGCTTAATTTTATAAGTTTCCTCTTTTAAAAGCATTATTTTGCCAATCTCTTCCATACTCTTGAAAGGAATTTTTGATTTAAAAGTGGCATGACTGCAGGGATTAGAGAAGCTATGAGATCATTCTTGCTATTGTTTTTCCAGAAAAAGGCCCTTTACATATATCTCTTATATGATACCTTGCCAATGTATCACACAGACTTGTATCTTTGTTTGAGAATGTGTTTGATAAGCCATTAACTACAAGGAAGAAAGCGTTAGTCAAAAGATAAGCCATAGATCTTGGCTAATTCCATATCTCAGATGACTATACTGATGTCAATTATTAACATAGATGACTTGAGGGGAAAAAAAAGTCAAAGGTGTGAAGAATGTTGCAGCTACAGGTATGATACAGTTTATGGGGATTCTTTCAATAAACAGGATTACGAAGCATAGCATTTTCATTACTGTCATTTCTATTTTATATTTGGATGAACACTTTTTCTTTATAAGTGTTAAAGAAATGGCCAACTCACTTGTACATACATTTGCATGTCTTGTAAGACCATTTCGAACAAATCATGAATAGTCAGAAAAGCATAATTATTTAGTTCATTTATAAAACTTTAAAAAATGAAAGCATTTTCAATTATTATCCTGCCTTGACTATGAAATGAAACCCACATACTTCCAAGCTTCTATGTAATACAATTTGACGATGTATCTGAAGCATTTGTTATGGTGAAATTTTACTGCATGGAAATTTCATTGCAGGGGAACCAGAGGATCACTGGAAATCAAATTCGTCAGATCATTATAATAATACTATTGGGATAGACTTTTTCTATATGAACTCTCATAGATTGGATTCATGTTGACTTATATGAATTCTTCATAATCACAAGTCATTTTTATTGTTATTACTGTTATTTAATATTTATGGAGTGACCACAATGTGGGATTCTACCTTTTAATCAAACTTCCCCTCCATATCTTTGGAAGACATGAAGCGTAAGAGTTCACAGAAGTAGCATGATTGTTTATATGAGAATTTCTGCTTCTACCTTTCTGTTCTCCATCTTATTCATTGGTAAACTTAATTTAAACCAGGAAGAAAAATTATTGCTTTAAACTTACCTATGAAAAGGTAAAAAAAGTTTTCTCATCTCTGCAGTGTGGGGAGACATGAAGTCTATAGGCTCACCAACAGTAATCTAGAACCGAGTCAGTTGGCTTGACCAATGGCTACATGAACCAAACCTGTATCTCTCCAGCATCTTTGGAGAGTGCGAGACTTCAATCAGAAATATATTTTAAAATCAATTTACACGATGTTGCTCAGTTTCTCAGAGGTCATTGCTGCTGTGAATTTTGTAACAGGGAGAGGAGTCATGAGTAATACAAGCATTGACTTCTTCAGTTCCATTTTTCTCCACAGAAAACAAAGACTTTTTTTTTTTGGTCAAGGGCACCATTTGTCTCCCAGGTACCATCAGGGGTGAAATCTGGGGGTCATTTTTTGAATCTTCCATAGGCTTCAGGCCAATCATTCATCAAGTCCTCTCAATTTATCTTTATCTTCCACACTCTCCACTTCCACTGTCTAGTTAAGTCTCTTATCTCTTAACACCTGCATTACTGCAACAGTCTCTGAGCTGGTCCTTTTGCCTTTGATCTCTTATCTCTTCAATTAATCCTGTAGACTGCTGCCAGATTAGTCTCCCTCAGACTGTGCTCTATGTCATTCCCCTGTTAGGAATCCATGGTTCTGCTACATTACCGTCCCTTCAAGCCCAAACCTCCCATCTGATTTCAAAGCTCACCATCCACCTTATCTAGCCACAGTTTTCTCTTATTTCTCTGTCCCGGTCAAGTTGTCCCTTTTTAGCTCCCTCCCACGGTACTCCTGGGCCATCTCCTACTTCCTGCCAGTCTGAATCTCATCAACCCTACAATACTTACCATTATGGTTCTTCCCTGAAACCTACTCCTTTTTTTTTTTTTTTAATTATTATTGCAGTAGAGTTGATCTTTATATTAGTTTCAGGTGTATGCCATAGTGATTCAACAGTTCTACACATTACTCAATGCTTACCATGGTAAGTTGTAGTCACCGCACCACATTATTACAATATTTCTGACTACATTCCCTATACTGTACTTTTCACTTCTGTCATTTATTTATTTAAAAAAAATTTTTTTTTTTATTTTTTTATTTTTTTTTAATTTATTTTTTATTTTATTCATTATTTTTCACCACACCCAGTGCTCCATGCAATTCGTGCCCTTTATAATACCCACCACCTAGTACCCCAAACTCCCACCCCCCACCCCTTCAAAATCCTCAGATTGTTTTTCAGAGTCCATAGTCTCTCATAAAAAAATTTTTAAAAAGATTTTATTTATTTATTTGACAGACAGATCACAGGTAGGCAGAGAGGCAGGCAGAGAGAGAGATGGGGAAGCAGGCTCCCCGCTGAGCAGAGAGCTCGATGCAGGGCTCGATCCCAGGACTCTGAGATCATGACCTGAGCTGAAGGCAGCGGCTTAACCCACTGAGCCACCCAGGCGCCCCATGTCACTTATTTACTTTAGAGCTAGAAATTTGTCTTTCTTAATCCCTTTCACCTATTTTACCCATTCCTGCCCCCACCAGCCCCTCCCCCACCCCTAGCCCTCTGGCAACCACCAGTTTGCCCTGAACCCTTGAATTCTTAGAGCAGAGTCCTCAGCTAAGACAATGGAAAGCTAAATCTTGCAGATACCAAAAATCCCTGAAGGAACCACTGGGGTCCAACTCTCAGCTCAGGAAGGGCAGGGAGAAAAAGCCAGGTCCAGAGATAAAGAGTTTGGAGCCAGAGAGATCAGTGAATGTGGGTGACAAACCGGAGGAGATCCTGAGCAGATGTTTGGAACAACACTTACGGTCTGAGGCTTTAGTTCAATAAATTCAATTAAAGTTTCTTGAATGTGTTTTCTGCAGGCCCTGCTCCTGGTGCTGGAGAGCTAACAGCAAACCAGGCAGACATGGAACATGTTTTCTAAACATGTTGATCCAACATTTATGGAGCACATTTTCTCAAGTGTAGTCAATCAAATCATTGTAATGAGATGTTAGGTGAACGGAAATGTATGGTAGGACGACCTGACCAAAATTTCACTTTTCTTTGAGACCCAGATCTGGGTTTCAAGTTGTTCATGTGATATTTCTACGTAGTCATTCCTTCACAAATATACACGTTCAAGACCAAACTCATTATTTCCCACACTATTTTCCTCAAATGCAGCCCTCTACCTGTGTTTCTTTTCCTTGGGATGGGCTTCATTAAGCACATGGTTATATAAACTGTGATCATCCCTGGCACCTCTTCCTTCTTCATTCTCCATTGCCACTTTATTACCAAATACTGATAATTTCATCTAAAGATTTCTCAAATCCATTTCCCTTTCACCATCTCCTACTGTCCCAATCCTGACAAAGTTCTCCTTTCTCTCCTAGGCTGTTCCAATAACACAGATCAGATCATGCCCTTTCCTCCTGTGGATTCCTATTGCTTTCACAATGAAGACCAAAATCCTTGACAAGTCCCAAATAGCTTTCAAGGTGTCTGACCCTCGCCCCTCACTGCCTCGCTAAACTGTTCTTACATTTCTTCCACCTCACTCTTCCTGCTTCAGCCACATGGACCTTGTATCTGTTCCCTGATGTACTAGCCCCTTGCCTCCCCCCGCAATCCACAACAAGGTAGCCCATGCATAGTTCCTCTGTCTGAACTGTTCTTCCCTCTTGTCTTTGTCTAATCAACTTTCACCTTTGCAGTAGGGACAAGATACCCTTTTCTTACTTACAGTTTCCTTATCAAGAAAGTGGAGACAAATTCTGCCTCACAGGTGATGAGGGAACAGACAACCGAATGCATAGGGAAACACTACAAAAGGCTGACTGGCCCATCTTTAATAATAGAGTTCTCTTTCCTTCTTCAACTTACTTACTTCTGTCCTGCATCACTACTAGTTTCTTTCTTTTTGTAAAGCTTCACAACATAGGTCTAGAAGGAAGATGTGATTCTGTCAGGCTCCTTTCCTTCATATCAGTGTTATCTGTTGTGTGCCCATTCTCCACAGTGGCTTTGAAGCAGGGGCAAGATAGTGTCACTACGCTAAAATGGGCAGATTTTGGAGTTGAAGAGACCAGAGTTCTTTTTATTTTTTATTTTTTTAATTTTAAAAGATTTATTTATTTATTTGACAGAGATCACAAGTAGGCAGAGAGGCAGAGAGAGAGGAGGAAGCAGGCTCCCTGCTGAGCAGAGAGCCGATGCGAGGCTCGATCCCAGGACGATGGCTGGGATCATGACCTGAGCCAAACGAAGAGGCTTAACCCACTGAGCCACCCAGGTGCCCCGAGACCAGAATTCTTATCCCAGACTCATCTCTAGCCTGACTCCATTACAAGCCATATGACCTTGAGGAAGTCATTGAACCTCTTTGAACTTTTGCCTCCTCCTCGCTAGGGAAGGGATCACTTCAGCTCCTTCCTCGGGAGACTGCTTCGATCCGTGAATGTGGGTGACAAACCAGAGGAGATGAGCTGATCCTGAGCAGATGTTTGGAACAACATCATGAGGATGAGGGGAACATTGCAGGTAAAAGTGCTTCATAAATAGGAGGGGCTGTTGCTTTTATAACCACAGAGGTTTAAATACCCTGAGTGTTTATGATTTTATCCTGGTACATGACATGCTTTTACTGCTTCTTCCGGTGCCTTTTTACAACTCCTCACAGACTTCACCTACTCTGGAGAGGGGGACACATTTCGCCCCCTTCACAAGGCACCTTCCCATTGGTGCTATCCCTTTAGCTTCTCCAAAGAGTTTAATCTGCTTCCCAAAGGGAACCTTCGTTTCTCATCACAAGACTGAGAAAAGTGGTATTTGACTTCTCATTGATAACATCTGTGTTCTCGCTTATTTACTGATCTGCTAGGCTGTCCTATACGAGACTTGATCAGGGCACTGGAGGGTAACCTGATGTAAGAAAGCCTCGTGCATGGAGTCTTGCATTAAGTGTTCACATTTTTTTCATATATGATTCTGAGGACTGTGCTCCGACTGACTATAAACATTGCATGGCAAGGGCTTTATCTTTAAAAATAGTTTTCATCTCCTGTTTAAGTGGGGGGAGGGAGACAATAAAATTTTCATGGGTGCAGGTTTGCACATGGTTCTATGAAGTGAACGCCCAAGACTGCTACAGCAAAACCCTTGGCCTCTAGAACGTCTAAGTCCACCCCCATCCCAAGACTGACTCGATACGCTGGCATTTGGTGCAAAACTAAATCAAATTTTTATTTATTGGACATGCATTTTTATCATGTAAGCTTGTCATTTCTCTTTCTGGAGACTGTTTTAGTGGAAGGAATAATGTCACTAATACTAAAACCATTTTTTTTAAACCCCTTTGATCTTTTAAACTTAGCCTCTTGGTTACCTCACTGCTTTTTTTGTCCGCAGACACCACCTTGTCTTTTGTTACTTCCTTCCCATTCTTTATCCAGGGTCTGAAACCGAATAAGCTCCTGGGTATTAGTGGGAGAAACCTGTGGCTGGTTCTAGGCTTGCCTGACTTTTGGCTCAGTGCGGTGAGTGCTCTCTCTTCCCCCTCTTCCTCCTTGTCTCCTCCTCTGGCTTACTCTGTTTTAGGACTGTTATAAGCAAAACCCCACCAAAAAGAGTGGGGGATGTTATTAACATTTCAAAGGGTTCAGGGATGGAGTGGGAAGCCCTGAAGGTAGATCAGGAGATGCCGGGGCAGATCCTTTTCCAGGCAGGAGTTTTTCTTCTTCTGGTGTCTTACACTCTGAAGAAGAACATCAGCTGATTGGAGAGTAGAGACAATACTAAAGATATGTCTCATTCTCTTATTTCCTATATACCAACCCAATTAGTTTCTCTGGTACAAACCTGGAATGAAAACTAACATGTATTAAATGCAATACAGGACAAACATGAATACGACATTCTCTTTGATCTTCTTGGACTTGATGACAGGGAGATGAATGAACATCATTAAGGACTGTCCACAAATGAAGCAGTGGTTCCCCCCGCCATCCCCCAAGACCGATTTCTTAACTACAAATACAAAGGTGTGAGGGCATGGGAGGGTTAAGGTTTGAGTTTCCATCAAATCACTGTAATCTGAACCTGGTCCTCAAATGACTATTATGCCCAAAGTTTCTTGGTGAAATACAACTCATTGTGAATTCTGATTGCATTTCCTATTCCCTTCCAAAAAAACAGAAAGGAAATTAAGTTATATTTGATTACATTACAAAAAAGCCAACTGGTGTCTGGGCAGTCATTACCATGCCCGAGGGAAATGGCCATACTGTACAGGGGCAAGCTCTGGGCTACTGAGCTCTGGCACGTGGGCTTGACCTCTTGTTCTTTATGCAAGCAATTTGCAAGCATCAGGACAGAGTTACAAGAACACAAAAGTACCTATGTGTTTTCCCGACGAACAAAGCCAAATAATTTTGTTTAGGTAAAAGAAATGAAAACTACATCTCTTGAAACATGAGTCCAATTTGTTTCTTGCTCAGCAATGTTACCAATTTTAGCCTGTCAGGTTTCTTAAACTATCTTTAATGCAGCTGACTCTATACGGTGAAGCAAAGCATACCAAAGATCTACTTGGGTCGTAATCAACCGGTTTTGTAGACCACTTGTTAGTGTCATAGAACAACAAAAATGTTCATTTCTCAAAAAGCAGTGGCCACACCAGTCCCTGTAGGATTCTGCTAAAATGGAGTTTTTGAGTAAGTAAGACTGAGATGGGGCCCACCGCTCTGTGGATCTTGGAGATGCCCGTGCTATGATCAACACCTTGAAATGGGGGGTGGGGGTGGGTAATACACAGTATGTGGTCTCCTATCTTTATTGGCTGCAGTATGTTGGTAGAATTAATAGGCAGATGTGAGCTATTTCAATTAAACACAAACAATGCAACCCCTGACTTTTAGTGCATGGTATAAGGACACCATGAGTTCATCCTGGAATACATAAGGTTATGATTTCAGGTTTGAAAATGGTTCAGGAAGAGTATCTGCCCAACACCTGCAGGAACGTGGGGACACCAGTCTTCCCATTCCTCCTTTAAAAAGCCCTTCACATTATATAATTGCACCAGTTAGAAAAACACTCAGAGAGTGCAGCCTCAGGAGTCACCCCCTGTCCCCCACCCCCCTGTGATTCGTCTTTGCAGTTGGGGTTGAGAAGCTCCCCTTGGAAATGACCAGGCGGCGCCCCCACAGGGCTGATACGCTCACAGCCCAGCGCCCAGTAGAGCGAAGGTATAACACAAGGAAAATGAGCAAGTGAAGAGAACCAGAGTAACTTCCAGAGAAAGAAAGAAGAGGAACCGTGACCAGAAGGGCCGAGGGGCAGGCTAAGGGCTGGACTGCAGCGCAGGAAGAGCCGGGGGTCTGAGTGGAGACCTCCCGGTTGTGGGCAGATAGCTGTCACCCTCTTTGTTGCTGACATCAACATGGAAGCAGCTCGAAGGGCAATGAATGGAGAGCGGATGAGGAATGTTATGTGTGTAATAACCTCTCCTCTCAAAACTAGTGCTTTCATTTTCAGATCTGCTTCAAGGAAACAGGAGAGGGACTATTCCACAGTCTGGATCTGGGACAACAGTAGAACTTTAAAAGGGCTCGCTGTGCCCCCCTCCCTGCAACCTGCAGACCTGGTCGGGTACAATACAGTATCTGTGTGGTTGGTGGCTCTGTCTATGATACTTTTTGCCAAATCTTAATTCTTGTATCAAAGCAGCACAAAGAATGTGAGTAGACGTGGCGTGGTAGCCCGAACTGCCAATGCTCAACACCTCGCATGGGTCTGTGCGCTCCGGGCAAAGGGACCGCGGGACAGACATCACACAGCCGCCCGATAAAATTCAGCAAGCACTGCGGGCCGAGCGGTCTATCTAGATGCGATAACCATCATAATAGAAAGTTAACCCTTGGCTTTTTCACAGGGAACACATACTTATAAAGTTTCAAACACAATTGTTTTTTTGTGAATCAGAAACCATCACACAAGAGACACCTGGTGAACAGTAAATATGGAAACGGTAAGAAACCAAATCCGGACACCTTTATCAGGGAGGCACCACCCAGTTTGAGCGAACAAAAGATTCCTGGTTTTCTCTTTCTCAAAGAGTTCACTTCTGTGTGTGTTCTGTTTGTGATCTTCTTTCAGCTGATAGTGGCTTTTGGTTACAAACTCTTATCCTTGTATCTTCTGCCTCACAGCTGTTTAAAGTTCCCATTGGCCACTGCCATTATCTCGTTTTTCAGTGCAGCCCCTAGACCCTGTGCCCTTACACAGACGGCCCCACTTGAGAGCGTGTGGCCGCTCTGAGCGCTCCTTTCCTTCAGGGAAATGCTGGTGCAACAAAGGAGGAGTGATACTCGGATGGCTTTAGGGAGCCCTTGAAAATGCAACAGACTGGTCCAGGCCACAAAGGGGCCCTTGTGGGCTTGTTTATCTATAGGCCCGTGAAAACCTAGGAAGTCACTTTGTTTGACTGGACTAAAAAGCTTAAAATGGTCTCAAGCACAGATTTGCTTTCATTAAAATAAAAAAAAAAAGATCAAAGGAGGAAAGTATCATCTTCAACCTCACATTCCTCCTTCTCTTGAATTGCCTCAGTAAAAGGCATTAAGCAAACCATATGTAATTATTAACTGATGGATTCTTTTTTCTGCTTCTTCTTCTTCTTTTTTTTTTTTTTAAAGGGAGAGGGGGAAGGGCAGAGGGAGAAAGAGAGAATTCTAAGCAGACTTCCTTCTGAGGGTGGAGCCCGACATGGGGCTCCATCTCACAACCTTGAGATCGTGACCCGAGCTGAAAATGAGTCCAACGCTCAACTGACTGAATCACCCAGGTGCCCCAATTATTGGAATCTTTTTAATCCTTTTCAGCTAGAGTCTGCAATATTTATTTGGCTTTTTTATGCATTTATCTCCCTCAGCAGTCTAGACCAGAAACCAGTATTTTGCTTGACAGGTGTAAGTAAGATAAAAGCAGAGATTACACAAGCATATATTGGAAATTATGCAACAGACCATAAACACTGATACATTCTGACGAGAGGAAGATTTACTAGCCAACTGCTCATGGCATAACCTTGACAAATAATCACTGTAAACATTGCTTATACCCCAACCTCTAAAACATCCAGGTGGTAAGAAAGTTCTTTTTGTGAGAAATAACTGATTTTTATTTATTCAGAGAGTCTAAATCAATGGAGAGTGGAAACTCCTGACAGAAAACTTGTGTATTCAGAATAAGGAACAATAACACCGCCGCTGTGTTATGTCTGTGTGTGAATCCGAGGTATGGGTGAGTCTATCTGGGGATTGTTGTATGTTTGTATGTCTGTGTGGGGATGGGGAGGTTATGCAGGAAGGCTTTAAGACATACCGTTAGATCTCGGTTTATGGATATGAGGACTCCTGATGTCCATATGGAACTTTAAAAATTAAATCTTTATTCGACCCAGAAAACGTTTTACTATAAGGCAGCTCAGATCATCTAAAAACAGAATAAACTGAAGATGCCAAGATGTCTAGACTGTGACACTCCTTTTTCTAGAAAAAAAGAGAAAGCATTCTCTCTGATTTGAACTCTGGAATGAAAATATTACATGGGAAGGCAGGGTGAGATCCTAGACATTCTGTCCTGTGATACCAGTATATCTAAGAACTTGTCACTGCGGATGCTGTGCCTGAGTGTCTGACTTGAGTCAGTGTCCAAACTCCAACACTCATCCCTCCCGCATGTATTGTTCAATGAGGCTCGAAGCACTGTTGCTCTAATGAAAAGTCTCCTTCACAACTTATTTAGGTATGGTCCCCAAACGAGGCGCTGATTAAAGTGGCCGCTTGGAGATTTCAGTGCCCCTTCCCACACTGATCCTGAGAAAATTTGCAAGCAATACTTACAGGGACTGAAGGCTTCGCAAATTCTGCAGAGCTTCCGTCGGTACCTGTCTCAGGTGATTATTCTGCAGCATACTGCCCATGAAAACAAATGAAGAAAAACGTTAAAGAAGGCTCACGATAACGAATAATAATTGGCCATAGCCGTGCCAGGCACTGTTCTAGGCATTGGGGAAACAGCAGAGCATAAGACCAAGTCTTGGCCCTTGGGGAGCTTAACGTTCCTGTGTGGAGTGAATGATAAGTAAAAATTGATGGATGAGTCTACAACATCAGACAAGTGATAGGTACCATGAACAAAGAACAAAACATGGATTTGGGATGGACGGCTACCAGGGGTGAGATTTTTATTTTAAAGGTGGTCAGGGAAGATCTTTCTTAGGAGGTGAGAATGGAGTCATGGAGCAAATCCTGTGGACATCTGAGAAGAGGGAGGAGTAAGTGCAAAGGCCCAGAGGCTTGTTTGACTCATTCAAGGAGCATCCAAGGATCATGGGAGAGGAGTGAGTGAGAGCAAGAGGTTGAGAGAAACTGAGACCATCTCATGGAGGACTTGCAGGCCACAATGAGGCTTGTTTGACTCATTCAAGGAGCATCCAAGGATCATGGGAGAGGAGTGAGTGAGAGCAAGAGGTTGAGAGAAACTGAGACCATCTCCTGGAGGACTTGCAGGCCACAATGAAGGCTTTTTTAAAGTGTGGTGAGAAATTCCTATTGGAGGGTTTATGTAGGGAAATGATATGCTCTAATTTATGTTTTTATCCTTTTAAAAAATTTGAGTATAGTTGATACACAATGCAACATTAGTTTCAGGGTACAACTTACTGATGTACAAGTTTCTACATTATGCTATGTTCATCACAAGTAGAGCAACCATCTGTTTCCATACATCATGATTACAGTATCATTGACTGTATTCCTTATGCTCTGCTTTTTATTCCTGTGACTTATTCACCCTGTAACTGGAAGCCGCTATCTCCTACCTCCTTTCACTGATTTTGCTAACCATCTCCACCCACCACCTCTTTCTGGCAACCGTCAGTTTTTCTTCTGTATTGATAGGTCTGATTCTGCTTTTTGTTTGTTCATTTTTTCAGATTCCACTTATGAGTGGAATCATGTGGCATTTGTATATTTCACTTAGCATCATACTCTCTAAGTCCCTCCATGTGGTCTCAAATGGCGTGATCTCATCTTTTTCATGGCTGCATAATATTCATACACATATGCATGCACACAGACATACATTTTCCTTATCCATTCATCTATGGATGGACACTTGGATTGCTTTCATATCTTGCTATTGTAAATATTGCTGCAATAAAGACAGGGATGCATATATCTTTTCAAATTAGTGTTTTTGTTTTCTTTGGGTAAATACCCAATAGTGGGATTATTTGAACATATGGTATTTCTATTATTAATTTTTTGAGGAACCTCCATACTGTTCTTCCTAGAGGCTGTTCTGATTGACATTCCTACCAACAGTGTACAAGGGATCTCCTTTCCCCATACCTTCACCAACACTTGTTTTATGTATGGTTTAAAGGATCCCTCTGATGACTATATAAATTAGACAAAATGGAAATATGGCTACAGTAGGAAGCTATTAAAGATCTTTTCTCTTCTTGTGTGTGGTCATATTTTAATAGCAATTAAATTCTTTTGTGAAGTATTACGCTTTTGCTCGTCTGGATTCAAGAGTTCTCAGAACATGAGGACTACAGAACAGTAACACCTGGTAACAATGAAATAAAAATATATCACTGTTAGTAGGGAAATAGCAAGGGAAAAAATTCCCATTAGATCCCTTGTACTTTGCTAGCTTATTCATAAATGTTTATAACACCATAAGTTCACAGCCATTCTGCCTGTATTTCATGGTCTATGTAAGCCAGAGGCAGAAGACTATTTTAGGAAAGTAGATATTCTACAGAAATATTTCTGCTGAGGAGGTCGCCCGCTTTACATTTGGATCTCTGAAAAAAATGTTCCCGTTTCTCTCCTTCCACTGAAGAAGTTTCTTTTCATGAGATGACTCTCTGGGATCCAACCCCACGTGTATGTCTGACTCTGAACTTGGTGTACGCTCCACTGCACTGCAAGCAGTCTCTTGAGGCATATTGGCTGAATGTCCAGATTCTCGTTGGATAGTGTATGGAATGATTACAGTATGGGTAAGAGTATGGGTTCTCGAATCGGTCTGCCTTTTCCCTGCCACCAGCAGTGTGGCCTCGGGGAAATCATCCAATTTCTCCACATCTCAGTGACCAATAATAATACCCACCTGAGGGCTTACTGAGATGATCTGATGAGTAAACGTATAGGGAACAATCCGTGCTGTACGGTAAGCATTCCACCAAGGTCAGCCCTTTTTTGTATGAATTGATAGACTCCTTGTCAAAACTAACAATGTAATGAGATCATATTGGATGTGACATTTTAATTAACCACTAAATAAAATGAGCAAAAAAAAAATCTGTGCCAGTGGTTCTCAGACTTCGGTGTTTATCAGAATCCACTGGGAGACTTATTAAAACCCAGAGTGCTGGGCCCACCCTCAAAGTTTCTGGTTCAGTACATCTGGGTAGGAGCCAGAGAATGTGCATTTCTAACCAACTTCGAGGTGATTCTAGTGCTGAAGGGCAAGGTGCCACACACTGAGAATTACCCTAAGCTAGACCAAGTGATTTCTGGTAGAATATTTTCACCTGAACTTGGGGCTACATTGAGCTTGGAGATAAGGCCAAAGTTTTATGTCTTTTAATTTAAAACCATTTAATCTCTTTGACCTTTGGTCACTTATCTGTATAATGGGAATATAATAAGATCATCTGACTGATAAGGTGTTCGAGGATTAAAATATGTAATGTGAGTTCGTATACAAATGAGACACAAAAAATACTTAAGGTCATAAAATTTATACTTTTCTTATCATGTCTGAGATTCTGTTTAAGAAAGGACAGAATTGGGGTGCCTAGGTGGCTCAGTGGGTTAAGCCTCTGCCTTCGGCTCAGGTCATGATTCCAGGGTCCTGGGATGGAGTCCCACATCGGGCTCTCTGCCTGGCAGGGCGCCTGCTTCCTCCTCTCTCTCTCTCTCTGCCTACTTGTGATCTCTCTCTGTCAAATAAATAAATAAAATCTTAAAAAAAAAAAAGAAGTAAAACATGAGCTTTTAAAAGAAAAAAAAAAAAAGAAAGAACAGAGTTATGTCACTTATAGTCCAGTAGTTTGCCAAAAGAATTTCATTACTGAACTTGAATTCAACTAACATTTCATAAATTAAGAGTGTCAAATGTATTGCTTCCTTATGAACAAAGTCAAGTTTTAAGAAGACCTCACACTTCACATACCTGTCAGGGAATTGGGAAAATTGTAGCTTGAATTCCATATTTCATAATTTGCCTGAATATTAAAATTTCACATTTCTCGATTATTTTACACTTTTCCAAGTAGTTTTAATATATATAACATATATTATATATAGTTTTAATATATTATATAAGTTTAACTCCACAGAAACGTTTTCTAAGTCACTCATTAATTGAGTGACACATTTAAATGATGGTAAGAAACAGATAATGGGCTTAATTGATGTCTAAACTTTGTAGGTAATACATTACTGTACAAAGTGTTTATTGAATAGTCTTTCTATGCTTTGCTAACCAAACAGTGAAACTATTAAAATGTGGACTTCCTAAAAAATTGGAAAATTGGAGTAGAGAATAAGAGATATTCAGGTGGTTTTCCTTCATTAAGTATTTGCAAACTGTCTCCAAAGTTTTATGCATCTTTATACATCTTTATACAAGTTTTAAAACATCTCCGAGGTTTTATACATTCAGAAAACAGAACTTAAGTGAGCTTTGCTGATGATAATTTTTAAACTACTCCTGAACTACCTCTTGGCAATTTAATTTTTGGATTACTTCTACCAGTAAAATACAAAAATATAATTTTAAAAAATCACCTAAGTCCTGATTCTCTTCCTAAAATAACTTCTGTTTAATTACTTTTAAATGACAAAACATGAGCAAGTTATCTCCATTATAGCCTTATAAGTCTCCAGTGAGTTAATTAGAAAATTCTGTTTTTGTTTAAGATATCCTAGTGGGAGACAAAACAATTAAAGGGTTTATAGCACTATGGAGTGCAATTAAAACAGAAAGCATTCACAACACGGCTGCTGATTTCTTTTGCAAATATTCCTTTATTCAGTGCATTGAATATAAGCAGAAAGCACCATAAACTGGATATGGGTTTAGGCAATTTTAGCTTCATATTTATCATTTGCATACGGGCGAGAAAAGAAAACACTTTCTCTAGAGACAAAGGATGGTTGCATATTTTCTTAATTTCTTTCCCTGATCTTAAAATATCAAAAATTTTAAAAATTAAAAATATTAAAAAATTTAAAATTTATTTTAAAATGTATTTAAAAATCTAAATATATTTAAAGTTTAAAAATTTAAAATATTCACTATTTCCTACAGTATCCAAAGCTTCTTAATAATACAATGTTTGGTTATCTTTTTTGTCAACAGGACTAATTGAGAACAGGTATAGCGCAGCACAGGGAGATGAAATTATATGTTACAAAGGGACTTCATCACAGTTGATAGCTTGATCCTTTGGTATTCCTTCTGCCTAATTGTTTTGTGTTTAGAGATCAAGTAGCCGCTGAGACTCTGTTATAGGTCTACATGCGAACGAAAGAATTTGGGCTCCTTATACTTTTCTCCAGTTAGTTTTACCCATCACCTCCACGGCTTTGGTTCTGGTGCTGGGGGGTAGAATGAGAAGCTGTTCCTTGACTGAATGGCTTACACGAGAAAATGAACCTTGGCTGAAGAAAGCCTGGTTCAGAATTCCACTGGACTAGGTATTTTGCAATGCAGAACCAATAACTTACTATTATTCTTTTATGAGGCCAGTATACAGGGGTAATCTTAAATATTAGTGAACTTCCAGAGTTCACAGTAGCAAGATTTCAGATATAACGGAGTCCTAGCCAATGAGAGCTGTTGCTGTCTTAATTTGCTCAGTGGACTAGATTACTCTTTTGTCTGTCTGTCTGTCTGTCTCTCTTTTTTTTTTTTGGGGGGGGGTCAAATGCCCTCCTTTCCCTCTCTATGCTGCTCATGGACCCAGATGGATATAACTTTTATATTACCTTTCTTACCATGCTATACTGTAATCAGTTATTTCTTTCTTCCAATGGCTTTTGGACTTTACAAAACATTTGGAAGAGTTGCCATGAACATAGAAACAGGGTTGTCTTGTTTTGCATTTTACCTCTAGCACTGTGGTCTCAACACTACTGGACCCAATTCTCCCTTTAATCCCAATACTTTATAATGCCTTATCTCTTTTATTTAGATAACATTCATAAAAATATAGCCTATTTACACACATCATTTTGAAGGAAAATATCAGTATAAGATACTGCCCTAACTATATTATGAAGGACCAATAAAAGAAATGTATAATAAAGTGATACACGTGTCGTTACACACATGATGTTCAGAAGCTGTTCAGATAGGAGACTTCTTTATGAACGAGTCAGACGTTTGCCTCTCCTTTTAATGAATAAGGTTGGATGTGAGAGAAACCCCATGATCAGAAGCTATTTTGGACAAGAACAGGGAAATGAGATTAGAGGTCTAGATACATACTAGAAGAAGAACTAGAGTTAAGATAGATAACAGACTGTACTTATATGAGACAGAAGGAAACAACCTTTATTAAAATAAAGATAACATGCTAAGGCAAATTTTAGACGTCATAAGAGAGAAAATCAGGAAGTGTTATACTCTCGCAGATGAGCATGGATATTTTCACAAATGACTTCCTTATAGAGAAGAGTAGTGTCGAAATAATTCTCCCCTAGGACAAGATAGGGTTGAAGTGAACACTCATCCTCTTAAAGCTCCATCATACGCTGAGGCAAGCATTCATTCCCCAGTACTTCAAGAGGTACTGGAGAGCATATAGACAACAGTGAATTGAAGCCAAACTGGAAAAAGAAATAGCACAACATTGCCTTCATAGCAGTCGGGTGGTAGACACTGCTGGATAATGGAAGAGCAAGATTAAAAAAGCATCAGGTCATCCCCAAATAAATAAATCATTATATAATCATCATAGGATTTTTAGGACCACTCTCCAAAAATTTTTAAAGGCCAAAATATAAAGTATTTATTAAGCAACATTTGTTAATGAAATTCAAGAGAGCCTTATCCTGACGTTTCATGTTTCTCTGCTAATTTCATGGCAATTATTTTTAAGAAGTCTGATGCTTCCACAATTATATATCTTTAATTTTTAAAAAGATTTTATTTATTTATTTGACAGAGAGAGAGACACTGAGAGCAGGAACATAAGCAGGGGGAGTGGAAGAGGAAGAAGCAAGCTTCTTGCTGAGCAGGGAGCCCAACCCAGGTATTGATTGCAAGACCCCAGGATCTCGACCCAAGCCAAAGGCAGATGCTTAACAAGTGAGCCACCCAGGCGCTCCATACCTTTTAACTTTGTGTGTGTGTGTGTGTGGCTTTGGAAGTAATTCTACTGCACTAACACAATTTTCAACAAAATATGTGGTTAGTTAGACACAATGAGATACCACCTCTCACCAGTCAGAATGGCTAAAATGAACAAGTCAGGAAATGACAGATGCTGACGAGATGTGGAGAAGGGGAACCCTCCTACACTGTTGGTAGGAATGCAAGCTGATGCAGCCACTCTGGAAAACAGCATGGAGTTTCCTCAAAAAGTTGAAAATAGAGCTACCCTATGACCCAAAATTCGCACTACTGGGTATTTACCCTAAAGATACAAATGTAGTGATCCAAAGGGGCATGTGCACCCGAATGTTTATAACAGCAATGTCCATAATAGCCAAACTATGGAAAGAGCCTAGATGTCCATCAGGAGATGAATGGATACAGAAGATGTAGTGTATATACACAATGGAATACTATGCAGCCATCAAAAGAAATGAAATCTTGCCATTTGTGACAACATGGATGGAACTAGAGGGTATTATGCTTAGTGAAATAAGTCAATCAGAGAAAGACAATTATCATATGATCTCCCTGATATGAGGAAGTTGAGAGACTTTGGGGGGTAGGAAAGGAATAAATGAAACAAGATGGGACTGGGAGCGAGACAAGCCATAAGAAACCCTTAATCTCACAAAACAAACAGAGGGTTGCCGGGGGGGGGGGGGGAAGGGGGGTAGGGCGAGGGTGGCTGGGTTATGGACATTGGGGAGGGTATGTGCTATGGTGAGTGCTGTGAAGTGTAAACCTGGCAATTCATAGACCTGTACCCCTGGGCCTAATAATACATTATATGTTAATAAAAAAATAAAAAAATTAAAAAAAATATGTAGTTAGAAATCATATAATACCTGAAATAGACAGGATACATAAACTGAATTGTTCAATGATTTTAACAGAATATATTTATTCCATTTAACTTTTCCTGTACAAATCATAAGGCTTATGCAGAACTTCTTGTAAAACCTTTTAGTATTCTTATGCATGAAAATATTATTGATTTACACTTGGCCTGGAGGGACAGACAGAAGTCAGGTTAGATATGGGAGAATCTTTTATACCAGGCTGAGTAGCACATCACAGGACAATTTACTTCACGTCGGTCATCTGGAAAACAAAGATATCCCCCCAAATTTCCAAAACACTGTGTGGCAGGCAGAATGACTGCGGTTGAGAACCATTGTTCTCCTACCAAAATACTTTCAGAATATTTGACAATTGAATTTGCTCATTGAATATTAGTGTTTAAGTCAGCAAAGTAAATGGAAGCATGAATTCAATTCCTGGTAGGGGTCTTGCTCCTCCAGATCCCTCTTCACATGCACAGCGATCTAGCTAAACTGCCAAGTCCGAAACTGCCATTGCCATGCTTCCAATGTTCCCCTGGTTCCCCAGCGTGCCCAGAACAGGATCATGGCCGTGCATTTTTGACATGACATAAAGGATCTCTGGGACCTTTCTATGTCTTACAGGAAGCCAACTCTAAACCATCAGACCAGACTAAATGTTCCCCATCCTTGGAGTTTCACAGTGTCCTACAAATATCTCTATCATACTTTTTAGATGAATCAGAGATCTGTTTGTCTTTGTCCTACTATCCTGATCCCACAACCTAGCACTACAAATATACTCTTCAAGGGCATGGGTCATACTTATTGATCCTTGTATTTTTAGCAATAATCTGTTCAATGCCAAACACACACACACACACACACACCCCACACACTTTTTTCCTCTCTCTCTGTAGCTCAATACACCCAAAACACATTTTTTAAGTGAATTAAAATAATTGATTCTAGTATAATTTATTTAACAAGTATCCAAAATGCTTTGTGGCTCATATCTCAACACTGAAAAAACATTACCTTACTTGTCTTATCTAAACTTGATTTATTTATGATGCATTTTAAATGGTTCCAAGTATTTTGCTGAGTTCATGGAGATACAGGTGCATGTAAGAGTTCGTGCTACAACTCACAATTTTACCACACAATGAATTCACATTAGTATTCAGTAATATGACTACTTAAAAATATTTCTGCCTAGGAGCGCCTGGTGGCTCAGTGGGTTAAGCCTTTGCCTTCGGCTCAGGTCATGATCTCAGGGTCCTGGAATTGAGCCCCGCATCAGGCTCTCTGCTCAGCAGGGAGCCTGTTTCCTCCTCTCTGCCTGCCTCTCTGTCTACTTGTGATCTCCCTCCCTCTCTCAAATAATTAAATAAAATTAAAAAATATATATTTCTGCCTAATAGCCAAAACAAGTTAAGGGTAAGGGGGACCAAACTCAACCACCCAAGCAGACCAAACGATGGTTTGGCTGTTAAGTTCGATTTTAAGCAAAAGGTTCAATTTAAATAGAACTGCTTTTCTAAGAGCCTAAGTATCCCTTAGGTCAATAAAATGCAATTTCCATTATGGAGAAATATATCAAATGCCTTCTTAGAGTTTATAACTTTTATCTCAAAGAAAGGGAATAAAATCAGGATATATTCTCTCAGATAAACTTTTCCTGGTATGACTTTCAACTTATGTTACCTATTTTCTCTAACTAAGTGACTTTTTTTTTTTTTTTAAAGATTGTATTTATTTATTTGACAGACAGAGATCACAAGTAAGCAGAGAGGCAGGCAGAGAGAGAGAAGAGAGAGAGGAGGAAGCAGGCTCCCTGCTGAGCAGAGAGCCTGATGCGGGGCTTGATCCCAGGACCCTGAGACCATGACCTGAGCCGAAAGCAGAGGCTTTAACCCACTGAGCCCCCCAGGCGCCCCTAACTAGGTGACTTTTTTTTCCTGCACAGAATAAAGCAAAAGAAAATTGAGCAATGAGAATTAGAAGAAGGAGGTATTCAGTAATAATGAGTTTTCTGATGAAGCAGCTGGGAAGTTGGATATTAAATAATAAGAAAACCACTCTTACAAGTCCCGATGAATGAACAATTCTCAATTAAATAACTACTCACTGAATCTGTTACGTACTTGGCTTTTCTCTATTCACAAGTGGAACATAAACTTGGTAGTGTTTTAGCTAATCCTTATTCAGTGCATTAAACGGAAATAAGCTTGACAAATGGTTTGAGGCTGCGGTCTCATTATGTCAGCATCATAATGATTTATTCACTTGGTGATCAAAATGATTCAAGGAAGTGTCCCCAACTTCATTACATAAAAGGAAAGGGAAATACTGTCTTAGAAGTCTGAGTTGATAAGTTGCTTCTTTAGAGGCAATTTTAGATTTTAGGGACTTTTTTCACACACGGACCCAGCCAGGTATAATGCGGTCCTGCAGCACCAATGAAGGTGGACTTGAATTTAAATGAATTAGCCTATGGTTCTGAATAGCTTATTAGAGGGATTCAGTCTTTAGGAGTTAATTAGCATCCACTTGACACTAAAATCTGAAATATAACACATAAAAAATAAATATAATAAATAAGACCCTGTTTACTTACAGAACTTTAAGACTGTAAAGGCCAGCGAATGCTCCATTGGGAATGTATGTCAAAGCGTTTCCGGCAAGACGTCTGTGGGTTTCAAGGGAGAGGAGAGACAGTGAGCAAAGTTCTCTTCATGTGGAATTCATTTAGTTGTTAAGAAATGCAACAGAATTTTGTACAAACCACAAATGCCAAAAACAACTGTGTAAGGAGCGCTTGTCTTGTTATATTTTGTGAAAAGCTTCTGTAAATTTCTAATCAAAAGGCTGGCGAAAGAAGTGCCTACCAAGAAATATAATAAATTACCTATTATACCATAAATCATTTAATAGCTTCGACTATGTAGCTCTCCTTTCTAAAAATCTTTTGACAAATGTTAACATTGTATGATAATCTTCAGAAATTGTAATGTCAAACTGTGATTGCTATGATTTTTATAATTTTTCTTTAGAAGGCTAAATAAATCAGATAGTTAAACATAAGAGTATTAGCAGCCTAAATAAATCAGATAATCAAACATATAAGAGTATTTCTGTTGCCATTATCCCACAAAATACCCAAATTTGTTGCTAAATCTGGCAAATAAGAATGAGACTATCACAGTCCGTTTTTTCTAAACTCTATTGGAAAAGGGTAAGTACTTTTAATCAATGGTTTAATTGAGCAAAGCCTTTAAAAACTGAAAATAGAGAGTAGTTAGGGTCAAAGACATTAATATGGTTTATTTAGTGGAAAGTTTTGACATCATTAACTGGTAAAATTTAAAGAGTGTATAATATTTTTCTAACTGGGAAACAATCAAGGTGAGAATGTACGTAAAAAGATCGACAAGGTGTGGCACTGGAAGCATCTGGTTCAGTACTTTTTTGGCATTCACATCAAAGCCATAACCTCAGGCGTTAGATGGAAAATCCAAAATGGAAAATGGAAAATCCAAGAACAGCACAGAGACTCAGAAGAGCACAGGACCTTTTAAGGAGCTAATCACATTGTAGAAGGGTGGGTAAAACCGGCCATCAAGACACTCCCGTGTTTTCTTGACGGAAATGGAGGTGGGAGTAAAAGGGTGGAAAGGCCCACTTGGCCAGAGTTTATTCCCGAGGGGCTGAACAGCTTCGAATTTATATTTTGATATTATCTCCAAATGAGAGGTCATTCAGTTCCACCGAGTCCCACTGACAGGACTGAACTAAGCCATTCAGCATATGACTTCAAATCTGTGTCCTAGGGCTAGTCCGCCTCCACCAACAATGAGCTGTGAGTATCGAAATAAATATTATCTCATAAGCAGAACCTCTGAATAGCATTTTTGGTATGTGTATTAGAAAGCATGATTTTCTCAATCCAAATGAAATTGACAAAATGAAAATGTACCACAATTTTTGTAATCTCAGTTTCACTATTGTTATTTTTTTTTAATTAAAAAATATGTAACAAGAAACTGCCAAGAAGGTCTGCCTGTTCTGGGTCTGCAGCACCGACGTGCCAGGAGCCGTGAAGTAAGTTTATACTCCTGAGCTTCGTTTTCTCACTAATTAACAGAACAGTAAGATAAAGGAGCTACTCAGGTGCCTTCTAGCTCCTAAGCTGTAGGACTTCTCGGTCTCATCTTGTGTTTGTGTTGGTGCCTATTTTCCTTCTCTCTTCCTGTACTTGTACTTCTCCTGTACTTGTACCTCCCGGTACTCCTCCTGCTTTCCTCATGGTGCCTAAAGATGTCTTTCTCAAACTCTAAATAAATTTAGTGCCTTGGAACAGGATTAAGAAAAAGAGAGCAGAAAAACAACAGACTGCATTTTCTACTTTAGTAGCAAAATATCACTTTATGAAAAGCTTTTTTTAAATGAAAAATTTTTTAAATTTTCATTTTAGGAAAGCCTTGTTTCAAAACACGTTTGTGAAACTGGACTGAGGGGAAGACGTGGATGTCTTCCTGCATATGGTCAGACAAGTTTGAAGGCCACTAGCCTAGAGCACAAGAAGACATCCAACAGATGTATGCCAATAATATATAATTCGGCTAATATTACACCAGGGTGGTTTCAGAGGTGTTTTGTTTGTTTCCTATTAAGTTGTCTCACTAGAAAACCTTCTTTAGACTCTCACAACGACCCTTCCATCTCGTCTTCCACACCGACTCTCTCCCTACACCCACTCACTCTGTGTCGCTGATCGTCTTTGTGAAGCCAACTCTGATTACATCACGACCCTCTTCAAAATCCTTTACCAGTTTGCATCCAAATGAAAGGAAATGCGAAGTGCTCAGCTCCCTCTCCACAATTTCCTGATCCCTGTTTATGCTGTAGCTCCACGAAACTATGGGGCTTGCTTTTCTGAGACGTGCCGTCCACTATCTCCCTTCCGGCCCTTGGCTCTATCTAAAATGTTCTCTCTCCTCTCCCTTCCTGTCTCTCAAAGCAATTTTATTTCTCATCTCATCCGTCAAAATAGACGGATGGGCAATCTGTCTGTTTTGAACCACTCTGGTAGCACTTTGTGTCTCCTCTGTGGGTTTGCTGACTACCTGTCCTTCGCACACATTCCCCCACCAAAGTGGGAATTCTTTCTGTTTCTATTATAGGGTCTTGCATAGTGTCTGAAACAGAATATGCTATCCAGCAGTGTCCGGCTAATTATCTGAGTAGAGACCACTAACTGTCCCCAGTACCCATGGCCCCCTCCTTCTAGAATACTTCCCCTATCCAGAGTTTAGTCTCCAGCTAGTGTAGTCTCTAGCTGGGGGACCATATACTCTGCTAAAACTCTGGTCTACAGAGACTACACTTCCCGGTCTTCTTTGCATCTGAACACGGTAATGCAACCAACTCTGGCTGTGCAAAGTGAAAGTGTGAAAACTCCCATGTCATCTCCTTTGAAGGACCACTCACTCCCCAGTTTTATCTATTACAGGAAATTCCTGCAGAAGTGGTACTGGTAAGACAGCGCTAATGATTCTGATGTGGAGAATACTTCAAAGAAGACAGAACACGTGCAGCAAAAGAGCCAGAAGGAGCCCGAGCCCCTAGATGACTTTAGGGAGCAGCGCTGTGTCCGTGTGCTGGCGTCCACTTTGGGTGAATTACAGAATCCGTTACCATCTGCAACCAAGTCTGTGACTGAAGGATTATTACCTGGCGAGACCAAGAAACCTTCACTGTTGGAGACTTTTCTAGATGCCAGGCTCAAGAAGCCAGGCTTGCAAAACTGTTCCAAACAGCAGCATCCACTCTCCTCTCTTTATCTCCCTTTTCTCCTCGTATCATGAGGTTGCATTTGGCACCCCTGAATGCTCACCACTGCTGCCTGTCGCTGTTTTGAACAGTCACGCTAAAGTCGGAAGACTTTTACTTTACCATTCCTCCAAGCAATCTTTGCAGCTTCGACAAGGATTTATAGAGGGCCTGCTCGGTGTGGGCACTGCTGTCCGTGCAGAGATGCAGCAGTGAGCCTCTGACTGCACGGAGCTCCCTTTCTAATGTGGAGAGGTGGTCATTAATGGAAACACAAAGGAAGACCACCACACACACAGACTCTGAAAAATAATCAAGGCGAGGGAACGAGAGCAATGTGGAGGGCAGTGGGCTATTCTTTAAGATCAGATGGGCAGGGAAGCCTGTCTGCTGAGAGGGCATTTCCGCGGAGGCCCTGAGACATGAGGGTATGTATGTGAAGGGAGGAGCCATGCAAGGGCCCTGTGGTGGGAGTGGGCCCGGCGGGATCTGGAAGCTGCATGGAGGCCAGCAGGGCTGGCATGGAATGATGGAGGGAGCAAGCAGCATGGGGGTGAGGGGGCTGTGGGGGGTGAGGAGTAGGGGAGTGTGGAGAGGCATCCAGAGCCACTTCACGCCGGGTGCTGGAGGCCACAGGAAGGGCTCTGGCCAGGAAAAGGGATGCGATCAGACCTGTGTTTTAAAGTAGTCCTTCTGGGGATGCCTGGGTGGCTCAGTCGGTTAAGCATCTGCCTTTGGTTCAAGTCATGATCCCAGGGTCCTGGGACTGCATCCTGCATTGAGGGGTCCCTGCTTAGCGGGGAGTCTGCTTCTCCCTCTGCCTCTCCCCCCTTCTTGTGCTCGTGTGCTCTCTTGCTCTCTCTCTCTCTCTAACAAATAAAGAAATAAAATCTTAAAAAAAAAAATAAAGTGGTCTTTCTGATGGGAGCTTTTAAAGGGCAGCACCAGGGGTGACTGGAGCAGCTCAGGTGGGAGATGCTGTGGGGTACAGGTGGCCAGATGTGGTGGGCTCTGGTGCAGAAGAAAGAAAAATCCAACCAGCAACCTACTAGGACTGGGCGCCATGGAGGCAGCTTAAGAGAGCAACATCTTTTACGGTTATATCACATACAACTTGCAGTCATTCGCCTAGTTCCCCAAAGTACTACGTAGAACACTGAAGTAAGGAACAGTGTGTGACTAAGAGCTGCTTATTGAATTCGTGCAGACTCAGGCTTGGTTGATGATCACATAGGACTTAACTAATCAGACTGGGCTGACTAAGAATGGTAAATTTCACCAAAAGTACCTAACTATCCCTGCTCATGGTCCTAACTTCACGGTGCATTTCAAAGTCCTAGGGCAGAGCTTTCAGATGAATGCCTTTAACTCTTACTGCTGCTCATGTGTCCAGTGTCCTCACATAGCTTCGATGGTCTCTGAGACGTTTGTTGACTTTGGAAATGAAAAGTGAATGTATTTTATTAGTTGAAATTATTGTGAGGGCAGATACTTTCCTTTACATTTCCTTATTTCTCATGCACTATTTTTCTTTTCTGGGCAAGGACTTTCATAGCCCTTGAGTCTGTATTCAGAACGAACCTGTGGAACCACAAACCTTTGTTATTAGGGGGGTTTGTCTTAAAGGAATTTCTGATGTGCTCTTAGCTATTTGCTGGGCTGGTGGAGGATCTATCTCATTGACAAAAACAACAGTTTAAGGAAATCACTGGATCCTTCTCATTTCTTTACCAGGTGGGATGGCTTTAGGAATTCTAAAAATAAATACATATAAACTATGGGGGGGGGGGTGAAAGGCTTTCAAATGAATACATGAATAATTAGAACTGCACACAAATCTTTCCTGTAACGATCTGAACTAACAAATTTTTGGCAACTATGCTCCAAACCCCAGAGACCCACATACCATTGGTCTGAGAGGTAGATTTTTTTCCTGTTTCTAAAATTATTTCATGGGAATATCTCTTCCATCATCCTTTTTTCTATAATAAGATACAACTTAATAAGGAAAACTCTGATATTTTTAGATAAAAATGTTTTTATTCTTAAAGATACTACTACATATATAAGACTCATATCATCCTACTATTGTTAGTGTTACTGACTGCCATAAAAAGACAAAAAAATCAAATTATAGTTGACACATGCCTCTTCAACTAAATCATATAAGTAGATATTTTGGTGTTTAACAACCAATTAAAATATCTTTGAGAGTCTACGTTTCTTTGAATCTCTGTAGTAGTTTGAATCTCTAAAATAAAGAAATCCAAAGGATTTTTTTTTTTTTTTTTTGGTAGCCTTATTTTGTAAAAAATGGAGGGACCAGAGCAAAGCAATCGGATGTGATCTCTGATTATTTCTTCTCTCTGGATGTTGGCCTGGACAGGGAGAGGCATCTGGGTAAATGGGGTGTGTACCGGGAGAGGAAGGGGTGCTCAACCCTGCTGTCTGGCTGAGAGCCGCAGGGAAATTACCATGTGGGGAACCATGGTCCAATGTGGGTTTCCCTGGCTGAGTTCCAAAGGCAGAGGAGCATTTGCAGAGCTAAGTGAGAGGGCCTGGCAAGTTCTACCGGGCCTCCTGGGTCAGTTCTTTTGAGAAACTTTTGCCTTGTAATTCTTGGGGTGGGTGGTTTGTTTTACCCCTTCCCTTTTTGATTTTCTTCCTTCTCACCATTAGCATGCAATTAAGCTTATAAAAGTCCTGAAACTTCCCTGGGCCCCATTTCACTTATTCTTTTAAAATGATAAGGTACTTTCACACAAGTTTTTCTGCCCTCCAGCTGTTTTTCTGTCCCACAGACATTTCCTACTTAACTTCTACACTGCTGTTTTCTTCTTGTTTATTTTAAGATTTCTTTATTACACACCACTAACATTTTATTTTATTTTATTTTATTTTATTATGACGGACACAGTGATCACAGGTTTGGATACGAATGCTGAGGGCAAGTAGGAGAGGCGAGAGAAAAAGCGTGGTGAGGGGCTGGATGAGGCAATCTGGTTCTGCACTTGTTAAGTTTTAAAGTATTGGTGGGGTAGGTCAAAATGCCACTTGGCAGACGATTCTCCAAGAGTGGTCCCTAGACTCGCAGTATCAGCGTCCCTGAGCATGTGATACAAATGCGAATTCTTGACTTCTCCCGCACTCCGCCCCACTTCTAACCTGCGGAAGCAGCTGTGGTAGGGCTCAGCGATGTGTGGTTTAGCAAGCACTCCAGATGACCCCGATCTCACCAGAAGTCGAGAACCACTCGCCTAGAGTAGTGGTCCTCAAATGTAACATGCATCAAAATCACCCGAAAAGCTCATTAAATTTCTGACTCACTAGGTTAGAACGGGGTACAGAACTTGCATTTCTAACAAATACACAGGTGGTGCCAATACTGCGGGTCCAGGGAACACACTTTGAGAACCACTGGTCTAACAGTAAAAGACAAAAGAACTCTGAACTAGAAATATTGATTTGGTGACCATCTATCTTAACAAAAATAGTCCAACTTTTGGGTTTCTTTCCCAGATGACCGCAGGTCATTCTAATGGGTCTGTAGCAGACCCATTCTAATGGGTCTGTAGCCTCCTATCAGTTTCCTCTGCTTCTCTAAGTCCCCAGTCTCTTTGGCATACAGAAATCTTTTAAAGTCACAAGTCCCATTATTTCACCAGCTGTACACAACCCTCCAATGGCTTTCCATTGCTCTTATTTGAACTCTCTACTTAGCCTGACTGGTTAGGGTCCTTGCCTTTCTCTCCAACTCATCCGGTGTCAGTCCCTCTCCCTCTCACTCAATTTCAGTCACAATGATCTTCTTCCATGTCTACAAACGTGTCACATTCTTTCCCACCTCAGGACCTCCACTCACACAATTCTTTTGCCAGAAACATTCTACTCCAGCTTTTAGGACCACCAACTTCCCTTCATTCTCCTGATCTCAGTTTAGATCTCATCTTCTTAGAGACACTTTCCCTCCTTGTCCTCTCTTGTTATTTATTCTCGACCTGTGTTTGTGTCTGTCATCACTCTCGTTACAATCATCAAATATCACGGCGCTAGTTTCCTCATTTACTATGTCTCTCTGACTAGAGCGGGGACCTGTTGAATGAGCTAGTGAACCACAGTAGGTCCCATGTTCCCAGTGGCTCAGTAAATATGTATTCAATGAATGAACTGAAAGTATCTGAGAAAAGAGACAATAAAATGATGTGCAATAATCTGGGGAATGTCTACATTTTACAGGAGTTGTGAGTGGAGGAGAAAGGATGCTAAAGAGAAAAAGAAGAGGAGCCAGAAAGATAGGGCACGTTCAGAACACTGCCCAAAACGTCGTAATGAAAGTTATATACACGTGTGCACGCACACGCAAGGACAGATATCTAAATGTCTATCTCCAGCTATACAGACAGACGTTCGGGAGAGAACTAAAATAACTGCCATGAAATAACATGGGAGAAAAAGAGTTTCCAAGAGGCAGTGTTTTTCTTCATTTGTCAGATCAACGAAGATGAGAGACCAAACACTGTGACAAAGCCAAAGGGCAGGGAGAGCCTTCATGGGCATGAAGGTGTTTTCACTTTGCTAACACATCCAATATGTGACTTACAGTTTACCAAAGTTCTTTCATCATCATTTCATTTGATCCTCAGGAAAAAAATCTCAGAGGACAGGCAGGACAGCGCTCACCATTTTCAGCAACATGATGAGGAAGTAGAAGTAACAAGCGTAGATTCTGCTCTCGGGAAGTTTGGTGGTATTTCTCATTACAAATTTCATCTGCAATAATCGGTATTACTATTTATATAGAGATTCCTCAAGGCCAACCATAATATGAGCAAATAGTTTCAGGGAACAATAGTAACTTAAAAACAGACCTCCCTAGAGCTTCTCATGTTTCTTTGACGGCTAAATCGAGTATTTGATTCCAATAGCATCAGAATCTGGAAAGATTTTAAAATACTACTCGGAAACAAAGGCCTCCAACTCACACTGTTTAAAATGGTAACAGTTCATTTCCCCCTCTGGTTTAATCAGACACACGAATCTAAGTTTAATGGGGCCTGTAGATGTCAGCATTAGGCACGCTCTGCCATTAGCTCCTATAACATCTGAACACACTCCAAGGGACCAAATGTAGGCTCTTCTGTTTGTCTAAATAGCGAACATTAATGTAAGCCCCTGGTAGAACTGAATCAACAGAACCGAGAGAGACACTGTTGGAGAGAAATACAATTAGTGCTCAGGATGTTCAAATTCGGTAAAGAACTCTTCTGTGCTGATCGTATACATCCATTAAAGCTCACAGTTCGAAACAGCTTTTCTTTCCTAAGTCCTGGATCCCTGGATTACCACAAAATCAGGCTCAGGAAATAGGAAAGGAAGAGGTCAGAATCTTCTCGAAGGTGTTCTCAGTTTACTAATAGAGCTCGGTACGTGGATTAGAATTTAGCAAAGTTCTCTCATCATCCTTTCATTAAATTCTCAGAAACATCTCCAAAGGCAGCCAGGGCAGCTCTTACCATTATCCCCTGAGGCCCAGGGAGGTCAAGTGGATTATTAGCTAGTAAATGGCAGGGACGGGACGAGACTCCTGGGCTTGGCATCCAGACACTGCGCTTTTCTCTCTATACGGCGCGGCCTTACCACACTCAATTATGGTTTTTGTTTTTTGTTTTTTCCAGGAGGAAGAGGCTTCCCTTCCCCTTGCAGCAATAGGACATTTGGCCTATGCTTGTCTGGCCACCAGGTAGATTTAAAAAAATAAGTTAACAGAGGATAAACACGACTTGAATGTGCCAACATACATGGCCCAGGTAGTAAGCATTCCCGCACCTCAGGAGGGAGAGGACACCATTCAAGGTGATGCCTCTTATTCCTTCTAAATATTTGCCTCAGGCAAACACTTTCTCCAGGGCTATAATATACATATATTTCTAAACACTGACTCAATGAGTACCTGTAGGGCTTTATGGATTCTTAAGAGGATTTTAAAACCTGACACCTTTGTCTAGCTCCAGGGATGGATGAGGGATGAATTATGGCTGTCTACAGTTTGTAACACAGTTAAATGATTAAATCAGGGAAATGATTAAGTGTGGGAGATTTGTGCGAATAGGAAGAGTAACTTGCCTTTATTAGTAATGATTTTTAAAAAATTGAGTTTTGTGGCAGGAGTTTTATTAATATCATTAATAGTATCAGTAGCAACGTCCCATTTTATGGCTATTAAATAAAGCATAGAGACAAGCTGAATAAACTGAATGAAAATACTTCTAGAACAGTGTTCTACCGTCGTAACAAAAGATATACATACACACACACACACACAATGACAGATCTCTAAATGTCTGTATCTAGAACATATGGGAAGGAGAAAAAAGAGAGAGAGGGGAAAACAAACCAAAGAGAACAAACTGAGGGTTGCTGGAAGGGAGGTGGGCAGGGGGATGGGTTACATGGGCATTAAGGAGGGCACTTGGGATGAGCACTGAGTATTGTAGATGAGTGATGAATCAATAAATTCTACTCCTGAAATCAATTTTACACTACAGGTTAACTAACTAGAATTTTTTAAAAATTTGGGGGAAAATAATGTCCGTCTTTAGCTGTATGACTGTCATTTGCTAGTTCTGATAGTATACTATATGAAACAAATGGTTTAAGTGTATGCATGCTCTTGTAAGATATTCACTAAGGTTTTGCATCTGTTGAGCAATGCTAAATTGGCGATACGTTACATCTGAAAATTCTGATGATATTTCTCCATTGTCAACAATAGGTGATGGTAGTAAATTAATAACCTGAATATCCAATCTCATCCACTAGGTAGACAGCTCTCTCTCTTACTCCCTCTTTTTCATCCCTCCACACATGCACAGACAGGCAAAGATATATGATGGAACTGTCATTACAAAACTTGGTTTAAACAACACTTTCAAGAATTCAACTGTGGAAACCACTGTTCAGGTACTACTAGGGAAAATAAAAGCACAGAAGAACTACGCATAATTCCTAATGCTCCCTCTACTTTCTGAGTGTGGCTTTGAAGGTGAGGTTGAATCTTAGCCTTGCCTCTTGTCACTGCATGATCTTGAACCAGTTCCTTAATTTTCTCTGTACTTCATCTTTTTTTTTTCCTTCGGAATCTATGAAATGGGAATAATAAGAATATCTACCTATATGGTAGATATGCTAGGAGGATTTGTGGGAAAAAGTGTATAAAACATTTTGAACATGCATGGCACAGACTAAACTATGATTGTTGTCATAATATAATACTATTTTGAAGACCTTATACTCTAGAAGAGAATAAAGAGTTATACGTAGCTAAGTCTAGTAGAAACTATCTGCAGCATAACAGAGGCATAATTGCAATGCTCTACAAAATATTTGCTTTTTTGTTATGGTTTGTTTTGTTTTAAACACACCACCCCCCAAATTAGCCTTGGGAGCAAAAGAATAAACCAAGCAGAGTTGATCATTTCTCCAGATTCTATAAATACTATCCCCTTTTGCTGCGAAATGAATAATGATGTCTTCAAAACATCAGTCAGATGCAACACAGAATTATATATGAGAAAGTGGTCTAGCTTTTGAATTATGCTCGGCCAGCTCAGCAGAGGGAATTCCAGAAGAGAATGAAAAACTAGAATGAATAGCCCTTTAAGGGTCTCCTCTATTTCTGAAATTCTATGATTTCATGGTCAAGACGCTTAATGGAGTTTCCAGATATAAATATAAGACAATACAGAAAAATATCTTTTTCAAATGGTAGTTCCCTCCCTCTCCCCCCCCCCCCCTTGACTTTTCTCAATGATCTTTTGAAAAACTGGCCTTGGAACAGAATTAACATTTACCTCCTGAAGAAAGAGGAGTTATTTAGAATGAGTTGGGGTCACTGAGGGAGGAATTCTATTAAACAAAGTCCTTGGGGAAAGACTTTATTGATTCAGTTTGGGGTCTAAAGTGGAGGTGCATGTTGACACAGAACGGAAGCCTTGTACCATTGCGTAGTGTAAGGAAATGACAGAAGAAAGCATAGCAAATACACACTTTCAAAATGTGGGATTGGGGGTGTACATAGGACCAAGCCTTGTGTATTAATTATGGTGAGGAAGGGAAGATGAAAAGAATGGAAATCAGGAAAAAACCCTAACTGAAAGTTGCTAAAGGTAGTCAATAGAAATTTTGGCCAATGTCTACCATGTCTGTTGCTTTTTCCTAAGGCAGCTAACTTGGATGAGAAGCTCATTTTACATGTTTTGCTTTCTCGGTATTCATTTGTTCATCAAAAATGTATTGATTATTATCACATACAAGCCATGACTAAGATAGACAAGGACTCAGCCCTGATCAAGGTTACTTTTTAGCCATGGAAATGGCGAGAGAGAAAAGGGGAAAAGAGGAGCGTGGACAACCCAGAGTGAAAAACTCTGATTGATCAAAACTTGCTGCAGTCTTGTCATCTGAGCTTCCCCAACATATTCCTGGATAACAACCTGGACATATGGACAACTGATTTCAGTGGTTAGACAATAGCATTTGCTAAAAATATAAGGCTATCAAAAATATAGATAAAACCCTAAGGGGAGAAATCTGAGAATGTCATCCTCTTGCAAAGGGAAAAGATTGATGCGCTGTAATCTGGGTATGATGGAACATTCTTCCCACTTCCCGGGGTGGATCACGCAGTGCATCAACCATTTAAATTACTCCCCAGATTGGACCCTGACTTTCGGATTTATAAAGGAAGTATTTTCAAAAGAGGTCATTGCCTACACAATTCCTTTAATCAACAGTCAGAAGATGTACTCAAGGGATGGTGCCAAACTCTCTTCATGAGGACTGCGATGGCACACGGCTCCCTTCGTCTCCATCACTCCAAAGGGTAAGAGGATCAAATGAATTTTTAAATACAGATTTTTGGATTATACAGTTCTTTTTCATCTTCTGGAAAGTGATTACGAGACTTAATCAAGACTCCTCTGTGTATCATTAGCTAATTTTAGCTTCTTCCTTTTTAATTTTTTTTACAGGGGGTTTGGAGAGCCCAGTTTGAAGTCCTCTGTGGATTTCATGTTTTTCTGTTCAAGCCTTGAGGGAAGCTAAATTAAGAAGTAGGAAAATAGTAATTAAAAGTGATTAGGACAAGAAGTTTTGGTGCTACGGAATGTGGACTTCATTCTCCCCGTCACAACCCGAACTAAGCGGCAGTTTTTGGTTTTGATTATAGCTTTACTTGCTATTTTAATAAACATGAACCGGTATTCAAACTTTTAATATCCTGCCGCTTAACTATTTCCAAAGAGACATCCAGGCCTCTTAAACTGCCTTTGTTTTAAAATTTTAATTTGTTTGGCTCAAGTCTCACCTTAGAAAGTTGTAGCCTCATGGTCAACTTCTTTATAAGTTGATTTCCAGAATCTTAGGCAATTTCTTTTTTTCTTCCCTCCCAACTAAGTGTTTCCTCATGTGCCAAAATTGTTGGTGCTGACAGCTTTTTTGCCTTGTTTTATCTGGTTCCCACAGTGAGTGTGAGGGGCAAACCCAGGAATGTGCTCAGTGTTGACTGGACGCATCACTACTACGCAATACTTACAACTCCTCTAGGAAGCGGAGGCTGTACAGGGGATTCGGGGGCAGCTGACTGATGTTGTTCATACTGAGGTCTCTGGAGAGGAAAACAGACAGCAAGTGAGAAGCAGCGTCCGCCACCACCAGGGAATCCAGCTGTTCCCTCCACGCATTTTCAAGCAATACGTTGTTTCGCTTGACCAATGAACCGCTGTTTTGCATCTTAAAGATATTCCTTACCGCTCCCAGCTCCCACCCCAGCCCCAGCCCATCTCGGGCTCTCTGTCAAATGAGAGCCCCTAGGAGGGGCTCCTATGAATTCAGAACGATTTAGACCATTCATGGGCATGATGGCAGTATTTCACGTTGAAAATTATGGAAGTAGGACAGCAAAGGAAACAGACATAACTCAACCCTAGACATAACCCAACTTCAGTTCTTGCTTTGAATTTTGTGACAAAGAGAAATGCCTTCCCCTTGCAACTCTCTGCAAGTCCCACTTCTGGGGGCTGTAAGCACCTTGTAAAAACAAATGTTTGGATTCAAAGAAACTTAAAAAAACAAAACAAAACAAGACAAAAAGCCCATTCCCTCCTTCTAACATGTTCCCTTTGCAGGTTCTCAGATTGCATTAAATAAGTGAAATGAACCATAAAACAAGGGTGTAATGTGATCCCGCTTCGGAGCACACTTCCTGCTGGGCCCGCACAGTAGTTCCTGGCACAGGAAACAACAAGCCACTTCGGGTAGAACTCAATCAATTTTTGTTTTAAGGGAAACTCCGTGTAATGCGATTTTATTCTGTTTTTACTTTTCTATTTCTTGACGGTCTCCCACATAACCCTACAGCGTCACTGATAGATGCCATCTGTATCTCAGAGGACAAAAGACCGGTGGTGGGACAGACTGTCACCAAGACCAGCTAAAACTTTATGTGATAGTCGGCTGAAGACTGACTTAAAACATGACTGCTTGCTCAAACCTGAAGGTTCAGATTCTATTAAAAATTCATTATAATCTCAGATCAGGTGTACATACTTAAAATTTATCTCAAGATAAGACAGTGAGCTTTCTTTTTATTTATTATTTTTAGAACTGACCTAATTGGCATATGACATGGTAGTAATTTTAGGTGTACAACATAATGATGTGATATATATATATATATATATATATATATATATATATATATATTACCACAATAAGGTTAGCTAACATTCATCGCATTTACATTTTTTTCTCTTGTGAAGAGAACTCTTAAGATTTACTCTCCTAGAAACTTTTGGATAAACAATACAGAATTATTAACTATATTCACCCTGCTGTACATTACTTCCCCAGGACTTTTTTATTGTATAACTGGAATTTTGTATCTTCTGAAAACCTTCCTCTATTTCACCCATGAGCTTTTTAAAAAATCCGGATTATTCCTATTATTTAAGTGGTCACACCCATAGCATCTAACCGGCTGTTGTCAGTATAGAGTGCTTGGTTTCTTTATCAAATATTAACTGTTAATCACTGATGGTTAAGAATGCAGGGATTGATCATTTACTCTTTAAAAAGTGACTGAAAAGTCACTAGCATGAATAGGAAGATTAAAATATTCAGTTAAATATTTCAGAGTATGGTAAAAAGACAATTATACATTTTAATATCGGCCACTGAACACTTATATAGCTGAGTAACATGCTATATTCTTAAGCTAAAATTAAACGATGTCAAAAATATACACTAAAATTTTTTGGTTTTCCATATATTGAATATCTGGATGGTTTTCTCATGCTCTCTAGGTAACAGTGGCAAATAACTGATCAGCAATTTAAATCTGTTGTGCAGTTACCTCTCTGAAGTAGCAAAGTTGTTTAGTTCAGTTCACTGAACAGACATGTATAAAATTAATCAATGAAGTTTCTGGATTCCTCACAGGGACCATATAATCTGGGCAAAGACTTGGTATTTCTTAGGTACTCACTTATTTTCTCATTGATATCCCACTTATTTCCTAAAAGAATCAAGATGGTTTGCTTTCGGAGCAACCAAGATCCAACCAGTTTCAACATGAAGACAGCTGATATGGAGAGCACTAAGTTTCCTCTCCTGTTATATTTTTCTGGGTGATGTGCAAAACAGTACAGGACACACATCCCTCTCGTGTATATGCCGAAAGCTCTAAACAGAATGAGGACATTTACATTTAAGGAGATTCATAAACATTCCACATGACTTTAATATTCACTATCCTATCTCAGTTTCCTGGAAGTGAAGCTTATATAAGCCTACACTCTCAGGAGTCCCCCCGGAACACTTGTGATGGAGGAACGGTGGAGAGAGCAAAGCACTGTCAGCGTAGAGAGTCTTAGGTTTGAATCCTGACCTCATTCATCAGCTGCATGATCTTGGGAGAAATGATCTCCATGTGGCAGGTTTCCCTATAGTTAAACTAGGGTGTCTCTTCCTTAATAGTTTATGCTATTAAACTCTTACTAGCTGTTTCCAATCAAAAGAGAGCGACTTATTTCTTAAAAAGAGGAATCTCTCTTTCCCAAAAGGAATTAATAACTTCTCTGTGTTACCTGATATTGGGGATCCTCTTAGAAAATGAGCAAATCCTGCTAATCCATTCCTTTACCATCTGTTTTCAAGTAAGTTTGTTTTCTTTTTAAAAGGTTTTATCTATCTATCTATCTATCTATCTATCTATCTATGAGAGAGAGAGAGGGAAAGAGAGAGAGAGAGGGAGGGAGAGGGAGAAAGAATCTGAGGCAGACTCCATGCTGAGTGCAGAGCCCAGTGTGGGGCTCAGTCCCACGACCGGGAGAGTATGACCTGAGCTGAAACCAAGAGCTGGATGCTTAATCAACTGAGCTACCCAGGCGCCTCTTAGGTTTTCTTTGAGAGAGCTTCTAAGCAATGCATATAAGCCTATAGCAGAAAACAACTTTTCATATCAACCATCTAAGGTAAAATGAAACAGACCTCTAAAATATAAATTCCAAGCAGAGAAGATAAAAAGGAATTTGTCTGTATTTACTTTTTTTCATTCTGTGTTCACCTTTGCATTGATGTTCAAATGGAATAGTGGTCCTCTAGTTTCCCAAACTAAACTATCCATGGTGAAAGACCGATTTTTTAAGATTTTGAATTTGCTGTGGGTTTATAATTTAAAAAAGTAAAGTAAAATAAAATAAAATAAATTACTAGAAAAGGGAAATAAAAACACTAGAATGCGTAAAACAGGAGCTCAATATTTTGTTATGTGATTCAGTAATTTTTCAATTACTATAAAAGTTTCTAAACTTTACTCTCAAAAAAATTTTTTTTAAAAGATTTTATTTATTTATCTGACAGAGAGAGACACAGCAAGAGAGGGAACACAAGCAGGGGAAGTGGGAGAGGGAGAAGCAGGCCTCCTGCTGAGCCGGGAGCCCAATGTGGGGCTTGATCGCAGGACACTGGAATCAGGACCTGAGCCAAAGGCAGACACTTAAAGACTGAGTCACCAAGGCGCTCCTTTTACTCTCAAATTCTTATCTGTTGTGGATCATAAAAAACAACCATGTCCTGGGAAGGACACTTCCCTGGACCATTCTTTGATTAGCAATGCTCTTCTTGCCTTTATGTCAATTTTGAGTTCAAAATGATAGAGTAAGAACATTAAAACTCTGTACAAAAATATTCTCTTTCTTACTTAAATTATTTGTAAACATTTATTTTTAGTATGTGGTCCTTCTGACCCCTGGAATGCATATAACTTTAACACCAAATCAGGAGATCGTAAGATAAATTTCCAAACCTGTACATTACTGATTTTTTAAACTATGATTTTAAAAGGTGGCCTCATGTTGCACCACATTTTTGTCTATGACTCAGTTTCCTAACATTTGTGAAACAATGTAATGGATTTCTTTAATTTTTTAATCTTTTGCCAAAATGTTGGAATTAATTTTGAAGAAGTGGTCACTATGAACAAAGATTTCATAAGACATGGAAGAT